>NC_090265.1:1162083170-1162832550 GCF_040414725.1 Anabrus simplex
TGATATAACGGCAGACTCACTTGCCTACTGCCATTCACAATCGAGTTGGGAAGTTTACATTATAATTGCAGGCCCCATTGCCTACTGCACGGTCACAATCGATTTGGGGATTTTCCGTTACAATGGCAGCCCCACTTTCCTACTTCCAGACATATTACAAATTGAGGAGTTTTTATTATAATGGCAGGAAACTTTCCTACAACCAGTCAAAATTGGGTTGTGCAGTTATCATTATAATGACAGGCCCCTTTTCCAACTGCCAGCCAGCTTACTGTCAGTCACACCAAGTTGGTGAGTTTCCATCAAAATAGCAGGCCAGTTTGCATAATGCCAGTCACATTTTAGATGGGTACATCTGTTTATAACTGCGGGATCGTGCCAATGTGCGAACCCAACTTGATGATTCTATCATTCATATAAGTGTGTCAAACCATGAAATATACCTGTAAAAATCACCAAATTTACGAACAATCCAGAAATATGGCCAAATCTAACGTGTAAGAGAGAGAGAGATACGATAAAATGTCATAGGACCAAAGTTGTAGATCACTCCAAATTGATGACAAATTGTGCCATCCGTTTTGTGATACGACTTACCGTTTAGCCAACAAATAGCTCAAAAGGAATGTCTGCACAGTCATTAAAATTGCCTCCATATGTCGATATCTTTGGGGGTAAAAAGTGAAAAATTTGAACATTTTGGAATTTTTCCGTCGGTTAGGGACCAAAAGCTATAATTTCACCAAATATCAATTTTCTACCCCGTCTGGCAGGACTTGAGTCTAGGGAATGTCGAAGGAGCAGCCATCATCGGCTTTGCTCGTGACTGCTCGAGAAACCTCGGCGTTTAGCACCTCCTACCTATCATGGCGATTTCGCGCCACGTGTGGAGCAGGAGAAGAAGAAGAAGAAGCTTTGTTTTGCTGTCAGGCATTGTCGAGGTACAGCCGATGCAGCTTTTCGTGAAGCCAGCACTGTGTCTCGTGAGCGCAGCGCGTGGAGCCGCTCCCACGTTTTAAAGTATGGTTTTCTTTCATTCTTGAGCAATAGTAAAAATAAAATCTGTCCCTCCAGACGCCGTACATGTTTGTATAACTTTAAAGCCTAGAGTTTTAAGTACGGTACTTAACTATATTTTTAAAGCGTTTTCAAGTCCCTAAAAAATAATCAGGCGGCAAGATTGAACAAGGAACGTTACCGGTACGTGTTTAAAATTGATAAAGTAAATAATGATTTTTGCTTCTTTCTATTACAATAGTTGAATGTTAATACTGATAGTAATACTAATAAAACTCAATAAGGATTTCACTTTGTTCGAATCCTTGGCTGTGACCGTCATTTCAGAAGGTCCCGGATTTGTTTTCCATCCGGATCGAAGATTTTAATCACGCCTAATTACTTCTGGCTCATAGACTGGGTGTTAGTGTTTGTTCCACCACTTTTCTCTTAATATTCCGACAACACACTGAGCCTCCCTGTCACAGACGGCAGCCCGTCGGCCTCTCACCGCTGGAAAACGTGGTTCAAATCCCGGTCACCCCATGAGGGATTTGTGCTGGACAAAGCAGAGGCAGGACAGGTTTTTCTCCGGGTACTTACGCTTTTTTCCTGTCATCTTTCATTCCAGCAACACTCTCCATTCTCATTTCATAGTATCTATAAGTCATTAATAAATCACCTTGGGAGTGGCGATCCCATCGTACTAATAGCCTAAATATGCTTAATTCATTTCATCCTTGATCCGGTCAAGGAAAACAGAAGGTAGCTTTTTAAATTCAGACAACACACACTCCACTCCCAACCACCACAGAAACTGCAATAGTGATTACTAGACTTCGGATATTTAGGTGTTAAAAGGTCATTTTAGCTGCCTAAAAGACTGTCAAGTAGTTTCTAAAATACTTTTACGCAGCTTCAATTGTACGTATTTTGATAGGCATTAAGTTAATTAAAATACCATACTTATTTTGCTAAATTGATAATCACTACTGATCTGCATTTAGAGTAGTCATCCAGGTGGCAGATTCCCTACCTGTTGATTTCCTAGCCTTTTCTTAAAGGATTGCAAAGAAATTGGAAATTTATTGAACATCTCCCTTGGTAAGTTATTCCAATCCCTAACTCCCCTTCCTATAAACAAATTTTTGCCCCAATTTGTCCTCTTGAATTCCAACTTTATCTTCATATTGTGATCTTCCCTACTTTTAAAGACAAGACACCACTCAAACTTATTCGTCTATTGATGTCCTCCCACGCCATCTCTCCCCTGACAGCTCGGGACATACCATTTCGTCGAGCAGCTCGTCCGTCGCCTTTCTCCCAAGTCTTCCCAGCTCAAATTTTGCAACATTCTTGCAACGCTACTCTTTTGTTGGAAATTGCCCAGAACAGATCGAGCTGTTTTTCTTTGGATTCTTGCCAGTTCTTGAATCAAGTAATCCTGTCGAGAGTCCCATATACTGGAACCATACTCTAGTTGCAGCCTTAATAGAGACTTCGTGGGCTGAATGGTCAGCGTAATGGCCTTCGGTTCAGAGGGCCCTGGGTTCGATTCCCGGCCGGGCTGGGGATTTTAACATTCACTGGTTAATTTCAAAGGCCCAGGGACTGGGTGTTTGTGCTGTCCCCAACATCCCTGCAAATCACACATAACACTATCCTCCGCCATAACAACACGCAGTCACCTACACATGGCAGATGCCGCCCACGCACATCGGAGGGTCTGCCTTTCATGGGCTGCACTCGGCTAGAAATAGCAAACACGAAATTTAAAAAAAACAGAGACTTATATGCCCTCTCCTTTTACATCCTTACTACAACCCCTAAATACCTTCATAACCAAGTGGAGAGATGGGTACCCTTTAGTTACAATCATATTTATGTGATTACCCTAATGAAGATCTTACCTTAATTTAAGACCTAGGTATTTACAATGATCCCCAATGGGAACTTTCATCCCAACAACCCAGTAATTGAAAATGAGGACTTTTCCTATTTTTGAAAGTCACAACCTGGCTTTTAACCCCGTTTATCATCATACCATTGCCTACTGTCCATCTCACAACATTATCGAGGTCATTTTGCAGTTGCCCACAATCTTGTAACTTATTTATTACTCTGTACAGAATAACATCACCTGCAAAAAGCCTCATCTTTGATTCCACTTCTTTACACATATCATATAAGAAACCGTAAAAGTCTAATAATACTGCCTTGAGGAATTCCCCTCTTAATTATTACAGAGACAGATAAAGCTCCGTCTACTGTAATTCTCTGAGTCCTATTTTCTAGAAACAGAGCCACCCATTCAGTCACTCTTTTCTCAAGTCCAATTGCACTCATTTTTGCCAGTAGTCTCCCATGATCCACCCTATCAAATGCCCACCATAGGTCAATCGTGATACAGTCCAACTGGCCTCCTGAATCCAGGATATCTGCTATATTTTGCTGGAATCCTACAAGCTGAGCTTCAGTGGAACAACCTTTCCTAAACCCAAACTGCCTTCTATCAAACCAGTTATTAATTTTTCAAACATGTCTTTTATAATTAGAAACATTGCTTTCCCAACGTTTACATGCAATGCATGTCAAACTGAATGGACTGTAATTTTTAGCTTTATGTCTATCACCCTTTCCTTTATACACAGGGGCTACTATAGCGACTCTCCATTCATTTGGTATAGCTCCTAAATGCAAACAATAATCAAATAAGTACTTCAGACATGGTACTATATCCAACCCATTGTCTTTAGCATATCCCCTGAAACCTTATGAATTCTAGCTGCTTTTCTAGTTTTCAACTTTTGTATCTTACTGTAAATGTCATTCTTGTCCTAGGTAAATTTTAACACTTCTTTAGTATCACTTACCTCCTCTGTCTGCACATTATCCTTGGAACCAACAATCTTTACATACTGCTGACAGAATACTTCTGCCTTTTGAAGATCCTCGCATACACACTCTCCTTGTTCATTAATGATTCCTGGAACCTGTTTCTGCCTTAAAGTACCTATACATACTCTTCCATTTTTCACTAAAATTGTATGGCTGTCAATTATGCTGACTTCTTTGCTAGATTCAATTTCCTAGTAAGTTCCTTCAATTTCTCCTTACTTCCAGAGCCATTTCTAACTCAATCTCTTTCCAACTTGCATCTCCTTCCTAGTCTCTTTACTTCTTTGTTATACCGTAATATAGTGGATCTTTACCATTCCTTACCACTTTTAAAGGTACAAACCTATTTTCACATTCCTCAACAATTGCTATAAACCCATCCCAGTGTCTGTTTACATTTTTATTTACCGTTTCCCACCAATCATAGTTACTTATTAAAAACTCCCTCATGCCTGTTTTATCAGCCGTATGGTACTGCTTAATAGTCCTAATTTTTATATCTTCCTTTCTTACACATTTATTTTTAACTAGCTGACCCGACAAATGTTGTTCTGTCAAAAATAAATTACAATGGAAGGAACTCGAATTCAGTCTGTACTGCAAGCAAAAATCAGAATAATGCAAATGATTACGTTATCAACATCGAATGAGTTAATTTTCTACTGCTACCAAAAGTTAATAACAAACTACTGTAAAAATGTATTTTCATTACCTGCAATATGAATATCTTGATTGTGAATAAGGAAATGCTAAAATAGGTCACAGCATATCACTACCTAGAAATTACCCTGATAGACTAACATAGATGTGAACTGTTCAGCAGGTCTATATTTTTTGGATATTTGTAAGGAAATATATGGAATCTGTTCTTGTTCCTGAAACTAATGAGTACAATGGATCTGGTGGTGGAATCAATGGCACTAATTTCATTTTGCCATTTGCGCAACACAATCCAGCGGCTTCATTTTTGTATTTCATTGCCTTACAATATTGGCACACTGAGTTCATAGATACAATAGCAACGCACTGGTAGGCACTGTAGTCAATCGAAACATCGTAACTGAAAGCAGCTCGATTCAAAGTTGCAAGATTATTAGCTGAACGACGCGCTGCACGGGTTTGTAATATCCCAATCCTTTCAGTTTCATTTCACTCTTCACGTTGTTGTGCAGTTCGATTAAACTGAAAATTAGCTTGGCTTGTAGTATGTGGAGTTCTTCGACCAAAGTTGCTCCGCCCGCGTCTAATAGGCGGCATGAGTCTTGAAATGAGTATACTGTACATGGAAGCACACACAAAATAAACCACTCAACCGAAGAAATAGATGAACTTGTTTGTTGAGAATCAAATATTTAAAAACAATCAGGATAGACAAAGGTCTCCAACTATAACAAAACACAACACTGCATGCGACTATCTGGAGAGCGTATGTTTGGGAGATCCGTACCAGCAGTCGAGCCAGCCAGCGGATAATATAGTGGATCTTTACCATTCCTTACTACCTTTAAAGGTACAAACCTATTTTTACATTCCTCAACAATTGTTTTATATATATTAAATTGGCACCGTTGGCGACGGGGGCCGGGCTCGCTACTGAGGGCACCGCTGACGTTGGCCCGGCTGGCGACGGGCTGCTCTAACGTTAGCCTTGCTCGCAGACGGATTTCAGTTGTACTATAAGGTAGGAGAAATTGGGCAGAGTTAAAAGGTCGCTTCTAGAAAGCTTTCTTGCATAATTTAAAGAGTATTAATACCCCGCGTAGGTATATAAGGACATCAGACTCTCCTCAGCTTCATTATGTCTGCATTAACACCACCTTTGAGCTGGTTCGTTCAAAGTGCCGAGTTGGCGGAGCTGCCGATTGACTGATGTGAAAATGGGAAACTGCGGAAAACCATCTTCACGGCTGCTGACAGTGAGGTTCAAACCCACTATCTCCCGGATGCGAGCTCACAGCTGAGCGCTCCTAACCGCATGGCCAACTCGCCCGTTAATAAGTTAATTAATATAGGCTACTACTATACTACTTATTTGTGTGATTTTTTAAATTCCTACAACACCCTAACAGGATGAAAATTGCTGGTTATTACTGCAAACAGAATAACGCACAAGAATTAAACAATTCTTAACTGCAGTTAATAACTCGTTACGGGGAAATAAACAACTTTATTCACCTCTTTGCTGCAAACGTCACAGGAGCAACTCCTGTAACCACTTTTTAATTAAAGACGAGTTGTAACCTGACACTTTCAGCATAATTCATACACTGAACAAACGGAAACACCAAAATATTCTCACAGAATGAAATGCAGTTCTTTTCCCCAGAAGTCAACGGATACTGTGTCATCTTCTGCCTTGTGACAAACTACGGGAGTGTTCACTGCATTAGGTTCTTAAGGCATTTCGGAGAGAGTGGTTTATAGCTTCCCGGTTTTAAAATTTTCGTAAAGACTGAACATAAGCCAGCAAATATTTTATTTTCTCGAAATATACTGAAAGGCATTTTTAACCGATTTGGGGATAAAAATAAGAATTATATAGGTTTTAACGTCAATTCAGACATTTTAAGCACAATAGGAGTACAGTTTCTAACTTAATAAATACATGAAACGTGTATATACAACTTCATTTTTAGTCATTTCTTCAAGAACAAAATACGTCTTTCCCTAAAATCTGAGAGCTGGTGATTACATCCCTCCACAGAGTTGGCGCCATGAAGCGAGACATGTCACACCCCCGAATCCACATATATGGGAAAAGCAGTAAGAGGAGAAGAAGAAGAATATTTTTTGTTTTATATATTTTATTTTAAATTTTTCATCAAATAATATATAAACATAAATTTCTTCATTTTCACAAAAAACAGGAAATTTATAACTAATCAGTAGCTAACAAACAATTTAACCACCTAAAACAAAAAATCAAGGACAACTTACATAAAGGCAATACTACTGTACAGTAATTGTGGGTAAAACTGAAGACAGCATTTTTTCAGAGATGATAAATTCAATATTGTCAAGAAAGACCGCACTAATACCATCCAAAAGAATCTCAAATAAATACTCAAAAATCCTCAGTTCTTGTTAAATGAACAGCAGACACTGCAATTGATTAACATGAACCCCAAAATACCAACTGCAAGAGCACTCCTTAAAATACACAATATAAACAGGGCCAATGACATTCGATGTGACGCCTCTTTAAACAACAAGCATCATCCTCATCATCAAAATAAACATACCGGACTTGTGTCTAGGAGCAGCCATAATCGGCTTTAATAGACTTCTGCAGTGTTTTGGGGGTCCACTTCATGAAATAGTGAATTAGTTATGTGAATTAACTGCTTTATTGCACATTGCAGTGAACTTTTTATGCTTGCACAATGGACAATTTCGTATGTAGTAAGTGTAATAAATTTTTCAATTATAGGAAAACTTCAAATCATCACGTAAGAACAAAGCACACTAACAAAAATCCTAAATTTTCGTGCGATTTGTGTAGTTTTACCTCTCACACAAAATACAATTTAGAACGACATAAAAATTCACAACATAAGACTGCGAAGTGTGAACAACCTCAAGTAAAATGTCCGCTTTGTGTAGAAGAATGTGCTACAAAATCCGATATGGTGGCACATTTTATTAATTTTCATGAGATTCGTATCGCAAAGGAAAGTTTAAAATTTGCGAATGAAGAGGATTTCCTTAAGTGGAAACGTGAAAAAGAAAATTAGCAAGTGTGTGAATTTGTTGTATGTCGCTCCAAGTACGAATGTAAAGATGGTTCCTCTAAAATGAAATACAGGTGCCACAGGGATGGGACCTTTAACTCAAGGGGTAATCATGAGCGTCACCAGAAAGTACTTGGAAGCAACAAGATAAGTGGTCATTGTCCAGCAAATATTGATGTTACTTTTCAGTCTGGAGAAGTGCATGTTTCATTTTGTGCAACTCATGTAGGCCACCAAGAAGAGTTAGGTCGCATGAGATTATCGCTGTCGGAAAGAAATGACTTAGCGAGGAAGATTGCTATGAAAATTCCTTTCGATAGAATCCTTGATGAGGTTAGAGATTCTATTGGTGAAACTGACATTGAACGCATTCATTTTCTGACCAGAAAAGATCTATTTAACATTGAGCAAGAGTACAATTTAAAATCTGAAGCTGTGCGGCATGAGAATGATTGTACGAGTGTCGAAGCATGGATTCGTGAAATGGACGAACGTGGAGGAATAGTACGCTTTTACAAGGGTCAAGACATGTCTTCTATGCTGTACCCTCAATTAAAACCACAGGACTTCGTTCTAATTATAATGCATGAGGCGCAGCAAGAAACGTTACTACGATACGGCGACAAGTTCAGTTGTATTGACAGCACACATGGTTTAAATAAGTACGGATTTGAACTAACTACCCTCCTAGTCGTAGATGGCAAGTTCCAAGGATTTCCATGCGCGTTCATGCTATCAAATAGGACGGATGCATTTGTGATGGAAGTGTTTTACAGAGTTATTAAAGAGGCTCTGCAAGTGACACTACAGCCAAAAGTGTTCATGTCAGACATGGCAGAAACATTTTACAGTGCCTGGCTATGCGTAATGATGCCTGCCAAATTCCGCCTGTTCTGTTCGTGGCATGTTGACCGTGCTTGGAGGAAAAACCTTTCTAAAGTTAAAGGCCGAGAGAAACAGGTGGAGGTGTACAAGGAGCTCAGAGTATTGTTGGAGGAAAGAGACGAGGCTGCTTTTTCGAGAATGCTCTATCAAGAAATAAATAAATTAAAAAGTGACCCTGACACAAGAGATTTTGGTATTTATTTCGAGGCCAATTATGAACACTCTGCAAGTAGCTGGGCTTATTGTAAACGTCTCAATGCCGGCCTCAACACTAACATGCATCTAGAGCGCATGCATGGAGTAATTAAACACATATACATGGAGGGTAAGAAGCCTAAGAGACTGGACATAGCAATCCATATCCTCATGCGATTTGTGAGAGATAAACTTTATGACCGCCTTATTTACATGAATAAAGGAAAACTTACAAATAAACTCTCACAAATAAGACTAAGGCATGCCAATTCATTATCGTTACAACCAGGAGAAATTATTTGCGGTGAGGATGTATGGACTGTTCCATCCACGAAGAAAAGTCTATTGCTCCAATAGAGCATATCCAGGAGCAAGCCCAAGATGAAGAAATGGAGACAGAAGTCCCAATTGGACAGGCTGTCGCTGACTCAAAACAAGAAATGGCAACAGAAGCTCCAGTAGAGCAGACTGCTACTACAAGCAAAGCAGAACGTCCATAGAAACAGAACTGAAGATTTCTGCCTCGAAAATCAACAGATTTCATATCGACAGACCACCTCGCAATAGTGCATATTACAAGGAAAGGAAGGGAGCGAGGAAGGAGGCCAAAATAGCGACTGGAACTTGGACGGAGAAGAAGCCAAGGAACAGGGATCGGCGAGAGGCTATCCCTCCGACAATGCCCAAAAGGCTGAGGCCAGGGGATAGTATGCCATCAAGTTCGGCTACAAAACCGCCCGCCAAAAACCAGAAAGAAGAGACGGTCATGTCCTTTTCGGAAAGACTAACTTCAATCAAGGTAGCAATAATACCTTAAACCTCTCCAGATGGGAAACTGAAGGAGGATGACGTGAAGGAACTTACATTTGCTCTGATAGCGCAAATGAAACCGCTGTCAGATGGATGCCTTTCAGGCTTCCTCGAATCTCCGAGGCTGGAAAGTGGAGCAGTGGTACTGATCTGTGTAAATCCAGAAACTAAAAGCTGGCTGGAACAGACAGTGGCCAATTGCTATCCTTGGAAAGGGGAGAATTTGGAGGTGGCAGAAGTCAAGAAGGTGCTGAATACTACAAAGGTCATCGCCAAGTTTCCTCCTCCATATGACAAGATGAAGGTTGATGATGTGCCTTTCAGGATACATGAGCATAACACCAAATTTCCAACGAAAGAGTGGAGAGTGCTGAATGCAACAACTACTGGCCCTTAATGAAAGAGCTTTTGAAGAGCTCAAGAAGAGAGGCCTTAAGGCCAAGCTTGGACTTGGGCAGATCAACTTTCAAGTAATCAAGGGAAAAACAAAACCTAGCGTTGGCAAGTATGGTACTGAAAGTTCTACAGGCCAACCTACAACATAAAAAGTCAGCTGTTGCCAATTTCGTCAGGAAGTTTAAGTCCGAGGCTATCGATGTGGCTTTTATACACAAGCAACGGGTAGTTAAGGCAGAATAGCAGGACTCACGGAATCTGGAGGTAAGTTAATGTACGATACTACATCGAATATGCCTAGAACATGTTTACTTGTGAGCAGAAGACTACAATGCCTTCTGATGCAGGAACATTGTTCCAAGGACTTATTGGCAGCCAAGATAAAAGATAAAACTTGGAAATTGGGAAGCTCCCAGAGATATAACCATAGGCTCTGCATACCTCCCATATGACTCAACTAATCTGTCCCCACCAGAAGAAGTTGAGAACCTAATTTGCAACGCAAAGAGGAAAGGCGAACACTAAGTCCTTCGAGCAGATGCAAATTCACATCACACGGCATGGGGCAGCAATGCAAGAGGTGAGTCTTTACTAGAGTTTATTATTGGAACTCTTGACGACACTAAAACCAAGAAACAAGCCTACGTTTATAAATAAAAATCGTCGGTAGGTAATAGACATTACACTCAGCACTACGCATATTGCAAACTTTATTAAAGACTGGAAGGTACTGGAGAAACCATGATTGGCAGACGACCAGCACATCCAATTTGCAATAGATGCGAGACTATGTGGGATTGACATGTACAGAGTAAAAAAAGAACTAACTGGGATAGATACAGAGAAGTTCTAGGGAAGGCTGTACAAGAAATTCAAACTAATGTGAGAGGACAGAAAGAATTGGATGGGCACTGAAAGTATTAGAAGAGGCCATAATAGACTCATTCCATGACAACTGTCCTCTCAAAGAAAAGAAACACACCAAAAAGTAACGTGGTGGAACAACAAACTAGCCAAAATGAAAAAAGAGGTTAGGATGTTGTATAGAATATCATCTAGAAATGGTATGTGGGACGTATATCATAGGAAACTCACTGAGTATAACCTAGAGATATGGAAAGCAAAAAGAAAATCTTGGAGACCGTTCTGTGAGAAAGTGGAAGCACACAATGAAACAGCAAGGCTCCAGAAGATTCTGAAATCAACCCATATAAATCACATGTCTTGAAGAACATCTGAAAATGAACTATAGGAATAAGAACATTTTCATTTTAACGGACAGCCAAGCGGCCATTAAGGCACTAGAGGCAGTCCGGATAATATCCAGAAATGTCTGGTATTGCCACTCATTTCTTCTGAAGCTCTCAAAGTACAACATTGTCAAAATAACATGAGTACCAGGCATAAATGTATAGAAGGAAATGAAAAGGCAGATAAACTGGCCAGGAAAGTGGCAGAAACACATTTTGTAGGCCCGGAACCTGTATGCGGGATTTCCTATGGACAAGCCCGACACAACATAGGAAAATGGGTACAAAAGAGACAAATGGAGAACTGGAAAATTACTCCACGATGCAGGCTTGCAAAGGAACTGAAAAAGGATTAAACAAGAAGCATACTAAAGAGTTGTTGAAACTCAACAGAGGAAATATAAGATGGGTAGTAGACCTGTTGACAGGATACTGCCATCTGAAAAAAAAACCTACATAGAATTGGAGTAATAAGAGACAACATATGTAGGAAATACAATGAAGCAGAGGAATCAGCTGAACACATACTTTTCGAATGTGAGGCGTTGGGTAGAATCAGACTCTCTACTCTAGGACTACCAGGTGAAGTGAGAGGACAAATCCAAGAAGACCCAATAAGAACAACCTGCTGCTTTGTGAAGGGAGCAGGTATATCTAGGTGGGAATGAAGGAAAAACATGGTAGCAAAAGATCTTAGAGGTCGACACTAATTAGGAACTAATATTTAGAGGCCCCATGAAGAAAACAAGAATGGGTGGCTATATTTCTAGAAAATAGAACTCAGAGAATTAGAGTAGGCAAAGCTTTTTCTGACCCTGTAAAAATCAAGAGGGGAATTCCTCAGGGCAGTATTATTGGACCTTTATATTTTCTTATATATATAAATGATATGTGTAAAGAAGTGGAATCAAAGATAAGGCTGTTTGCTGATGATGTTATTCTGTACAGAGTAATCAATAAGTTACAAGATTGTGAGCAACTGCAAAATGACCTCGATAATGTTGTAAGATGGACAGTAGGCAATGGTACGATGATAAACGGGGTTAAAAGTCAGGCTGTCAGTTTCACAAATAGGAAAAGTCCTCTCAGCTTTAATTACTGCGTTGATAGGGTGAAAGATCCTTTTGGGGATCATTGTAAGTATCTAGGTGTTAATATAAGGAAAGATCTTCATTGAGATAAACACATAAATATGATTGTAACTAAAGGGTACAGATCTCTGCACATGGTTATGAGGGTATTTAGGGGTTGTAGTAAGGATGTAAAGGAGAGGGCATATAAGTCTCTGGTAAGACCTAAACTAGAGTATGGATCCAGCGTATGGGACCCTCACCAGGATAACTTGATTCTCAAGAACCGGAAAAAATCCAAAGAAAAGCAGCTCGATTTGTTCTGGGTGATTTCCAACAAAAGAGTAGCGTTACAAAAATAATGAAAAGTTTGGGCTGGGAAAATTTCGGAGAAAGGAGACGAGCTGCTCGACTAAGTGGTATGTTACAAGTGATAAAAATCATGTTGGGTCCATACTGAATCTCAGTTATGTTCCGAGCTGTCAGTGGAGAGATGGCATGGCATGACATTAGTAGACGAATAAGTTTGACTGGTGTCTTTAAAAGTAGGAAAGATCACAATATGAAGATAAAGCTGGAATTCAAGAGGACAAATTGGGGCAAATATTCATTTATAGGAAGGGGAGTTAGTGATTGGAATAACTTACCAAGGGAGATGTTCAAGAAATTTCCAATTTCTTTGCAATCATTTAAGAAAAGGCTAGGAAAAAAAAACCAATAGGGAATGTTCCACCTGGCCGACTGCCCTAAATGCAGATTAAGAGACTGAGTGATTGATTCATGACTTACCCCTGACTAAAGTGCCGAGGATTCCTAAAATCTGTGGATTGGAAGTGATCTCAACATATCTTGTATGTATGTAGGTAGGTCCCTTCCATTGATCACACCTAAAACATAAAAAAAGCCAAATTAAAGTCAAACCTATGAGTGCAATCTCTGCACCGCCACTAATATTTCACAATATTGGAATTTACTTACACTGGTTTGCCTCGAGGAAAGCAGAAGAAAGAGTTCATTCTACTGACGGAGGGCCTATAACACATTTTTCTTACTGGAGTAACAAATTTGCAGCAATTGCCTGCTGTTCACTCTCGGTAGGCCTTGACAAGGACGAAGAAGTTTTCTTATGGGGCTTTTTTGTGGAAAATAATCGTCGCTGTGTTTCAAACTTTATCCCCTTTGAAGTTGAAGGTGCTGTGCTGATCATTGCTTTTGTGCTATGGGCTTGTATAGTTGGGATTATTGGTTGGAGCTGTTTCTCAATTATATCTACATGTTCTCGTGATTCTATTGTTGCGAGAATACTTTCAAACTTTTTCGGAGCTTGGCCTTGCACTCTTCTATGTCCTCACTTAGCCTTCTTTTCATGGGATTACGCAGTTCCTTCAGGATAATGTCCTTTTCTTCATTTGAAGGTGCTTCCTGAATGACTAAATTTGTATCTGATTCTAAAATGTGTTCATTAGCACCACCAATATATTTAGCCACTAGGTGTATATGTTTGCACATATTAAATTTAATTGAAGAGTCGTGGCATGTACAAACGTACGAATGAATGCAGGTATTGCACTCTGTACACTTCAGGTCACAGCCGCAATTCATTTCACCCGTTCTTCTGACCTCGTACAGTTCACTTTTCTTCGTGGATGGAACAGTCCATACATCCTCACCGCAAATAATTTCTCCTGGTTGTAACGATAATGAATTGGCATGCCTTAGTCTTATTTGTGAGAGTTTATTTGTAAGTTTTCCTTTATTCATGTAAATAAGGCGGTCATAAAGTTTATCTCTCACAAATCGCATGAGGATATGGATTGCTATGTCCAGTCTCTTAGGCTTCTTACCCTCCATGTATATGTGTTTAATTACTCCATGCATGCGCTCTAGATGCATGTTAGTGTTGAGGCCGGCATTGAGACGTTTACAATAAGCCCAGCTACTTGCAGAGTGTTCATAATTGGCCTCGAAATAAATACCAAAATCTCTTGTGTCAGGGTCACTTTTTAATTTATTTATTTCTTGACAGAGCATTCTCGAAAAAGTAGCCTCGTCTCTTTCCTCCAACAATACTCTGAGCTCCTTGTACACCTCCACCTGTTTCTCTCGGCCTTTAACTTTAGAAAGGTTTTTCCTCCAAGCACGGTCAACATGCCACGAACAGAACAGGCGGAATTTGGCAGGCATCATTACGCATAGCCAGGCACTGTAAAATGTTTCTGCCATGTCTGACATGAACACTTTTGGCTGTAGTGTCACTTGCAGAGCCTCTTTAATAACTCTGTAAAACACTTCCATCACAAATGCATCCGTCCTATTTGATAGCATGAACACACACGGAAATCCTTGGAACTTGTCATCTACGACTAGGAGGGTAGTTAGTTCAAATCCGTACTTATTTAAACCATGTGTGCTGTCAATACAAATGAACTTGCCGCCGTATCGAAGTAACATTTCTTGCTACGCCTCATTCATTATAATTAGAACGAAGTCCTGTGGTTTTAATTGAGGGTACAGCATAGAAGACATGTCTTGACCCTTGTAAAAGCGTACTATTCCTCCACGTTCGTCCATTTCACGAATCCATGCTTCGACACTCGTACAATCATTCTCATGCCGCACAGCTTCAGATTTTAAATTGTACTCTTGCTCAGTGTTAAATAGATCTTTTCTGGTCAGAAGATGAATGCGTTCAATGTCAGTTTCACCAATAGAATCTCTAACCTCATCAAGGATTCTATCGAAAGGAATTTTCATCGCAATCTTCCTCGCTAAGTCATTTCTTTCCGACAGCGATAACCTCATGCGACCTAACTCTTCTTGGTGGCCTACATGTGTTGCACAAAATGAAACATGCACTTCTCCAGACTGAAAAGTAACATCAATATTTGCTGGACAATGACCACTTATCTTGTTGCTTCCAAGTACTTTCTGGTGACGGTCATGATTACCCCTTGAGTTAAAGGTCCCATCCCTGTGACACCTGTATTTCATTTTAGAAGAACCATCTTTACATTCGTACTTGGAGCGACATACAACAAATTCACACACTTGCTAATTTTCTTTTTCACGTTTCCACTTAAGGAAATCCTCTTCATTCGCAAATTTTAAACTTTCCTTTGCGATACGAATCTCATGAAAATTAATAAAATGTGCCACCATATCGGATTTTGTAGCACATTCTTCTACACAAAGCGGACATTTTACTTGAGGTTGTTCACACTTCGCAGTCTTATGTTGTGAATTTTTATGTCGTTCTAAATTGTATTTTGTGTGAGAGGTAAAACTACACAAATCACACGAAAATTTAAGGTTTTTGTTAGTGTGCTTTGTTCTTACGTGACGATTTAAATTTTTCCTGTAATTGAAAAATTGATTACACTCACTACATACGAAATTGTCCATTGTGTAAGCACAAAAAGTTCACTACAATGCGCAATAAACCACTTAATGCACGTAACTAATTCACTGTTTCATGAAGTGGACCTCCAAATAGTGCAGAAGTCTATTAACACAGTCTGAACACAGCAGCACGATTTAAAAGCAATACTGGCTTCGCGAAAAGCTGCAACCAACAACAAACAAAACAGAGCTTCTTCTTCTCCTTGCCCCACACGTGGCGCGCAATAGCTAGGTAGGCGGTACTAAACGCCGAGGTTTCTCGAGCAGTCACAAGCAAAGCCGATGATGGCTGCCCCTTCGACATTCCCTAGACTCAAGTTCTGGCAGGTTGTGCCGCCATCTTGATTTGGGGGGATGGGGGATAAAAAATAGGAAATTCCGAAAATTGTTAAGCCCACGAAACTTATAGGTTGTCCTTTTGGATAAATTATACGACTGCGTTCTTATGCTGAGCCCAAAATTTGAGCCCCCCCAGCGTGCCCCCTTGAGGGAATTTTGAGAATTTTCCATTTTTCTAGGGATCCTTGGGTCATCAGCTTCTCCCGTACCAAGTTTCAAATTTCTGAGATTTCTCAAAGTGTCTCATTAATTCACATCTTTTTTCATTTTTAAATATTTATATATACATCGCTCCAGACCGACTTGCTTTTATATATATAGATGACGGATAAGCATGAGCACGTTGAAAAGTGCAGACTTCCACTTCGAGATTCATAACTCCTAAACGGTACATGATGTTAACAAACGGTTTTCGCCATCGGACGTCTCTTTTATCGCTCTACATGTTTGTTTCTAAATTATTTCCTCTTATCTTCCCTCTTTAGGGGGTAAATTGAGTTCAAAATTTGAATAGGGTGAAATGTGGGTACATTTCTAACGTTTTAAATTACTTTTTGCCTACTTATGTATAAGCTAGAATCATGAAATTTGGTCCACATATGGCCCTTGATCGTGCCAATGTGCGAACCCAACTTGATGATCCTATCATTCATATAAGTGTGTCAAACTATGAAATATTCCTGTAAAAATCAACAAATTTACGAACAATCCAGAAATACGGCCACATCTAACGTATAAGGGAGAGAGATACGACAAAATGTCATAGGACCAAAGTTGTAGATCACTCCAAATTGATGACAAATTGTGCCATCCGTTTTGTGATACGACTTACCGTTAAGCCAACAAATAGCTCAAAAGAATGTCTGCACAGTCATTAAAATTGCCTCCATATGTCGATATCTTTGGGGGTAAAAAGTGAAAAATTTGAACATTTTGGAATTTTTCCGTCGGTTAGGGACCAAAAGCTATAATTTCACCAAATTGCAATTTTCTACCCCGTCTGGCAGGTTGTGCCGCCATCTTGATTTGGGGGGATGGGGGATAAAAAATAGGAAATTCCCGAAAATTGTTAAGCCCACGAAACTTATAGGTTGTCGTTTTGGATAAATTATACGACTGCGTTCTTATGCTGAGCCCAAAATTTGAGCCCCCCAGCGTGCCCCCTTGGGGGAATTTTGAGAATTTTCGATTTTTCTAGGGATCCTGGGGTCATCAGCTTCTCCCGTACCAAGTTTCAAATTTCTGAGATTTCTCGAAGTGTCTCATTAATTCACGTCTTTTTTAATTTTTAAATATTTATATATACATCGCTCCAGACCGACTTTTATATATAAAGATGGATAAGCATGAGCACGTTGAAAAGCGCAGACTTCCACTTCGAGATTCATAACTCCTAAACGGTGCATGATATTAACAAACGGTTTGCGCCATCAGACGTCTCTTTTATCGCTCTTCGTGTTTGTTTCTATATCATTTCCTCTTATATTCCCTCTTTAGGGGGTAAATTGAGTTCAAAATTTGAATAGGGTGAAATGTGGGTACATTTCTAACGTTTTAAATTACTTTTTGCCTACTTATGTATAAGCTAGAATCATAAAATTTGGTCCACATATGGCCCATGATTGTGCCAATGTGCGAACCCAACTTGATGATCCTATCATTCATATAAGTGTGTCAAACCATGAAATATACCTGTAAAAATCACCAAATTTACGAACAATCCAGAAATACGGCCAAATGTAACGTATAAGGGAGAGAGATACGACAAAATGTCATAGGACCAAAGTTGTAGATCACTCCAAATTGAAGACAAATTGTGTCATCCGTTTTGTGATACGACTTACCGTTTAGCCAACAAATAGCTCAAAAGGAATGTCTGCACAGTCATTAAAATTGCCTCCATATTTCGATATCTTGAGGGGTAAAAAGTGAAAAATTTGAACATTTTGGAATTTTTCCGTCGGGTAGGGACCAAAAGCTATAATTTCACCAATTTTCAATTTTCTACCCCGTCTGGCAGGTTGTGCCGCCATCTTGATTTGGGGGGACGGGGGATAAAAAATAGGAAATTCCCGAAAATGTTTAAGCCCACGAAACTTATAGTTTGTAGTTTTGGATAAATTATACGACTGCGTTCTTTTGCTGAGCCCAAAATGTGAGCCCCCCAGCGTGCCCCCTTGAGGGAATTTTGAGAATTTTCGATTTTTCTAGGGATCCTGGGGTCATCAGCTTTTCCCGTACCAAGTTTCAAATTTCTGAGATTTCTCGAAGTGTCTCATTAATTCACGTCTTTTTACATTTTTAAATATTTATATATACATCGCTCTAGACCGACTTGCTTTTGTATATAGAAGGATAGAGAACAGTGAGAACTCTGGTATTTGCACGGAAGAAATTTATAAACCCAGAATTCTCTGGTTCAACATCGCTGATTCCTTCCGGACGGAAGTAGTTTCCTAAAGAAGAAGTTAAATATAACTACGATTTATTAACATTACGAAATTTCAAATTAAGGTGTAGAGTTGCCTTTTACTTTTCATTTTCTTAATTAAATGGATAACTGTGTTAACCTTTGGATATATCGTGAAACTACAGTACAGTATTCAATAGCGTCTCCTTGTGAACAACCATCAAAGTGATTACAGTCATGAAATCAATTTGATGAAATAGTTAAGAAACCTAATGCCATCGTGTAAACTAGGCTTATCTCACTTAGTTCCGAAGTTACGAATGGTGGAAGCGTTCACTATACACTCCTCCAAGGGCCTCCACGACCTGAACAGAGATCACGTTTGCTTTGGAATAGCCTAATAACAGGAATAATAAGAACATTGTAAATAATCTTTTGCGTTTAACGCCCCTTTATCCCCCGATCGAAAGAGATACCGGAATGCAGGCACTTTGCCAAAAAAAAAAAAAAAAACAATTGGTTCCTTAACATGTTATAAATTAGTTGACCCGCATTTCGCGCATTTAAGCACTCTTCTAAACTGACTCTTTCAGGATTAGATCCCAAATCTTGACTGAAAGAAGCGAAAGCCTAACCAAATAAGATACACAGCTATTTGTTGCAAAAATTAAAATTAAGCAGGTAGTCAAAGGTTAACCTCCAACATTGATTACCCCCTTGTACAAAGCAACATAATTACTTGTATATTAGCTCCATGTGTGGATCAGTGATAGCATCTCGGCCTCCAGATACCCATATTGCGGCTTCAAATCCAGCAGAGTTAAGCGGACTTTTGGAAGGTGGACAAGAGTCCATTCAGTCCTTCATATTGTATGATGGTGGCAATGAGAAGATCTCTGATGACACATTTCCTGCAATAATAATATTAAAAATCTCTGGCAATAACTCGCCCAACATAGCTCCGATTTCCCTTTCTTCTAGTAGAACGTGCAAAAGCAGGCAGCCAAAATTTCAAACCAAAATATCTCCATCTGGGTAGCTGAAATCAAACTATTATTATTGTTACGTGCCAGCCCCGTGGTAGCTCCTTTCGGTATTTCCAGGAAGAGGCCGGTGACTCAGACGACCTGGAATCTCCCAGCCGGCCTTCCCGTGCATTGTTCTCGGCGGCCGGCTTACCTGTGAGTTTCTTTGAGATTCAACTGGAATGTTCTGCCTCCAGTGACATCGTGAAATTTCTCGATCAAATTACGCGAGCTATTAAAAGGGAGACGAACCCCGGAGAGTCAGTCAGAGTTGGACTCCGTGTAGGAATCAGTGTTAGAATGAGCGACAGTTGAGCTCCGAGGTGGAGCCAGTGTGACATTCACTGAGTTGGTGTTCGGTGGCTGGGCTGAGGGCGACAGAGATGTTGGATGTCACTAGTGTCCCACCGAGGTCTGAACCAGGAGCTGTTGTTGTAGTGTCGGAGAGACCAGTGAGTGTGTAAATGGAGGCGACAGAACGATAGACTGTGTACTGCCTTCGAGTACTGTGTGTGTGTACTTCTGTGCATTGAGGACCGCCGTGAATCAGCGATTGAAGCAGTTATCGTGAGTGTGAGGATAATTGCACGTGTGTTAATATTCGCTGTTGTGAGTATCGTCCTGCTGTTGGATACTGTTGAGCTGTTGTTGATTGTTGTTCACTTCGTGTGATTGTATGAAGTACCGGAGTATAATTGGAGTTCGAACCAATGAACAGTCCTCGTATGTTGTATAACCAGTAACACTGTGTTCAATTCCAGCTGTCTACGCACAGCCGCTGTACGAGTTCATTGACTGGACTTGGGGAAGTGAAAGTGAGGCTTAAGCGTCCGCAGGTAGATGAGCGGGCTAGACTTCCTACTGTGCGTAAAGAAGAGAGATTTGTAAATAGACTGTAATTATTGTGGCCATTCATAACTGGTTAGAATTTTTTGTGTATAAATATGTGTGTGTGTGCATTTATTAGGCCATCCTGAAATAAATTACTGTAATGAAAGAGATGGAGTTTTATATTCATATTATTATTATTTTTATTATTCCCCTTTTCCCACAACCCTGATGAGGACGTGAGTGCAAACTGTGTCACAAATGAGGATTTGTCCCTGTTTTACGACTGGATGCCTTCCTGACTCCAACCCTACGTAGAGAGATGTATTCACTGACCGCGTGTTTCTGACATTTGATTGTAGCGCGTGGGCGTGTGCATGTGTGTGTGTGTTTGTGTGTATGTAAAGAGGAGTGTGTTACAAAAATCTGGTGGTGGTGGGGGTGGTGGTGGTGGTGGTGGTGGTGGTGGTGGTGGTGGTGGTGGTGGTGGTGGTGGGATAGACAAGGGCTCGAAGGACGTAAAAATAAAAGGCTCTCTTGGCCTCTAAAACCTAATACCGTCAGAGTCAAAAGGAACAGGAGTTGACCAAGGGAGGTCCAATAGGGAAGCTGAAGTTGAGGAGCCTGACACAAGAAAGTGGAAGCAATGTCAGACCCTGCTAGGAGAACCGTGGTTGCCAACTTACAATCCAAAGTTCAAAGCCCCTTGTCCCCCTTTCAGTCGCCTCTTACAACAGCCAGAAGTTACTGTGGATATATTCTGTCGCCCCCTACGCAATGCAGTTATTATTATTATTATCATTATTGTTATTATTATTATTATTATTAGTAGTAGTAGTAGTAGTAGTAGTAGTAGTAGTAGTAGTATGTCCGGCTCCGTGGCTAAATGCTTATCATGCTGGCCTTTGGTCACGGGGGTTCCGGGTTCGATTCCCGGCAGGGTCGGGAATTTTAACCATAATTGGTTAATTTCGCTGGCATGGAGGCTGGGAGTATGTATCGTCTTCATCATCATTGCATCCTCATCACGATGCGCAGGTCGCCTACGGGAGTCAAGTTAAAAGGCCTGCATCTCACGAGCCGAACTTGTCCTCGGACACTTCCGGCACTGAAAGCCATACGCCATTTCTTTTCATTATTATTATTATTACTCGTATATTTCGATACCGTATCGATCTTTCACTGCTTTTACAACTTCGTTGTATAATTAGTTGGACGGTGTTCGGCCCTATTAGGGAAACTTACAGTATATCGTCATACGATGTGTATGGTAAGTCTGTGAAATATGCAGATAAGATGCAGTGTCTGCTGGCTCAAGCAGAAAGTTATGAAGAAACGTAAAGTTCATTTATGATCCGTTCCGGAAGTTGTACGACCCTCTGGGGTGTGATACGGTCAGCACAGACAACTTTTAATCTTGAGTTACGGCCGTTCAAACTCACGGTCCAGGCAAACGGAAGGAGAGGAGAAGTCGTTATTAGCCCGCCTGTAACAGGCACTTCGCAGTATGCATTCTGCTCTCTCCTAGCTTATCCCCCGTTATTGTTGTTTTATCAACCCTCGCACCATACTTGCTCTAAAATTACATCATTCATAGACTGGGTATTTTTGACCCAGCTGCATTGTTATACTGTGTTATATTTTGAATATTTATCGATATTTGTTTTATATTGACCTCTGTGAAGCTAATTTGCTCAATTATGTGACTTTCACGCACCGGGTGAGTTAGCCGTGCCTGTAGAGGCACGCGGCTGTAAGCTTGCATCCGGGAGATAGTAGGTTCGAATCCCACTATCGGCAGCCCTGAAGATGGTTTTCCGTGGTTTCCCATTTTCACACCAGGCAAATGCTGGGGCTGTACCTTAATTAAGGCCACGGCCGCTTTCTTCCAACTCCTAGGCCTTTCCTATCCCATCGTCGCCATAAGACCTATCTGTGTCGGTGCGACGTAAAGCCCCTAGCAAAAAAGTGACTTTTACGCAATTACTGCATATTTCATAACAGCCCACCTGGTGGTCATGATTGTTAAGGAGTCAAGTGCATAAGGTCCGACAACGTGGTTGGCTGGTTTAATTCCTGTTAGTTCACCATCAGAATGTTGGGTGGCAAGGTACGAGAGGTGGTGGCATACAATTTACTATCACTAGATTACGTGACAATAGCCTGAACTCAATTCCAAACCTGTCCACAGTGTTCATATGGAGTGGGGGCTTAAGACGCTGTTCGTACGTCAGATGGAGATATAAAGCCTTCAGCAAACTCCTTAGTTCTTTTCGACAGAAGTAGGCAATGTGCCGGAACAGGGTTTCACCCTTTCCCTTCCTACTATCATCATCATCAGCCAATTCTATCATTATATGATGTGGCCTCTTTAAGTCGTGAACCCCGGTAAGTCTTTAGCAGAACTCTCTAGTTCTCTCCCAGGTACCACCAGCTATTCTCTTGATGTATTTGTATAGGCCTCTGATGATCTCAAGAATGCCATTAACTTTAGTGACTGATCTGATGTCATCTGCTCTCGTCTTATCTTCCCTTGTAAAACCCAGCACTGACCTTTCTATGCCTCTCTGCTCTGTCCCAAGCTTCCCTTTCGTAAATTCGCTCAGTGTCCTGGTCTCACAGCCATAAGTCAGCACACGTAGAATGGACTGATCATAAACTATTTTCTTCGGATTTACTGGCATATTTGATCTGAAAACAGTTGACACCTGCCATCCTAGCTTAATGCGTCGAAATATTTCTGGTCTTATATCACCTTCCGTATGCATCATCTGGCCCAGATAGATATATTAATTGCCCTTCTCTAACGGCGTGCTATTGATGTTCAAATTTACCGCTGTGACCCACTTGTTGGACATGACTTTTGTTTAGGGAAGTTTCATCTTCAAGCCGACTGACTCACGTAATTCATTCCATCTCATTAACTGCTATGATTAAGTTGACGCCAGGAGAGCATCTGGTCGTAAAAACTTGCTACGAAGATTCATCTTACTTCGTACCCAACGCCGTAAAGAAACGAGACAAGTGTTGGAAAAAACACTGCATGTTCATAAAAAATATTATGTACTGGGTATTACAAATAGAATGGACCAGGATATATTTGTGTTTGGTGAGATTAAGTCCATTGGGGCTCTCACTTCCATCTAACCAGAAAATACAAGATTTACATTACTGTAATAATAGCAAAATGTGGATAGTAGATAGCACGATTGGTAGAAGTTACAGCAGGAATACTGCGATATCACAATTGGGTCATGAACGGAACATTCAGAACCACGAGCAGAGTAAGAAGAGCAAGACCACAGCTGACATGTATGAGTGAAATGGTGAATTGGTGGTCTAAATGTAATTCAAACCTATAATACAATAATGATCAGCAAGTTGATGAGAGAATCTGAATAATAATAATTAGTTTGTTTGTTTGTGCAACACTTGTCCCGTTTCTCTACGGGGTCGGGTATGAGGTGAGATGAATCTGTCGTGGCGGTTTTTTTATGGCCGTATGCCCTTCCTGACGTCAACCTCATCAGAGGAGTTAATGAGATGAAATGAATGACGTGATATATGATAGTAGGGAGAGGGTGAAACCCGGTGCCGGCACATAGCCTACTCCTGTTGAATAGCACCAAGGGGTCTGCTCAAGGCTTAACGAATCACCATCAACAGCGTCATATGCCCTCACTCCATATGAGCACTGCGGAGAGGTTTGGAATTTAATCCAGGCTTTTGGCACGCTATCTAGTGATTAGAAATTGTATACCACCACCTCTCCTAACCTGCCGGCCAACATTCTGATGGTGAAATTTTTTTCGACCAACGGGACTCGAACCGGCTAACCTCGGTGTCAGACCGTTTTAGACTTCAGTGCCTTAACGATCATGGCCACCAGGCGGGCTGAATAATAATAGTTTAAAACAAATAAATTTGAAACCAGGAAGAAACGATCAATACTGCTTGTGAGACCTTGATGACGTACCATATATTCGCGGTTCTAAAGATTTGAATTTGAAGGAAAAATTTAATAAATTTGAACGTTACTCGGCGATATTAAACTGCGAAAGAAGAAAGAAAAATTAAAGGAGCGATATGTGATTTGTCATTTGAAACAATTATCTTGTAAATACTGACTATCTCGAACCCGGACACTACATTATTGTTATGTAGGCAGCAAGTAAGAAGACACGGATCACTTTTGTTGTGATGCTTCTCCGAGCCAGAAACAACATACGGTTATATAAGAGGATCAGTTTTCATCTTATTATGAAATGAAATAAATGGCGTATGGCTTATAGTGCAGAGAGTGTCCGAGCGCATAGTTCGGCTCGCCAGATACAGGTCTTTTTAGTTGACACCATAGGCGACCTGCGCTTCGTGATGAGGATGAAATGATGATGATTTTTTTTTTTTGCTAGGGGCTTTTCGTCGCACCGACACAGATAGGTCTTATGGCGACGATGGGATAGGAAAGGCCTAGGAGTTGGAAGGAAGCGGCCGTGGCCTTAATTAAGGTACAGCCCCAGCATTTGCCTGGTGTGAAAATGGGAAACCACGGAAAACCATCTTCAGGGCTGGCGATAGTGGGATTCGAACCTACTATCTCCCGGATGCAAGCTCACAGCCGCACGCCTCTACGCGCACGGCCAACTCGCCCGGTAAATGATGATGAAAACGACACATACACCCAGCCCCCGTGCCAGCGAAATTGACCAGTTATGGTTAAAATTCCTGACCCTACCGGGAATCGAACCCGGGACGCCTGTGACCAAAGGCTATCACGCTAACCATTTAGCCACGGAGCCGGACTTCATCTTATTATATTTGAAGCACATGGGATGTACCAGTAATCTACAAAGTCTGAATCGGTTATAAATACGAATGGGGTATTATACCCTATTACCTTATCCAGTTAACTGTTTCTGGTGTATAATTTCTAGCAACCATAAGATTTACGTGTGGAAATAGCGCGGTCATATCTAAGGTGTGTGTGGATCTAGAATAGCAGTGAAAATAGTGTATCGAATACTAACCACCTCAGTAAAAGTTGGCAGGTACCAGCCTACATAAATATTCATCCCAACATCAAGAGGAGAATGGCAATGCATGATGGAAAGTCACTAAACATGCAGCTGACCACTGGCCAATACTTTGAGATGGATACGGGATGAAATCCATGCGAAATATCAGAAAGAATATTCAACCTACAGCCGGTGCCACATTCTCACCAGTTCGTCACCAGATAAGTAATAGATATAATTTACCCCTACATTTCATGCTGGATGGTTATCTCCCCGTTTCTTATATTTTATATTTTTGGTGGACTTTGTTACAATTACTATTTCAATGTAGATTTTCTTGTCATATATTTTGAGAGTAAAGTAATGTTAGCTTGATGTGTACATTTTTCATGAGACTATCAGTAACTAGAAAGGAATATGATCTTTGAAGCATATCCTGAATTAGTGGTTATGTTAAGTCTTCAGATAATTAATAACTATAATTCGTCAGATAACAGATACAGTTCTAGATAGAATATGAGTCATCTAAATGAGATCAGTGTGTAATTTACGAGGTTCTCAGTGATTATTTAACTTGATAAAGAGAGGGGGAGACGGTCTTTTAAAGAGCCTTCATGAGAAAGACGTACGTCTCTGGATAAGAGGTGGATTTGCAATTTAAATATAGTAAGATATGTGGTAAACAGTAAGGAGAATACTCAAGTGTGATATGTAAAATTAATAAGTGAATAAGCGACGTGATATACCAGTATAGGAGGGCATAATTTGACATATGTTATAAGAGAGGATAGAGTCTTCATAATGGGATTATAAGTAGAGTAGAGGATAATAGGCAATCTTTGTAAGTCATATTGAGCCGTATCCGACCGGCCCATAATAATAATTGGAACATTATTTGACCAAATATGTGAAATTTATTAATAAAAGATACAGTCTAATATGTTAAAGTATCGTATCCCAAGATAGTTAATACCGGATGTTGAGCAAGACTGTAAGTTGCTGGATGTTGCTTCATATTTCCGCATGACCGTGAGAAAGTAAGCGTACCCACGCGCTGACAAGGATCGACACGTGTATTACATGCTGACCAAGCAAGATATTTCAGCCAATGGGAACTTAAGGATTTGGCAAACCTGGAGGCTACACCGCGCTAAATATTAATTCCAGGATGACCAACATGCTCTGTGGATAAAGTCAGTTTCTGTAGACAATCGGTTTTCCACAGTTTCTGAAGTTAGATATATTTGGAAATGTATTATAGAAATTGATGGAAGAGATTTGTTAGTGTTTGAGCTGTGTTTTACAAATATATCACAATAAGTATTGTATCATCATACATGACGAACTCTCTGATTGGTGGTTGGTTCAGATACCTGGGAACCCCAACATTATTAGCGTCACCGAAGCCTCCTCAGTAACCCAAGCTCTGGAGAGCGTCACTCTGTAGTTGAAATTTGAGCAGTACGGATGTACTAACTCGGCACTCTGTAGGACAAGTTTGAACAGTGCGGATGTACCAATTCTGTGACTGGTGGTTGTAATTAACGTGGCGTTATTCCAGAAATAGTAACTGATTCTCATTGATGCTTCAAATTGTGCAGTCGTAATATTTACTGTGCTTTGACAGAGTTTACTTTTAATCGATAAAGACGGTGTAGTAACCGCTGAGTAACAAGTGTTGTGGAAACGTGCTAGTGTTTCACTATTTCGCGACGGGCGCGTATTCGCGTGGAACTTCCGTACCGAACCGTGGACTGCTTTTTTTAAAACTATTTTTTACCCTTTTCGTGAAGTGTGTTATATATATGTGAATCAGTGTGTTAGCTGATCTGGTAAAAGAAAGGGTATCTCGGCTCGCAGCATTAAGCAGTGAAGAGGTTATCAATAATAGTCTTCTGTGTTCCAGTGAATTGTTTTCCAGCAAGATGATGGATACACCTGCAGAGGAAGGAAGTGCATTCCCACATGTTAAGGATGTGATTAACATGGTGTAGATCCCAAAATTAGTGGGGATGTAAGCTGCTATCCTGGTATCCCGAGAGTCATCATAAAGTAAGATGCACGTATTATATATGGCATGATATGTAAGTTATGTTAAGGTACTAGGGCAGTGTAGATAGAAATTTTATTTTCATTTAAAGTAAGCCTGACGGCATGTATTTGTTTAATTTGGTTACTATGGTAGATTCGGATACGAGATTAATGCATGTTTATTTTATTTTCATTTTGCTTTATGATTAGATGTTTGGGAAAATGAAGGATTGATAGGATCAGCTATTGTTGTAAATATAGTACTTAGTGTAGGATATTCCGAGTTTTCCTTAAATATATATGCTAGAAGGGCTAGATCGACAGGTTCATTTCTATATTACGTCAAACACGTATCAATTTATTTTATTTCGGTTATTCAGAGAGACAGGTATAGCTATTTTGCATGATGCATGGTTTTACAGAAGCTGCCAGAAGGAGCTGCAGATCGTCGTTGTTAAATTAAGATCTTTGAAGTTAAGTTGGATTCTGTTTGCCTGATGGTCTGCCAAGGATTCGAACAGCGTCTCGTTATGTGGAAAGGTCAGTAGGATTCATGAGGAATGATGAGATAATAATTGCATGCTTAATTATAATGTATTGGTGCAGGCCGATGGTAAGCCTGACAAGATAGAGTATTATGCAGATGTGTGTGCCTGCTTAGTGTCTTCTGAGTATATTGTGATCAGAATGGACAGTGTTAATTCCAGACTATTGAGTCTGATGTTGTTAAATGGCCCAAGCATGCTAAGAAGCAATTAATATACGGGAGTTTCCGTGTAGTTGATGATGGGCGTTATCTCATGGCAAGTTGAGTCCTTGCCTGTGTTATCGGCATGTGTGAAAGAGACAGTATTTCCTTGTGGCGGCCACGGGAGACAAAATCCAATCTTTAGCGTAGTGGAGTTCAATATTTCTTTACAGCTCGTAATCTACCCGGAAGTACATGACGGATGACCGCGCTGTTGAGCGCTCAAACGCAGCAGAAGGAGGCAATGTTGCCCATTGCTTTCTTCATGACATCAAGGATTATTTACATGTTTTTCTCTTACAGGATGGTTTTACCTTATTATTTTGTGATTGTATACCTTGTCTCGGTGTTTTTAAAGGGAACAGCCCGAGTGCTGATGTATTGTTGGTTCATCTAGTTCTGTCTAGATCTTTTGTAGTGAACCGGGATTCACATTAGAAGCAGTGTAGCATTTAAGACTTTACTCGATATCCGATGTATATATATGTTTAGTTTGATGATTTGAATTATTGTAAATATAGTGTAGGATTTGCCCCTAGTATTTTGCATACCTTACATAGCGTCCGGTGCGTCTTAAGTATTTTTTCTTTCCGTCGTAATTTTTCATATGATGTAACTTTGATTTTACGGAAATAGTTGACTCTCGGGAGTAACTTTCTTTTGAAACCGTATCGTTGGGATGCGATAGTGTGAAACTCCATACCGAAACACCACATGGCAGTGTTTGCATACACTTGTTGCCATACAACATAAACATTGGACTATGAGAAGATACTCAGTCTTGATTTTTATATATGTTCTTTATTGAACTTGTTTTTCTTTTAATGTCAAATTTGTATTATCACTCATTTAATGTTTCTGATTTCGATTTATTTTATTACTTTGAGTTCATTTTTTACAAGTTATTATTTTTTTATTCAATTATTTTCGAGTGATTTGATCGGGGATATTTGTTAATAAATCCATCTTACCCCCTATGATTGTTTCTCATTCGTGTTATACCTCCATTTCCTGTCATTGTTTGATATTATAGTGTAGAACTTCGACTTTTATCCTGACCCAATCGACAACCAACCCACACTCTGCCCAACCCTGAGTTAGTCGGATGTTCATACAGGAATGGAGGCATCGTTCTAGAGGGTATTTACCCCTGGGTACGGTACAATATAAGGATATAGTTATGTTTTGATATAATAATGTGGAAATATAATAGGAATCTTCGATACATGTAACAAGTGAGTCAGAAATATGCAATATAGGACACTGTAGGATGTTAGGATGTTAAAGGGACTCTTCTAAGAATTAATAGAGCAATAGTGAGAGTGTGATATTGAAGGGGTAGAAATCCTCGTGAAGAAAACTGTAGGCACATATAATTATAATTGGAGATTAAAGTAGAGTCTTCGATAAATAATGGCACACGTAGATGTATTTGGAGATGTAGAGTATGATTTGCGAGGTAATTACACTGAGTATGTATGTCCAACACTTGTACCATTTCTCTACGGTGTCGGGTACGAAGTGAGATCTCGTAACAAGTTTTACGACCGGTTGCCCTTCCTGACGTCAACCTCACCAGAGGAGTGAAGGAGATTAAATGAATGACGTGATATACGATAGCAGGAAGGGAGAAGGTGAAACCCGGTGCCGGTACATAGCCTACTCCTGTCGAATAGCACCAAGGGGTCTGCTCAAGGCTTAACGTCCCCATCCGACGGTCGAATCGCCATCAACGGCGTCATATACCCTCACTCAATATGAGCGCTGCGGAGAAGTTTAGAATTCAATCCAGGCTTTTGGCACTCAATCTAGTGATCAGAAATTGTATACCACCACAAATAACGTTTTTTTTTGTGTTTTTGCTACTTGTTTTACGTCACACCGACACAGATGGTTCTTATGGCGACGATGAGATAGGAAAGGCTTGGGAATGGGAAGGAAGCGGCCGTGGCCTTAATTGAGGTACAGCCCCAGCATTTGCCTGGTGTGAAAATGGGAAACCACGAAAAATCATGTTCAGGGCTGCCGACAGTGGGATTCGAACCCACTATCTCCCAAATTCAAGCTCACAGCTGCGCGCCCCTTATCGTATGGCCAACTCGCCCGGTCCACAATAAAGTAACGCAAAAACAAGTATGGCAGTAAACAGTGGGCTGTGTTTATGAGATAAAATATAAATATTATTTACATTTACACTGTAAAATATGAAGAAGCAGAAAAAATTATTATAAAAATTATAATATAAATTATTATTATTATTAATTGTTACGGGGTTACCAGTGGAATGCAGAGGTGAAAGAAGGTGCGGGCTGCAACGGGTCTAACTACAATCCAAGAAATGAATTAAAATTTTAACAAAGGTTATATTTTTGAAAATGGCAACATAACAATTTTCATATAGAATTTGAAAATTTAACAACAAGTCACCAAAATCAACAATCAGGTGCATGACTAGGAAAAGCCAAGATTCAGAACAATTCTGGGCCTTACGCCCCTCGTTTTACAATTTCCTTGCGCTCATAGCTCAAAACACATATTTACCAAAGGGAAGAAATCCCCTAAATACATGGAGCACTTGCTCCCACCTAGCAATGTCAAACCTCCTAGAGACACATATTCAAATACAAGAAAGAGCTGACCCGCTCTCAATTTTTCCAGCCTATTAAAGGCAATACCAGACTTTTACACAAAATTACCATCAAGGCATAGCTTACATCAAATGAAACGGGGGTATCTTGTACCCAACCTACTGGGCCTTAGTAGAAAAATAACAGGTTAAGTTAATGGTCCAAAATGCAAAATGAATGGAGGCGAGAATTTGCACTCCTACATGAAACTTCTTAAAACCTAAGAGGCACTAGGCCAATGAAACAGGGGCTATTCCCAAACTATGGAGGTGACTCGTATACAGAATAAATTTAACACATTAAGGAAGAGTAGAAGAACGGTTACGAAAACGTAGTCACCTCAAATTCAAAATGAAGGGGAGCTCGAGAGGGTAAAACACTCTCTATCCCCGATTTACAGTAAAAGATATATGAAGATTTACAAAAGTGACGGCAATTTACATGTTCGAAGATAGGTTACATAATAAAGGTTTCGGACCTTCCCCGCGGATTAAACTGCTGAGCTAGCAAGAAATAAAGATGTTAAGCGGCCATTACCTTGTTGAAGAGCTGCTGCCGGATGAAAGAGGCGTTTCCCGCCTCCTGCTACACTTCCATACACTAGGCTAGATGTAGTTCGAGTGGCGGAGAGACAAGAAAATCAGCAGTTTTTATACCCTCGTGGAAGATTCGAGACCTTTCATGAATAATCAAGCCACACTCTCTTTCTTTGTTGGTCCGTCTTGAAAATACACTCAAAATCGAAGAAGAAATACATGATTGGTCAAAAATTAATTACAGAAATTCTGGATTGGCTCGATTCAAAACTGGCGGAAGGAAAAGATTAATATTGCCAACCCACAAATGAAAGAACGAAATTGAGTACAGAGAAAACTTATGAATACAAAATTTCTTCAAAAAGTTCCTTAACTTCGCACCAGGGTGCATGATCATAGTTCTTTTTTTTTTTTTTTTTTTTTGTAGATAAATCTATCAGAGGATGTCCACACTTCTTGATCAATAGAAAACAAAAGAAGTTGAACTCTACACAGTACTGACAACTTCGTAATCACAAAATTTACGGTAGTGACATCTTCTGTGAAAACTTATGAGTTGATACAGTTTTTAAATTTCAGAGTTTCTCCTGTAGATGAGTTCCAATTGGCGCAATATTTAAACTTGCGGCGTAGAGGTGTACCTCCTGGTACATTAATAATTAAATTATTATTATTATTATTATTATTATTATTATTATTATTATTATTATTATTATTATTATTATTATTATTATTATTATTATTATTATTATTATTATTATTATTATTATTAGAAACAACTGTGTTCTTCAGCTGTACAGTAAAATGGTAATGTTACTAGTCTACATACCACAATCACTCAACCGATCATAACTTACGTCACCAATCACATGAAACACTCAGCGGTATTCAACAAGTAATCTCTGCATGTAGTCTCGAATTCAAATATTGCCTTAAGAGTTCCTGACAGCAGCCGGAAGTGAATTCCAAAGTGACCCAGCCACAACGAAGGATCTATTATACATTGATTGACGTGAATAGCGAAGGAAGAGCCAGCTAGTGCTACTATTATATTATGGGATGAAGACAAGAATGGCATTTTGAAGACATGTGCTGGGGTAGATTTTCATTCAGAGTTCCATAAATCAACGTAAGTTATGCAACATTCGTCAGCTGTTGAGTTTTAGCCAGCAAAGAGCTGCGTAGCTAGGGGTTATGTGAGCATCATTTAAAAGCAAATCGAAAACCCGAGTTGCTCGTTGCAGTTTCGTAGTTTGTTCACGGATCGCATCATCGAGGAGAATATAGTCAAGTGTTGGTAATAATCAAAGTATGAAGTTTTATCTCTGCGCCATGTGGCAAAATATCCTTATATTTCAGAGTGTGTAGTATAGCGTACATCTTTCTACATGTATTTCTTAAGTGTGCAGACCAGTCAACGGTTTCAGTCTGCTGACCAGTCAAGGGATTCAGTCTGCTGACCAGTCAAGGGTTTCAGTCTGCTGACCAGTCAAGAGTTTCAGCCTGCTGACCAGTCAAAGGTTTCAGTCAAGGGTTTCAGTCAAGGTCATTCTCAGGTTCTTCACTTCTTTATTGAAAAGCATTACCGTGGCATTTAAAGTCACCAGAGGAATAGTAAAACTTTTATACATGGTGTTTAGTAATTTCTGAGAACCTAGAACAATTGTTTGAGATTGGTTAGGGTTGGTGAGGAGATAGCATTGGAAAAAAGTTTAATAAATAAAATTATATACAGTTTACAGCTGTAATATTTCTACACAATGCCACAGCATTAAGCAGTTCTATGTAACAAGCTCAAATAGCGCAATATGTCAAGGAATTGAGACGTGAGTAAAATGGAGAGTTCTCGCAGCCCGTCTTCCGCGGTTCGATGCCACGGTATGAGAATTGCCGGGGCTTGTGCAATTACAATTACAATGTATTTCCCATAATCTTACAGAGTTGCCTCTTTATAGGTCAGAATTTCAAAAAATACACAGAAATCACACCCTACCAAAAAAAATTAATCTGCTTACTTCAGTCTTGTTCTATTGTGCTTACGCTTGCCTGAGTGTCATCTCCCTCTACCCTTCCCTCTGCGGTTCTCCAGCGAGCTGGAGAAGTAACTCGTTCCTTTTCCCTTCCACTCAACCTCCACGGAAGACCAGTAGTTGTACCAGGGAACCTAAGAATACTTCCACAAAACGAGACATCATCTGGACATGCGAAAAGCAACTATGAACCTGAAATCACGCCCTCCCCCTTATCATACCGGTATGCAGATACCCACGCAAGCGTACCACCCTAATCGAAAAACCTGGAGCTGGGGGGTTCCATTATCAACACTGTGCTGAGTTGTGTGTCCGTTATATATTATACAGTTTACTTGTCTTTCAGTATAGCTATACACAACTTTCTCATTACATCAAAAAATCTGCTTATATTACTATTCAACTTCCATTCCTTCATCAAATAAAAAATAACTCTATGATCATTCCCTTCCTGGGGAAACGGGGATAACCCACACTCGTTCAGGAATTTCATTTTCACTTCTTTCGTTTCAGCAGGTGGAAATCTTCTCTAACCTCGCCACAAAACACACATGTCTTATTGCATAATCCTTTCGTCTAACTCTTTTCATACATATCCCCATCAACCACCATATCAGACCCCTACATGTTTTTCTATTTAAATTTTCTATCTATAAACTAATTTTTTGCCTTACTCTACTAAATATCGGGAGGGACGATCTACCCCTGCATTATGCCTCTGCTTCTTGTATATATATCCCTTACCCTTCTTTCCATCAACTTTTCTATTGACCCAATATCTCCACCAATATTCCCCCAGCCCTATCCACTCAAGCGTGCTTCGCAATTTGTATGTAAGTTCAGTCATCATTCGGAAGGCTGGTTGGATCCTCAACAGCTCCACCATTAACTGTCATAGATGGCCTAAGTATCACTGAAGAGGCGTGCTAGGGAAATGAGAAGTGAGGTAGTTTCCTCTCGCTTTCCTCACCACCCAGAAACTGCTATTAAATATCAGTCTGCCAAGCCCACTGAAATGCATGCACCAACCGACCCTATGAGCAACATTTTCACACCATTCATAGCAGGGACTGGCTGCATAAGGAATGGTATTACTAGCGTGACTGTCCGGCTCCATGGCTAAATGGTTAGCGTGCTGGACTTTGGTCACAGAGGCCTCGGGTTCGATTCCCGGTTAATTTCGCTGGCACGGGGGCTGGGTGTATGTGTTGTCCTCATCACCACCATTATCACGACGCGCAGGTCGCCTACGGGAGTCAAATCAAAAGACCTGCACCTGACGAAACGAACGTGTCCTCGGGCACTCCCGGTACTAAAACCCTCGCTCATACCTCAGTCACTTTCATATTGTCAAAGCCAAGGATAAGAATGAGACAGATCTCTAGCCTGTACCTGAAGACATAGTGCACTGTAAACACAAGGTCTTGCCAGCAAAGGCATCTTCTCAACTTATGCCCCCAATACGTTCCATCCTTACTTGAAATCTGGTGCTGATATGTAGTCCGTAGGAGCATAAACCCTTATTCGTCTTATTCAACATACACATTAATCTTACACCGGCATTTACAGTACAAAATTACAATCTTGTTATGCTTACTCACTAACTGACTTAATGAGGGCTCGTACACAACGTGTTAAGCGGGTTCAAACCTCGTAGAGGCAATCGTATGTTTGAAGGGCGCAAAAAAGTCCGTTCGACAGCACCATTATTTGGTGTTTTCTCGACAAAATGAATTAAAACTCAGTCAAAGACGGCCGAAAGAGATTCCGTTTACTCTGCTATCTGCTAGAGTAAAATGGAATGTCAACATTGATACCCAGGCGGCCTGTATGGCATGAAATGAAATGCCTTCACACGGTAACCGAGAAGGAGACGTGAGATTAGTTATAAGTTGCCCTTAACAGGTAGAACTCTCCATCGGCACGCAACGCAGCCGAATGATGTGGGTAAATTTGGCATTTGGAGGAATTAAGACCCATGTTGCCAATTTATATTTTCAAGATCCGCTAAATACTACTTAAAATCCGCTAAAATTCCGCCAAGAAATCTGATATCAAATAATGAGCAATAAAATGAGTAATAATAATAATAATAATAATAATAATAATAATAATAATAATAATAATAATAATAATAATAATAATAATAATAATAAAAGTAAATGTCTGCACTCACCTGATCTGTGAGTTTCACTGGGATTAACCCCTTGCCTGCGAGCCGGCGAGCTAAAATTTATGGGCATTTTAGTGCCGGTTGCAAACTAGGTGAATCCCCTACCTCAAGGGCCACAAACAAAACAGGCCAGTTTATTAAACGGTCTTCCTTCATGGCATGAATATAAATGCTACTCTCTTTCATTATCTGTCATCACTCGTCAACTAAGAAATAAGTATCCTTTCCTTTCCCCACGCATTAGAAGTTTGTGATACCATGATCTCATAACATCAAATCCAAATAACATGTTTTCCTCATGTGACTGCTAGCTCCTGACAAGAAATACGGAATAGCTCGGAGGCAGACTGGAGTACAAATTAAAAAAGAACGTAAAATGGATAAAACACTAAATTCCGCTATAATAAATCTCGAATTCCGCCAAAAATTCCGCTGTCCGCTAAATGATATATTTCTCAGTCTTGTAATTCCGCCAAATTTAGCGGAAAATCCGCTAAGTTGGCAACACTGATTAAGATGAGAGTTGTCCCAGTGTATTCACCATGTGGGGGTGCAGATGAGGATGAAGTTGACAAGTTTCATGAGGCAGTTACACCGCAATCAATGCCAGAATTGGAAGTAAAGCTGAAAGGGTATGGAAAGGTAATGAGTAAATGTGGGGAAGATATGGAAGCTAAGGGGAACGGGAAGCATTCACCGGACTTCATTGCTAGTATAGGATTTGCAAGTACGAAACAATTCCTAAAGAATAAGGGTATTCACCGATACACATGTGAGGGTATGGGAACCAGAGAACAGTGTAACAATAAGGACGCATTCCTCACACGCTGATTGAAATATGTTATATGGACAAGGATACTGAAATGCTCTATTTCCGTGTTACAACACATTGTACGTAGTACATTAATTATGGGAAACACACAGGCACAGAACGAACCAGCAAACACCATGAAACACTTTCCTATATGACATGTTGACAATGCCTTCCGTTAGCATTGATACATGCATCAACTTGCCGTCTCATTGAATCCCAGATGCGCTGATGTAGCTTCGAATTAATCGTGAGAGAAGAATGACCTTCTGAAACAATCCTTCTGCTCACTTTAATAATATATTCTGTGAATATATCATTTCCCTTTAGTGTGTGCTTCCAGAGCCATATTAATTACAGTCTTGAGAATCGTATACAAATTACTTCATATTAATATTTCAACAGGGATGCCTTTGATGATGGAGATTAATTTCCCTCCGCGCTTTCCTCCTTATATTTATTGTACAGCTGCCTCCCGCATACGCCATTTGTTTCTTAACTTAAATATCACAGTAAATCGCATTACAGCGTACAGGGAGATTTAAATTATAATCATACACGAGACGTAACGTAAAGGCTCAGCCTGTTCTCGTTTCTTGTTGGATGCAGTATCTTTTACATCTCTCTCTTGGCACAGCCCAGAGCAAAATGTAGCTTTCACCAAAGTCCCAGTCTCATCCATGGCTGTGACAATATGGAAGTTGCTGGGGTACGTGTAGTGCTGAGTGAAGACTAGAGCCGGGAAGTTAGGCAAAATGCCTTTTATAAGTGCCATATAGAAACAAATATACTATTGTACGTTTTGGAACGGTAGGACCAGTTATTATTTTGTATTTGGTCTATTTTAGCTTCCGTTTATTGTGGTTTCTTTGCATTCTTTGAGTTGTTGTGGATATTTTCTGCTTCTATTTATTAATCGATTGGAAGAAAAGAAAATATGATTCTAATGTACTGTGTTAATAATACAGGAGACTATTTCATTTTAACTTAATAGATAAAAAATAACACTTACACAAACGATATTTTAATATTACTCAAATCTTTACTGAAAACTCACTCCACCGGACGAGTTGGCCGTGCGGTTAGGAGCGCGCAGCTGTGAGCTCGCATCCGGGAGATAGTGGGTTCGAACCCCACTGTCGGCAACCCTGAAAATGGTTTTCCGTGGTCCAATTTTCACGCCAGGCAAATGCTGGGGATGTACCTTAATTAAGGCCAGGGCCGCTTCCTTCCCATTCCTACGGGCCTTTCCTGAACCATCGTCGCCATAAGACATATCTGTGTCGGTGCAACGTAAAGCAACGAACAAAAAAAAAAAAAAAAAAAAGAGAACTCACTCCACAAGCCAAATAATCGAGAGGGTTGCCAGGTCCCGTCCCTGCTGTGTAAGATTAAGTGGCGCTGGTGATTATTTTAAGAGCAAAAGCTACTCGGTAACCATTTCCTATTAACACTAATCAGAAGGAAAATGGAAGAGATTAGGGGAGCAATAGCGGTCCCAAATCCTAGCGTCAGCACTTTTTTTCCAGAGTCAGCACCCGAGGTCTAGTAGTGTAAGTATGCGGGTTCTGACCCGATGTCATTGACTCCTAGTATAGTAGGTGTGCAATGTCGATTTGCGGATTTTGCATAAGAGAGTGAGCCTATCCTCACAGTCGCCATCTTGAGAGGCCTAACCATACTTTAACGGCTAGATGCCCTTTCCGACGCATAAGAGAGCCAATCTAACAGTACATCCGCCATCTTGAAAGGCCTACCCTTTGTTTTACGGCAAGATGCCCTTCACTACGCAAATTGCATAACATGACTGCTATACACAGCTCCTTATGTGACGGCCTAGGGGCGCTCGCTTGTACAAGATGGCGGCTATTTATATAGGCTCTTATGACACTGCCTACGGGCACTTGCGCAAAATGGCGGCTACACATAGGCTCTTATGAGACGGTATAGAGGCGCTTGATCAAGATACCGGCTATACATAGGCTCTTATGAGATGGCCGAAGGGCGCATGCGCAAGATGGCGACTATAGGCTCTTATGAGACGGCGTAGGGACGCTTGCTCATGATGGCGGCAATAAAATGTCGGCTTAAGGAGCTTGCGCAAGTTGGCGGCTGTACATAGGCTCTTATGTGACGGCCTAAGGGCGCTTGCGCAAGTTGGCGGCTATACATAGCCTGTTATGAGAAGGGCTAGGGGCGCTTGCGCAAGATGGCGACTATACATAGACTCTTATGAGACACCCTAGGGTGGTTGCGCAAGATGGCGGCTATACATGGGCTCTTATGGAGAAAGATGACGGCCATGGGCGTTTGCACAAGATGGCGACTACACACAGACTCTTTTGGAGAATGATGACAGCTATAGGTGAATGCACAAGATGGCGGCTATACACGAGATCATATGGAGAAAGATGACGGCTATGGGCGATTGCACAAGATGGCGGTTATCCACAGGCCCTTATGGGGAAATGTGACGGCTATGGGCGATTGCGCAAGATGGTGGCTATACACAGGCTATTATAAAGATGACGGCTATGGGTGATTGCACAAGATGGCGTCTATACATAGGTTATTATGGAGAAAGACGACGGTCATGGGCGAATGCACAAGATGGCGGTTGTACATGGGCTGTCATGTAGAAAGATGCCGGCTATGGGCGATTGCGCAAGATGGTGACTATATACAGGCTCTTATGGAGAAAGATGCCGGCCATGGGCGATTGCACAAGATGGTGGCTATACACAAGCTCTTATAGGGAAATATGACAGCTATGGGCGATTGCACAAGATGGTGGCGATACATGAGCTCTTATGGAGAAAGATGACGGCTATGGGCGATTGCGCACGATGGCAGATATACATAGACTATTATAGAGAAAGATGACGGCTATGGGCGATTGCACAAGATGGCAGCTATACACAGGCTCTATGAGACTAACTCCTAGAACCTTGGTCAGAGGTTACTGTGCAAGATGGCGGCTATGCATAGACTCTTATAGAGAAAGCTTTTGTAGAAGAGACATACGATTTAAGGAGACGGCCTAAGGGTGCATGCGCAAGATAGCGGCTATACAGGCTCTTATGGAGAAAGCTAGCCTCGGGGCCAGTGGCATATCCTGGAATCTCCACTGAGGCATGCAACTAGTAACCATGCAGTTAACACAATGTATTAAGTAAATTTCAATTCTACTCACCCTAATTACATGTAGGTGAACTCGAGCCAAAAAGTTTTACTGTAAGTTTCTGGATTGAACGTGCGTACACAATTCTTGTTTTCTGTTTTTAAATTTACGAGGGTCCGCCTCTGTGGTGTAGTGTTTAGTGTGATTAGCTGCCACCCCCGGAGGTCCGGGTTCGATTCCCGGCTCTGCCACGAAATTTGAAAAGTGGTACGAGAGCTGGAACGGGGTCCACTCAGCCTCGGGAGGTCAACTGAGTAGAGATGGGTTCGATTCCCACCTCAGCCATCCTGGAAGTGGTTTTCCGTGGTTTCCCACTTCTCCAGGCAAATGCCGGGATTGTACGTAATTTCAGGCCACAGCCGCTTCCTTCCCTTTTCCTTGTCTATCCCTTCCAATCTTCCCATCCCCCGCAAGGCCCCTGTTCAGCATAGCAGGTTAGGCCACCTGGGAGAGGTACTGGTCATCCTCCCCAGTTGTACCCCCGACCCAGAGTCTGAAGCTCCAGGACACTGCCCTTGAGGCGGTAGAGGTGGGATCCCTCGCTGATTCCGAGGGAATAACCGACCCTGGTGGGTAAACAGATTAAGAAGAAGAAGAATAAATTTACGAGGGAAGATAGAGGTCTCCCGGCTTTAACTATTTGAATCTTTTCATCAAACGAACGGCCAGTAAATGGCTTTTCAAACTGATTTACAATTATATCCGTTTTAGACTCATCCATCGTTAATACCACATGCGCGCAAAATATAATAAAACACCGAAAACGACGGAACAGCACACACAGAATGAACTCACTAATCAGCAAAACACACAATGAATTAACTCACTAGTTAGCCACAACTCAAGCACTGGAGGTAAGTCATCCCAGTGGCATTGGTCAGTTTCGTCACGTTGGGTTCTCGCTGGGGCGAAATTGTGGATCCCGTTCGCTGTAAACATGCCGACTTTTACAGATGTCAGAGGGTAGCACGGGTATGGGGTGACACATTTTGACCAAGTTTCAATTGCAGCGACATCGTTCGGAGGGTTTCAGAACTACGCCCGCCACCGAATGCAATTTTAAGATTGAATGCCTTACATCCTTAACTCCTCCATTTGCTGTCTCTTTCTTCCTAGAGTGGAGTAGACGGCGAGACTACACGAGCACCACACGTAGTCAAGCAACGAAACTAGTACAGCTGCGCGGAACTTTTGAACTTCTGAGAGATAAAATCGTTAATATTTGACTTGAAACAACCTAAAATCGTACATCAGACAGTTCTTTGTGTTATCATAACGCATGCAATGAATGCCTTGCATTCAAGGAGAATACGCCCCTGCTCGGTGCTACTGCGCGATATTGCAGCTATACATAGGCTCTTATGGCCTACTCCTCTGACAGGATACAGCCGCCCCGCTCATCCTCCTCCTCCTCCTCCTCCTCCTCCTCCTCCTAATCCGTATAGCAAAATGGCAAAAGGGCACGGGGCACAGCCGCCCTTCTCCTCCTCAACCGCATAGCAAAAGGACAAAAGGGCAAAAGGGTTCATCCTCTTGGCTATGCATAGGCTCTTATAGCCTCCTCCTCCTACTCCGACTGGACGTAAGAGGACAAGAGAAAACATGTTGACTATTGAACAGAAAAACTTATCACACAATAGTTACTGTGCTATATGTTTTTATTCGGGAAGGCAAGTTGAATACTGATACTATTAGCATACACTAGAATTGATTGTAGAACAAATGAAAACATGTTGATTATTTGTGTTTAGAGCAGAAGAAATAACGCAAACACAATATTTACTGGGCTGTATGTCTCTATTCAACAAGACAAGTTAAATCCTATTACAATTAGCGCACACTAGAAATGATTGTAGAACAAGCTAATGTTGTATGCCTTTATCCGACATAACAAAACATGTTGACAAGTAGTGTTGACAATAGAAAAAACTTTTAACGCTACTGGGCTGTATGTTTTTATTCGGCAAGACAAGTTACAATTAGCACACACTAGAATTGATTGCAGAGTAAGACGAAACATTTTTACAATTAGTGTTTAGAACAGAAAAATAACGCAAATCATTATGAGATTTGAAATCTGCATTATAATTTTAATGTCTCTGTTGATACAAACGCATTTCTATGCAATCAGCACACACACATGGATTTGCATCTTGTGCAATTTGCGTCGGGACGGGCATCTTGCCGCTAAAGTAAGGTTAGGCCCCTCAAGATGACGACTGTGAGGTTATGCTCGCTCTCTTATGCAAAATCCGCAAATCGACATTGCACGCCTACTACACTAGGGGTCAATGACATCGGGTCACAACCCGCATAGCTACACTGACTCAAAAAACAATGTGCTAATGCTAGAATTTGGGACCGCTATTGCTCCCCTACTGAAGAGGTCTAAGATATGGACAAAAGAAACGAAAGGCCTAAGTAGAGGGTAAAATTGAAAACTCCCTTATCCTCGAAAAGGTAATAGAACCGGGGTCGGAAAAGAGCAAGAGTTGACCAAACGAGGTCGGGTATGAAAGATAAGAGCGAGGAACCTGAGACATGAAACTGGACGCAACGCCAGCCTCAGCTAGGGGAACCGAGGTTGCAAACTACACTCCCAAGTTGAGAGCCCCTGGGTCCCCCTCTTAGTCACTGGTACGACTGACAGGGGATACCGTTGATATTATTCTATCACCCCCACCCACAGGGGGACATAAGATTAACTAGTAAAATGGGATGCAGATGATCATTACGTAGCTTAATTAAACCATCTATGTTATTGTTGTCATTATAAATGCCTATTTAAATTGTTTTACTGCCTCTTTCCTAAATGTCAAGTGCTTACTTGCCTGTCTATTTTAGTCAAAATAAATGCCTGATCATCCGGGCTCTAGTAATGACCAGGGGTCGCCTCTGTTGGCGGGATCTAGTGCACTGTCTTATGGTATAGACTAGAACAATTTTGTTACTTTCATTGATCTGTCTCAGTCTCATCCTTGGCTTTGACAACATGAAAGTGACTGATGTATGAGTGATGCTAGTAATGCCATTCCCTATGCAGCCAGTTCCTGTTATGAATGGTGTGAAAATGTCACTTATGGGGTCGGCTGGTGCATGCATTTTGTGCGCTTGGCAGACTGATATGTACGTAATAGCAACGTCTTGTTTGGTGAGGAAAGCAACGGGAAACTACCTCATCCCTCATTTTCCTAGTACGACTCTGCAGTGCTGCCAAGGCCATCTATGACAGCTGATGGTGGAGCTATTGAGGATCCAACCAGCCTTAGGCCTGAGGACTGAACATTGAACATACATACAACATTATATCACGTAGTCCTGGATTTTCAACACGTTTCCAAGCATGGTAAAATCGTAATGATCGTGTGTCTGTATATTGACTAATATGGCGAAATTACCGTACATTTATCCGTTTCTGGTGTAATAATGACCATCTGCATATTTTTTTAGCTTTGGTGTCTGTTTATCTGTTTGTTTGCCTGTTTGTCTCTTTGTCTATAACTCGAAAACTACTGGATATATTTCTTCCAAAATTTACATTTAGAATCCACCTGTCCTTGAGTCGGTCTTAGGGCCAATATTGTTTCTAAATCCCCGAACTGACTGGGAGTTTGTACGAAACCGAAACCGTGATTTTGCACTCGCACAGAATGTACACAACCAAAATGAAAATCTACCTGCCTTAATGGAAATCAATTTCTAAACCTTTTTACTCATGTTCATAATTTCGATACAAGGATTAATGTGGGAGATATAATTAACGGACTGGTTTTCAGTACGATACAAGTCCCACCGGACTTAATTCAAGAGCTGGTGCGTGTAAAGCGTGTTTCTTGTAACTTGAGAACTACTGGAGATATTTCAACCAAACTTCATATTTAGCATGCACCTGTCGAAATTAAAGTGTTTAGCTCCATACATGTCAAATTTCCGTAATGGGCTGGGGGTTTATAGGGAACCGAAACAGTTATTTTACTCTCCCTCTTACCGGGCGAGTTGGCCGTGCGGTTAGGAGCGCGCAGGTGAGAGCTCGCTAGTTGCTTTACGTCGCACCGACACGGATAGGTCTCATGGCGACGATGAGACAGGAAATACCTAGGGAGGGAAGCGGTCGTGGTCTTAATTAAGGTACAGCCCCAGCATTTGCCTGGTGTGAAAATGGGAAACCACAAAAACCATCTTCAGGGCTGCCGACAGTGCGGTTCGAACCCACTATTTTCCGAATGCAAGCTCACAGCTGCGCGCCTCTATTCGCACGAGCAACTCACTCGGTTTTATTATTATTATTATTATTATTATTATTATTATTATTATTATTATTATTATTATTATTATTATTATTATTATTATTATTATTATTCAAAACAAGTGTGTCGTCAGTCATGAAAGTTAGGAAACCTTAGATTTAATAGTCAGAGATACGAAAATAAAGCCGTCTCAGAGGTAGTTGTTAGTAGAGGATTGTGAATTTGAATGCTTGGTTCATTCACAGACGCTTGCAGATTGAGCGCTGAAGGGAAACACAATGTATAATGAAGAAGTACGTATGTACAATAATAATAATAATAATAATAATAATAATAATAATAATAATAATAATAATAATAATAATAATAATAATAATAATAATAATAATAATAATAATAATAATTCAAATGTGGACAGTTATTCTATATAATAATAAGAAGAAGAGTCTTAAATGAAGGAACAACACGCAAATTGTCTATTGTTCCCTGGTCTAGGTTTGTATTAATCTGGATTTCTTAGTGTATTTATCCCAATCCCTGCTCTTGGAATGTCTTGCCAGAATCACGTAAAAGGAATACTTCCAGGTTAATTCTCTCCAATACGTGGACTGAGCAATCTGATTTCGTGGGAAACGGTTCACTGCTCGCAAGCATGATACGAACTCCGAAGGACCAGGATGAGTTTGATTAATATTCTGTTCGTTTACTTTAGAATAAGCTACTGGACCCTGCCCATCCTAACAGATGTGCTCGCCTTATCTCTACAGTGGCGATGTGCTGCCAACCCTGGCCTCGTACGCCTCCATCACCCGAGTTTGTGCGGCCGTACATCAATATCTTTATAGCGGCGTAGAGTTAGCGCCTTAGAGATATCACCGGTGCTGTAAAGCTTGGCTTATACCTCGACCCACATACTGCAAGCTCGGAGAAACTAACTTCTGAGTACCAGCACCTCAGTAAGTGTGAACCGTTCTATTACGGACGGCGACGTGCACCCACAGGGTGACAGTATGTTAGGTAAACATTTCAATTGGGAACTGATTTTTAAGTAGGTTATTAATCTGCTAACGTAGTATGTTGCCAGTCATTAGGTGCACATGTGTTTGTAAAACTTAAAAACAATATTCCCTAAGTCATACGAATATCCGATAGACTCAGATCCACCAGAATTGATATAAATGACCACAACGAAATGGTTCCTGCTATGTACCACAATCAGAATGGACTGGAAACGGAATAAATAACTTTTGGGACAATCTTTAAGGCTCGTCTGCACACAATTGTGGAGTCCTGCATGAATGCGGAAGTTAGTGTCTTGCCGGATATAAACTGTATGGCAGTGCGGATAATTTAGCGGACAATGACGGTCATTGCTTTTCAGTCAGGTATACTCTTATTTGTGCTTGTGGTTAGGTGACTCTTGACAATGGTATGCTAGAATGGTGTCATATAAAGAGCCTTGAAACCCTAACTGGCTCCAGCCCGCAATTAGTGGAAGGAAGAAATCAGCACGTCGGTCACCGTCGCAAGAGAAAATCCGTCACAACCTGTGGTGTAGGGGTTCTGGTGCCCAGTGTCAGGCTTATTATATTATGCTAACAGATCTATCTGCTTAAATACGTAGGGTGTATTATACCGTAGTTAAATATTTACAGTATTCTCGGACAACCATTCGCGGATGCGGATGTTATTTTGTATATCCGCGCAAGGCTCTAACCATAGGCAGCTAGTTACATCATAACTCTGAATTTAAAACTCTAGTGTCTTAGTGCACACGTAGTAATTTTGTAGCATTCATTATATTGAAAAGTCATACTGTACGCTTCAATTAAATACAAAATAAATTAATACTTTCACCATCCCTGTTGACTACACACGTCTGCAATTTAATTTGTTATCATTACACTAGCTTTCATTGTTACAGGTTTCTAGTGTTCCGGAGTTCGTGTCGGAACGCTTATATACTGTGTATTGTGCGTAAAACTTAATGAAACAATAATAATTCCTGCTCATGGAATGCATCACTTGAGCACGTAAACAGAATACTTCCAGATTTAATTTTCTGCAGTACATAGGCTGGACAATCTGATTTCGTTGGGAACAATATCATTCTGCTTGTGTAGTTGCATTATTGTTGGTGCTTCAGATGAGTTTGGAAATAATTAGAGATGACTATATTCTAGGTTTGACTTGAATTAAACCACTATATTCTGGATTGCTAAAACTCTCTCGAAAGAGTCCTGTTTACCTTCACCACATGATGAGTACTTAAGGAAATTAATTCGGTTGTCACTTTGAAGAATTAGCTGATAGATGTCAGAAAGTAAGTCTACTTGATGGTAGGACACCTCAAGTCGTCGATATGAAACTGTAAACTGATTATAAGGGCATATTCGAGAAATGAGAAGTAGTAGTGTGAAGAGACGTAGTAATGTACCTGTAAAGCCTTCCAGTCTGTCGGAAACACTAATTATAACACGTATAACTCTATAACATACCTGTATAAACACACACACTAATTAAGAAAGGTACAGATACTCCGATTAATGTAACATTAGTCTTATATTTAGTGTTTTCGACAAACTAAACAGCTTTAAAGTTACGTTAACTGAGTCGATACAGAAAAAATATGGCTGCCTTCTTAATAATAATAATAATAATAATAATAATAATAATAATAATAATAATAATAAAAATTGCTTTACACCCCAATAACTACTCTTACGGTTTTCGGAGACGCCAAGCTGCCGGAATTTAGTGCCGCGGGAGTTCCCTTAAGTGCCAATATAAATCTACCGTCACGAGGTTGAACACCTTCAAATGCCACCGGACTGAACCAGGATGGAACCTGCCAAGTTGGGGTCAGAAAGCCAGCGCCTCAACCGTCTTAGTCGCTCAGCCCGACAAGATAAAACGGAAGACACAGTTATGCTTTAAGAGATTAGGTCATCGATATCATATTCCTGAATAAATATACTTTTCAGTAATTAATCAGTAAACTGAAATCGAGGAATGGTAGACACTGGCATGAAAACTCGTAGAGGCTAGATTCACTTTGAGCAATTAGTTGATCGTTGTCAAATCCTGAAGAAATCTTGCTAGCAGGAAACATTAAGTCATGTAGTAAACTGATTAACAGGACACATTCGAGGAATGACAGACACTGGTATAAAGACACATTTAGACTAATGTCACTTTGAGGAATTAGATTTTCTCTGAGTAAGTCCGGCCTTTCTGTGGGGAAGCTGGCAATATAACTCACTGAAATGGTGATGAGAATATGTTCCAGGAGTGAAACATATTGCGATGAACAGCTATACTACATGAGAATTGCAGCAACAGCAGCTGGCTGAAGGAAGTGTGTGTGATTTATATTCTAGTACTCCTCACAGATTAGAGTGCAATTTTTCATCGCGCACTTAGTCGAGATGAATATATACCTGGATTTTTGTGGGCATATTATATTATGAAGCAATAGCATATATTACAGTAGCCTATATGTTGTTTATATGCTTCCCTAAAGAGTAATTTTTTGTTGTGCTTGATGTCATTACTGGAGCTGGGAATTGGAATGAGACTTGACCATAAGCTGAGGAGGAATAGGAGAAGAATTCATCACCGACTACTATGTACAACCCATGGAATATGTACATGCTACGAATATTTATACTCTAATTCATTGGTGACCCGTACAGCTCAAGAACCGTGAAGTCTGTTGCCCAGCCATTTGAAGTGACAGTCCGCGTGTGGAGGGATGGGAAGATTGGAAGGGATAGACAAGGAAGCGGGAAGGAAGCGGCCGTGGCCTTAAGTTAGGTACCATCCCGGCATTCGCTTGGAGAAGTGGGAAACCACAGAAAACCACTTCGAGGATGGCTGAGGTGGGAATCGAACCCACCTCTACTCAGTTGACCTCCCGAGGCTGAGTGGACCCCGTTCCAGCCCTCGTACCACTTTTCAAATTTTCGTGGCAGAGACGAGAATCGAACCCGGACCTCCGGGGGTGGCAGCGGTCGAAATTTACAGATATGACATTTAACAACAACAAAGAAACCGGTTTGTGCGACTATAACGACCGTTGATTGGCGATCTCTTCGGTGTCCTTATAACCGATTTCGACTGATAACTATTTTCTTTCAACCGAGTGAAGTGGCCGCGTTGCGGCTACTGATCCAAGCTCTGCATTCGGAAGACGCGTGCGTTCGATTCACACCGTCTGCTGTCCTGAGAATGGTTTTCTTCCAGGCAAATTCTGGGACAGTTTCTTTTCATAGGCCACAGCCAATTCCTTCTACCATTTTACTCAATGTCATTCACCATCATTTATTTCATCTTCATTACCTCTTCAACTGAGGTTGGCGTCAGGAAGGGCACCCGGCCGTAAAACATGCCATATAAAATTAGCCTCACCCCTATGAAGAAACGTGACTAAGAGTTAGAATTACAACACATAATTATTTTCTTGGAGTACTGAAGAAGAATTTTCAATCTCGGCTGCGAAGCTATTCAACCTTCAGACTATCTGGTAACCGAACGTGTTGCCTCCGGTTAAGAAGCAGAAACCAAACCGCTAAACACCCCTTCGCTGGTTCAAAAGTGATGAACAAGGAAATGTATTAATTTATTTTTGTGTTTGCGGGTTGAATTATTTATGTTATCAATATAAAAAACAATTAATGAAAATTCGCAATTTTTGTTTGCTATTGGCTTTAAGTCGCACCGACACAGATACGTCTTATGGCGACGATGGGACAGGAAAGGCCTAGGAGTTGGAGGGAAGCGGCCGTGGCCTTAATTAAGGTACATCCCCAGAATTTGCCTGATGTGAAAGTGGGAAACCACGGAAAACCATCTTCAGGGCCGCCTATAGTGGGATTCGAACCCACTATCTCCCGGATGCAAGCTCACAACCGCAGGCCGCTAACCGAATGGCCAACTCGCCCGGTAAAATTCGTTAATAGCATTAACAGTAAAATGACTATAAACAAAACGCATTCTTCTCAACTCTAATCATGCAAAAAAATTATAAAATGGTGCTTCTTCTAGGCTACTAAGTCACTTTCGAATTCTTTAATTGCAATCAAGTGTATAATAATATATCTGTGTACCCTTTTAGGGCATCCTCATCGATGAAGCAAAATACAAAACATTTTCTTCTTCTTTTTTCTTTTTCTTCTTCTTCTACTACTACTGCTACTTCTCAGGGGCACGATCGGTCGTCTTCTTTGTTGGCAGGAATGTGAAAAGATAAAAATAAAAATAAAAATATGTGGAGCTATTTAACTAAATGAATGTATTAAATAAATAGAATACTCAATCCTGAAGGGATAAGGCACTGACAGGATCTACAGTAAATTTATATTTTTTTAATTAACGTGCTGCATCCGACACAACATAATACAGGGTGATCAAACATTTCCTCCAAGTTACATAAAAGAAATATAAATGAAATGAAATTTTTATTCCTCCATCAGAGGTTATATTAATGAATGAGAGTTCTCTAATCATCAAAATCAGTAAATTATTTTTTTGTTTGCTAGTGGCTTTACGTCGCACCGACACAGTAGGTCTTATGGCGACGATGGGATAGGAAAGACCTATGAGTTGGAAGGAAGCGGCCTTGGCCAGAATTAAGGTACGGCCCCAGAATTTGCCTGGTACGAAAATTGGAAACCACGGAAAACCATCTTCGAACCCACTATCTCCCCTAACTGCACGGTCAACTCGCCGGTAATTATAAATTTAAATAAACGCTTTTGATGTGAAGAGTTTCTGTACAATAGAAAGGAAGAGTAGAGTTGTTATTAATGAGATCCGTTAAGTAAAGTTCAGCAGCAGAGTAACCTTTTCCATGGCTGATATTAAAACAGTCATGCTTTATTCTCATGACTAATATTCATCACATGTGAACACCCAATACTAATCCTCGATAATTATCAACAGAGAAACAACAGCAAGAATGCAACAGGGTAGACAATAGCCCACAATGATCTGTTGTAGGCTTCCGTAATATTGTAACAAAATGTGTATCCCAAGTTCAAGATATCACGCGTTTATGATTCTTCTTTCATACAAACGTACACGCGCAGAGACGTGACAGCAACCGATTGGAGCATCGAAATCACGGTTTCCAGCATTTCCTGTGATCGACAGTCCTCCTGTTCACTAAGGAGGGTCAATTGCTCGTCAGTCTTATAATTATTTTCCGGACCAGATTTATTTTGCCCACTCTGTGGTATAATATGGCTTCAAGAAAGAGGCAAAAATACGTTTCACATGTTTAAATACGAAGGTCGAGTCATAAGTCATGGCAACTATTTTTTCTCGCGAACAGGAGACAACACGGAAAATCTAAGATATGCACATGGAAATACACTGCATGTACTTATGCATAGTGCCTGAAGACAAATAATGTCATCAGGAGATTCTCGTAGGAAAGTGACAGAATACAGGCCATTGGTAAACATTGTTTTATTATGGTATAGACGGCAAATACACAAGACTGCGTACAAAGGACAGGTGTCCACTGGTTACAGACCTTCGAAATAATCACCCAAGGTTTCCACTGTGCGTTGCCAGCGGTGGGGCAGGCGGTGAATACCATTCGCTGCATGTGTATCGTTAACGTGTGACACCATTTTCTGAAATGCTGTTACGATGTCCTCTTTGTTAGCAAACCGTTGTCCACATAATGGATTCTTGACTTTGGGAAATAGATCATAGATCTTGCTGTGGGGAAGAGAAAAGAGACAAGAGGCACGTGATCGGAGATTCAGGTCAAAGGGAGGTGCTTACCAAGTTGTGTCAACCAGTGAAACAGTAACTCTCTGTGAGTTTCCCTGCAAATCCATTGATGCCAACCTATAACCTTCAGTTATTATTAATAATAATAAAAGAGATTCTGAAATATGGGACGGATATTTATGAATAAGGACTCGTGTGAATCAGGAAATGTTATGCTGAATTACGATGCCAAGATAAGAATAATGAACCGTTGCGAGATATGCCTTTTATTAATGGTACTTGTTTAGTTTATCACAGTATATTATATAAGTATCTGCGAGTGTTAATTAGTCCGAAAAGGGAAGCCGTTTCGACATTATGAAGTTATGAAGTGAAAGTGCGGAATCAAGTATAGACTGACAGACATTAATTCACTCATCATAAGTCAGAAATATACTGTATTTCCTATTTATGTATAAATTTCATAGCAAATATTTCGCAGATAATTTAACATGTGTTTCTTAGTTTATTAAAGTTTGTGTTGTACAGTATGGAAACCATTCTTCTCATTTAGTAGTGACGTAGTATTCCTCTCATAATTAAATTCCCCTACTTTATAGATATTTAGTTTATTGCCCACATTTCCGGACAGATCATTGACCTGTATGCTCCCGAGCTTAGCCGTGCATACTACTCAAGTAGGAGTGATGAGACTTCGACGCCGGGGTTATTTCCCAAGTCTCATGTAAAATAATCCATTCAGCCATCGCATTTGAGAATTATAATAAATCATTATGCACTGGAATCCTGGACATGTGCAATACAAATGGGAGTGCTTTTATATAGACAATGAATAAACAACATTCGATATGTGGATGACACTGTCATTTTTGCTGATAGTTTAGAAAGTTTACAATATCTCATTCAAAGAGTAGCATTCACTAGTCATGAATACGATCTTGACATTAATATAAAGTAAACCAAAGTTATGGTCACAAGTAAAACTTTATCCCTGCCTGTCTTCTAGTAATTAACAATAAACCTTTTGAACGAGTCCGGAAATACACTTATCTTGGCACCATCGTTAATGATCAATGGGATAATTCGGTTGAAGTGAATTCCCGCACTGGAAAAGTTAGGGCTGTGTTCAACAAAATGGGAAAACTGTTTAAAAGTCGTGACTTAACACTAATTACAAAAATGAGACTCCTTCGCTGTTATGTATTTTCTGTTCTCTATTACAGTGTTGAAACATGGACTTTAACAAAGTCGCTCAGTAAAATATTAGAGGCCTTTGAGATGTAGTTTTACCGAAGGATGCTAAGAGTGTCATGGACAGCAGTACTACTTGAGCAACCGACCAGTGTGGATGTGTGCAGAGTTGAGTGCAGTATAGCATGATTGGCATTGAGCAAGATCGTGCGGCGATCGGTGGCTGGCAGCGCAGGCAGAAGAAGACGACAGGGCATGCGTCGAACAAGGGAGAACTGGGGAAGATCGGTGAGGCTATTTTGGCAGCGACGGTGATAACTATGCTATTAATTATAGGGGGCGTGGAGATGAATCCATGCACTGACATGAGCTGGGAGGACTGGGAGAGAATCAGGGGGCTGATGGGAGACGCCGTAGAAACGTATACTGGAATGCACTGGTAAAGGAATTGAGAAAGGAACAAGCCAAGGGATTTGAAGATATGAAGACATGGTTCAAGGAACAGTGGGGAGTTACGGAAAAAAAAGAACAGAGGAGAATGAGAGAGCAACGGGATTGCTAAAAGAGCAGGTAAAAATCTGGAAAAGAAAGTGGCGTCTCTGAAGAATGAACTCAGCCTCGTCAACCAAGAAAGGATGAAGAAATGTATATATGTCTATGGATTACAGGAAGAGCGGAGTGGAGATAAAGTGAAGCTTATATATAAAGTGTCATGGACAGATCACGTCACAGATGCAGAGATCATTAGAAGAAGATGAAAGATAAGGAAGTACTGACCATTGTAAACAATGGAAAGCTACAATACCTTGGTCACATAATGAGAAACAGAAGCAGATACCATCTACGGCAAGAAATCCTGCAAGTAAAGATACCTGGAAAGAGAGGTGTTGGCAGGAGACGAATCTCCTGGCAAAAAAAAAAAACATCAGAGACTGGACTCTCAAGTCATCGGCAGAGTTACTCCAGGCAGCTCACAACAGAGAAGACACAGCCAAGATGGTTGCCGACATCCGGAACAGGTAGGGACCAGGAGAAGGAGAAGAAGAGGAGGTTAGGACCTCCATCTTTTCTCTCTCAGCCTAGGACTGAATCCTCAGAGAAAACATAGGAATAAAGAAAAGATTGGGATCTTGCCGGCCTCTGGTGGCGGAGAGGTGAAGTACACAAATAAGCAAAGATAAATACAAAGACTCGCTCAATGTGTGAAAAAATTTTGGACATGAGGTTAAGGAAGAGTTTGGCGAAATTCTTTGTTTGGAGTGTAGCTCTCTATGGAACCGAGACCTGAACGCTAAGAAAGGAAGATGAAGGGAAACTTGAGGCATTTGAGTTGTGGTTGTGGAGAAAGACGGAACAGATATCCTGGGCAGAGAGGGTAAGGAATGATGAGGTATTGGAAAGAACTGGTGAAAAATGGAAACTATTAAATATCATGCATGTAGGGAAAAGAAACTGGTATGATCACTCGCTGTGAATGATGCTTTATAAGAAGGGGAAGAGTGCAGGGGGACTTAAACGATGGTGTGAGAAGGAGAGCAGACAATGGTATGAATGTAAATTGTATGAAGAAGTGGAAGAGGAGGATAAGATATCAGTTGGTTGACAGTGTTAAGAGAGCAGAAGCTAACAAGAAAGTAAGAGAACAGCTGAAGACGTGACTGCATGTCTGAATATTTTCAGCTCAGCCATGATAGAAACATTCCATATTGAATCAAATAGTTATGATTCTTTAAAGACAGTTATTTGAATACTGGAGGCATACAAATGCTTCAGAACGCCCTGAACTTTATAATAAATCTTTCTATCTTCTTCGTTATTCTTTTATACTTTCATTTTTACCGCGTCAAGAATAACACTTTTCGTGTGGTTTCAATTGAAAAACAGCACGTGTTATCATACTATTCGTTTATAACCATGTAGAATGGTTTGGTCGTTGGAACACAGGACGCATTTATGTTCGAATGAAGTATCATTGCATACGAGTGTTCGATACCGTTTTAGATACAATGTGCTATACAGGTTTATTGTTGACTTTGAAATGTACATTTTTCCTCGCTACTGAACTTTCAATGTTCAAAACAAGTCTTCAAATATTCAACGAAAGTTGCCGGTATGGTTATTAATTTCTCAGTCTGATTTATACTTGTCGTTTCTCTTCAGAGTTCAAAATATTCGGAAAACGGTACCTGTTGGAACGACTCTTACAATGTAGCAGTGTTCATACAAAAGCTCAGATGAAAAAATAGTATATCAAATTGTTATAAAAATAATGGCGTATGGCATCCTGAAGGCTTGGTGAAGGTGAGGGTACCGAGTGAGTTGGCCGTGCGGTTAGGGGCGAGCAGCTGTGAGTTTGAATTCGGTAGATAGTGAGTTCGAACCCCATTCTTAGCAGCTCTAAATATAGTTTCCTGTGGTTTCCTATTTTCAAAATCAGGCAAATACTGGGGCTTACCTTAAGGCCAAGGCAGCTTCCTTCCCACTCCTACCCCCTTCCTATTCCATCGTCGCCATAAGGCTTATTTGTATTGGTGTGATGAAAAGCTAATTGTAAATAAATAAAAAATAAATAAATAAATAAATACGTTAAAAATACCTAAGATGAATTCTAATGTTGAAGACGGCACAAATGCTCAGCCATGAACCAGAGGATTAACCAATGAAAGTTAATATCCCTGACTCGGCAATGAATTGAACCCAGGATCTCTTAGAGGCAGCATGCTATTCTATTTAGCAAAGGAGCCGAAATTAAAAGAATATTATACTATTAAAAAAAACTGAATCTTTGGCATTATTTATTCCGCGTACCGTTATTGAAACGACATACCTAAACATCTAAACGAGATATCATATGAGGAAGTTGTAGTTATCAGCTAAAGTATGTGGGTCCAGGTTTAAGCCAAGCTTTACAACGCGAGAGATATCTCTAAAAAGGCGCTGGCTCCTCACCGCTATAAAGATATTGATGTGCGACCCCACAAACTTGGGTGATGGAGGCGTACCAGGCACATTGCTACCGTAGAGATAGGGCTTGTTAGGACAGCTCATCTCTCAGACTGGAAAGAATCCAGTAGCTTATTCTAAAGCAAACGAAGAGAATATTAATAACAGTTTAAATAAAGCCTTTCAAGTTATAAGATATAAGGATCAGACAGGTAAGCTGCCTCCAACGTCGATTCGTGGGCTTCTTGCCAGCTATATATTTCGAACTTGACGCACGTCGAGGTCAGCTACTCACTAAAGAAATGGGAAAACGATTTTGGTACATAATTAAGAGAGAAGTGTCCGCCTCTGTGGTGTAGTGGTTAGTGTGATTAGCTGCCACCCCCGAGGGCCCGGCTTCGATTCCCAGTTCTGCCACGAAATTTGAAAAGTAGTACGAGAGCTGGAACGGGGTCCACTCAGCCTCGGGAGGTCAACTGAGTAGAGGTGGGTTCGATTCCCAGCTCAGCCATCCTGGAAGTGGTTTTCCGTGGTTTCCCACTTCTCCAGGCAAATGCCGGGATGGTACCTAACTTAAGGCCACGGCCGCTTCCTTCCCTCTTCGTTGCCTATCCTTTCCAATCGTCCCATCCCCCACCAAGGCCCCAGTTCAGTATAGCAGGTGAGGCCGCCTGGGCGAGGTACTGGTCATTCTCCCCAGTTGTATCCCCCGACCCAATGTCTCCCGCTCCAGCACACTGCCCTTGAGGCGGTAGAAGTGAGATCCCTCGCTGAGTCCGAGGAAAAACCAAACCCTGGAGGGTAAGCAGATTAAGAAAGAAAGAAGAATTAAGAGGGAAGGAATCAGTCAAATTTTTGACTTTCGGACAAATATTGCCTAAAGCAGAAGAGTTTTTTGTAACTAATCAATTGATATTTTCAGGTAAGTTTAGGTTGAGTAGCAGCTAATTTAGCGTAGACATGATTTTTACCTGCCGTCTTGACAGGCTCAGTCAATTAGTGGTTGGCCTTTCATTCCAGAGATAAAGAATCCGATCCCTACTGATATTAGATACAACATCGTGTCGGCTTTGAGCACGTAAAAGAGATTGGTACAACATTCCAACATCCTAGCATCTATTTAGAAATGACGTGAAGCATATAATTAAAAAAAGGCTGTGTTTTACTCGTCATGTGAAGATATTTTACGGAATGTTAAGTACACATATCATACATCTTCAGAATATGCTATGACTTTCAGTGTTCATTCTCCGTCTCTGGAGAAACTAAGGTTCCGCCTCTCCATAATTCTCTGTTTGCAAATATCACTATAATCTCCCCTACATGACTACTTGGTCCACTGGTCAGCGTTTGGGCGGTTCAGCCGGTCCTGGGTTCGATTCCTGGTCTAGTTGGGGACTTTAATCACGTTTGGTTAATTGTTCTGGCTAGCGGACTAGGTGTTCTTGTTTTCCTAACACATTCCTTTCCATATTTGCACAACTGAACACATTAACAACCACAGCGGAAGCACGTAATTGTGAAAACCTCTGTTCCTCATATGGTTGGTATCAGGAAGGGCATTCGGCTGTAAAACAGGGTCAAATCAACATATGTGTGACACAGGTTGCATACTCAACTTCAGCAAGGTGTGTTATAAGTGGTAGAAGAAGAATAAGAAGACTGTGATCTCTTTCTTTAGAATCTTCCAAGACGAGACTAACCATCGTCACCTAGAACTTCACCATTTCCTCTTACACTCCATTAATCTCTTGGGTAAGCAATCCTCCTCCATTTTCTTCACATGCTCGCATCTCAGAAGCTGATTCATACGTAGAGTTTCATCCATCGGGTTCATTCTTAAGGCTGACTTTCACAGTAGGCTCCAGGAGCTGATCTCCTTGTGACGACGTGTGTGTCGGTAACCCACCATTTTGGTTCTTAGCGCGCGAAGATCGTGTGACCAAACTCCTGCTAAACGCTCACTTGTCCATATTGAATGCATAGCGTGAATGTTATGAATTTAATTTGTCACTGTGACGCTTACACAGGGCCTTATGGGTAATATATAATGTGAATTGGTGCGAATTTTCTAATGGTAGGAATTGTGAAGGATAAATGTATATCTTTCCTGTGTGTCGTGATTTGAAAGAACACAATGTTGAACATTTCTTGAAAGTTCAATCAGATTCTGTGGCGGATTTTAACAGTATACAGAAATGAGATAAAATGTATGGGAACTGCATCGGAAAAAGGAAAAAAAAAGAGAAAAAAGTGAACGAAGAATTCAATGTGATTTTTAATATCCTAGTAATGGAAAAATGTAAATTAATAAAAAATAATTCTTTAATTTGAGATCAAAATACTTTGGCCTACTGCCTGAACAAATTAACCAGTGTTGTAGCCTTTGCTATTTAATAAGGTGAGTTCCGGTGAGAAGTCAGACTATTTCTCCCTTCTCCTCCAACTGGAGGTTTATGTCTGAGATACCATGCCGGCAACATTACCAAAGTTGAAAGTTTTCAGTATTCTCCTTTGCTCATTGGTCACTTTACCAACTATTTCATAGTCACTGGTAACTGATTTTTAGTGCATTAATTCAGGCTAGGAGAGAAAACTAGGAGAGAAGGCTCGGAATGAGAAGTATCCTAAACCTACCTTCTCTTTTCTCTTCGAATGCAGTTTATAACTATAAAAACATAACAAGAGTTTCATGAATATTCAGTTGGAAAAGTAAATGTAATTACAGATAACTTCTTAAACTGAAAATATTTATAACCACTCACCAAATGTGTAAGCGTATTTAATACAGAGAACGTCCTTGGAAAGTGGACAAGAGTTTAGCAAAATAAGCTGGTTGTGCTCGTTTTTGTACATCACATTTTAGCGTTACCTTTGAAAAACTTTTTTTCAAAATAAATTGTATTTTTCTTATTATTTCGACTGCATTGAACATTGTGTGGTATCGTACGGTATCAAAATATGGAAGGATTTCACTTATCACCGTGTTTTTTTTTTTTTTTGGTCTTCAGTTTCTTGTTAAAACAGTGACCATTTACCACCTCAAAACTCACGACTAAATAATTACAGAACCAATGGTGTACCTCATTTCATTCGGTGGCATCTCGTGCATAGTTTGTGAACAACAGGTGTAGTTATCAATAATATCTCGAAAATTTACCTGTGCTTCGCTACGGTATTCTAACTTGTATACGGATTTCTACGTCAATGAATTTACGCGAAGTGAGTAAGATTATATTAAATTGCATGTCTCTTAGCACTATCCAAGAAACCAAACGGTGAGGACCTCATACGTTGTTTACAAAGTAAGGTGCGCGTTTGGGAAGTTTTGATGATAATGGCACGCCACATTTCCTACTGCCATTCACAATCGAGTTCGGGAGTTTCAACTATAACAGCAGGCTCACTTGCAAACTGTCATTCAAATTAGAGATTGGGAGATTTCATTATAATGAGAGGAACATTTCCGTAATTCCAGTCAAAATTATATATTAGAAACGCAGCGCTATCTAATGATCAAAAATTCTAGATGCGACAATAAGCCATGGGACCAAAGTTGAAGTTCTCCCCAAAATTGAGGGGCGATTGTGTCGTCTTCCTTGTGAAATGACACCGCATAGAAAGCAGTTACCCCGAAATGAAAATCTGCACCTTCATTGAAATGACATCCATACTACGATATTTTCCGGGGCAAAATGTTATACGTTTGAACAGCTTGGAATTTTCCTTCAAACGAAAGAGTCCCAGTGAAAAAACGAAATTATGTACATAACAAAAGTTGTTTAATATGTGGGGACGTTTCACATATAGTCCACGGATTTTATAAAAATCAGTATATAAGACAAAATGGAAGAAAATTGCTGCCGTTTTCTTATAAATACCAATTATATGCAGTGACTTTTAAATCATATACATATCTAAACCTTTCTCTGGATGAGTACACTCCAAATATGAAGTTTGGTAGAAATATATTCTAACCGATCACCACCCTCTAGGACCCCGGTAACACCCTAGCGGTGATGAGGTTAATAACCTTACCCACCAGTTGAGGGAAAAGAAGGAGATAGGAAAAGAGAGAGAGAGAGGGAGAGAAAAAGAGAGAAAAAGAGAGAGAGAGAGAGAGAGAGAGACTGGTGAGAAGGTTGCTATTGTGTCCGCCCCAAAAGGGTAGATTAAGCGAACACAAGAGAGAACAAGGGCGAAAAAGAAGCAACAAGTAACAGTACATCAAAAAATTCCAAGGATAAAAACGGCACCAGCCAACAACATGATACTAAAATTACCCAAAAGGAAGAAAAGAGAGACACTTACCCAAAACGTGGAGGAAATGCGACTTAAGGTCCGTGGACAACCAAACAAAGAAATAGTTGCAGCGCTGCACCAAATGTGGTAAATGAAAACCAACTTTTAAGTGATATGAAAGAAAACTTTAATAGACATTTAAAAGAGAGGTAACATTTCAAGATAATATCAGGAGTGGAGCTAGGTTCATTATTAATTCAGATAACACCTTGAACCATATTGTTTAAAAGAAAGTAAATACTCGATTAACAATAATTGGATTAACCTGCAAGAAATTAATGTGATTAATAAATAAATACCCAATGAGGCAGCTTTAAATAAGAAAATGCAGACTTCATTTAACAAAATAAAGGAACTAAATCGTAAAAATCAACAAGAAAAAAAACAACAGTGACCTCCATACCGTCAAACAAGATAATTAAATATTGATTTAAATGTGATCGATCACGCGTTTAAGAGGAAAAAACAAATACCATGTTTAGAAACAAACCGTAGTTCCATGACCTTTAGGCCGGTTGCCTTTTAACTTTACCACAATTCGTTCCAATTTCTACCAAGGGCAATTTCCAAGGGCACACGAAAATAAAGGAAGAAGTTACACATTTCGCCCAGCCAAAAAACGAGACGAAACGACCAAAGGTAGGCCGAAATAAATCACTTTATATGAAAGAAATGCCAACGATACCAGGGAACAAAAATATATTCATCCCACAAGAACACACCAACCAACAACAATCACGGTAAAACAAAAGCCACCACCATTACCCAAACACACGTTGCCATAGTAACGGACAAGCAAGCACGGACTACAAATGAGAAGTAAAACCAACGGTTTTAAGTCAAAAATAAAACAGAGATCCCAGAAACAATGCAAAAAGAACAAAAGGAGAAATAAATCCCAGAAGGCAAGGAACCCGAAGGAAAGCTAACCCCGCTACCTTGGAAACTGCGCCTTGGTTCACACCTTATTGTACAATCAAGTGCAAAAAAAACTTTTACAGAATTTTACGATAATCATACTAATTTTTTCCACCGTGCGAACTGCATTCTAAAATGATTAATTGCCGAAACCGTTTCCTAAGGTTCACAGACGCACACGATATCCAGCACAATTTTCGAAGAGGAAGTCTTAATCCAAATATTATTATTATTATCATCGTTACAGTTATCTTGAAGTACGCCGAAACACATAAATCTTCTTGCTTCCCCAGAATTACTTTAATCCAAAACAGTTACATACCTTTGAGTCCAGAAAAATTGAGAAGTTCAAACCTTGGCCATTGTTATTGAAGACCGGCAACCACGAGGCCGTGAACTAAAGTTGTTCACCAAGGATCCTGGAGGATTATCGTAGCAAAAACATAATCCAATGAAACAGTAGGAGGCCAGCAACTAATAGAATATGGGATAATCCCTCTTAAGTTGGTTTCATGGGGGTTTCAGCACCACCACCCGCCGCATAGCGGAACACTCACATACACGTCTATCCATGGCGGCTACAGCACGCCGACTCCCTCGGAAGTCGTTGCTAGGGGTGAACAGTAGACTCGCCTCACCACTCGCGCACGCGCAGTAGGCGCAGACCAAAACTCCGTTCAACAGCGCGCGGCATATCATACCAAGGTAGATATTGGCGAAAGCCGATTGACATAGAATTTCCAAATGGCAACACACATGCCAGTTCGAAAAGGTTATGGGGGGGGGGGTCACAAACTACTTAATACTGTCTCAGCCCTCCCGCCCCGAAAGACGACAAATCTGAAGCATAACACGATGATGATGTGGTGGTCACATATATACTAAATTTGGGCGAAGTAGTCCAACAGGAAACGACCACCAAGATTAACTAATTTTAGTTAGGAGTTCACATGACCAGGTTAATAGTCCAATACACAGTTCCATATCACATAGTTTTTAGAAATAATTGGCGGGCTGCGATCAACATCAGTGTCCAGAAACGTTAACCGAGCACACGGAAAGCCACCAGAGTAAAGTTCGTCATCAAATAGAGAGCACAATGACCAGAGTTCGCCAAATATTCAGTTTCACCCAATACACATTGTTTCAATGCATCAGACAATGATATAGTTTATGACACATGACGCAGTTCACCTTGAGGTTCGGCAACTCTCACACTAATCACAGATGTACTGACCAAAACTAAACAAAAACCACATGATTATAAGTCCACGCATCCAGGTTATTTTCTCAAGCACGGTGGTAAATTAATTTTTAATGCATGAATACCTTTACAAGTCTCCTTTGATATTAAGGAAATGCATGATCTCGTGTTGCAAAAGGTTACAACAGGGGAAATGAAACGCACCGGAAAACCCGAATGGGGGCAAAACCACAAGAAGAGGGAGGAAAAAAAACAAACCAGGAAACTTAAAGTAGGTGAGTATTCAGTTACAGGATCCACAGATCCGCCAATTAACTTTACATAAGCTAGTTACCAACAAACTAGCTGAAGCCCAGAGCTCTCCACTTGGTCCAATATAGTACAGAAGGAAAAGGAGGGCCCATTCAACAACAATTAAGAAATCAAAGGGAAACTACGTAAAATATACCATGTTACTCTGCCAACGAAGGACACTTAGCCATGACACGAAGAGAAACAATAAACAAGAACACATAGAAATATAGGGTACAATCCAGCACATAATACCAACTAGGACAAAGACAGATATCCCTAAGGATCAAGAACATAACGGAAGGGAAATCAGTAATATTATTCAAGCACAAATCACCCACGAGAAAAAATATATAAGTAAAGGTACAGGACCACACCAAAGAATAGACGTCCTTGGAACATATGGATTAGAATAGCAGGAGTTAAACTAAGAGGACACATGAAAGACCTATCAAATTACACTTTTAGGTATTGGAGTGACACACACACAACCACAGAGTGGCGAACTCGTCAATCGGTCCAAGGGTCAAGAACGAGGGGTTGAGCGAAATACAACCCACACTGGGATCGGCAACTTATCCTAGTTCACCAACAAACACAGGTAAGGACACAAGCATAGAAAACTAATTTTGAACAGACCAACGGAAAACCATCAGAGAGAAGGGACGCAGAAACCACACGAGTTACAGATAGGTAAGACACGCAACAGTAGCATCGATGGGCAATCAGGAGACTCCTATAGGTTACCAGATGGAAAAATCGCGATCAGTCAGTCATCCATAACGGCCACATCAAGGTACAACTACCAAAAATAAATGCCCGGGGCAACGTGGTACAGAATAGTAACCACAAACCTAATCCTGCGTGAGGAAGAACAAGTCGAAAATCCCAGAGCCAACAGATAACTAAGAATTGCCCAGATCTACCGCGACACAGAGGTAAATTAAAGGACAAATCACATCCCAACCAAGGTGTCTTGACAGCCAAACAACGTAATCCAGAACACGATTACCTAAATAATGACAAGGTAGCAGCACGGGTTATTCATAGAGAGATAAAGGATAGCTATCCTCAACGCGTGCTCACAGACCACACAAAACAGCACAATACAAAGCAGAAATTACAACAGCAAACCAGGTACAGATTAAGGACTAGGTCCATCCCACAGAAGCACCAAAGGAGAAATATCCTCAGGAAGGAAGTCCGACCGTACCACCGAAACTCCACACGCCAACCGGTAGATAAGGAAAATTACACTACGTTACCAACCGTCCACAATTCAAAAGGGTCCAAACAACCCACAACATCATTACCAAGTTACAACACAGGAGATACAACCATAATGCTGGCAGGAGTGCACCAACCGAACGCCCACAGAAAAAAAATCGCAGACAGATTTTCTACATAACCCCCGAAACGACCCCCAAAATCAAAGGTTAGGAAGATAAATTCAGCCCAAAAACCCATTACAGGATAAATAATATAGAGGGTTCACGCATAGAAAACCACTTTTAGAACAGCCGCGAAGGGTGCCCAAAAGGAGGAGTGTCAGATCACTCGATCATGGATGAATACAAACATCAGTATCCGGAAAAGGAACACCTTTAAGACACGCGGTCCATGCAGAAGGCAAGCAGGGAACCTTTCCGACACCAATAGATCGAAACACACCACAATCAGAAATCGTACAATACTAAAATGGCACAAATAGTAACCCAATCATGACTAAGCACCACACATCTTCAAACACCCGCACACAATGAAAGGATGACAAAATGGTAAACACTCAGGCACCAGACACACTCCCTTACATTCCATCCCAGGCACACCATAGCTCAGCAATGATTAAGTCACAAGATGATCGAAGGGTTCAGCGGAAGGAATCCTATGCGGAGCTACAGAAGAAACAAGTCTTTGAAATTACATAAGCCTAGAGAAAACAGAGGGACAACAAAGCACAATTTAAGTTAGATGTCATCAGATTTCCCCAATGGAACTTCGGTAGCGCACCACATAAGCATAAGGCTATATAACGAGGATATCTATTGCAAGGTATTAATACCACCATCACAGGACAATTAAGGAAAGACAATTTTTAACTACAAGGATCCACACCTAGAAACAGTAACATACAAGAAGTACTAAATCAGAGTCACCAACACGAGGCACAGAAGGACCAGATTGACTCGCTCGCCATCCCACAGTATGTGTGCTAAATTCACTAACAATACAGGTCAGTTACCAAAGGTGCATCCATCCAGCGGAAGATGCGGTACAATTTGCCAGATCAACCGGGTTTAATTTGAGAAACATGAACGCGCCTAATACGCTTGGCTACAGGGTCACTTACCAAAATTGAAACGGGAGACAAGAACTCCAACACAGTGCACGGGCCTTGGTACCTAGGGGCAAGTTTTGCCGAAAACTTATTCACAGCCTTACTCATTGGGTAGCACTTAACATACACGAGATCACCAACATTGAATTTTGACGGTTTCCTACCTTTATTGTACTGCCTTTTGACCTTTTCGTATGACACAGCTAGATTCCTTTTTGCTTCGTTCCAGATCTTTTGAACATCATTAGGTCTAGATAGGTCTGGGAGAAGATCCTCAATACATAGCAGGTTAGACATAGGGGAGTACGGAGTATAGCCAAACATTAAAGACATAGGCGTCTTACCATGGGACTCATGAGTAGCGGAATTGAAAGCATGGGCCAACCAATGCAGACAGGAGTCCCATTTGGACTGGTTGCCATGATGATACGCTATCAACGCAGATTTTAAGTTCCGATTCAACCTCTCTGCATAAGAAGGATTTGGATAGTATGGAATAGTGGTGACATGTGAAATGCCCAACTCAAACAGATACCTTTTGAAGGAGTTACTGGTGAAAGAACTAGCGTTGTCAGACACTAAGAACTTAGGTGGGCCAAATGATGCAAAGATGGAATTTAGACAGTAGATAGAGGTGCGTGAATTAGTGGACCTGGTGGGAAAGATCCAACAGAACCGGGAGAAAGCATCTATACAGACAAAAATGTGGGTGTTTCCCAAGGAAGATCGGGGGAGGGGTCCTACGAAATCTATGAACAGTCGTTCCATGGGGCGCGAAGCTTGTGATGAAGACAATAATCCTACCCGGTTATTCAAATTAGGTTTGCTGATGGCGCAAGATTTACAAGATTTGACCATGTTCCTGATATCACTATCCATTTTCTTCCAAACAAAGAATTGCCTGATTTTCAACCGAGTTTTGAAATTTCCTAGATGACCGCCAAGGGGTGAACAGTGGTAATACTTGAAAATGACAGGTACCAAAACCTTAGGAACGACAATTTTGGAATTATGGTCCTTGCGACCCTTACAACAGAGAACACCCTTAGATAAGGAGTAAGGTTTCACTTCGATCCCGCTACTGATTGTATCAATGATCCTTTTCAGATCCGGATCAGTTTTTTGATGATCTCCAATTTCTTGATACAGCAATGGGGAGTCGGTGAGGATGGCACTAACTCCAACCGTATTGACAGCAAGCTCATCGACACATGGGTTGGCTTCCGCACAAGGATGACCTTCAAACATCCTGCTCAAGCCATCGGCAATGACGTTCTCAGACCCACGAATGTGGCGAACATTGAAATTATAGGATGAGATCCGTAATGCCCATCTAGTTATCCTACCGGTCCTTTTGGGTCGGTTCAACACCCAAGAAAGAGCCTGATTATCCGTTTCCAGATCGAAGTTGACGTGTTCAATGAAAGATCGAAATTTCTCCAGTGCAAACAGCACGGCTAGACACTCTAGTTCATAAATGGAGTACTTAGACTCCAGATCATTGAGGACCCTGGATACGTAGGCCACGGGCCTACGCCCATCTTCATGTTCTTGTAACAGAACGCCAGCAATAGCACGCCCGGAGGCATCAGTTTGGACAATGAAACGTTTCTCGAAATCAGGAATAGCTAACAAAGGTGCATTAATCAGTGCGACCTTCAATGAATTGAAAGCTTCCTCCTGGGCTTTACCCCAAGTAAATTTTACATTCTTTTTCCTAAGGTCGTTCAACGGGGCAGCCACTTCAGCAAAGTTAGGGATGAATTTTCTAAAGAAATTGACCATACCAATGAATCGAGCAACGCCCTTGACATCTTTGGGAGGTGGAAAATCCTTAATGGCTTGAGTTCTGGAATGATCTATGGAAACGCCTTCAGAAGAAACTACATGTCCCAAGAAAGACATGCTGGGTCTGGCGAAAGCTACCTTTGATAACTTCACTGTAAGGCCGGCTTTCCTTAACCGTAGCAATACTTCCCTAACGTGCACCATATGTTCCTCGAAGGTCTTCGAATAAATTAATAAATCGTCCAGGTAATTAAAGACATAGCTGAACTTAATGTCAGAGAGAATGGAATTTAACAACCTTGACAACACAGCTGCTCCACAGCTTAGCCCGAACGGGAGTCTGAGGAACTCATACAAGTTCCAGTCGGTGATGAAGGCAGTGAGGGGAATTGATCTCTTCGATAAAGGCACTTGGTAATAAGCCTGGTTCAAATCCAGGACAGTGAAAAATTTCGCACCTGAGAACCATCCAAAACAGATATGAAGGTCGGGTAGAGGAATAGATTGGAGTACAATCTTACTATTTAGGGCCCTATAGTCAATCACAGCACGATAACCACCAGAAGGTTTGGGTACCAAGAACACAGGGGACACATACGGGGAAGTCGAAGGTCTGATCACTCCGTCTCTTTCCATTTGCTCAATGATTTTCTTTAATTCCAACATACGGGGTGGGGAAAGGCGATAAGGAGGGGATCGAACAGGCTGCAGGTCAGACAACTCAATGTCATACTCGAGTACGTTGGTCAAGCCTAACTTGCTAGTGAACACATCGGGAAATTCCCTGCAAAGATCACGAACTTGCCGTGCTTCGGCATCTCCTAAATGATTCAGGTCAAGCCGATCGATGTCACTAGACTCATCTGGCTCAGGGTAACCCGCACACAAAACTTGAGGCATTTTCAAGGGAACGTTAATCAATTCAAATTTCAGGTCAGGAGAAAATTTAAAAAAGAAATTTCGACACTGAGGATCCAAAACGACACCAGCCCAAGATAGAAAATTGGTACCCAGAATGATGTTACATGATAAATTGGATGTCACCAGGCACTTGACCTTCCAAGTGAAATTCCCAATCCTCAACTTGACCTTCACAGTCCCCAAAATATTTAAGAACTGACAATTAGCCGAAACGCATCTTAAGTTAGTGGGTTTTATTTCCGGAAGTTTACACGAGGATTTCTTTTGACAATACCAGGCATAATTCATCAAGCATACTGCGCTTCCAGTATCAAGAAGGGCATCTACAGGTTCATTGTTGACCTCGACAAAAGTGCACGTGCCAGAGGAGGGGGCATGAGCAGAAATACTATTGCACCTTGGGGGACACACCGGTTTCTTACGAGATTCAGGGTTTACAAACTTAGAATTGGCAGACTTTGCCCTTTCCCTTTCTAGTCATTGAGTACCATTTCTGTCTACCAAGGGGCAATTTCTTTTAACATGCTGTCTAGAGCCACAGGAATAGCAAGCGCCTGGACCACGTCTAACGTCAGGGCAGGAATTTCTTAGATGACTTCGGGACCCACAGTTGTAACATTTACGGGCATTCACTACTTTAGGTGTTGACGGAAGGACGGGACAATTGGTAGTAGTAGGGGGAGGGAAATTCACAGGTCTGGAGGCATCCCCATGTTTGACATCTTCAGCAAAGGAACAGGCCTCTTCCAATTCTTGAAAGGTAGTAGGGCAACGGGTTAAGGAAAGATAGGAGCGGTACGCAGGAGATATTCCTTTTAAAATTCTAGAGACCATTTCACATTCTGGCACAGAAATTCTAAAAACCTTGCAAAAGAATCGCAGATCCAGCACATAAGTTAGCAAGTTCTCATGCAGGAACTGGGTCCGAAAACAGTGTTGGGGCACAAGACTTTGGAGAGCAAGAGAGGGAATAAATTTGGAAAGGACAAGTTCATGAAAGGTACTAATCGATAAATTTTTCGAGATAGCTTCAGAAATTTCTCTCTTTAGAATCCCTTCACAATGAGGGAAGAGGGCGCGGAAGATCCCCAAATCATCGACTGAGTACACATTACCAGTCTCGGTCAACTCCACCAAAAACCGTAGGAACCGAATACACTCATCTATAGAATTTACAGAAAAGGACTTCACTCCCCGAAAAACTTCCTTTAAACAGTTAGGCGATGACGCCGAATTTAGCTTAGAGACTAAGGTTTCCAGTAAAGGAGCAGTCACACAACACGGACCTTGGGCATGGGTCGAGGACGCAATTTGGTGGGAAGAGACACTCTGGGTAGGTACAGAAGGGTTAAGTGCAGTCGCAATAGAACAATTCTCCATATCTCTGTTAATCAACAGCAAATCTAAATCAGAGGTGATGCCAGAAACCACCGTTAACAATCTAGCACATTCTGACACAAAAACAGAATCAGGCTTAATAGATAATATATCCTGAATTCGGCCCGAGTAGTGGTCAGCTCTGGCCCTCAGCCGGTTTACTTGGGCTTTGGACGGAGGCAATTCAATAAACTCTTCACGAATAATATTAATTTCGTTAAGATTGTCACAGATCAGGTTAAGGTACTCACCCACTCGACTCCTGTCAATAGAAAATACATTAATGGGGACCTGGGAGTTGGCTGATAGCAAGGCAGCGCACTCAGCAACAGTACGGGCAGGTTCAAGGCCACGAATGGATAACTCGTACTCCAATTCGGCACGACGCAGGAAGGAGGGGTTCGTAACGGCACGCGCCATGGTAGCAAACATGGAACAAAATAATCAAAAAATTACACAAGATCCTTGCACTCCCTTTTACAATAGTTATTGACAATAACACTTTTAGTTTTTTAATTTTTGATTTCCATCCGCCAACATTCGCCACAGCACTGCACCGAGCAAGGGTAGGAGGGGAGGAAAGTTAGGCTGCACAAGGCAGAAACAACAGAGATTAGGCAGCAGAGCAACAACAGTGGAACAACAAACAACCACCGCTCTGATACCACTCTAACCGATCACCACCCTCTAGGACCCCGGTAACACCCTAGCGGTGATGAGGTTAATAACCTTACCCACCAGTTGAGGGAAAAGAAGGAGATAGGAAAAGAGAGAGAGAGAGGGAGAGAAAAAGAGAGAAAAAGAGAGAGAGAGAGAGAGAGACTGGTGAGAAGGTTGCTATTGTGTCCGCCCCAAAAGGGTAGATTAAGCGAACACAAGAGAGAACAAGGGCGAAAAAGAAGCAACAAGTAACAGTACATCAAAAAATTCCAAGGATAAAAACGGCACCAGCCAACAACATGATACTAAAATTACCCAAAAGGAAGAAAAGAGAGACACTTACCCAAAACGTGGAGGAAATGCGACTTAAGGTCCGTGGACAACCAAACAAAGAAATAGTTGCAGCGCTGCACCAAATGTGGTAAATGAAAACCAACTTTTAAGTGATATGAAAGAAAACTTTAATAGACATTTAAAAGAGAGGTAACATTTCAAGATAATATCAGGAGTGGAGCTAGGTTCATTATTAATTCAGATAACACCTTGAACCATATTGTTTAAAAGAAAGTAAATACTCGATTAACAATAATTGGATTAACCTGCAAGAAATTAATGTGATTAATAAATAAATACCCAATGAGGCAGCTTTAAATAAGAAAATGCAGACTTCATTTAACAAAATAAAGGAACTAAATCGTAAAAATCAACAAGAAAAAAAACAACAGTGACCTCCATACCGTCAAACAAGATAATTAAATATTGATTTAAATGTGATCGATCACGCGTTTAAGAGGAAAAAACAAATACCATGTTTAGAAACAAACCGTAGTTCCATGACCTTTAGGCCGGTTGCCTTTTAACTTTACCACAATTCGTTCCAATTTCTACCAAGGGCAATTTCCAAGGGCACACGAAAATAAAGGAAGAAGTTACACATTTCGCCCAGCCAAAAAACGAGACGAAACGACCAAAGGTAGGCCGAAATAAATCACTTTATATGAAAGAAATGCCAACGATACCAGGGAACAAAAATATATTCATCCCACAAGAACACACCAACCAACAACAATCACGGTAAAACAAAAGCCACCACCATTACCCAAACACACGTTGCCATAGTAACGGACAAGCAAGCACGGACTACAAATGAGAAGTAAAACCAACGGTTTTAAGTCAAAAATAAAACAGAGATCCCAGAAACAATGCAAAAAGAACAAAAGGAGAAATAAATCCCAGAAGGCAAGGAACCCGAAGGAAAGCTAACCCCGCTACCTTGGAAACTGCGCCTTGGTTCACACCTTATTGTACAATCAAGTGCAAAAAAAACTTTTACAGAATTTTACGATAATCATACTAATTTTTTCCACCGTGCGAACTGCATTCTAAAATGATTAATTGCCGAAACCGTTTCCTAAGGTTCACAGACGCACACGATATCCAGCACAATTTTCGAAGAGGAAGTCTTAATCCAAATATTATTATTATTATCATCGTTACAGTTATCTTGAAGTACGCCGAAACACATAAATCTTCTTGCTTCCCCAGAATTACTTTAATCCAAAACAGTTACATACCTTTGAGTCCAGAAAAATTGAGAAGTTCAAACCTTGGCCATTGTTATTGAAGACCGGCAACCACGAGGCCGTGAACTAAAGTTGTTCACCAAGGATCCTGGAGGATTATCGTAGCAAAAACATAATCCAATGAAACAGTAGGAGGCCAGCAACTAATAGAATATGGGATAATCCCTCTTAAGTTGGTTTCATGGGGGTTTCAGCACCACCACCCGCCGCATAGCGGAACACTCACATACACGTCTATCCATGGCGGCTACAGCACGCCGACTCCCTCGGAAGTCGTTGCTAGGGGTGAACAGTAGACTCGCCTCACCACTCGCGCACGCGCAGTAGGCGCAGACCAAAACTCCGTTCAACAGCGCGCGGCATATCATACCAAGGTAGATATTGGCGAAAGCCGATTGACATAGAATTTCCAAATGGCAACACACATGCCAGTTCGAAAAGGTTATGGGGGGGGGGGTCACAAACTACTTAATACTGTCTCAATATCAAGCCGTTTCGCCGTGATGGTGGAACAGATGGACAAACAGACAGACGGACAAACAAACAACAAAGATAAAAACCACTCATACCACCTTGAGTTGACCTAAATTGCACACATATCCGAAAAATTGGCAACAAAAACCCCAACGAGTAGTATAATTGGATGGTTCTGCCGCCGCCTCCGCCTCAGGGCTCCCAGAGGCTCCCTCCGCCTCCGCCTCACGGGTGGCCCTCCCAGAGGCCTCCTCGGCCTCCGCCTCCCGAGGGGCCTTCCCAGAAGCCTCCTCCGCCTCCCGCGGGAAATTTGAATTGGTAAACAAAGCCACGTGCTTTTTGACAGCTGTCATCGACAACAACGCATCGCTAACCTCACTGCTGCCATCTTGACGGGCCTAAACCTCAGTGGTACCAACTTAACCTAACTAGCGCGAGATTTGAATAGGTAAACAAAGCCACGTGCTTTTTGACAGCCACGTGTTTTTGACAGACAACAACGTATCGCTAACCTCAGTACTGCCATCTTGACGGGCCTAAACCTCAGTAGTACCAACTTAACCTCACTAGCGCGAGATTTGAATCGGTAAACAAATCCACGTGCTTTTTGACAGCTGTCATCCGCCATCTTTAAACTACAGAGCACTGTGCTGCCCTCTTTATCGCAGTAGCTGAAAATTCGTCACCTGTCATCCGCAGTGCTGCCATCTTAACGGGCCTAAACCTTAGTGCTACCAACTTAACCTTACTAGCGCGAGATTTGAATCGGTAAATAAATCCACGTGCTTTTTTGACAGCTGTGATCCACCATCTTAAATCATAGAGCACAGTGATGCCCTCTTTAGCTACTTACCTTTGAAATGTGGTGGCGGATAATTTGAAAAATGCTTTTTGACAGCAGCCATCTTTAATCCAGAGAGCACCGTGCTGCCCTCTTTAGCTAGATACCTTTGAAATGTGGTGGCAGGCAATTCCGCGTGACAGCAGCCATCTTTAATCAAGAGAGCACCGTGCTGCCCTCTTTGTGGCGGTGGCAAGTTCCACGTACTCTTGTTTGAAAACAAACTCACGTGCTTTTTTCTGACAGTTGTCATCCGCCATCTTGCATCACAAACCTCAGTGCCGCACTCTTTAGCTAGATACCTTTTGAAATGTGGTGGTGGCAATTTGAAAAATTCTATGTGCTCTTGTTTGGAAACAAAGCCACGTGCTTTTTGACAGCTGTCATCCGACATCTTTAATCAATAGAGCACTGTGCTGCTATCATGCGGGCAATTTCGTCAGCTGTCATCCGCCATCTTTAATTCACAGAGCACCGTGCTGCCCTCTTTATGACATGTAGTAGCGGGCAATTTGAAAAGTTATGTTAGCTGTCATCCGCCATCTTTAATCAAGAGAGCACCGTGCTGCCATCTTTAGCTAGATACCTTTGAAATATGGTGGCGGCAAATTGAAAAATTCCACGTGCTCTTGTTTAGTAAACAAACTCACGCGCTTTTTGTCAGCTGTCATCCGCCATCTTACATCGCAAACCTCAGTGCTACACTCTTTAGGTACATACCTTTGAAATATGGTGGCGGATAATTTAAAAAGAAAAATTCTACAGCAGCCATCTCTCGACGCAAATTGCACAAGATGGTGGCTATACATGACTCTTTAAAGGTGTTTATGCAAGATGGCCGCTATACATAGGTTCTTATGAGGCTCCCTTGGGATGCTTGCGCAAGATGGCGGTTATACAAGGCTCCTCATGAGACGCCCTAGGGATGCTTGCGCAAGATAGCGGTTGCTCTTATGAGGTGGCTTATGGGTCCTTGCACAAGATGACTAGAGACGCCCTAAGGATGCTTGCGCAAGATGGTGGACGCAAGATGGCGGCTATACATGACTCCTTATGAGACGCCTTAAGGGTGCTTGCGCAAGATGGCCGCTGCACTTATGAAGAAAGCTAGCTTAGAGGCTAACGTGTAATGCTAGTTCGATTCATTAAATTTGGGGCTTAAATGCAAAATGTTAAATATCTCGAAAACGGTACATCGTAGAGCAAAACGGATAAAATTTTTCCACCTGTTACCTAGGTTTGCAGTATCAGGAACAAGAAAAACATAGTCTAATGATGAGATCGACGGCTCGATCTCTACTTAGGCCACCACATTTCAAAAGGTATCTAGCTAAAGAGTGCGGCACTGAGGTTTGTGATGCAAGATGGCGGATGACAACTGTCAGAAAAAAGCACGTGAGTTTGTTTTCAAACAAGAGTACGTGGAATTTGCCACCGCCACAAAGAGGGCAGCACGGTGCTCTCTTGATTAAAGATGGCTGCTGTCACGTGGAATTGCCTGCCACCACATTTCAAAGGTATCTAGCTAAAGAGGGCAGCACGGTGCTCTCTGGATTAAAGATGGCTGCTGTCAAAAAGCATTTTTCAAATTATCCGCCACCACATTTCAAAGGTAAGTAGCTAAAGAGGGCACCACTGTGCTCTATTGATTAAAGATGGTGAATGACAGCTGTCAAAAAGGCACGTGGATTTATTTACCGATTCAAATCTCGCGCTAGTAAGGTTAAGTTGGTAGCACTAAGATTTAGGCCCGTTAAGATGGCAGCACTGCGGATGACCGGTGACGAATTTGCAGTTACTGCGATAAAGAGGGCAGCACAGTGCTCTGTAGTTTAAAGATGGCGGATGACAGCTGTCAAAAAGCACGTGGATTTGTTTACCGATTCAAATCTCGCGCTAGTGAGGTTAAGTTGGTACTACTGAGGTTTAGGCCCGTCAAGATGGCAGTACTGAGGTTAGCGATACGTTGCTGTCTGTCAAAAAACACGTGGCTGTCAAAAAGCACGTGGCTTTGTTTACCTATTCTAATCTCGCGCTAGTTAGGTTAAGTTGGTACCACTGAGGTTTAGGCCCGTCAAGATGGCAGCAGTGAGGTTAGCGATACGTTGTTGTCGATGACAGCTGTCAAAAAGCACGTGGCTTTGTTTACCAATTCAAATTTCCCGCTGGAGGCGGAGGAGGTCTCTGGGAAGGCCCCTCGGGAGGCGGAGGCGGAGGCGGAGGCGGAGAAGGCCTCTGGGAGGGCCACCCGTGAGGCGGAGGCGGAGGGGGCCTCTGGGAGCCCTGAGGCGGAGGCGGCGACAGAACCATCCAATTATACTACTCCAACGAAAATACACACAGAGGACCCCCCCTACAACTGTATTTATATAGTTAAACCAGGGCTAGTTCATAAGTGCTGACCTTCATTTTGAAATTTACTACGTTTAAAGGGTATGTCATATCAAGAAACGGATTCTGCCATCAGACGCCTCTTTTAGATTTCTACATGGCTGGTCATACGACATTTTCTCGTGCCCCTATTGTGCTATCCTTTTTGTGATACGACTTGCCGTTTAGCCACCAATTACCCCGAAGCGAAAGTCCGCACCGTCATTGAAATCGCTTCCATATTTTGTTGTTTTCAGGCTCATTCGATACTCCATGTCGTACGATGTCGGCATGTAAAAGATCTCTGGTGATACATTTGGTGTTTACCCGACAAAATTCATTAAATCTCAGCCATAGACTCCCAAGAGAGATCTGGTTTACTCTGTCTGCCATCTAGTGGGCCTAGAGTAAAACGGAACGTCGAAATTGACGAGCATTCAGCCAGATGGTGTTAAATCGAAATGTCTGCACACGGCAGCTGAGGCCATACGATTATTATTTAGGGCCAAAATATGTTATACATTTCAACAGTTTGGAATTATTCCTCAAAGGAAAGAGTGTCCAGGTTTCTGGGTTAGCACCCGTACACATACGGAGTAATTAAGGAAGAAATTAATACAGTTAAGGAAATAGAAATTAATAGAAAATAGGATTATAACTGAGGACAGGCGGATAAGATAAATATATAAATTTCAAGTGGATGTACTGGAAAACGAAATGTCTCTCACTAAATTGTGATGATTTGGGTTACGAATTGTTTATAAGTGCTGATCTTTATTTCGAGATTTACTGCTTATAAACGGTACGTCATATCAAGGAAAGGATTCTTCCATCAGATACCTCTTTTAGTTTTCTAAATGGCTGGTCCTACGACATTTTCCCCTCTCTCCTATATTTATTGGTTAGATTGAGTTAGAAACATTGAATTTGGGTCCATTTTTCACATATTACTTTATTTTTCGGATACTTGTGTGTCAGCTGGAATCATAAAGTTTGGATAACATGTGACCACCGGTTGTGTCAATGTGAGTACCGAATTTGACGATTTTATTTTTCCTATACGTTTGTCAAACGATAACATACACGTGTTAAAAGTACAAAATTAACTTAAAATTGAAAAAGGCAGCTCTATATAACGTACAAGGGATCGAGATACGACCAAATGTCACAGGAACAAAGTTGTAGATCTCTCCAAATTGAACGGCGATTGTGCTATCTGTTTCGTGATACGACTTACAGTTTACTCCAGTTATCTCGAAACGAAAGTATACAGGCGGTAACAGAGGAGAATATAGGCGCAGGGATTCTTCGGTAAGCAGAAAGGAAGATGGATTATGGTGTTATTGATGATTACGTCATCCATTGAGTCGAATCCGACCAATGGCGATAATATGAATCAGCGCTCTCCAAGTTGTCCAGGTTCACACTGTCTCCTTTAGCTGTACGATGTTATTAATTAAGCGTAAAGAGGCAAAGCAAGGCAAGGCAGAAGCGGGAAATTAAAGCGGAAAACAGAAGTAGAAGAGAAATTGACTAAAAATTATAGAAATACCAGAAAACACCTTACGGTGTGAAATGATGGGCTATAATCAGCGGTTCTGTTCAAATATTAACAGCCCCCCTTAGTGCTATTCGAAGACGATTGTAACCTCCAATGGTAGATCTATTTCGCAAGTATCCCGCAGAATGGCAGCTTGACGTCTCTCCCGCCTTCTACGCAAGGAAGAACCCCGAGTTTAGAGGAAATGGCATTACGTTACTTCCCTGCTGGCAAACTGGCAGAGACGTTGCCATAGTAACCGATAGATTCGTTGTCGGTCTGTCGATCACTCATTGCACAGCATGATACGTGCAGAAAGTAGTAATTTCCTCCGTCATTTGAAGAGTAAGTGAAATTATGCTCATAACAAACGTTGTTTAAAATGAAGGCGTTTCACGTATAGTACACGGATGTTACAGAAAATCAATAGTACAAGAGAAAATGGAAGGTAGCTGTTGTGGTTTTCCTATTAACCCCCAGTCTGTTCGCGAATTTTAAACCATATGCACACATAAACCTTCCCCTGGATGAGTATACTCTATACATGAAGTTTCGTAGTGATCTACCAGGCCGTTTCGCCGTGATTGTGGAACAGACGGACAAACAGGTGGGCAAACAGACACAAAAACTAAAAACCACATAGGCCTCTAAGGTTGACCTAAATCGGACAAAACTGTATAAATAAAGTTGTAGGGGGTCCGCTGTCTGTAATTTATTTTGTTTTGCCTATTTTTCAGATATTTATTCGTTTTAGGTGAACTCAAGACCGAATCGGTGGTTTTTACTTTTCGTGTCTGTCTGTTTGTCTGTCTGTCTGTCTGTTTGTCTGTTCCACCATCACGTCGAAACGGCTGGATAGATTTCAACCAAACTTCGTATTTAGAATATACTCATCCCGGGGAAGGTTTGGATATGCATATCATTTTAAAATCTTTGAACAGACGGGGTTTATAAGAAAACCAGAACGGTTTTCCTCCATTTTCTCTTATACTATTGATTTTCTGTAAACTCCGTGGACCGTACGTGAAACGTCTCTTCATTGTAAACAACTTTCATTATGTTCATAATGTACCTTACTCTTCACATGACGGAGAAATTTACAATATTCTGCTGGTACCATGCTCTGCATTGAGTGACCGACAGACCGACAACGAACCTACAGGTTACCATGGCAACGTCTCTGACTGCTTGCCAGCAGGGACGTAACGTATTGCCATTTTCCCAATCATGCTTTTAAATTCGTGGTTGTTCCTTGGGTAGAAGGCAAGAGAGGCGTCAATCGGCCTATCTGGGGGATATTGGCAGAATATCGTTGGAGGTTATAACCGCCTTCGAATAGATTAAGTAATAACACCATTAGTCATCTTCTTATCTGTTTACCTAAGAATCACTGCGTCTAAATTTCTCCTCTGTTACCGCTTTATTATATCCATAACTCACACCAGCATATTTTTTGAGGAGCAGTTTATTTTCCAGTACAGTCACTTGGCATTTGCATATTTGTCGTTATCCCCATTTCCTCAGTTATATTCCATTTTCTATTAATTTCAACTTTCTTAACTGTATTATTTCTTTCCTTAATTACTCCGTATGTACGCGGGTGCTAGAATCTAATGGATATAATTCCACCAAACTTCATATTTAGAATCCACCTGTCCCGTAAAACTCTACTTGATGAAAAATTTTGCTAAAGTCATATAGAATTAAATTTCCGATTATTTGTGTCATACATTGTTACCGTACCGGTTTGATTACACAGATAGTCATGAAATTGTATTTTTGTTGCTAAGTTCATATCAACCCCGAGCCACTAGAAAATGGCTTAACAGAATTTAATGAAAATCGGTATATAGAGTGGGGGAATAAGAAACTACAGACTAAGTTATAAACAATTTTATTTGCCTTGTATGAAATTGTAGTTTAGGGGAAGGCACCTAAAATTTAATTTTTAAACACTTATGTTATTGGTCCTATCGAAAAGTACTACATAACAGAAGTTATAGAAAATACAATATCCGACCATTTATCTTTTATTCAATTTCACCGTACCGACTATGATAAGAATGGTATTTCAGAGTCGGAAGAAAACTAAATGTGAAGGCCTACAATATTGAAAGCGCATAACATTGATCAACAATAAGATTATATTGACCATTGTTTGTGGTGATGTTCTTTGTCTCTTATGCTGCCGCTCAATTCGGATAGATGGGATTACTGCTGCGTTCCGAGTATAACAGCCTGACTGAATACTGGCGGGAAATAGCTGGGGAGTTAGAAAACTTTCTTCTTTACCATGTCATTCCTCTGGTTCATACCTTTTCCGATACCGTTCTGCTGGTATGTAACTCACTGGTTCATCATAGTATTCCAGCTATTCGATCCCTACTCTGACGTGCTGGTTTGAATGAGCAGTGTGCACTCTTAAGGTAAAGGCTCACTTAATGGTAGTATGACCTGGTCTAGAATTACAATTTAGGCATATTCCAAATCATAGCAACACAATTCACTAAGTAACTCAAAATTTAACCCTGAAAAGAGCCGTTTCTTAAAAAGAGCCTCTTCACTTTTATTGCATTCTACGTTCATTTTATTCAAAATTAGCAGTGAAGAGGGGGTTTCTCCTCTGGCTTGGAGGAAAAATTTGCCTCCAAGTCAGATAGATTTTTCCGCCGCCAGTGTAGTGAATTGAGATTTTCTGACTCATCGGATACTCCTAGGAAACAGATTAGTAAAAGGGCATAGTTTTTGTCCCGGGATTCTTCACTATTCGACCCCCACCCGCGAAAAAATATCTAAAACTGTTCACGTATCACTGCTGTCTGCGGCCTGGTCATTCCAGCTCTGGAAATGTGGACTGTTAGATCGGCAGCATACTATTTTTCGTTAAAAGTGAGAAAATGTGTGGTTTTTCATTTGATCGAGAATTTCATGTGAAATCATTGCTTTTACTTGCGCCATTCTTACTGACGTCATTGTAATGACCTATGTTCATTTCAGTTGCGTAAACCATTAAGACAGTCTTTCTGAGGATGTAAAAAGGCAGATGGAGAGTGAGTGCAGGCCATTATAATGAAAACTCCCCAACCTGATTTTTAAAGATGGTAGGCAAGCAGGCCTACCATTACAATGAAAATTCCCTTACGCAGTCTTCATATGAGAAAAGACGTTTGGTGATTTCTCCGTCACGTTTCTAGGGTAACAGTAAGAGCTATGCAACTTAATACAGTCTTGCTCACAACGTGTACTCTACCTAACTTACAATTCTGTATACAATGTAGAATTCCGTAGAGAAGCACGGGTACATCAGCTAGTCTGAATATAATTCCAGAACTTCTCTGGATATTTCAGTATTACAAGATGAACCAATACTCGCCTCTTGTTCCTTCTTCTCTGCAAGAAGTGTAGTAAGCAGTAGAATCGTGACAAATTTCTCGAGTTCCATCATTTTACTGAGAGGAAATCGTCTCAACCTCACCCTCCCCCCTCCACCATCCCCCTCCCTAATTGCGTGATCACCGAGCTCGAAAGCTGCAGTCGCTTAAGTGCGGCCAGTATCTAGTATTCGGGAGACAGTACGTTCGAACCCCACTGTCGGCAGCCCTGAAAATGGTTTTCCGTGGTTTCCCATTTTCACACCAGGCAAATGCTGGGGCTGTACCTTACTTAAGGCCACGGCAACTTCCTTACTACTCCTAGCCCTTTCCTGTCCCATCGTCCCCATAAGACCTATCTGTGTCAGTGCGACGTAAAGCAACTAGCAAATAAAATTCCGAGAGTAATTCCATGCTGTACCATAGATAGAACTGCCATGCCTGAAAGATAAACAGAAGACGCTAGCTAAAGCTCCCGGAGTCTGAACGGTTTATGCATGCCTCTCTGGGGCTTATGATCTAGATGTTAGGCTCCTTTAAGCAACAAGCATATCATCATCATCATCATCATCATCATCAGCGTGCCAGTGTTTTCAAACTGACATGTGAGACGGTCGAGTCACCGAGAGAACCGGGTTGCCAGCCACATATGAACTCGACTCCCGGATCCTGGTGTGGAAAGGGCTTCACTCGAGAATCCTCTTTTATATAGTTCTGCCATTGTTCTTATCAATTTGTACCAGCAAACATTCTCGCTACTTCCATGTTTATTAATTTAACCTTATTAATGAGATATATTGATTCTACCCAATTTTCACTTCCGTACAAGAAAGTCGGTCTGGAAACAGAGCTATGTAATGCTATACTCGTGTAATAATTCATTCTTGGCGTTATGATACCGTTGATCGCAACTGTGAAGTCACTCTATTAGTATTGGTAATACTATGCAACAATTCTGGGAGAATATACACCCTTTGTGCTTAGATCCACTTGTTCTATATTTTGTATTTCCTCCCTGGCATTCGAATCTCTTAGGTTGGTTAATAACTAACGTCGCTTTGGTCTTACAAATGCTAATTTTCATATCATACTTGCAGTGTTTGCTTTCAAACTCCAAGATATTCGATTACAAGCTTAGGACACGGCCTGCCATTTTGTACCTTTCAGTAAATGTAAATTATTAAAAATAAGGGTGAATTATTATATCTTTGTGTAACTTCCATATATACTGTATTTTTAACCATTTTATTCTACCATCAACTATCACTGCACCCTGATTGTCAACATATATGCCTGTGGTTGCCTGCATGTATGTTTGTTTAAATTATATCTATTCTGCAACCGCCTTGAACAATGTGTAATGTAAGAGTGTAAATTAACAATAAAAGTGCTTGACAACACTATTATAAAACAACATGTTTATTTCCTTGATATTTCAGTATGTTATAAACTTTTAAATACACAAGACACGTTCTACACAAACTATCAAACCAAGTTGTCATTTCACTTAATTGTTTCCAACATAATTCTCTTTTTAATTTCACTTTCAAAGTTCATTTAAGACTTAGATTGAGTCATTAGTTTTCTATGAAATATTTCAATCAATCAATCAATCAATCAATCAATCAATCAATCAATCAATCAATCAATCAATCAATCAATCAGTCAATCAATCAATCAATCAATACTTGAGTTGTCGTAGAATAGTTTTCATCAAGTTGAGTTTTACGGTTGGCCTCGCCCTAAGTTTGGCATGCATCTATTTTTGGTTCGGCTGAAAAATAAAATCATTAGCCTACTTTTAACTGTGCAGCCTAGCAAAATGTGAATAGTTTTGGTGCAAAACTAAAAACAGCAACATTGGATGACTACTGCACAAGAAAATTATGTGCAACACTAGGCTACACATTTTTCTAGAAGTTAGATTTGGTGACAATAGTTTAGACTAAGTTTGGTTAGGTAATCTTACCAAAAATCTTCATCAATTTCGTCATCATTGTCAACACGAATATTGTTACCGTTTGTCATAATGCTGTCATAGCATCATTGCGCTTCTGTAAAAATAAACTTCTTAAACTGCTGCAAAGCCTCGAACTTGGCATTGGATACACGTAAGCGGTTTGTATAGAGATCTTCAAGTTGAATATCAAGGGCTGGTGTCATTTCAATAGACTTGCAGAGAAGTTTGGATTGTCCTCTTCCTTTAGGTTTATTGCTTGGATCATGTTTTGCTTCAATGAAGTTAATTTTTGAAAATGCCCCGTTGTTCGACTCTCTGACTGAGATGAACTGAGGCTCATCCTTGTTTAAATGCACTTCCGTAACAGGTCTGGATTCGAAAGGACACTTATTTTCAAAGTTAAGCTTCTTAAAAAATTGTATTTTACAACGTTAAAAGGGCTTGGTTTAGCTTTAGCACTCGCAATAACACTATCCCAAATATCAAGGCACTTCAACATAAGACTTTTGGTTTATTTATCCCATATTTCGGTCACACTCTGTGTAGAAGTGTCCACGGATCATTCTTACTGAACCTAATCGTTTCAAAACTTGCACTGCATGGTAGGCATACATAAACACAGTGAAGCTTTTATTTTAGCCTGCATATGAGTCACATTAAATTGCCAGATCCCCCACTTCATCTGCTCCTTTTTCTCTTCTGCTCTCTTCGTAAGTATAGAAAACACTTTGCTGAGTACTCATAATATGGATGTTTAAGAGGCAGTAAGACAGTTGCTTTCTATAGTAAACATCATTCGTTGATATGTTAGGGGCATGTAAGTTTCTGGAAGTCCATACATAATGCCTCTAAGCTTTCAGATTTTTTGGGAAGCCTTTCTTGCTGACTTTTTCATTCATAAAATGCTTCAGCTTTCCTTAACTGAAGTTTATGGGTAATTTGCTTTGTTTCATTTCATCTTGTACGGTTTTAATGTCTTCTTCTTCTTCTTTTGCGTTGTCGATTTTCACTTGGAGGTCTCGTTCCTTTACTCTAAATTCGTCACATGTACTAGATGAGTCAGTACGAGGGTACCCAAAACCAATGCTATATTTTGTATTAAAAATCTCTATACGTGTCATAAGCTGTAAGGTGGTTAGGATATTTTTCAGAGTACATGGAATGTAACTTTTTTATGCCAAGTGTGTTTGGCAGATATACTTTCTTAGAATCGCTAAGACTGTAGGGTAAATTACGACCTCTCAGATAGGAAATATGCTCATGGATTTTGCCTTTGGTCTCGTCTGTTACTTTATTAGGTCTATTATCATGAGATCCTCATGCATCTCTTGTAATGTGCCCTTCAGTTACCAACATTAATTGCAGGGTTTGGACACGGACACGCTTTGGCGTAATCCCATGAAGAGACAATATTGCATTGTAACAAATAGGCATTTCAATAACAGATCCATCTTTCACGCATCTTACTTTGTAGCTGTAGGAATAGGAATGGTTTAAGAGCTCCTCTTTACGGGACCGTCCCTGTTTTACCAAATAATGTTGTAATGAGGCCTCCGAGATATAAGTTTTGTTGATTGTAGTCTCCAATCTTATTAAACTTGTTGATAATAAACTACTACAACTTGCATCAACTACATCAAAAACTACAACCTAGAACAGTGACAGTTTGGTCCTAGCTCATGGATTTGTGCCAGGAACTTTCTTCATTACATCAGTCATCCATCCTAATTTAGGTTTCTTCTTAGGGTTGTAGCAACTTTCTTCGACACTAGATTCCATTATTTAAGACACTTCAAAACTAATCCTAAGTTCTATTAACTCGTAATGAGAAGTAAAACACACTGAGAAAAGGCAACTCACACAATGAAGATAACCTCAATACAAAATACTATCACAAAAACTACAAAAGAGCTGGGAAATCTAGGAGCACCTGCCTGACCCTCATCAGTTTTGTAACCTGGCAGCTTGACTCTTATCACTTTTTCCCCTTGTGGCAAATATTTTACTGCTCGTATCCATTGCCTGCCATCAGTTTTTCTCGTGCTAGTATTGTTGGAAGGTAAAGCATCACCGTAACATCCGACTGGGACTAATAATTCATTTTTTTCATTTTAATGACTCTCATCGTTAATCTCCATATTATAATGATCGCATACATCATGACTTACTGTAACCGTTAATCTGTTGATATCTGGAGCAAGATCATCTCGTCTGCTCTCGTAAATGCTGCTAATATGCTACATATCGCGAATATACAATGTATTGTGGCATTTCTCTCCCAAACAATTTAATGAGTTCTGTAAGATTGGACTCTGCTTTATCGTTGTTTGATCCATTCTTATGTAGTCTGATTGGCAGAGACCGCTCATGAAGATTTCTGCGAGGAAAGGAGCGGGTGGGTGAATGATAGACTCTGTGGGGTACTTAAATAATTTATTTGCTAATACAAAGTAACTAAAATACATCTTTTATCTATTACAGAACTTGAACTGGAAATGTCTTCACAAAATAATTTGACATAAATATATCTTCTGTCTGAATTCCATGAATGTACGCTGGCTTCATGTGATAGAGCCTGGAAAGAAAAATGTGTTCTGTGTCATATTTATTATTTCTACCCCTTAGTGGTGAGAACAGTATTTTAAAACACTCAGGCACAAGCAAAATCATTTTGCTACTGTTTTTATATGTTGTAACAATATCAATCAATCAATCAATCAATCAATCAATCAATCAATCAATCAATCAATCAATCAATCAATCAATCAATCAATCAATCAATCAATCAATCAATCAATCAATCAATCAATCAATCAATCAATCACTACTGATCTGCATTTAGGGCAGTCGCCCAGGTGGCAGATTCCCTATCTGTTGTTTTCCTGGCCTTTTCTTATATGATTGCAAAGAAATTGAAAATTTATCGAACATCTCCCTTGGTAAGTTATTCCAATCCCTAACTCCCCTTGATCTTCATATTGTGATCTTTCCTACTTTTAAAAACACCACTAAAAGTTTTTCGTTTACTGATATTATTCCACGTCATTTTTATCTTACTGTAAATGTCATTGCTGTCGTAGGTAAATTTTAATACTTCTTTAGTATTAGTCACCAACAATCTCTACATACTGCTGGCTGAATACTTCTGCCTTTTGAAGATCCTCGCATACACACTCCCCTTGTTCATTAATGATTCCTGGAATGTCCTTCTTGGAACCTGTTCCTGCCTTAAAGTACCTATACATACTCTTCCATTTTTCACTAAAATTAGTATGGCCACCAATTATGTTTGCCATCATGTTATCTTTAGCTGCCTTCTTTGCTAGATTCAATTTCCTAGTAAGTTCCTTCAATTTCTCCTTACTTCCACAGCCATTTCTAACTCTGTTTCTTTCCAACCTGCACCTCCTTCTTAGTCTCTTTACTTCCCTGTTATAATATAGTGGATCTTTACCATTCCTTACCACCTTTAAAGGTACAAACCTATTTTCTCATTCCTCAACAATTGCTTTAAACCCATCCCAGAGTCTGTTTACATTTTTATTTACCGTTTTCCACCGATCATAGTTACTTATTAAAAACTCCCTCATGCTTGTTTTATCAGCCATATGGTACTGCCTAAGAGTCCTAATTTTAATATCTTCCTTTCTTTCACATTTATCTTTAATTACACACAAAAAGAACTTCGTGATCACTAATGCCATCCGTTACTTCGGTTTCTCTACAGAGCTCATCTGGTTTTACCACCACCACATCTAGAATATTCTTCCCTCTAGTTGGTTCCATCACTTTCTGAATCAGGTGCCCTTCCCATATTAACTTATTTGCCATTTGTTGGTCATGTTTCCTGTCGTTCGCATTACCTTCCCAATTGACATTTGGTAAATTGAGATCACCCGCTACAATCACGTTTCTTTCCATATCGTTTCCCACATAGTTGATTATCTTATCATATAATTCTGAATCAGCATCTGCGCTACCCTTTCCTGGTCTGTACACTCCAAAGACATCAAGTTGCCTATTATCTTTAGAGATGAGCCTTACCCCCAGAATTTCGTGCTTGTCATCTTTAACTTTTTCGTAGCTTACAAATTCTTCTTTCACGAGAATTAAATCTCCCCCTCCTACCATTCCTATCCTATCTCTACGATACACCCTCCAGTTCTGCGAGAAAATTTCTGCATCCATTATATCATTTCTCAGCCATGATTCAACTCCTATTACAATATCTGGTTAGTATATATCTATTAAATTACTTAATTCTATTCCCTTCTTTACAATACTTCTACAGTTGAGCACTAACAGTTGTATGTCATCCCTACTTGATTTGCAGTTCCCTGTTCCCTTAACACCGCTTCCTAGTCCACCCTGTTTCCCTGAATGTACCTCCCTATAACCCTTCTAAACAAATTTCCTAACTTATATGTACCACTGCGGTTTAAGTGAAGGCCATATGAGCGCAGATCCCTATCTCCTACCCACCCATTAGGATCTAGAAATGTCACTCCCTGTTTCCCACATACCCACTCCATAGTCTCATCTAAATCCCCAATCACCTTCCAGTCAGTATTCCTCCTACACAGTATTCCACTGATAACAATCTCCGCTTCCTTAAACTTTACCCGTGCTGCATTTACCAGATCCCACACATCCCCAACTATGTTGGTACTTATTCCTGCTTGTCATACTGTGCCATTTCACCGTTCTATAGTTGCAGTATTAGGAACAAAAATGGCGTTCCAGCCATTAAAAGATCAATATGAAAGCAATTAACATCGGTACGAGCCGAAAAGATAATCCTTTCAACCGGTAGTCACCGAAAGAACCATTCTTAGAAGGCTGTGAGAAAAGAATGACAGAAGCGGATTATTTAAACTGATTATTATAAAAAGAGACTTCCATTAGAACACTAGACTCAATCCAGCACTGCAGCAAATAGGACGGAATCGAGTAAAGAAACAAGCCAGTTATCTGATTTTATGATCAATTATTGGAGGAGAATTAAATCCGCGGCAGCCCGCTCAACGTCAACTGTATAGATTGACATATATACGCGAAATTTAAGACCAGCGATAAGGAATCGTCAAGTCTTGTTCAGCTACTACGTCACGGTTGGACTTGGAAGCATTAAATTTTGTCCGATACTGCACATCGTAGAGATTTCAATCAGCTGTAAAGTGCAATTCTAAAAAAAAAACCACGGAAAAATTACATTCGTTCAACAAGCAAGAGAATTGACAAATAATAGCACATTTAGAGCTGTTATAGCTAAACTAGACGGCCCAGAGCATATATATTCCTATCATTGGCAGTACGAAACGAATTGCAGCATGTCAATATTAACTAATGAATTATATTATTCTGTTCCTGACGTACTAGAGACCACTATGATGTTCTAAAAGACCAAGGCAGAGACTACTCCGACTATGGTGGCGCTTCACGAGACTGATGACCCAGGAGGGTTGGTAATCAGCTGAGAGGACGAGATGGACCCGATTACCTAAGCAGAACCATGGAGCGAGGCCTACCATTCCCGATGAACAACAGCGAGATGGGAGACACTACCCAATAAGCAAAGTTAAGTCCCCTATGAGTCGTTTTTCGTAAGTAGAAACCTTTATTTTTTTGGCTATGTGTGATATGATTTGTGACATTGTGCGTGCGTAGATAATATTCAAGTGTAGTTACAAGGAAGTAGGTATTCATCTGAAGTTATGGTTAATCCCATGTATAGGCGTACAATACCAGTTAATGCCGTTCGCAAATTTATCAATGTGATGCGAGAGAAAGTGATTGATATTTTTAAATCGTTGTCAGTGAAGTGTTAGAGTATTATATGAAGGTTAATATACATGTGTGATGGTTTTAACAGAATAACAAGCTTGGAGATCGTATTTAGGGAATGTTTACGACGAAGTATAGTAGTACAGTTTAGTATTGTGATGCACTTTCCTTTGATACTATGACGGTAAGGATAATGTTTTTATATGTGTAGGTTATGGCACATATGCTGCGTATTTGATGAGATGAGTGCCTGAGACGCACTAATATGAATGGTACGTGATATTTGAAGTGATAAATGGTGAATGAAGTAATAATATGAGTTGATGTTAAGTTGTGATGGTGATAGTTATTGTTATTTGAAAAGTTGGTCATAGTATTCTTCTGAGAGATGACAGTATATGTAAATTGCGCATGCTAAGGTAGATATTGAAACGTACTGTTTTCAATTGCTGTTTTTATTCCCTGATACACAAAATAGGATACGATCTCAATGCCATCAATACAGAGTTATTTGACTACGTCGAATCATCGTTTGAGCCAAAAGGCGAATAACGTTAATATTTAGGCCTTCACTGAGTTATCCACGATCATTTTTAAGTACTCTCACACACGGTAACTTGATTTATGATTTTATGGGAGCAGTTTGACACATCACTGGTGACTTAGTCATTCATATATGGACTTTTAGATGAAGGTAGAGTCTTCTAGTATGCCAATTTTTCCACTTGTGGTATAATTTGTTGGAAAGTTAGTTAAGTACACTTGGCAATGCTTCATTCAGCCAGATACGCACTTAAATTGAATTTCAATCATGAATTAATATAATAATTGAGTGAGTTAGCCACATAAGCCTTATGATATAATTAATTTGAGATTAATTACGACTTAGAGTGGACTTGAATTTGCTTATATGGAGATCAGACATTGTGGAATATGAAACGAACATGGAAATTTTCAAACTTATGAATTAGTTGAAGTCCTAAGGAAACAAACATTGCTTTCTCACACGGTTTCCTACTGTGCATGGACACGGATGTTAAGTTTTCAGCAAAGTGATACTCATTTCACTAGTCACATGTGAATTAAAGATTAAATGATAGAATTTTTGGTAACTTTGAGGAGCAATCCAGCTCACTAAGAAAAGATTCCAGATCTTAATTAATTAATTATTTATTGGTTATTTTCACTGCGCTTTCACATTCTAATTTGAAACTATAATTTGAAATGTTGTATATAGTAGGGAGTACAATTTTCTTTCCATTTTAACTAATTGGATGCATCTAATTATTTCAACTATATTTAATATGTTTCATTTGATTATATATATTTTAATTTTAATTTTTCGTTTGATTTTTACGGAAATTACCTAATTACAACCTAGTATTTCGACAGGCCAGAATTAGTGTGTCGATGATTAAAGCCTGGTTTCCAATTACTTGTTAAAGGTTTTTCAAAACCTGTTTTCCTTTATTGCAACATAATCATAACGCATAGAGATGCTGATAGCATTATGAGACTGTCTACGTTATATGAGGCAATTTCTAACGATATTTTACATAACATTTAAATGATACTTAGACTGAATTGCCAATAAAAGCTGAGTAGTGAAACTATAAAAATTCTTTTAATGCCTACTTAGAATAAGAGCTAGATATAAGGCTATATTGACTCATTTTCTGATTGCGATTTCGGTAGCAACATTCACGAATTTCTTGAAATACCGTAATAACCTGGATTTTGCGATAAATTTCGGCGACATGCGAGTATGGTATCCGACTGATAGCGTGTTGGAGACGTCCTTCTGCGTAGGTTGAGATTTACCATAGACCATCGGGGTACTTTCTCACGCGGAACCCACAACCCAGCAATGTTAAACAGATGGAATCGTTTATCAAGAGCTAGTCTGGAACCCATGTATCCTCACCTGGACGCGGGAATGGTGCAATACGTTGTTAGTACCAACGTGAAACGCTACCACATTCTCCTTTCCCTCGTCCCTTCTACTTTCCTCAACATCTGCCTTAACCTAATTCCTGGATAACACTCAACCCTGGTACCATTTCCTCCACACACTTTCCCGACATGTCTAACGATAGAATCCCCCATGACCAGAGTCTCAACCCTACCTACCTCATTTGACCCCCTCCCCTCCTGGTCAGTCCTATCTTTCTGACAGCTGCAGAAGTTCTGTAAATTCATCATTGGTGAATGGTTAGCGCAGTGACCTTTGATTCACAGTGCCCCAGGTTCGATTTCGGGCCTGGTTAGGGATTTTAACCATGATTGTTTAATTCCTCCAGCTCAAAGGTGGGTGTTTATGATCGTATCTGTACACAATCTTCATTTAGACACAACATATCAGTCACATTATTAACCATCACAGAAACCCGCCATAGTGAATACACACTGTACCTCCAAATGGCTTTGGCATCAGGAAGAGTATCGTGCCGTAAGTGTAGGCCTAATTCACATTAGTGCCGACGACAGACAACTGGGGAAAGGGCTAGAAAAGACGAAGACATTACGGACACAAAAGAGGTTCAGATGATTACGATAATATATTGTTTCGTGGTATGAATTATGTGCTTGATCACCCTCGAACATTTTCCAAAGCAGGAGGTTTTGTTTAAAGATACTACCACTAATCGAATTGTGTCAGCTACGTGGTTGCTTTTTTTGTGCTCTGAACCCTGGAATCATAACATTTGGCGAACATTTGGCTACTGGTCATGTAAATGTGCGAGCCCAACGTCATGATTCACCTTTCTTATAAGTATGCCAAACGATAACGTATAGTGTAAAAAGTACAAAATTAACTTGGACTCGAGAAATGCAGTTCTATTTAACGTATAAGGGATAGAGATACGACAAAATGTCACAGGTCCAAAGTTGTAGATCTCTCCAAATTGACAGGCGATTGTGCTTGCTGTTTTGTGATACGACTTACCATTTATACCCCAATTATTCCGTAACGAAGGTCTGCATCTTCGTTAAAACTGCATCCATATTCCGACATTTTCCGGGGCCAAAAGTTATACATTTGCATAGCTTGGAATATTTCCTCAAAGAAAGAGTGTCCCGGTTTCGGGATGAGCACTCGCATACATACGGAGTAATTAAGGAAGAAAGTAGAACAGCTGAGAAAGTTGAAATTAATAGAAAATAGGATTATAACTGAGGACAGCCGGATAGCACAAATATGTAAATACCAAGTGGATGTATTGGAAAATCAAATGCTCCTCAATAAATCATGATGGTATGAGTTACGGATATAAGAAAGCGGTAACAGGGGAGAAATTTTGGCGCAGGGTTTCTTAGGTAAAATACGAAGATGACTAATGGTGTTATTACTTAAGCTATTCGAGGACGGTTATAACCTATAACGATATTCCGCCAATATCCCGCAGAATGGTCGATTGACGCCTCTCTTCCATTCTACCCAAGGAACAACCACGAATTTTCAGGAATGATGACGAAAATGGGAATACGTTACTTCCCTGCTGGCAAGCAGTCAGAGACGTTGCCATGGTAACCTGTAGGTTCGTTGTCGGTCTGTCGGTCACTCAATGCAGAGCATGATACCCGCAGAAAATTGTAAATTTCTCCGTCATTTGAAGGGGAAGGTAAATTATGAATATAACAAACGTTGTTTATAATGAAGAGGCGTTTCACATACAGTTCACGGAGGTTACAGGAAATCAATAGTATAAGAGAAAATGGAGGAAAACCATTCTTATTTTCCTATTAACCCCCCCCCCCCCCCGTCTATTCAAAGATTTAAAAATGATATGCACACTAAAACCTTCCCCGGGATGAGTACACAAAATATGACGTTTCGTCGAGATCTATCCAGCCGTTTCGCCGTGATGGTGGAACAAACAAACGGACAGACACGAAAAATAAAAATCACCGATTCGGCCTTTACTTGACCTAAAACGGATAAATACCTGAAAAATTGGCAAAACAAACGAAATTACAGACAGCGGACCCCCTACAACTTTATTTATATAGATTACTGGTATTATTTTATTATTTTACTGTATTAGCTGTTTTATCAAAATTTGGGGAAATATTTATCAAGGAGGCCCCGAAGAGATCAACTGTCTATGGGACCATATATCGTATATATGTCAGGCACTCTCTATACAGAAATGATTTTGCTTGTTTTTCACACTTGAAGTTTAATATCTAGTTACATAGTAAGTTATTCATAATTTCCTCTTAAACTAACTGTCAACAACGTCTTGATAAGAGCAACTTACCTGAGTCACTTTGTGCAGGTCACATGGGGTGGAATGATGCAAGTACAATTAGCTTCGCCATTCAGCTTCTCCCCTATTTTCAGCTCAAGCTTACCGAATGTACATTTGGACACTGAAACAAGTACATAACAAATAACAACAACAACAACAATAATAATAATAATAATAATAATAATAATAATAATCTCTCGTCGACTGCTAATGGCTTTAAAGCAGTGATTCCCAAACCGGGAGTGGGGGATGAGATTTTTACAAGGGAAGGTCAGACAACTTACTCAGAAGGAAAATGGAACATGTGATCCGATTAACAGATACATTAATATATTGCGTACGGCATTAAAACTTGTGAGTGACAGTTTCCTTGCAGCAGAGTTGGCAACTATTGAAAAACAATCTCCCAGTCTTGTTTCTGAGTGCCTATGCACTGAAGCACACGTTCACTTCCTGAAGGCAAATTGTTGTTTTTAAAAAAGTCAGGCAAATTGATATGAGTGCAAATAGGTAATATTAGGTAATTTAGTAATATGTCTATTTGAAGTTCTCATCAGACATAACTTGGGATTGAAGGAGCAGCATGATAATTACAGTTTGTTGACCTATGTTTATTTTTATTTATTTCAGTTTAAGCTTATTTCTTATTTTCGCCACACACACCAGTTTTTGTGAACATCAGTTATTCTGTGAATATGATTTTGAGAATTATTTTAATGACGGTGTGTGTGTGTGTGTGTGTGTGTGCGAGGGGGAGGGGTGGGCATGGAAATTGAAGAGCTTACAAGGGAGGTACCGGCAAGAAAGGCGTGGAAATCAATGTTTTTTACCTGAAAGAGGTTTTTAACTCCACAGAAAATATATAAAATATTCCAATTGACCGAGCGAGTATATGCTGCGCGATTTAGGTCACAGAGCTGTCATCTTGTCAGGAGATACTGGGTTCGAACCTCGCTATCGGTAACCTTGAAAATAATTTTCCGTAGTTTCCTCATTTTCACACCAATCAAATTCGTGTGATGTACCTTAATTAAGGCCACGGTTGCTTCCTTTTCAGTCCTAAACCAATATGAAACATACTTTACAATTGCTGCGAATTTTAAGAGATTATAGCGTGTCGGAATGATGTCCCACAAAATTTCTTTAACGTGTTGAAAATCAACGATAGTGACATTGAGACGTAATAGATTGCCACCGACGCCAGTCAGTATCGAACCCACACGCACAAAGCTGACTGCTTCACAGACTGACAAACATGAAATGGTTCAAATTTAGAATTAGGTTAAAATAGTGAAACTTCTAGAAGCCGATTAGATTATAAATAATCCAAGAATCGGACTTTTAGAAGGGTTACCTTCTACTAGTACTACATACACATTATATAAAGCAATATTCTGCAAACTACTCGCAAGGTGGTATTGTGTCACAGACGAAATTGATCTAACCATCCGTTACTTGCGGAGAAATTAACTACATTTAAAGAGAAGCACTGAGTGATATCGTAGACAGTGTCAAAAGCAAGGATTGGATAGTAGTAAAGGGCGATTTTAATGCGAGAGTTGGAAATATAACTGAAGGAAACGAAAATGTGATAAGTAAATGTGGGAAAGATATGGAACCTAACAGGAATGGGAAGCGTTTACTGAATTTCTGAGCTAGTATGGGTTTAGCGGTTACGAATATATTCTTCAAGTATACGGCTATTTACCGCTACACATGGGAGGGTTTGGGCACCAGATTCATGATAGACTATATCATAACCGAATTTCAATTCATGAAATCTGTTAGAAATGTTTGGGTATTCCGGAGAATTTTCGATGATTCAGACCACTATCTGATCTTTACTGAACTAAGTATCTCTAGGCCTAGGATAGAAGGGGAAAAAATCTCCAGGACGAGGAAATTAGACAGAAGTGCATGCATATGATTCGATAAATTTCCGAACAATAGGCAGTAAGCATGTTCAGGATATAGAAAGAGATTGGGTAGGATAGAGGGATGATGTAGTAAAAAGAGCAGAGGAATGCATAGCGACAACTATGTGTAAAGATGGAAAAAGCGAACATCTTGGTGGAATGATGAACTAACGGCATTTTGTAAACATAAAAGGAGGGCTGGTGCAGACAGGGAGTTGAACATAGGTGAAAGAAACAGACCGAAACAAATAGTTCTTGAATCCAAAAAAGAACTATAACTTAGTTATAACTTGGAATGGCTAGGTCAAGGTGTGGGGAAACTTTCTGGACAGTAATAATGTTGTTCAGGGAGGGAAAAGGGACATGATTTTGGTCAAATCAGGTGAACTCAGAGCAGATCCCAGGGAATCACTGGGCAGGTGGAAGAAATATTTTGGAAATATTATCGACGCAAAAGGAAATCTTTCTGTTGACATCGCGATTAACAGAGCAATTGAGACGAAGACCATGATATAAGTGAAATTACGCTCGAGGAATTGGAAAGGATGATAAATAGACTCCGATGTTGTAACGCAGCAGGAAAAGATGAATTTAAACCTGAACTGGTGAACTATAGTGGGAAGGCAGGGATGAAACGGCTTCATAGCGTATTAAGATTAGCATGAAATGTTAGTAAGATACCTTCTGATTAGACGAAAGCAGTAATTGCACCTGTCTATGAGCAAGAAAACAGGAAGCATTCTAAAAACTATCGAGGTATTTCATTGATACCAGGCAACGTGTTCACTGGCTTTTTGGAAGGGAGGGGGCGACCAGTGGTTGAGAGTAAGAGTGATGAAAACCATTGTGGTTTCAGACCACAGAGGGGCGTTCGGGATGAGATTTTCGGTATACGCCAAGTAATTACAAAATGCTACGAGAGGAATACCTAGTTATGTTTATGTTTCGTAGTTCTGGAGAAGGCATATGATATAGTATCGAAGGGAAATATGTTCGCCTTATTACGGGATTATGGAATTAAGGGCAGATTATTAAAAGCAATCAAAGGCATTTACGCTATGAATTGGGCTGTGGTGAGAATTGATTGTAGAATGATTTCTTGGTTCAAGGTACTTACAGCGGTTATCAAGACTGTGATCTTTAACTTTTGTTGTTCATAGTGTAAATGGATCATCTAATGAAAAGCATCAAGTGGCCGGGACGGATTTAGGTAGATGGAAATGCAGTAACCAGTTTGGACTATACTGGTCTTAATCGCAGATTTTGCTGAAAACCTGCAGTCTAATATCTTGACTTAAAAATAGGTGCAACGAGTATGATACGAAACTTAGAGGAATTGAATATCAAGTTAGGAATAATAAGCTGGAACAGGTAGATAATTTCAAGCGCTCAGAATATGTATTCTCCCAGAATGGTAGTATAGTAAGTGAGTACGAATGAAGACGCAGCAAAGCTAATGCAGTGCGTTCGTAGTTGCTATCAACAGCATTCCGTAAAAGGAAGTCTGCTTCCAGACGAAACTACAGTATGTTTACACCGGTCTGTCTTCACATCAATTTTGCTTTATTGAAATGAAAGATGGGTGGACTCAGCATATCTTATTTATAAGTCATAAGTAACAAACATGAAACGAGCGAGAATGATCGCTGGAATAACAGGTGGGAACAATAGCAGGAGGGTAGTCGGAATGATGAGATAAATGGTAAGTTAGGAATGAACTCAGTTGATAAAGCTGTACGCATAAACCGGCTTCGATGATGGGGTCATGTGAGGAAATGGAGGATAGGTTACCTAGGAGAATAATAGATTTGGTCATGGAGGGTACGAGAAGTAGAGCGATACCGAAATGACGACGGTTTGACTCAGTTCTAATGATTTAAAGAACGAGGCCACAGAGCTAGTTACATGTAGAGGATTGTGGTAGCGTTTAGATAATTCACAGAGTCTTGCAGACTGAACGTTGAAAGGCATAATATTGTTGATTTTTGTAAGATCAGAAACAAATTTGAAGTCTTTTCCCTACAACATTGCTCCAGTTGCGGGTAATGTCTTAGCACGTGTTCGTTTTAACCCCTTGAAAAACGCATTTCCTTCTATTCTTTGAGGTAACGTTTATGATTTGTAGCTAAAGTCGTTTGCTACATCTCAATGAGATCTTCCTTTATTACAGAAATTGACTCGTACTGAGAAAGAACAATCATTTTCTTCTTACGCACTCACTGCTCTCTAGGAGCAATGAGAATCAGATATTGCAGGAATAGTGCATGTACGTATGCACAGATATGTGCAATACCACATTGTAAATATTTTTGATGATAGTTTCCGGTCGTCTGATAGAGGATATTTTGTTGATTTATGAATAAAATTCATGGTCATTGATCGGAGGAAGCGGTGGTCGTCTTAGTGTGACCGTATCGGTCATGTACATATTTATTTATTAATTACTTTAGGCAGTGAAAAACTTTTGTTAAGCTCCCTTGTACATATTACAGAAAGTCGCATTAGGTTGCACATGCTTACACATCCCTTCTAACTTGGTAAACACGACTCCGTCGTAACTGAAGGAATCCCCAGATAGAGAGAGAGAGAGAGAGAGAGAGAGAGAGAGAGAGAGAGAGAGAGAGATAGAGAGAGATAGAGAGAGAGAGAGACGAAAAGTGACAAGGAAAGAAAATCAATTCTAATTCCTCCACCCGCTGAAAAAATGGCCGAAACGCGGCGATGCCAACTTGCAAGCTTCATTTGTATGGTAAGATTTCGAGATATGTATAACAATTAGTATGGGAAACCTCGGTATGTCATATGGTTTCATAATAGACCTCTGCCAAATTCCAGTTGTTTGTAAAATGTTAACGTGTGGAAAAATACGCGATCATTGAATTATATAACAACTATCATGTCAGCACGCTCACTATGTATGCAGAACCCTCACGGGGGATTCTGTAGGGGCATCATTTTGATAATAAATTTTAAAGAAACGGCCGATCGATAAAAGTTCCGCACATAACAGGAGTACTTAAGAATCTGAGTCACACATTTGAGCGCATTACCGATGTCATACGACATGTAGAACTATTAATTTAAAAATGGTGGGGGACTGACCGCCGTCTATTGTGCGTGTAAGGCTTAGGTTATAAAAAGAGCGGCCATGTTGACACAACATCCACTTGACGCGAAGGATTCAAGGCAGACCCACGGTTCGCTGGTGGTCTGACCTCACCTGTATTTGAGGATGAAAAGATACATTTTGCATCTTCAAAACTATTATAATGTTGTACAAATGATAGTACTGAAAGTGTTTAAGTAATGTGACCGCAAGAACTGTGTTACAGTATTTTTTTAAAGTGACGCAACATATGTCAACATCATTAAAGTTGTTATAGTGCAGAAGAGGACCTGGGATTATGAACGTGCTCAGCAGGAATAGCAGTGGATACGAACATGTGACCAACGTCAGCACCATGAGAGCTTAAACGACGATAAGGGCCTTTTCCTAGGCCCGAGCCACGGATTTCACGACATGATGATAAGTACAAAAATATAAAATTTTATCTAAATATTGCATGGTTATATAATGTGCAGATCACATAAATTAGGTTAGAAATGTAAATTGCATGTATTCATGAATTAGAGAGAGAACTTGTGAGTGGTCTTCATATCATTTATATATTTCTAGATGGAATTGAAAGTCTTACTACATAGCTAAAATTTCGGGCATGAAAAATATATCTAATGTAATGCATGTACGTGATTTAATGAAAAAATATTAGTTCGTCTCAGAGTGCTTAGATTAGGTGAAGAAAATATAGATTGTATTATTGATAATTTCAGACCGTGATATGTATATTTTATTTACGGGATATTCAAGCCTATTGTGGTAAAGCATGGTGTTAATGTCTTAAAAATGAACTATCGGTTTATACCATCAAGATAGGAAGGCACTCTTATTTTCACGTAATTTGCATGATAACAATATGTAGATGGCTGTATTAATTATATATATGCGTAACTTGTGACAAGCCTGGACATCGAACAAACGCCCTCCCATTGAGATTAGTGATTTCCTTTAATGTCAAATATTTCCCTTTCTGTATATGAGAATAACATTATGGATATGTTTAAAATCCATATTTGATTCTTTGTCTGAGTTTAAACTGTAGGAAAACATAGGCTGTGATAATTTCTGTAATCGGATGGATGTGAACCCGGTCATTCTAAGTCTATGGATGTGAAACTGAGAAGATGAATAGTGGCTTGATATTGAATTAAAGAATTGTGATAGGGCAGTGAATTAATAAGCCAGTGGAGCTTTGGAATATGATATGAGGATATCAGTTGAAATGAGATTATTTACCAATGATGGATTCTAAGAGAGACGATTTGGTCTCGCCTTGAGCAGTTGACAAGAAATTTTCTGTCACGCCCGGCATTTACTTGCTGTGGCTGGATGTCGTAGGATTTATGGTTTAGAGGGGAGCGAGTGAGCTCGTCCCTTTGTAAAGGGTCACTGCCAGGTGTACTGTTCAAGCCTGTCCACTAAGCCTGAAAGCAGGGAAGTACGCATAAAACCGATTATATTTTAAAGGATTCTTTTAACTCTTTCATGTTTAATTCTGTAATGAAATTAAATAACTGGAACGCTAGTATTATTATTGATTTGTTGACCCTATGAATAACTGAGAAAGGGAGATTTTATAGACCCGTGTCGATGCCATCCTGGTTATCATCGCTTCGAACTCTGAGGCAGACCTTGGATTTTCTTTGTCACACAATTTATTTTTATTTTTCATTATACAGCCAGTTGCATGCGTATATTGTTTATCGTTCCATTCTAAAATATGTGTACATTTTTTAAATACGCTCTTTTAGTTGTGTTTTATATTTTTATTTGGATGACAAAACGAGATCTATCTCGTCATTTTGTCATTGGATTCATTGTGATGTGGGTTCGATTTCTGGACCCGACATCAGTCAATTTTTTTATGATTATGATTTTATCGACTAGTATTCACTTATTCTTTTGTTTACTTATTTTGTAGTATAATTTAGCTAGGCGATCACTCCAAGTTATCTTCAATTTTTTTGTTGTATAAATAATTGTTTCTTCTGATAGTGAAGAAAGTTCGTAATGATAACCGTCGCATTTACAAGGATATTTCTGATTTTTTTTAAAAAATGTTATACCAATTTTAATGTAATACTTATCGTCATGTCAAAAAGAGGGAATGGAGAAATCAACTTCGATATTTCAAAATTTTGTATTTAGTCCATCGGACATTGTATATTCTATTATGATTATATTATAATTATTCAAGTTAAATTGTAATTAATTATGATTTATCAAGGATTAATAAATAGGTAATTAAACTTTTGTTTGCCTGTCATTTTGCCGGAAAACATTGCATCCTAAATTTCCTTCCGTTCATTTAAGCCTTTAAGCTAGTTATGTGTTATTTTTTGATCTTTTGCCGCGAACGCACCGTGGCCCTGGGAGGCCGTTGGTTTGATTCTATGGAACGGAGGAGTGCAGTTGATCCTTGCACGGTCGGAAGAGCATTTGCTCACCCATCATTCTGAAGATTATCTTTTTTTGTTCTTTCTAGATGAGGTGGCATTTGACTCTAGACTAAAAAGGTCCCATACCATCGAACGCCTTGGCGTAGAGTACTATATGGCGGTAGCCCGATATTATGGGGATTATCTTGCTGTCATGTGGTTCTATGGGGCATTGGCGGGGGTGGTAAGGTTGCATTAGAGATGGAATGCATTGGACTTATGAGAATATCATTCCATGCCGGATAAAAGTGGTCGGGAATACGGGTGGTTGGCTTTAAGGGGTTGTCATGTGGGGAAGTTTCGCTGTAATATTCCCACTACGTAAATTCAGTGACTTTTGTTTATACTCTTTGCTGACGTGTAATTTTTAAGCAGCAAACTTCGCACCTCTAGTACCCTGCATGAATTACCAGTACCTGACAAAAACCGGCCAAATACCTAACTGGACAGCGCTGGCGGTGCTGTGGTTATGAAAAGCGTGCTTTAACACATAAAAGCCAAATTTCCTGGTTAATTCTTACAATTACAAAGAAAATGCATATTATATTTATTTGTATAAACCTGAATTTTAAGTCCACAAACGGGGCTTTATTCGCTGATTGGACGAACCATTTGCCCGTATTTTTAGCGCATGAAGGATGTGTAATTTCGGTACATATCTACGTATTAATGACCGCTATTTTGAAAAGGTAAAATTATTATTGAAAAATTAGAATAGATCGGAATTTGAGCTGAATATCTGAGGTATATCCATATCAAATTTCAGCAGCCCTGAAGATGGTTTTCTGTGGTTTAACATTTTCACATCAGGCAAATGCTGGAGCTGTACCTTAGTGAAAGCCACGGCCGCTTTCTTCCCATTCCTAGGCCTTTCCTATCCCATCTCGCTAGGAGAACTATCTGTGCCGGTGCGATGTAAAGCAAATAGCAAACCACCTGTTTATACCATGAATCATTCCCGCTGCTTTCCAGTCTGTTACTGCTTACTTTTGTATAAGATATCCTGATTCCACACAGGTATCACTCCTGTACAACAACGGCGTTACAAAAACAAATCGGGAGCCACTGTTTGCTATATTGGTATCTACAAAGATATGCCAGAATATGTAACGTTCTTGTGAACCTTTATATAGTAACGCTTGAAGTGTACATCCTACGGCTATGTGCTGGGTATAATAATTTTTAAAAATGCACTGTGAATCGAATTTCATATTCCTATTGCGTTTTAAAATGATGAAGTATAAATTTAACAAACTTTTGAGTTATTTTGGAGCTGTTGGCGCTCTTAAAATTGCCCTGTTGGAAATCGGAGGTCAGTTAGGAAATATAAATTACTAAGGAATATTTCTTGTGTAGGAAACTTCTACATACGTCGACGTCCTTTCACCACGCTATCACCTTCATATCAATAAACATATGCCATTGCTATGATCAGGTGCTGCCTGTCCGAGGCGGTAAGGGCGTGCTCGGTTCGTCCGGAAGGACGTGGGTTCGAATCCCCGTCAGGAATTCGTAAAATTTAAGAAACGAGATTTCCACTTCTGGAGGTGCATATGGCCCTGAGGTTCACTCAGCCTACACTAAAATGAGTAACAGATTAATTTCTGGGAGCAAAGGCGGCCGGGCGTAAAGCTAACCACTCTACCCCATCACGTGCCGAGGTTAACAATGGTGGAAGCCTTTATCTTCCACTCCTCCAAGGACCTTCATGGCCTCTACGGAGGTGACTTTGCTTTGCATTGCTATGATCACATAGATGATCTGGGAGTAAACTATTACAGGATTTTCCGTAAATAATTTCGCAAATAATGTATTGTCAGTTTAACGTTTTTGAAACGGGATATAGTTAGTCATATGACAGATCCCTTTGAGAATGTTAGTGCAAAATTTCATGGAATTCCGCCCAGCGGCATAGACGGATGTCATTTCAGAAGGCAGCCAGGAGACATCATATCATTTATTTATAAAGAGACTAGTTGATGTACCCGTGCTTCGCTATGGAATTCTACATTGTATACAGAATTCCATGTTAAGTAGTGCACACGTTGTGAGTAAGATGTTTTAAATTGCATAGTTCTTCACGTTACCCCAGAAACACGACGGGGAAGTCACCATACATCTTTTCTCATGCGAGGACTGGGTTATGGAGTTTTCACCATGATGGCAGGCCCGCTTGCCTACTGCCAGTTACACTCGAGTGGAGCAGTTTTCATTATAAAGGCAGACACTCTCCACTTGCCTTTTTACATCCTCAGAAAGAGTGTCTTTGTGGTTTTCCCGTGTGAAGGTCACTGACGTAAGTAGGAATTTCACGATTAAAAGCAATATCATCATATGAAATACTCGATCAAATGAAATATCGCACAATTTCTCACTTTTAACGAACAGTACTACTCTGCAGATCTAACTGTCCTAAGTTCCACAGCTGCAATGATCAGGCCGCCGACAGCAGTAAACACCCCTCTGCCATTATTCCGTTAAGTTTGCAAACTGCTCATTCCAGTCAGCGCCTCAGAATGGGAATCAAAAAGCTGAAATACTACGATGAAACAGTGTGTTACGTACCAGCAGCGTCAGATAATTTATGAACTCGAGGAATGGCATGCTAAAGAAGAAAGTTATCTAACTCCCCAGCTACTTCCCGCCAATATTCAGGCAGTCTGTTTTACTCGGTACGCAGCACTAATTCCATCTATCGGAGGTGAGTGGCAACAGAAGAGACACAGCCACCGCCGTCTCGATCCGCCTACATTGCCTGCTCTATGTGAGGATTTTTGCGAATAGGCATTCTCCGCTATATGGCAGGCAAAGACGCGCAACGTTCTTAACGCATTGTTATAACGACAGCCTACAAAACACTATGCAGTATAGTCATATGTTCACTGACGTTCGTAAATTACATGTTATATTAAATATCGGTAATAGTGCCTGTATGAAGTCGTAGTTGGCCTCTTCATGTCACAATTTAAAGATTTTCCTGGGTGAAAGCTTGAGTTGATACAACGGGCGGCTATTTTTTTGTGTTCTTGCCAACGCAATATCAGTTGATGAGGTCTTACGAACTTGTTTAAGTACAAATCACCAACAGTTTGCTGATATTCCTTGACCTCACGCTGTAACATAAATCAATCGGAAAGGGAAGAAGTAGCAAGTCCTCGTATTACGCTCGTCAGTTTGAAGGACTTCCAATAGTAGGGCACAGCAGCTTCAACAAACTCTTCCAGATACTTCATCAGAGCAACAAAACACGAATTTGGGTTTCCAAGTCCTTCTCTGTCCTAATGCATAATCAGTTCCAGTAAATGGAAGCTCTAGTCAGAGAGATGCTGCCGACGCAAATATCACACTCCATCTTCTCTTCAACAACATGAACCAAGTACCCACAAATTAGGATTTGATTTTCTGTTTCTATATTGACATTACCATTTGGATATTTGAGGTTGTCCAAAATTTCTAAACATTAAGATGTTTGTTTTGTGATTGTCCGTCACAATTCTTATCACAAGGAATCCACTATTCTCTGCGACTTTAACCACCTTCTGAAATAAGGTGTAAAGGGGTAAAGTCTACAGATACGAGAATAATCTGAAACTACTACTTCCTTTATTAAGGCATTGCCTAGATATTGCCGACAGCCATTTTTCTCTCAATTCCCTTTTAGACGGTATTTTATGGAATCGTATCTTTTCTGGCTGCGAAACACCTTGCCGAGATTTTCAAAATGTTATACAACAGTTGAATATTTCGGGTGAAATCTGAAGTTTCAGTTGTACAAAAACATATAACATGAACAAACGAAAGAAAACAGCTACACCTTAAAATAACTTTTGAAACATCTATAATCATAATATGACGAAGTAATTTCACAGTTGTACACAAAATATCACTTGTAAAAACATAAGGGGACAGGCACGTTTACTCATTGTACGAAATAACTCAGTTTTTCGTACAAAAACATGCATCAAAACCACAATGCTACACCCACACTGACTGCGAAGATTGTGCGTCTATGACTGCACTCTCACGGCGACTTGAAGATTTGTTGGTATTCGTGCCTCCCTAGTGGCATAGAGCAGGCAGTATAAGAAGTTTGAGACGGCGGTGGACAAAGCACATCACAACAAACAATTGTCAATGTTATTGTTGATCAGTTTTATGAGCTTTCGATATTGTAGTCCTTCACATTTAGTTTTCTTCCGACTTTGTGATATTAGGGCATCTGATGTAAAGGGAGTCCTTCTTTCTCTCGTGACTCCCTCTTGTCTTATTCCTCAAGCGATCTTTCCTTTACTCTTTTTCCTCATCTTTATAATCATTTCCATGATTTTCCTTGTCGATATTGACCGATGACCATGGAGTTTCTACGCCTTAAGACAATCATGACAAAAGCCATCACCGGTTAACACTATTGAACCATATTTCCATGTCAGAAATGCTCAGCGTTGATATGGACAAAGCAAGAAAAGTCTAAATTTAACTAAATTCATGAATTCTCTTATCATAGTCGTCCCCTTGTGTGGGTGGGTGCAGTAGAATAACACCCACGGTATCCCCTGCCTGTCGTGAGAGGCGACTAAAAGTGGCCCCAGGCGCTGTCAACTTGGGGGCGTGGGATGGCGAACACGGGGACCCTTAGCTGAGTCGTGGCATTCCTTCCATTCACTTGTGTCAGTCTCTTTCGGATCCGATGTACAGTACCTGATTGCGAGGTCTGGGTCCGGAAATATGTTGATTCATGGGAGGTTTATAGGTTAAAGAGAAATGCACAGTGTATTCATTACATTCATAGATGAGGCAAACAAGCAGATATGCTATCCCAACCATCCTTGTCCAGTTTCGACATCTGATTTGAAATTCGACAACCATTATCCCTTTAAAATAATGTATTATGTTTATTTTCATTAGATGAACTTTCAAATTTCTACACCTTAGAGCATAAATAAGCATAAGCATAAATAAGCTGTAAACTCACTTGACGTCGAGTCTGGTGTAGCTGAAGAAGAGACGACCAGGTCTTCCTTCTTGGCTGTGAAGGGAAATGAATGGAGAATTAATGCCATAAGAAATGTTATAACAAAATAAATAAATAAATAAACAAATAAATAAATAAACACAGTAAATAAATAGATAACTTAAGCCTCTAAGTAGAACAAGAAGTGCTATAGTTTCACATCAATTTGGACGGGTGATCATGTTAAACAAGAATAAATAATAGGCCAAGTAGACTGACGCAAGAATGTTATGTACCTGAAAGAGAAAGAAACATTTATAGGATACATAGTTTCTGGAGTTGATCGACAGAGAGCACTCTGGATATCGTCAAGTATTTTCATAGCAATACAGTCTTTGCCCAGCAGACGTCTCCAGACAGTGGTGTTGGTGGTAACTATTGTTATAAGGGTAAATACAACCAGGCAAAAATCCTCTCCGAATATTAATTTTAGGAAAAGAGGAAGAATGAAGATATTGGCAATAGAAATGTAAGAGAGTGAACATGAAAGACTCTGCAAGACTCGCAAACCTCATACCATCAGTATCGAAGTGAAAAAGAGGGGATTCAGGTTCGAATGCCAAGGGAAGTCATATTTCCAGATTTTTCATCTTAAAATCCCAACCGCTTTAAGAAAAGACCAATTCCTGGCATTGCTCGATAGACGCCAAAGTGCTGACGGTGTCGCTCGTGTGTTGGCCGTCCTAGCGGATCTGGTTACCATGCACTTCCGGAGAGCGGGATAAGGGTTCCAATTCTGAGGACCTTTTCTCACATCATGGCCATTTTGAGGAAAACTATCTTCTACTGCCATATCTGACTAAACTAAAATTTCGGGAAGTACACGTTCAAAGGGAATCACTCCTAATTTACGTGCAACATAGCATACAAACTACGCTATTCATTGAACGAAGATGTGTTTCAGACTGAGACGCTGTGCACCACATGTCAAGAAGTGATAGGTGATGTACCATTCTACCAAATGTGGGAAACAGCAGCCTGTACTGATGACAGTACTCAAGAAACAGACCGTCGTCTTCTAAAGAGAGAACCAGGCAGAGAGAATAATGCCTGGGAGTTCTCCGAGACAGTCTCTGGTACTACACTACATCATCCTTTCCTTGACCTTAAAATGATGTGTTCATGTAAACACACTAATTGCTCTGTGAGATCAGCCACAGTAACACTGAAATTATTATTTCAAATTCTGGGCCGTGCTAGGTAGCTCAGATGATAAAACTCTGGCCTTCTGAGCCCAAGTTGGCAAGTTCCATCCCAGGTCAGTCCGTTTGTATTTGAAGGTGCTAGATTACGTCAGCCTCGTGTCTGTAAAACAACTGGTTTCTAAAAGTAACTCCTGAGGGACAAAATTCCGGTACCTCGGTGCGTCCGAAAACCGTAAAAGTTGTTACTGGAACGTAAAATCAAAAACATAAAAATTAATAAACATTTAAATCCTGGCTGTTTAAGATGTTAGCCAGCTCCATGATGGTGTAGAGTGCCTGTCTTTTACGTGGAGGCTTCGGGTTGGATTGCCGGTCAGTCCAGATGTTTTAATTCTGGACGGGGGGGGGGGGGTTGGAACGTGATTTTCTCAGCCTCATGGGACCAACTGATGAGCTGGCTGATACGGGAGTGTGTGTGTCGTCACGCTGACCACGTCCCACTGTGACATATGGCTGGGCAGCTGCCGTCTAGGTAGGCCAAGGCCAAAACTGGGCTGTTACTTCCTTCTTAATTTAAAGTACTATTAAGTAGCCCTGATGCAGAGATAACATTCCTTCTTTTTTTCTTTATTGCTGATGGTATAAAATCTCACAAGCTTAGGCAGGAAGACGGGATACGAAAGGGAGCTGGAAAGGAAGCTGACGGGGCCGTGCTGCTGGCAGTCCTAGCAATTCCGTGGTATGAAAATGCGAAACCACGGAAAACCATCTACGGACTGCCGAAGCTGCGGTTGGAACCTATCATCTCCATCTCTCTCACTCTCTTCCTTATGCTGACTATGCCACACCGTCATACACGTGCCTCGAACAAGGGAAGCTTCGCTCTCGAGAGCGCGGCACGCTTTAAACTCTTTAGTTCTTGCATGCTATTCTGTAACCGTCACAACCACCCTATCTTCGTGAACGCCTCAAACTCCTCTTCACAAGTCACAACAAACACCTTGAGTCCATTCTTTCTCCTCCACAGAACCACACCTACACTAAACCATTCACCGTTACCGCAGCCCGACAATGGAATAGGAAAGCATGAATGAATCACCTAGTTGAAACCATAATCCTCTTCCTCCTTTATTTTCGTCATCATTTCGCTCCTCCTTTTATGGCTCGTTTTCTTCCTATTCTTAATTATTTTCACTTCTTCTGTATACTGAAGGCAATATTTCGGTATAATCAATTCCTATCTTATGAAACTTTGAATTAGTAAATTTTCTACTTTTAATTATGTTATATTAGCATTACTTGCATTAATGTTGTGACTCTAATTCAATATCATTTTGTATGATATGTTTTATGTTAATAGGTTACTATTTTATCAATATGCCTAAATTTATTATCGTTATTACATTTCTTCTTATCTTTTGCATTATTTAGGTGCAGCTATTACTAGCAATAGTGCATTAGTTTAGGACTGGCTAAGTGTATGGAGAAAATACATCCACATAAGTCATCTTAAATTTTCTTTCACGATTTCTTCTGAGGACACTACCCGAAGTATTCAAGAAATTGGATTGTTTCTTTTCACACAATACTAACAACATTATATTGTGCCAACTAATAAATGTAAATACACAGCCTATTTCCAGTCATTCGACCGGGTCAGGAATGGAATGAATGTAGACCCTCCCCTCCCTCCATAGTGGCGAGGATAGGAACTGTGCCAGCCGCCGAAGCCTGTCGTACTCTTCTGGGGCAGAGAGTAATCACTGACAAATGAAATGAAATGATACTGGAGAGTGTTGCTAGAATTAATGATGACAGGGAGAACCGGAGTACCCGGAGAAAATCTGGTTGTGTCTTGATTGCGAACAAGGCAAAAACCGTCCAGATTCCGAACAACTGAATATACCCTGTCCAGATTGCGAACAAGAGATTAGTGTTGACGTGAGATACATAAAACAGATACAATTTTCAAAACAGTCTCAAATGTCATTTTTATTCTAGTAGAATTAACATTAACTGGTACATTGGGATGTTTTAGATAACCTAACCGCATTAAAAAATTATTATTGAAAATGTTTAATTATTTCATTTCAAGTAAACTTACCCTTTAGAAGATTATATTTTATATTGTATAACATAACCAGAGGGGTAGCTGTTTATGGTGGATTAGTGAGAGTTGTATTATTAATAGATTATTATTATTATTATTATTATTATTATTATTATTATTATTATTATTATTATTATTATTATTACTAGCGGCTTTACGTCGCACCGACACAGATAGGTATTACGGCGACGATGGGATAGGAAAGGCCTAGGAGTTGGAAGGAAGCGGCCGTGGCTTTAATTAAGGTACTGCCCCAGCATTTGCCTGGTGTAGAAATGGGAAACCACGGAAAAACATCTTCAGGGCTGCCGATAGTGGGATTCGAACCCACTATCTCCCGGATGCAAGCTCACTGCCACGCGCCCCTAACCCCACGGCCAACTTGCCCGGTATTATTATTATTATTATTATTATTATTATTATTATTATTATTATTATTATTATTATTATTATTATTATTATTATGCCAATGAAAGAAGTGAGTGGTTGCATCGAAAAGATATTAGCCTTTAGAATACTGATTATTGATATTGTTATTATTATTATTATTATTATTATTATTATTATTATTATTATTATTATTATTCAAAATAATACATAAGAAGTGAAATAGTTTATTTCGAAAAAGTGCATTATCTTCTCGCTTAAGCGCCTCTACTTTATGCCTGTCCGCAATCTCGACTCATTTATGTGTATCAAACCCAAATCATCCCCTTCAGGTACACACTTGTTCGCAGTCTGGACTGTTCGCAATCTGGACGACACCGAAAATCCTGCCCTACCTCCGCTTTATCCAGCAAAAATCTCACGTGGAGTAATCTGGATTTGAACCACGGAACCCAGAGGTATAAGAGGCTGGCGCGCTGTCGTCGGAGCCACGGAGGTACAACTAATAAATGATTGATGAAAAATTGATAACATTCTGTAAGAATGAAACTGTTCATAAACAATCAAGATCATTCCTTATATTAACACCTAGGTACATATCGTGATCCCCATAAAGAACTTTCACCCCATCAACGCAGTAATAAAACTGAAATAACTTTTCTTACTAGTGAAACTCACAACCTGACATTTAACCCCGTAAATCTGTCTATCTCACAACACTGTCGAGGTCTTTTTGTAGTTCCTCACAATCTTGTAACTTATTTATTACTCTATACAGAATAAAATCATCCGCAAAAATCGTATTCTGTGCAAAGAAGAAAAGAAAGGAAAGAAATACTGTCTAGGTTAGTACACAAGGATCACACGACACTTAGGTAATTAATATACTACTACACTATAATACTATTTTGTCGTATTATATTTTTATCCTATTACACCCTAACAGAATTAAAACTGCCGTTCATTACTGAATATCGAAAGAAATACACAAAAATTACACAGTTCTAAACTGCAGTTAAGCCTATCCTATCATAGCAACATAATTCTAGTAAGAGAGTTTCTACAGAGATTCCTACTACACAAATATTTCACAATAATAAAATAAGCTCACCAATTACTAATAAAATAATGCAATATACTACAAATATCTACCGGTTTACGCAAGGATGCACACGACTATAGCTGGCAAGATACTATCTAATATAATAATAATTTCGTGTGGCTATTTCTAGCCGAGTGCAGCCCTTGTAAGGCAGACCCTTCATTGAGGGTGGGCGGCATCTGCCATATGTAGGTAACTGCGTGTTATTGTGGGGGAGGATAGTGTTATGTGTGGTGTGTGAGTTGCAGGGATGTTAAAATCCCCGACCCGGGACCGTCTGAACCGAAGGCTAGTACGTTGACCATTCAGCCAACGAGTCGGACACTATCTAATATGATATCTACACTATTATTTCCAACTAAAATGTAGTTACATGATTATAACAGCTGGGGATTATTATTTTTCCTACTACGCGGCATGGAGATTAAAATTGTCTTTACTGTAAATGCTTAAAAATAAGATATTTACGATAATTACTCAAAAAACTTCTGTCAAAACCACGCTGGAGACTTTAATTGCAATTATCGGATTGTGGGAATATGATTATTAATTTTTACTCGATGAATAATCGAAGGTGCGAAATACAATGTACAAAGTACCACCCTATAGGCTTTATTCTTGTCGGAATGCAGCAAACAGGGTGAGTAGGCCGTGCGGTTAGGGCCGCGCAGCTGTGAGATACTGGGTTCGAAACCCAATGTCGGCAGCCCAGAAGATGGTTTTCCGTGCTTTCCCATTTTCACACCAGGCAAAAGCTGGGTCTGTACCTTAATTAAGGCGACGGCCAATTCCTTCCCATCCCTAAGCCTTTCCTATTCCATCGTCGCCATAAGACCTATCTGTGTCGGTGCAACGTAAAGCCAATAGCAAAAAAAAAAAAAGGAATGTAGCAAACAGTCGTCATCAGTCCTAAGATTGTTATGTAATTCTCCAGTGAAATACCGTACACTCTCCTTAACTTCTTTTTAAAATCAAACTTTGCATGCGTATCGTGTTATTTGATCAAATAAATTATTACCATCGTGAAAGTTTGAACGGATGTCTATACGAAATACCGTGTCTATTTTCTGCACGAATGTAAAAGCTGCGGAAGTTACAACTCCCTATCATAACCTGTTTTTGTAAGTATTATACCAACGATTCTACAGATATTTAATTTTTACAAGTTGATATCATTACCTAAATTATTTTCTAAACCTAAATTTGAAACAAAGTACACCTAGTTAGCCTACTTAACCTACAACACGTAAACGACCAAACACCAACTGAACTACTTATTACAACATTTAACTTAATATAACTACTATTCACTTCTACCAATAAGCACTAAACACTAATATATAAATAGCACTAAGTGGATCACACACACACACACACACACACACACACACACACACACACACACACACACACACACACACAGTTAATAAATTTAAATGGTATTTTTACTACTTTATCACTACGATAATATAAGAGCACTCTCTACAGCCAACAGTCCATAAGCGCGTCCAACAATGGAGTTCGATGGAATTCTATGGGAAGCTATCACTATTAATGGAGTTTATGGCAGAAAGAATAATTGGCGGAGTCAACAAGGATGATGCATCTAGATGTGTTAGGAGTGAATGAAATTCGGGTAGGGGAGATAACGAGGAAGATATAGGAAATATTAAAGTACCATTAAAAGGCAGATAGGACTGTTCATCAGCAATACTATTCCAGGGAAGATACTTTCTGTTGGGTATGTACATGAGCGAATGATGTGTATATTTAACAGTTAGAGGAATTAGAACGAGAATTGTTTCAGTCTATTCACAATGTGGGGGTGCAGAGAATTGACGAAGTTAACAAGATTTATAAAACATTCGGTGACATTGCTGTCTCCCGGAGGAAGGGAATAAATAGCGTTTTGGATAAATCAGGTAAACTCATAGTAGATCCCAGGGAATCACTGGACAAGTGTAAGGAGTATTTTGAAAATCATTTCAACGTAAAATGAAATCTTTCTATTGATGTCTCCCGAATGCAAGCACACAACTGCGCGATCCTCACTGCACGGCCAAGTCACTCGGTTGAAGGATACGAAAACGTATGGGTAAATGTGGGGAAGATATGGAAGATAATATAAATGGAAAACGCTGACTGTACTTCTGTTCTAGTCATGGAAAGACGTTGGTACTGACTTGGAAAGGCTAGGTCAAGCAGCAGGGAACCTTTCTAGACAGTAATAAAGAATCTTGGAGGGAGGGAGGGAATGAATAGCGTTTTGGATAAATCAGGTAAACTCATAGTAGATCCCAGGGAATCACTGGACAAGTGTAAGGAATATTTTGAAAATCATTTCAACGTAAAATGGAATCTTTCTATTGACGTAGCGAACAACAGAGTTCATTGGGAGGAGGACAATGATGTTAGTGAAATTACACTTGATGAATTGGAAATAATGGCAAATATACTCCGATGTCATAACGTAGCAGGAATCGACGAAATTAGACTTGAAATGGTGAACTATATCGGGAAGGGGGAAATGGAATGGCTTCATAGAGTAATTATATTAGCATGGAATGTCAGTAAGGTACCTTCTGATTGGATGAAAGCAGTAATTGTACCTAACTGTAAGCAAGGGAACAGGAAGGATTGCAACAACTATCGACGTATTTCATTAGTATGTATGTGGACACGGCAAGGTGTTTACTGGCAGTTGGGAAAGGAGGATGCGATCGGTGGTTGAGAGTAAGTTGAATGAAAGCCAGTGTGGGTTCAGCATACAGAGGGGCTGTCAGGATCAGTTTTTCAGTATGTGTCAGGCAACTGAAAAATGCTACGAGAGAAATAGACAGTTACGTTTAAGATATGTGTCGTAGATCTTAATTAAGAAGGCACATGGCAGAGTACCGAGGGGGGAAGGAGTTATGGGATTAGGTGTAGATTATTAAACTCAGTCAAAAGCATTTATGTTGACAGTTGGGCTGCAGTGAGAACTAATGGTAGAGTGAAGTGTTGGCTCAATGTATTTACAGTGTATTTACACCTCTGTTGTTGATAGTTTACATGTATCATCTACTGAAACTTATAAAATAGCAGGAATGGTTTCAGTTAGGTGGAAATGTAGTAAGCAGTTTGGCCTATGCTGATGACTTGGTCTCAATGACAGACTGTGCTGAAAGCCTGCAATTTAATATCTCAGGTCTTGAAAATAGGTGCAACGAGTATGATATGAAGATTAGTCTGTCCGTGATACGGTAGGGAAGAAAGCTCAGGTTGGAATACAAGACTGGAACAGGTAGATCATTATTCAAGTATTTAGGATCTATATTCTCCCAAAACGGTAGTGCAGTAAGTGAAATTGAATGAAGTTGCAGCAAAGTTAATGTAGTGAATTGCGAACGAGAGTATTCTGAAAGAAAGAAGTCAGCTTCCGGACCAAAGTATTTTTTACCGACAAAAGTTGGGTGGACTCAGGATATCTTATTCATATGTTAGAAGTAAAAGAAGTGGAAGTAGCGAGAATGATAGTTGGTACGGACAGGTGGGAACAATGGCAGAGGGGTACGCGGAATGATGAGATAAAGGTGAAATTAGGAATGAACTCGATTGATGAAATTGTACGCATAACTCGGCGTTGGTGATGGGGTCAATGAGACAAAAGGAGAACAGGTTACCTGGGAGAATAATGGACTCGGCAGCGAGGGTAAGAGAAGTAGAGGGAAACCAAGACGACGATGGTTAAGCACTTGGTTTCGAATGATTTAAAATAAAAGGTATGGAACTAAACCACGGAGCTACTTACAAAGAGAGCATTGTGGCGGGGTTTAGAAAATTGACAGAGGATACAAATTGTTCACTTGGAGGCATAATAGTTCATAATGATGTATGTATGCATGCACATATGTATAAAAAAAATTGCACTACTTACGACAGCGCCAATCACGGGCGTAGCAAGCAGATGGATTGAAGATAGGAACACACCCCCCTTGGATGTCTGAAGCGCGAAATAGAACGTAGTTATAACTTGAAAGTGTGCACCATGGCTCTGCTATGGTACCTGTATGGCAGAAATCAAAACATTATATGCATTGTATTATTTCTATTATAATTCACAATCGTTTATTTAATAATAATAATAATAATAGTACTACAGCATCATATACTATCGGATAAATAGACCAACACGCCAACGTTTTTGATGGAGTCTCTAGTATATTTACTGCCCTTTAAAATACGCTACTTCGGCCAGGATCTAAACTATGAACTTGTGATTAAGAATCGGCCAATCTAATTGTCAGAGGCAGCCATTAAACATCTACTGTATTACAATTTAGATCCGCAAGAATGTGAGAAAAATGCTCGTACTTCTTCTTTTCCTTCTACCGCTTTTCCCACACCTACGGGGTAGTGGATGCGAACTGTGTTGCACATGAAGATTTGGCCCTGTTTTACGGTCAGATGCCCTTCCTGACGCCAACCCGATATCGAGGGATGTAAACAATATTCTGTATTTCTGTGGTGATTGGTAGTATGGTGTGGGAATGTGAAGACGAGAGGTTTTGGAACAAACACGAACACCCAGTCCCCGAGCCAGAAGAATTAATCACAGGAGATTAATGCCCCCGACCCGGCCAGGGATCTAACCCCGGGCCCTCTGAAGTGAAGGCCTGAACGCTGACCATTCAGCCAATGAGTCGGACATGAGATCAATGCTTTATCAGTCACTAAATATGCGTACACATTTACTCTAAGCTCCAGCATTACTAATGTAATAACAATTGTTTCATTTCTTTCAACAGCTGAACATACTACGCCAGAACAATTCATGATTTTGTCAGAGTTCACTTCGAGCTCCCTGATAATATCGAGCTAGTTGGCTGCACGATTCCGGTCATGTTGCTGTTAGATGGTGGGCTCGAATGGCATAATCATCAGTCCTGAAGGTGGTTTTCTGAGGTTTCCGATTTTTCACACCACTTCATACGGTTACTTCCTTCCTAGTCCTAACAATTTCCTCTCTTGCCGTCACCAAAATATATGTCTGAGTTGGTGTAACGTTAAACCACTAGCATTAATAATAATTATAATAATAATAGTAATAATAATAATAATAATAATAATAATAATAATAATAATCATCTGTTTACCCTCCAGTTTCGGTTTTTCCCTCGGACTCAGCGAGGGATCCCACCTCTACCGCCTCAAGGGCAGTGTCCTGGAGCTTCAGACTCTTGGTCGGGGGATACAACTGGGGAGAATGACCAGTACCTCGCCCAGGCGGCCTCACCTGCTATGCGGAACAGGGGCCTTGTGGAGGGATGGGAAGATTGGAAGGGATAGGCAAGGAAGAGGGAAGGAAGCGGCCGTGGGTACCATCCCGGCATTCGCCTGGAGGAGAAGTGGGAAACCACGGAAAACCACTTCCAGGATGGCTGAGGTGGGAATCGAACCCATCTCTACTCAGTTGACCTCCCGAGGCTGAGTGGACCCCGTTTCAGCCCTCGTACCACTTTTCAAATTTCGTGGCAGAGCCGGGAATCGAACCCGGGCCTCCGGGGGTGGCAGCTAATCACGCTAACCACTACACCACAGAGGCGGACAATAATAATAATAATAATAATAATATGGTCAGGTGAATCGACCTGAGAGGAATCATACAGGGTTATTCACCTAAGATGTTACACGGAAATAACGTCTAAAGCATTAAATATATCGGTATTCTGTTTTCATATTCGTAAATGGTACCCAGAGACTTGTAAAATAATGTGCTACATATTCTCATTAGGGTGATTAATAACCGAGATATTGATACTGACTCCATATTTTTAAATGGAACGGCACAAATAAATACAGCTGGCCTAAATGTTCTACTGCGTACAAGTTCAAATATGTAAGTATTTTCAAAATCAGATCGTTATTTTCTGAGATATCAATAAACACCGTATTTGGGCTTTTGCGTGCCGCATCAGACAGCATGCGTTCGGCCAAGGACGTATTGGCACGCAACCTGTTTCCTGGCATTGATTCCAGCCCCAGAACGGATATCAGGCATGCACTGTAAACTATCGTACACACAATGTGATACACTGTCCTTTGAAGTCAAAGTAATTATTTTATTCCTTTAAAAAAAACATCAACCCTCCCTGTTCTGTCATGACTTCGCCTGTCATACACACTTTCAAACCCATCACATGTGTACGATATGCTTACATCCATTCTGTGGCTGGAATCAAACCCAGGAAATTGCTTGCGCGTCAATATGTGCTTGCTCGACTGCACGCTGTCTGATGTGGCATGCAAAACCACCCATGCTGTTCTTATTGATATCCCAAAAAGTAACTGTCCGATTTTTAAAATACTTACATATTTGAACGTGTACGTAGTTGATCTTTCAGGTCAGGTGTATGAATTTGTGCCGTTCCATTTAAAAATATGGAGGTAGTACCAACATCTCGATTATTAATCACCCCATGAGAATACGTAGCACATTATTTTACAAGCCCTTGCGTGTCATTAATGAACATGAAAACAGAATACCGATATCTTTAATGGTTTAGACGTTAATTTCCGAGTTACATCTTATTTAAATAATCCTATATTATAGTATATTATATTACATTACATTACATTATATTATATTATATTATATTATATTATATTATATTATATTATATTATATTATATTATATTATATTATATTATATTATATTATATTATATTATATTATATTATATATTCGCTCCTGGTGGCGGACGAAGCACTTAAAGACCACTTACTCGGCCCTTAGCAACCAAGCGATCACTGCACTTACCAGCTTGGTTAAAGTTGTTATAAAAATGACTCTGGCAAATGGGAGTGAAATGCGTTGTTGCTAGTCATCTGCAACATGAAAGTATTGAAATCAGCAAGAGAATCCAACCAGCCTCTTTCACTCTAACTCCAGCATATAACCTGCAAGAGGTGCCCCTGCTAAGCCGAGCAACCCAGTGGAAGGTTAGGTACCAATGTCAGCGGCAATTTGGGTTGGCGATCTGACCGGTGCTGGGGGCTTCAAGGCTTGCAACCTTGGCAGTTAGCAATATGTTACCTGTGGGTAACTACCCTAAACATTTTTCTTAACTCTCGCAACATGGAGAAAACGACCAATGAAAGAACTACCCCGGGTGGTATAAAATCCACCCCCAGTTTTGATGGGGCAATTAAGCCTTCAGATTCTGGGGAGCTTGCACCTTCATGTGAGACGAAATAACGTTTTAAATTCTTGGCCACCATCAACATCAACTCCCTCACAAGGTTATCGGATCTCCAAAGGCCATCAGATGAAAGTGGGATGAAGAATGTGCCTCACTTGGGAGCAGGCTTCATAGTCAGCAACAAAATGATCAACTCTATCATCTCCTTTTCATCTCGAAATGGAAGAACGTCCACTATAGCTTTTAAAACTCTCAACAAAGAACACACAGTTGTTATACCAACAGGAAAGATATTGAAAACGTGGAAACCTTTTGGAGGGTACTCGAAGAGACAATGGACCGGAACCCAAAGCACCACATAACTATTTTAATGGGAGAATTTAACGCCCAGATTGACAAAGATAGAAAATTTAAGAACATAGTTGGAGAATACCCAGCCCACAACTTGGTCCTCAAATCTACAGCTTTCAAACGTCTTCCTAGGTAAGCTATGACATGGAGATGCCCTAACCCAATGCTCGGAGAATTCCAACTGGACCATGTAGCCATCAGTAGAAGGAACAGCAAGGAAGTTCTAAATGTCAAAGTATTGAGAAGTGCAAACATTGATTCAGACCACTGTCTTTATTTTATCAAAACCAATTTGATCCCTCTTAAAAGAAGCATAGAAAACCACTGCATCAAGTCGCGACAATCCAGCCAATCTGAAAGATAACAATAACTTCACCGGGACCCTGGCTAAAAACAAAGATTGACCCCAACTACATAAAGCACTAATAGATGCAGAGACAACCATCATCCCGGCGGTTAATGAACAAACATCCATGGTGGAAAACTACTTGTGACAAAGCAGTAGAAGAGAGAGAGCAAGCGTGGCCAAAATGGAACCGTAACAAGACTTCTTAGAAGCTAGGAAAACTGCTACCGTACTAAACATATCAGAAACACCAAGAGGCAGTACAATAAAGGTATCACTGACCAAGCAGAGAGGGATTTTCAAAAAACAACATTGGAGACTTCTACCAAACTTTTAGATCTCAAATAACAACCTACTCAGCCCCTACACTTAACCTTCGGGGAGCTAACGAAAAGCTAAAACTGAACAATGAAGAGTGCACCACAGATTTAGCAGAGTATTTCAACGACCTTCTAAATTCAAAGAAACCCAAGGAGAAACTGCATTTCAAATCTCTGAATGTTACCAAGTCGGACTCTCTCCCCCCAACAAAGGACAAGATCCAGAAAGACATTTCAGAACTGAAATGAAACAAAGCAGCGAGCGAGAATGGAATCATAGCAGAGGTCTGGAAATACGCTGATGAGAAGTCAATCCAAAGTATCCATGAACTCATATCTAATATCTGGGTGACAGAAACATTTACTAGTGACTGAACCTCAGCTATCATCCACCCGTTACATAGAAAAGGCGACAAATCAGATCTCAACAACTGCAGAGGGATTTCCCTTGTATCAGTGACGTAAAAGATACTCTCAAAAGTATTACTCACAAGAGTAGAGGCTCAATTAGAATCCTGTATGGGAGAGTACCAGGCTGGATTTTGAAAGTCAAGGTCATGCGCCGAACAGATCCTGAACCTCAATACCATCATTTACAAAAACCAAAGCGCCTCACCCTATGTGGCAACATTTGTCGACTTCCAGAAGGCCTACGATTCAGTAGATAGATATTCACTCTTCCAGGCGGGCCGATAGGCCCCTTTAAACAACAAGCATCATTATCATCATCACCATCATCATCACTCTTCCAGACACTTGCTGAACTGGGACTAGATAAGAAAACCTTGAATCTAGTGAAAGCAACTCTAAACAATACTACAGCCAGAAACAAATTCAGAGGGGAACTGTCTCAGAGCTTTGAAATCAGAACAGGTGTTAGACAAGGGGATGGCCTATCTCCAGTCCTCTTTAAATGCCTACTCGAAAAAATCATTCGTGACTAGACGAAAATGCTAAAGGATGACACTGGATTGAGAATAGGCTACAAGAAAGACAAGTTAACAGTCGACTGTTTAACCTCCTGGCATCCAGTGTAGAGGAAGCTATCCATCAACTATCCCCTCTCGATCACATAGCAGCTAAAGTACGGTTGAAAAACGCCATCAAAAACACAGTTTTTCACAAACATCAGAGATGTACCCAAATCAATCCCACTGGGGGACAAAGCAGTACAAAGGACTAATTCCTTCAAATACCTAGGAGAATGGATAACCCCAAACATGAATGAAGATCAGGCCATGAACAGCAGAAGAATCAAATTGAAACTGGCATACCACCTATTAAGAGTATGTACAAATCCCTATCCCTCTCCCTCAAAATCAGGCATTACAGTACTACACGCCTCAGATGCCTATACATGGTAAGAGAAGGGCAACTCAGAAAACTGGTGCTGAAGGAAAATAATGGGCCCTGTTAAAGAGGAAGGCAAGTACAGAATCAGGCACAAAAATGAACTGTACCAACAATTAGAGAGCATTACAGCATCTATGAGGAAGGGGTGATTGAACTTCTATGGTCATGTCACGAGAATGGACAATCAGAGGCTCACCTCCAGAATCTTCCACACCAACTCTAGAGGGAAAGCGACTGATGCCAATTGGGCAAGACTTGTCAGAAAAGACCTTCAACAATTGGACATTGCTTCCAGTTAAATCTATGACAGGAATAGGTACAGAACGTTGAACGGAACATCAAACTCTCTCCAGTCACTAACAAAACAAAAAAAAAAAAAAAAACTGTGCGTCTGGGAGGAGGTGTAAGTGGACTCAGGAGCGGAAAGACTTTCACAGTGCAAGAATGCAGGAGTATTGGTCTAAGAAGAAACCTACTAGAGATAAGAACCACGTGGTCCACAACAGGCCCAAATGGAACTATAATAATAATAATAATAATAATAATAATAATAATAATAATAATAATAATAATAATAATAATAATAATAATAATAATAATAATAGTTGAATTTTTATAGGTCCGCCTCTGTGGTGTAGTGGTTAGGGTGATTAGCTGCCACCCCCAGAGGCCTGGGTTCGAATCCCGGCTCCGTCACGAAATTTGGAAACTGGTACGAAGGCTGGAATGGGGTTCACTCAGCCTCGGGGGGTCAACTGAGTAGAGGTGGGTTCGATTCCCACCTCAGCCATCGTCGAAGTGGTTTCCCGTTGTTTCTCACTTCTCTAGCAGGCAAATGCCGGGATGGTACCTAACTTAAAGCCACGACCGCTTCCTTCCCTCTTACTTGTCTATCCCTTCGGACCTTCCCATCCCTCTCAAACCTCCTGTTCAGCATAGCAGGTGAGGCAGCCTTGTCGAGGTACTGGTCCTCATCGCAAGTTGTATACCCCGGCCCAAAGTGCACGCTCCAGGGCATTGCCCTTGAGACGTTAAAGGTGGGATCCCTCGCTGAGTCCGAGGGAAAAAGCCAACACTGTACGGTAAACGGATGATGGAAGGAAAACAAAGAATTGGTATACATTTTAGTAGAAGCTGGGATTTCAAATTGTTGGCCCCAGGGGCTCTGAACTTTGGAGCGTGGGTTGGCGACCACGGGGCCCTTAGCTGAGTCTTGGTATTACTTGTGCCAGGCTCCTCACTTTCATCTATTCTATCCGACCTCACTTGGTCAACTCTTGTTCTTTTCCGACCCCGACGCTATTAGGTTTGCGAGGGCTAGGGAGTCTTTCATTTTCATGCCCTTCGTGGCCCTTGTCTTGCTTTGGCCGATATCTTCATTTTTCGAAGTGTCGGATCCCTTCCATTTTTCCGTCTGATTAGTGTTATATAGAGGATGGTTGCCTAGTTGTACTTCCTCTTAAACCACCACCACCACTTTTCAAATTGTCGTTCAAGAGTAGTTTTTGTATGTCTTGGAAATCAATAACATGGAAAAGTCACTTATAAACACCATTAAATATCGCATCTTGGGAACATAAGGGAAATGACTAACCGACTGTTGTAGAGTTTTGGATTGTCTGTCTGTTAGGTTATCAGTCCATAGGCTGGTTGGATCTTCAAATAGCACTACCTAAGATTAGGTTTTTTATACGGAAACAGCAAAAAATCAATGGCGGCGCCAAAATGAGGCTTACTGGGTAATGTAAGTAGTGAGGTACTTTACGATATTGAATTACTTAATGTGAAGAGTTTCTAGTAGTCACCACAGGATATCGAGTAGTCATTCGTCGTTTAACTGAAAATCCTCACTATCTTATTAGAAGGGGGTAGAAATGTTCGTTCAACTTCTCCTAATCGGATGCTGCCAAGTGACAAAGTAATAGTAGTATAATTTAACAGGGAAGTGTTAGATATATTTCGCCATTTAAAATGATTTAGCTGTTATATTAAATCCTTCACTAATGGTGTGAGTGATTACTTATTAAAGTATCTGAATCTTACAATAAGATTACAGCAATGCCATATTAAAATTCGAGTAATTTCGTACACTTTGAAAGAATCAAGCAAGACATTTTGAAAGAATTATTCACCTACTGACTACCATCATCTTTCTAGTCCGGGTTCGTGGGTGACTGGTGGGCGTCTTGGGTCGTGAGTTAATTTACTTAGCTCGGGGACTAGGTTACTGTGCTGTCCTTAGTACCTTTGAAACACAAATACTTCACACAATGCTACCCTCCACCATGATAAAACGTAGTTTGCTATCACAGTAGAACGTCTCTCTTAGAAGGACTGCACCAGGCTAATAATAATAATAATAATAATAATAATAATAATAATAATAATAATAATAATAATAATAATAATAATAATAATGTCCGCTCTGTGGTGTAGTGGTTATTGTGATTAGCTGCCACCCCCGGAGGCCCTGGTTCGATTCCCCGGCTCTCCCACGAATTTTGAAAAAATGGTGCGAGGGCTGGAACCGGGTCCACTCAGCCTCGGGAGGTCAAAAGAGTATAGGTGGGTTCGATTCCCACCTCAACCACCCTGGAAGTGGTTTTCCGTGGTTCCCACTTCTCCTCCAGGCGAATGCTGGGATGGTTCCTAACTTAAGACCACGGCCACTTCCTTCCCTCTTCTTTGTCTATCCCTTCCAATCTTCCCACCCCCTACAAGGTCCCTGTTCAACATAGCAGGTGAGGCCGCTTGGGCGAGGTACTGGACATCCTCCCCAGTTGTATTCCCCTACCCAATACCTCACGCTAGAGGACACTGCCCTTTGGGGCGGTAGATGTGGTATCCCTCGGTGAGTACGCAAGAAAAACCAACCCTGGAGGGTAAACAGATTAAGAAATAGAGAAAGAAGAATTAATAATAATACCGTGACCAGTAAGCTCACACAGGAGTCTAGATGTGAACTGAGTAGGAGCCCCGTGTGAGGCACTGGCGGGGGCCTCAACCTCCACACGGCTCGTCCCATATGGTGGATAAGGGATGTTCCTGTAGATATACAGGACAGGTGTGAATAAGGCATTGCGAAATATAACAGCCGCGGATCAACGACAGTATTCTGTAAGGAAGAAGTCAGCTCCCGGACCAAAGTATCCTTTACCGACCAAAGTTGGGTGGACTCACGATATCTTATTAATATGTTAGAAGTAAAAGAAATGAAAGTAGCGAGAATGATAGTTGGTACGAACAGGTGGGAACAATGGCAGAAGGGTACTCGCAATGATAAGATAAAGTCTAAATTTGGAATGAGCTCGATTGATGAAATTGTACGCATTGGTGGTGGGGTCATGTGAGACAACAGGAGAACAGGTTACATAGGAGAATAATGGAATCAGCCATGGAGGGTAAGAGAAGTAGAGGAAAACCAAGACGACGATGGTTAAGCACCTGGTTTCGAATGATTTAAAATAAAAGGTAAAGAACTAAACGAGGCCACGGAGCTACTTACAAAGAGAGCTTTGTGGCGGGGTTTAGTAAATTCACAGAGGATACAGGCTGTTCGCTTGGAGGCATAATAGTATATAATGATGTACGTATGCATGCATATATGTATAAAATTATTTGCACAACTTATGACAGCGCCAATCACGGGCGTAGCAAGCAGATGGTTCGAAGATAGGAACACATCCCCCTTGGATGTCTGAGGCGATGTTTCGTTATGGGTTTTAGGAGCATGGAAACACATTTTAACTGAGAAATAGTGTGGTTTCCCATTTTCACACCAGGCAAATGCTGGGGCTGTACCTTAATTAAGGCCACGGCCGCTTCCTTCCCACTCCTAGCCCTTTCCTGTCCCATCGTCGCCATAAGACCTCTCTGTGTCGGTGCGATGTAAAGCAACTAGCAAAAAAGAAATAGTGTAACATCGCATTACAATGGCCGATTGATTCAACCGACATTGAAGAAACGTGTTCAAAGTGATAGAGCGGGTCAAGAAACCCAGGAAAAGTTCGCTATGATTGGAACTACAGTAAGTAGACCAGAATGTGCAGGTAAAGCTAAACAGTCGAGCGCGCGGAGGCCGTTCGACCGGGCACTAGCTCTGCCGGCCTTTCCACTGCTCACATGTCCAAATGGTGTGATTGGCAGCAAAGAAGGTCTCGTGGTGAATCCAGAAACATGCCACTCAAAGGCAAAGAAGGTACAGCGAACGCCAGAAAGCAGTGCGTAGAGAAGCGAGCGTGACCACCCAGCGACGGACTACAATTCCTCGACCATGAAAGCTAGATGTTGTTGCGACGTTATTACGCGAAAAAACTCATGGCCGTGTCAGGAATAGAACCTACCACATTTTTGGTACTGTACTGTAGTTTACTTTCACTAATTGTTCGAAAGTTGATATAAATATTTGACTTTTACCCTCACGGCAATAATTGTACATATCACTGTAAAGAGTCGCTCGCTGACTGGCTGTATTTGTAATAACTAGATATAAAATAGTTGTATGAATATCTTCATTTCTTACTCTGCAAAAGAAGAACACAATATGGCACTTCTGAGAGAAAACAAGAGTACTTAGAGTATTTTACACTAAAAAGAGTAAAATATTGTTCAAGGTAGCATGTCTGATCACACTGGTTAGGAGCAATTTCTACCCAGGATAGTGGAAGGAATGTCGAAATAGTTCATCTATATATTAGTACTAGCTGATGTACCCTGGCTTCACCACGGAATTCTACATTGTATACGGAATTCTAGTGTACACATTGCGAGCAAGATTGTATTAAATGGCACAACTTTTAACGTTACCCTAGAAACGCCACGGGGAAGTCACCGAACATTTTCTCATATGAAGACTGAGTTAGAGAATTTTCACTGTAATGGAAGACCCGCTTGCATACCATCAGTCACAATCAGGTTTGGGGAGTTTTCATTATAATGGTAGACACTCACTCTCCATCTGCCTTTTTACATCCTCAGAAAACTGTCCTAGTGGTTTTCCCAACTGAAATGAACACACATCACAATGACGTCAGTAGGAATGGCACGATTAAAAGCAATGCTTTCATATGAAATACTCGATCAAATGAAACACCACACATTTTCTCACTTTTAACGAACAGGCCTACACTGCCAATCTAACAGTCCAAAGTTCCAGAGCTGGAATGACAAAGGGGCAGACAGCCGTGATTCGTGAAAATTCTTCGTCATTTTCGACGGGGAGAGGGTCGAATAGTGGAGACTCCCAGGGCAAAAGCTATGCCATTTTACTAGTATGTTTCCTAAGAGTAGCCGATGAGTCGGAAAATATCAATTCACTACACTGGAGGCGGAAAAATCTATCTGAATTGGAGGAAAAATGGTCCTCCAAGCCAGAGGAGAAACCCCCTCTTCACCGATAATTTGGAATAAAATGAATGTAGAATTTAATAAAAGTGAAGAAGAAACTTTTCTTAAGAAACGGCTCCTTTCAGGGTTGCCTTTTTGTTATTTAGTAAATTGTGATGCTATCATTTGGAATAGGCCTATATTGTTATTCTAGACCAGGCCATACTACTACTACTACTACTACTACTACTACTACTACTACTAAGTGAGCCTCTGCCTTAAGTATACACACTGCTCATTCAAAACAGCGCGTCAGAGTAGGGATCGAATAACTGGAATACTATGAAGAACCAGCTGTATCAGAAAATGTATGAACCAGAGGAATGGCATGCTAAAGAAGAAAGTTTTCTAACTCCCCCGCTATTTTCAGCCAATATTCAGTCAGGTTATTATAGTCGGTACGCAGCAGTAATCCCGTCTATCGGAGTTGAGGCAGCATAAGAGACAAAGAACATCACAACAAACAATGGTCAATGTAATGTTGTTATTGATCAATGTTATGCGCTTTCGATATTGTATGCCTTCACATTTAGTTTTCTTCCGACTCTGAAATATCACCCATCATAGTCAGTACGGTAAAACTGAATAAAACTTAAATGATCGGAAATTTTATTATCTGTAACTTTTGTTATGTAGTACTTTTCGATAGGACCAAAAACATAGGTATTTAAAAATTAAATTTTAGGCGCCTTCCCCTAAAGTACAATTTTATCCAAGGTGAATAAAATTGTTTATAGCTCAGACTGTAGTTTCTTATGCCCCGACTCTATATACCGTTTTATTAAATTCTGTTAACCCATTTTCTCGTGGCTCGGCGTCGATGTGGACTTGGCAACAAACATACAAATTCATGAATATCTCTGTTATCATAGCCGTTACGGTAAAAATGTATATGACATAAATGGTCGGAAATTTAATTCTAACTTTGGTTATGTACTATTTATAGATACGACCACTAATAATATAAATATTAGAGAATTAAATATTAGACCATCCCCTAAACTACCATTTCGTTCAGCGTAAATAAAATGATTTATTGCCTATATTGTAGTGGCTCATTCTCCGAATTTGTATACCAGTTTTGAATGTGATAGGACCACTAATGACGTAAATATTTAAGAATTAAATTTTAGGCCTTCCCTTAAACTACCATTTCACTCAGAGTGAATAAAATTATTTTCAGCTTAAATTATAGCGAATTATTCTCCGATTTTGCATACCAATTTTTATTAAGATAGGACCACTAATAGCATAAATAATTGAAAATTAAATTTTAGGCCTTCCCCTAAACTACCATTTCTTTCAGCGTCAATAATATTATTTATGGCTTATATTGTAGCACCTTATTCACCGACTTTGAATACCGATTTTCATTAAAGTCTCTTTAGCCGTTTTACAGTGATGCGTGTACATACATACATACATACATACATACACATACATACATACATACATACATACATACATACATACATACAGGCAGACAGACAGACAGACAGACAGACAGACAGACAGACAGACAGACAGACAGACCTGACAGACAGACAGAAATTACGGAAAGGTAAAAAGTGCATTTCCTTGTTACTGTGGACATGACCGATACAGAAAAGCCATTATTTTCAAATTCTGAGCAATGTACAGACAAAAAATTTATTTTATATATATAGACTAGCTGATGTACCCGTGCTTCTCTACGGGATTCTCAGAAAGAGTGACTTTGTGGTTTTCCTAACTGAAGTCAACATAGGTCATTACAAAAACGTCAGTAGGAATGTAGCAATTAAAAGCAATGTTATCATATAAAACACTTTATCAAATGAAAAATCTCACAATTTCTCACTTTTAACGCACAGTACTACGGTGCCGATCTAACAGTCCAAAGTTCCAGAGCTGGAATGACCAGGCTGCAGACAGCCGTGAACACTCCTCTGCCCTTATTCCGTTAAATATGCACGCTGCTCATTCCAGTCTGTGCCTCAGAGTAGGGATTGAATAACTCGAATGCTATGATGAACCATGCTAAAGAAGAAAGTTATCTACCTCCCCAGCTACTTCCCGCCAATATTCAGGCAGGCTGTTACACTCGGTACGACCGGGCGTGTTGGCGCTCAGCTGTGAGCTTGCATCCGGGAGATAGTGGATTCGAACCCCACTGTCGGCAGCCCACAAGATGGCATTCCGTTTGCTTCTCTTTTTCACACCACGCAAATGCTGGGGCTGTACCTTAATTAACGTCAAAGCCCCTTCCTTCACACTCTTAGCCCTTTCCTATCCCATCGTCGCCATAAAACCTATGTGTTTCATTAGGACTTAAAGCAAATTGAAATAATTTACGGTTCGTAGCAGTAATCCAATCTATCTGAGATTAGTGGCAACAGAAGACACAAAGCACATCACAACAAAGAACGGTCAATGCAATGTTATTGTTGATCAATTTTATGAGCCTTCTATATTATAGTCCTTCACATTTACAGTAGTTTTCTTTCGACTCTGTGGTATTAGGGCGTCTTAAAAATATTTATAGCGTAGACTGTAGTTCATTATCCTCCGACTTTACATACCGATTTTCATTAAACTCTGTTTACCAATCTTCTTGTGACCCGGCGCTGATATAGACTTAGTAACAAAAATCCAAATTCCTGAATATCTGTGTGATCATAGCCGGTACGGTAACAATGTATAAGACATAAATGATAGGACATTTAATACTATATAACTTCAGTTATGTAGTATTTATCGATACGACCACTAATAATATGAAATATTTGAGAATTAAATTTTTGGCCTTCCCCTAAACTACCATTTCGTTCAGCGTGAATACAATTATTTATGTCCTAGATTATAGCACCTTACTTCCCGGCTTTGCCTACGGATTTCCATTAAGATACGTGGACTAATAACATAAATCTTTGAGAATTAAATGTTAGGCATTCCCTAAACTACCATTTCACTCAGCGTGAATAAAATTATTTATGGCCTAGATTATAGCAACTTATTACTAAACTTTTCATACCGATTTTCATCAAGATAGGACTATTAATAACATAAATATTTCAGAATTAACTTTTAGGCGTTCCCTTAAACTACCATTTCATTCAGCGTGAATAAAATTATTTATAGCCAAGATTATAGTGACTTATTTTCCGACCATGCATACCGATTTTCATTAAATTCTCTTCAGCCGCTTTCTCGTGATGCGTGTACATACAAACAGACAGACAGACAGACAGACAGACAGACAGACAGACAGACAGACAGACAGACAGACAGACAGACAGACAGACAGACAGAAATTACGGAAAATTTAAAAATTCATTTCCTTGTTACTGTGGACATGACTGATACAGAAATGCCATCCTTTTTAAATTCTGAACAATATACAGACGAAACTCTTATTTTATATATATATAGATTTACAATATATTGGATAGTAAAAAATCAAGTTGTGTCGGTCACTCACCGTTAAATCCTTTTTGACAGTTGCATGTCACACATCCGAAGTTGTCTGGACTGAAATTCACTCCCTCGTAGTAAGTTTCACCTCCATATTCGCATTTAGCAATAGATGTGTCGTTCTCTGAAACAACAATGTGATGAAGTTACTTAAAATAAACATATTTTATATAAATAGTCATGCGAGGTGGTTCTTTGCTGGCCCCGCGCTGTAGGGGTAATATTCTTGCCTCTTACACGGAGAACCCTAGTGGGATTCCCGGGAGGTCAGGGATTTTTACCTGTATCTGAGGGCTGGTTCGAGGTCCACTCACTCTATGTGATTACAATTGAGCAGCTGTCTGACGATGAGATAGCGGGACGGATCTAGAAAACCAAGAATAACGACCGGAAGAATTCGTCATGCTGACTACACGACACCTCATAATCTGCAGGCCTTTGGGCTGAGCAGCGGCCGCTTGTTAGAACACGGCCCTTCGGGTCTGCTGCACCATGGCGTTTGGTTTGGTTTTTAGGAGTTCTCTCATTATAGTTTTACATTATTTTCAGTTCCACGTTCATTCGACAGGAAATATATTTCTCTCGTCGTTGAGAGCCGCACTAGGAATATGCAAAATAACTTAATGATGATGGCTTGTTTCTCCCATATTACATAACTTTTGTCTAGCTCTAGCAGTTTCTCTTCATTCCTCTGATCAGTTCTTAGCGTTGGCGTTTTCCTGGAAATCCTAGAAGTTGACTACTAAGTCCCTAAACAAAATTTGTCTATTATTGAGTTTTGATGTAAATGTTCATCGACTGTAGACTTTTCTTGGTCTCATGGGACTACGTGAATGTTTCTTTAGGTATCAGATCAAGGAATTAAAATACGGAAAGTGTTTTGTTAGTCAATTGGAATCCATTCTCTTCAAGTTCCCATAGAACAATGCACCCCTGTTTCTCATGGGATCTCTAGTTTTATCAATGTGAATGTGTACATTTCTTTTCTACTTCTCATTCTATATTGACCTTGTAATTGTTTAGCCCAGGACCTTTCTGGACGATTTCCCTTTCTTTCTTCTCTACTTCATGACGTTCTCCAGTTTTGACCATATCCGAACATTCAACTGCATTGAAGCATTCTGCTATGATTATTGTGTTGTAATATAATATTATTGCTGCTCTAGACAGAGATTTCTTGATACACGGATATCTAGTTAGTTGCAGTGCAGTTTCCCGTTTTCTAAACCTCCTTTGGTTGCCTTCCTTTTTCTAACCTACTATCCTCTATTTTTTCTTGCTGAATATATTTTTAGCTAACGGCCATTTGGCGAACTAACTTACAATAAAATGTCACAGGATTAATAAAAAAGTGGGATGGGTAATTATTTCAGTGTTGATTTTCTACGACATTAAGAAATACTTTTTGTTATTGACATCAAGAAGCAAGCGTTTGTTATTATTCAAACTGAGGTAAAATGCTTTATTTATCACTGTACAAGTGAAGGACACCCGTGAAGCTGAAGCAATTGGAACAGAGAATTAAATTAACAGTCCATTGTCAGAAGAACTCATCATACTTACGGCAGAGTGTGCCATCAGGACAACAGCTTCCAAGGGTAAATTTGTTATAGCAGCCTTCAGGCAACTCAAAGAGAGCACCGCAGTCAATGAATGTACTGCATGAGAACCGGGTTCTGAAACAAGAAGAGGTTAATTTTAGACGCGTTAGGAAGGTGCTACAATAACAACATTTTGACATTGTTGGACAAAATATCTCTCTGGAAATGTACAACTCCATTGCTTGAAATATTTATCACGTGTAGTACTTTAATTTGTGAAGTTATATCTTCACAATTGCTTTCTTGAATATATTTTTCCCTGCAGGGTTGGATAATTAAGTACCCCTGAAACTATCCGTGGAAATGATCTCCATAACTTCTTGATACATATTTAGAATGGGGTGGGGATGGGGGTAGGGGTGTAATGTTATTTTTGATTTTAAAAAGTAATGTTTCTCACTATATTTTACAAATAAAGTACCTTTTAGTTCAGTTTACTACATTATTTTAGAACGTGGTGGTGGTGGGAATCTTTACAATCTAACTTGTTTCTCACCGCATTTTATTTAAAAAAGACTATTTAATCGAGTTTACTACATCATTCTATTTTTTGAGTGAAATGTTTTATACTACTATATTTTTAGATAAGACTAGCAAATGTACCCGTGCTTCGCTAGCGTATTCTACATTGTATACGGATATCGAAGTAAATTACTGAACATGCAGTGAATACATTTTTTTATTGCACCGTCATTAAAATTGCCTCAATATTTAGATAGATAGAAACAGCAGGAGGAGGTTCCCATACGTTGTTTCCAATGTAAAGTACGAGTTGCGGAATTGTGATGATAACGGCAGGCTCACTTGCCTACTACAATTCACAATCGAGTAGGGAAGTTTTCATTAAAATGCCAGGTCCCATTACCTACTGCACGGTGTCAATCGAATTGGGGAATTTTCGTTACAATAGCAGGCCCCCTTTCCTACTTCCAGACAGATTATAATTGAGGAGTTTTTATTACAATGGTAGGCACCTTCCCTACCGCCAGTCAAATTTGAGTTGTGCTGTTATCATTATAATGACGGGCCCTTTCTTAATGTTACTCATGTCGAGTTGGTGAGTTTTCATCATAAAAGAAGGCCACTATGCCTAATGCCAGTCACATTTTAGATGGATAAATTTGTTTATAATGGCGGGCACACTTACCTACTGCCAAACACAATCGGTTAGGGGAGTTTTGAACAAAATTGCATGCTACCTTGTCTTCTGCCAGTCAAACCGAGAAGGGGGTTATTCATTACAATGGTAGCTCCTCCTTACTAATGTCAGTTACACAGGAGTTGGAGAAGGATTCCATTCCTACTGCCAGTCAAAGTCGAAGTGGATAGTAATGATTACAACAGCAGACGCCCTCCTGCTGAGAGTAATTATCGATTTGTAAAATATAAATTACAATGACTGACACGCCATTTCTCCATCGCTACACATCGATTTCAGCAAGTACATATAGATCGAGATACGAAGTATATGCATGTTTACAATATTACACATCTCCGTTTTCAGTTTAACTGCTGCTAAATGATACGTCATATCGACAAACGGATTGTACCGTAAGAGGCCTCACTTAGCGGTCAAAATGGCTGTTCTTATGATATTTTCTCCTATCTCATCTATTTATGGGTAAGATTTAGTTAGAAATGTTGAATAGGGTAAAATTTGAGTAAGTTTCACAGTGCATTACTTTTGGGTAATTATATAACAGCTTCAAACATAGAATTTGGCTCACATATGGATACTGAATGGACCAATGTTCTTGTAGAATTAGATGATTCTATCTTTCGTATAAGTGATTAAAACTATGAATGTTACGTGTACAAAGTGCAAAATTTACGTACAATCGAGAAATAGAGACAAATATAACGTATAAGGAAGAGAGATACGAAAAAACGTCATATGATCAAGGTTTTAGATCACTCCAAATTAAACGGAAATTATGCCATCCGTTTTGTCATACGACTTACAGTTTAACCACGAAATACCTCGAAACGAAGATCTGCACCGTCATTAAAATTGCCTCAATATTTAGATATATTTCGGGGATAAAATGTAAAATATTTATAGATCTTCGAAGCCTTCCGTCGGTTACAGGCGAAGGCATATAATTTTGCCAAATTTCAATATTATAGTTCGTCTGGCAGATTGTGCCGCAATCTTGCTTTGGGGGGAAGGAGGGGGTTAAGAATGAGGACTTCTGGGAGACTAAAGCTAAAAAATATGCAGATGGTCAATATTAAACCCGAAACGGATAACTGTACGAAAATTTCGTCAAAATAATCAATGTACAGGCACAGGGCCGTTATGATTTTATTTATATAGATGAGGAATCTGCTCCACGTTCAACACCTTTTGGACTATGTCCGCTGGACGTAGCCTGCAAAACCAACCGTTCATGATATCTCCATTATTAATCCTCCTATCGAAAAAATGCACATCAGAAAAATGTTTTAGAATTTTATTTCTATCAAGGACGATCGATTTTCAGTCAGGTTGGTCTTGTATAGCCTATATTGTGGGAGCGCAAATTCACTGCTTCTATTCCCTATAAACCCGCAGTCCATTTCTGGAATTTGACATGGTATGGACCTAAAAACCTACCTTTGGACAGATGGATGCTAAATATGAAGTTTTGTTGAAATATCTCCAGTAGTTTTCAAGTCATGAGAAATACGCTCTACACGCACCCTCTCTTGAGTTAATTCCGATGGGACTTGTACCGAAAAACGGTCCGTTAATGTTATCTCCCTTATTAATACTCGTATTGAAATGGTGCACATGAGGAAAAAGGCTTAGAAATTGATTTCTATTAAGGCAAGTAGATTTCCATTAAGTTTGGTTGTGTATATTTTGTGGGAGTGCAAAATCACGGTTTCGGTTTCCGATAAACTCCCAACCAATTCAGGGATTTAGAAACAATATTGGCCCTAAAACCTACCCAAGGACAGGTGGATACTAAACATGAAGTTAGGTAGATAGATATCCAGTAGTTTTCAAGTTAAAAGTACTCAGACAAACAAACAGACATACAGACACCCAGGCTAAAAACATGTACGAGGTCATTATTACACCTGAAATGTATAACTGAATGAAAATTTCACCAGAATAGTCAATGAATAGACACACGGCCGGTACGATTTTATTTATATAGAGTTGTGTACAACTACAAAAGGACTCTTGCATAATTTTAAAGTAATGCATCCACAGGAAATGTACCTTTTGCACAACATTATTTAATATAGGTATAAGGATTAAAGTTAAGGTATTCAAATGCCACGCTCACCTTACAGCGTCAAATTCAAAAAGTCACAGCATGAGGACTAACAGAGATATCAACGAATACCTATGATTCAAAGAGAGTACTTAAAATGATGTTAATACTTTATCTACATTATTTTAGTGCCCCGTTAAATATTTTCTTCTCAAATCCTGGAAATTATTACTCAAATGTGAAGATGGCCTTAGGTCATATTTATGGAAGCTGTTACAAGATCGAACCCTGAACCCTTTCTGGTGAGATATGGTGTTTAATATACAATATGTCTTTGATATGGGCTAAAAGAATGTCTCTCGTTAATCTACCTCAGTCTCATGCTTGCTTTTGACAGCAAGAAAGTGACTGATGTATGAGGAATGATAGTAAGATAATTTCTTATGCAGCCAGCCCCTGTTGCGAATGATGAAAAAATGTATCCCATATGGTCGGTTAGTGTGAACATTTCACTGGGTTATCAGACGTACCCTGGTTCCATGAGGAATGCAGCGAAGAAAATAATTCCTTGTCTCTCTAATACGTATGAGCTGTCCATGACAGCCGACGGTAAATTTATTTAGGATCCAGCCAGCCTCCGAGATGAGTTATAATAAATACAAGTTAGCTGCACTCAATTTGTGCGAACAATTAGTGGAAAACGCAGGTGTTACTCATCATGAATGTAAGAGGCAAAGATGTTTAGTATGTATATGAATTAATGAGCTTTCGAGATTAGAGATTTGTAAATATTCAAATCACTGAATAGTAAGGATTTAAGGAACAATTTCATCATCTTAACGTCCATTTGTAAATGCTGGTGAGTGCAATAGCTTTCTCCAGAAATTGCCATCGAACCAGATATGCTTTTGAGACTCACAAACTTTAAATTTAATATCTACTGCATTTTGTAATATAAAAGTATTAATTCAATAGATTATCTTCGTGCGTCTGGTTTGTGTGTAGAATTCTGTAGAGAAGTTGTTTCGTTCTAAAGAACAGAATGCATATTATTAGAAGAATGTTTCGTAATATAATGCACAACGTTTATAAAGTACCTACGAATAAGCCGATTGTATACCAAAGATTGTATTAGGTAGACAATGAATTGTACATGATAGGAAAGTAAAACACTTCACGTCCAGTATATGCTGGAGAGAAGCTTCAAGTTCTGTGAGCTCTGTAAGCGAACGTTTATTGGGCTTTATAATTTGTCATGCTTCTTTCATTTGTGTGAGAGTTAATACACTTCCCTCCAGCTAGACATAAACACAACCGAAACATGTAATAATCGAACACATCCCCCCTACATGTGTTTGTGTAAGGAAGGGCGTCCGGCCGTAAAACTGGATAAAGTATACATTGTGACACAGATAGCAATCACGATCCATAAAGGTTTTAAGATAATGCGATGGACAGAAAGGAAGAATCCATGAATTCAAAGTACGTGAAAATCTTTGAGAGCAAGATGCTTGAATTACATTACAGTTGTCTTATGTCACACCCGACGGTATTCGGGCATTCGAGGACTAGGGAGTCTTTCATTTTCACGTCCTTTTGGCCCTTGTTTTTCTTTGGCCGATACCATTTTTCGAAGTGTCGGACCCCTTCAATTATTTCTCTCTGATTAGTGTTAATAGAGGATGGTTGCCTAGTTGTACTTCCTCTTAAGACAATAATCACCACCACCACCACCACCACCACCACCACCACCACCACCACCCCCTCTTATGTCATAAATACTCACACGCCGTTGTCCTCCACAACACATTCACAAGTATCAATGCACCTTTCTTTGGTCTTGAAAGTTTCTCCCTTCTCGTAGGTTGTGTTCTCATACCTGCACTTGCCTCCACCTGGGTTAATTCTCTTCACCACATCATCTGTAAGCAACACCATTATCTAGATCAAACACAATTCCAACGTATATAAACATTTAATTTGGAAACTTGTTGTCAGCACAAATACAAAGAGTATGTCGTAAAGTCCACCTGTACTTCTGCCATAAAATCTGTGGGAAACGTACCTCAGCGTACGTTACTCTATCTGGGATGAGACTGATGTTATCTACCTCATATTTGCTCTTCACAAGAAGGCGAATTCACTAGCAGCATAAAGGGGTTTAAGGCGGAAATTCTTTAAAATCTTATTACGGACACCAACACGGTACATTTGATTAGCAAACTACGAGGTTATGGGCGTGTACTTAAATTACAGTGAACGCATTAACAAATCTGCATTTATCAAAATTCTGTCATTAAAATAACCTAATGAAGAGTAAGCTATCTTGACTAGGATTGAAAAGGACTTCTGTGATTTTGAAGTCACAGTTTATTTTAATATAAAATATTGGAAGTTCCTATAACAAATATTTTTACTGTGATAATTTAGGGGACATAATCTATGAATCATTAGAAATGACAATTTTTATAACAAGACTAACATACCACAGTTGTAGCTGGCTGGACATGGTCCATCTCCCTCAGGAATACAGCCTATATTTCTGTAATAGGCCCTCATTGGCACGTTATCACAATTAAGCAGGTCCAGGTCCGAAGAGCGAACTGAAATGATAAAGTATTATAGCTTTACAGAAGAATTAATATAATTGTAGTTACAATAATTTTAAAATAACTAAGATTATGAGTATCGAACTACCTGGAAACCAAAGCCAGGACCACCGAATAGGACGCATTTCTATCTGCCTATCAAAAATTATTTACCGTTTCGGGCTCTCAACATCCAGTACATACATCATGTTTCATATTTTTGAATCCTCAGGATAGAACATTTTCACTGGCATTTAGCACGGACGTTTTTAGTGAGAGTAATATGATCAGGGGCCGTGCCCCATTTTAATGACTGGGGGTACTGAAGATCAAACGTATATTATTAAGGTGTCTATACTATGACGTTACTGAACTCAGGTATATCAAACTACAGAATGCCTAGTTGAACAAAAAATAAATGCATTATGAGAGCTAAGATCCCCTGAAGTAAGTACATTTTCTGCTGCCTGATCACCGTGAACTGAGTAACACAGTATTTTGGGTATTATACTGAGTATTGCGATTTGCTCCCTATATTGGTGTTGTGAGTGCTCTTGAACACAAGAATTGATGAGTGAAAAATACTTCTCATGGAGAGTACAAGGAAATATATTTAGTGAAGACTGATTGTTCTGAAGCAAGACACAATTGTTCAAATGAAACCTATTAAATCTCTCCCAATTTTTATGGTGAATGAGTTAAGTTTTTGTAACTTCACAGCATTTATATTTATTCTGTATACTGAAGCTATCAGTTTTCCGAACGTTCAGTATCGCGCTGCGTGGTATTCAGTAGAGAAAATGGGAAGTCCATTTGATAATAGTTATTTTAATAAGATTAACAGGCTGTCATTAAATACAATTATCTGAACTACATGCCAGTTCAAATGTCATCGTCTAAGAGTTTAGACTCTGATGTAGACACGTGAAGCCAGAAGATGTTCCGTGAACAAATCGTTGTTAGGGATTAGTTAAGTACAGTTTATATTCGCTGTCTTATATACTGTAGTTTTGTCAGACTGGTTTCACGTATCAATACCTTACAAATATGTTTTGACAAGGTTGACATACCAGGTGTATGCATAACTCTCTTCCGCTTTCACTAAGAGACGGCGCCAGAGAACAGTACGCAGCGTATGAATTTGACACATACGTCAGTTAGTTTGTCTGACATTAACCTACCAACATACACAAGTTGAGTCCACCAAACACTGGCACCTGTGTAGTATCGTTCAGTGATCATTTCGACGTTTGTACCTGAAAAAGAACGTTTGTGGCACGCATTTCTTTTCTTATTTAATCAAAAGAAAAAAGGCTATTGAAAGTCATCGTCTGCTGGCAGAAACATGTGGTGAACACACTCCATCGATTAGGACATGTGAGACTTGGTTTCGACAATTTAAACGTAGTGATTTCAATGTGAAAGACAGTGTATGAACTGTTGAAGCCCGGCGAAACCGTTATTGCACGACGCTATCGCCAACAAATGATTAATTTAAATCACGTGGGCCAGAAAATAATGGCAAAGTGATTTTGTTACACGACAATGCGCGGTCTCACACAGCAAAACCAGTGAAAGATATCTTGAAATTGCTTTGATGTGACATCCTTCCGCACCCACCGTACTGCCCTGACCTGGCGCCATCTGACTCAAAACTCTTCGCATCAATAGGGCACGCGTTCGCAGAGAAGCACTTCAACAATTTCGAGGAAGTTGGAAAATGCCTCTACGAATGGTTTGTCGCAAAAGACAAGCAGTTTTTCTGCAATGGTATTCATAACTTACCTGAGAGATGGGCGAAGTGTGTAGAAGCCGATGGCCGATATTTTGAATAAACAAAAAATGAATTTCCCTTGAGCATTACGTGTTTTATTTAGCAGAAAACCAGGCAAAATCTTATGCTTACACCTGGTATAAAGTCTATATCTTACAATAACAGGTTAGTCAGTCGCGTTTGCTGACTTACTGTGACACAGTTATGAAATATTGTGTGAGACATCATAAAGCTTTTAATGGTAAGTTGTTATTGAAAACTAGCATTTTATCTTATTAAACGTTTACATAGAGCGAATCATTTAAGGAAAATCTTGGAAAACTACCAATAGAGAATCTGCCACCTGGGCGACTGCCCTAAATGCGGATCATTGTTAATTGGTATGAGGCAACTGGATGTGAAGCAACTTAAGCTTGTTTCATAATATTACTTGCGAGAATAAGAATTAATATTCAAACCTCAAACTGTCTGATCGTCTCGAATTCGACTACTGGGGTTGACTTACATAACTACTGTACTACAAAAAAGAAGCAATCCACGTTCATTTCAGTGTTGTAAAGCGAACATACTATGTATGCATTATGATTCGAGGCAATCCAACTGGAGAAAAATATCAGAGGCTCAAAAGTACAAACGTCTTTACATAATAATGAAGCTCTCTCAATAATTACATGTAGAAACCGAACAATATTTCCTAGATATATCAAATTACAGAAGGAAATGTGTTTTTTATATAATAAACATTTTATGTATTTTGCTAGCATCACGTTTTAATAAGAGAGCCTTACCATCGAGTTTCATTGCAGCGATACGTCACCGAAAGAGAAAGAGTTCGGGGGCGTAAACATTGTGTCGGCAGAATCAAGAATGAGCCTATACTACTCTACCATTACGTTACATTCGAGGCGCTTATACGAAAGGAAAAGGGGCAGACAAAATGGCGCACGGCAACTTCAGGCATTACAAATACATAAAAATTGTCCCCGAAACTCAGATTAATCTAAGTATAGAAGGCGCAGAATTATAAAGGCCATGCAAAGGAACTTTAAGTTGGAACATATATTGTTTTAAAAAAAAATAATTGAAATTAATTCATTATTTACTTGAAGAAAAGATATCGTACTGAATAAGTCATCGCAGAAGCAAGAAGAAGGAATCTGTCGTCGTTCTGGAACAAAGTAATAATCTAAGTAAGAAGACTGAAGCAATATTCAGAGCTAGATAATATCAGAACAGCAATCAAGATACGAAAAGGATCGGAGATATTTAAATTTAAAATATTAACGAAAGTGATATTGGAACCGCCGAAAAGAAGAGGCGAGAAGGCAAAATTCCGTGTTACAAGCAATCTAGTACACTGAAGAATAATCAAATTAGCTATTGGAATCCACAATTAGCCTGAGAAAAATATATTTATTAACAAGAAACCATATCTGCAGAGTAATAGAGAGCAAGTTCCACACAGAGACAATTGAGAGGATAAAATGAATATTTCAATTATGTATACTGTCAATATAATGTTAATTTCTACTTTCATGAGCGACTGTGGTACCATGAGATCCGCCTAAGCTGAGGGAACAGGTTACCAGGGATGCCATAACGAGGCTGAGCAGGAGCATGCATCGGGACCAGAGATGACGTCTGGAGTGGTGAAAATCAGCCGCATGGAGCAAGGATAACACACGAGCAGAAGGCAGCAGTCCCAAAGGGGAGACGAGATATAAGATAAGTTTCCTGTGTAAAGATATTTATGACATTTCGTAGAAATAATTTATTTCGGTATAATATTTAGCTTAGATGTAACCTATGTGCCAAATTCTAATCGTTAGTGGCAGGTCTTGGTCATATAACCGCGAATATTAATTATTTTAAGTAACATGTATACTCAAATGTGAAGTTACAGTGTTATGTTCAGCGCTTTGCCGTCTCCCGCTAACTACTCTCGCCTTCGGTACTAAAGTACTGCTCCCCGCCGCTTGGAGCGCTCCACCGAGCTTTCCTGCTAAGCGAGCCCGGCTCGCCCCCCAGCCACCGACCGCCAGCCGCACCAAGAGTCGCCCGGCAACGGCCGCCATCTTGTCGTCCACAGCCGTTCCCAGCGCGGTCCGACTTTTTGGATATACTCCAACGAGTCTTTCTGCGGTCGCCATTACCTCGGTGGACTGAGTAGCCGAGACACCGACCTCCCACTGAAAACCATGGACCCACCCAACTTCAACGAACCACTTGCAATCAGAACCAAGGAACGCTATTCCAGCTCCTACCCCTTCATCTTCCCGCTTCCCTATGACCCATTCAGTGACATCTCACCCAAACGATTGTACGTCCACCGTAAAAACACATATACAGCCATAAAACCCGTCATTCAACACGTACAAATGGCGCAAGAGCTCTGTAATGGATGTATCATAATATTTTCTACTAACAGACAAGCAAGCTACAATGCAATCTCTGAACATCTAAGAACTGAGAACATCCAATACAGAGTCTGCTCCGAACACACTTCAGACATGGAAACAGCCACACGAACAGAACCTGACACTCAGCACCAAGCAACACAAACAGATGACACCGTAGATGATGCACCCCTCACCTCCCCCCTTTCCCCCCAACCTGAAACCGAACCCGGGACTGAGACCCTATCAGTCTCACAACCGGGCACGGACACAATAAACAAGTACACTCAGACTAGGAGGAGACGTAAAAAATCTGCTCCTAGGACTGCCAGACAGCCAACACAAAAAACCAACACAACAGTGACTCGAACCCACGACCCACCCCGCCCCTCCCTTGTCATACAATGCTTCAACTGCCTTCTACTACACCACTCTGCAGCTACCTGCACTGCGGCTACTCGCTGCAACAGATGTGGCGGCTCACACCGTCACACTGATTGCACGGTACCGCGGGACCAGCCGAGGTGTGCAAACTGCCAAGGCAGTCATGCCGCCTCATTCCCTGGCTGTCCCTTTATTAAGAAGGCAGTGAAGGAACACTACAGACACGCCAAACATCTACAGTCAAGCACTAAACCTACAGTACATGCAGCCACCAATATCCTACCTCACTCGAACCCTGGACCCTATACCCAACAGCCCAGTTACCTGACCAGACAGGACACCACCACCACCATCCTGAACTTACTTCTAAATCTCATATCTCCCCATAACCAGAACCCCCCACCCCCCATGCCCATGCCAAGCAAACAACTCATCATAGACTAAAGTCTCCAAGTATCCCATCCCCGCCAAGTCAGCAAGAACATGCCCTCACTTCCTTAACAGCACAATCACCTCACTCCTTAAAGCTCCAACTCAACAAAACACTGGAACACTCGGACACCGAAGCGGGTGCACCACAACGAAATGCCGTATTTCCAATGCTGTAAACTTCCACACTAAATGCTATATTTCTAAATTAAAGTATCAAATCCACCCGATACTCAGGAATATAAACATATTCCAGCGCACAATCCAGCGGCAAGGCCCGGTTAACCAAGCAACACCGGGCGTGGCTAACGTTTGGATGGGTGACCACCCAGGCCTAGCCCTTGCCGCTGGCCCAAAGCAATTTAGAAACCTTTAATAACATCCAGTCATGGCACGTAAAGAATAACGTTGCGATTCACCATATTTTCCATATAACAGCACTCACACAACAGTTTTAAATTTCACCATTTTATTATTATTATTATTATTATTATTATTATTATTATTATTATTATTATTATTATCACTCTAATATATTTTATTCTTTTTATACTTATTTTCCTACAACAGGCCAGGTGAGGAGCGCGGCATAGCGCACCGGTACTGGCACCGCAAACGTCACCCCCCTAGGGGGTGTCCAAACAGTAATATGGCGCGGTCGCCATTAGTCACCCAGCTACCTTCAGACCATTGCAGTCCGCCTGCCTTGTGCAGGCACACTAAAGAAGCCTGAAAAAGAAAAAGAGCTTTTGTCTAGCACACAGTCTGGTTGCCTGCTCGTGACTTGTCCCGGCGTGACCCGGCAAAACTACACCTGGCACGACTGGCACCTGCTGTGCGCACCCTAATAGGCGATTGGTCCTCCACGGAGTTTGACCGTTCCAGTGCTTCTTTTCCCAACCTACCTGCCAAGCCTGACAATACCAGTAAGGAATATGGATAACCCTGGTGGATTGAGTAGCTGGGGCCCATATTCCGATTTCGCCCAGCCCTTGAACGTTACTTTCAACCTCCGACTAAAGCACGATCAAACCAACTATTTCATAATTGCCTGCCCCAACCTTGACGACCTACCATCTTTCAGAAAAATGCTCGCCTCTAAATTCCGACCCTGCACCCACATCATCCATAGCATCAGAGAAGAAACCCACCTCATCCACCGTATCCAAAAACATGCAGTATTCTTCTTCCTATTCACCAACCACCCTACCAATAACCAAGCAATAGCCGACATTCTCACCAGCAACAAGATCCAGTACCAATTCCGTGAAAACCAACCCATGGCGCAAGAAGAAACTCCTGAGGAAGAGACTGAAACAACATCCGAGGAAGAGGCAGAAGAAGAGGAGGAACAACACGATTTTGAGCACCCCTTCCATTATATCAGGCACGATTCTCCATTTCCCACTTCTCAAAAATGTGACATCCTTCTGCTACCCCTAACTTCCCCAGGTCCCATACCACTTTCCCGTAAGATCATAATCGAAACCATTCAGCCCTTCATCCGTAAATTCATTGCAGTTATTGAGGAAACACATAACTGTCACCTCCTCATCACCCCCATCAGGAATAAATTCATCCCCGATATTATTGATATTTTACAAAAGGCAGGTATCCCAACTCCAATCCTAATCCATCCAGTACCCACCGAAACCATAGAATCATCCTCCCAAACGTACCCTCCTCTCCCCCCCCCTCTCCATCCTCCAACCACCTACACCAAGAACACTCAGACAGACGGGACAGAGGCAGAAACTACCCAGGAAACAGCCTCTAGTCTACTCGCAAACACCAACACACAACAGACCCCTCCCCACCCCCCCCCCCCAAACAACCACCGAGCCCGGGCGTGGGATCTCATCAGTCTCACCACCGAGCACGGAAACACTACACAAATACACTCAGACTAGGAGCAGGCGTAAAAAACCTGCTCCCAAGTCCAAGCAAACACCAACACCTCACTCAGCTACAGAAACTCGAACCCGTCACCCCCCCAGACCCACACTTGTAACTCAGTGCTTTAACTGCCTTAAACTCCATCATTCAGCTGCCAATTGCACTGAACCCACCCGCTGTAACAGATGTGGCGGTCCCCACCGCCACACAGTCTGCACAGTACCACGGAAGGAGGCAAAGTGTGCTAACTGCCAAGGCAGCCACGCCGCCTCTTTCCCTGGATGCCCCTTCATCAAAAAGGCAGTTAGGGCACATTACAGACACTCACAACACTTATTCACACGCAGTACACCAGTCTCTCCTCACTCGAACCCAGTACCTACCATCCCAGAGCAACCCATCCAGACAAACCAGGACATCTCTACCCTCATCCACCTTCTACTACTCAAACTTCTCACACCCCAGAATCCGACCACAATTCCCATGCCCACTAGACAGCTCATTATCAACTAATCCCCCCCCCCCTTTCCCGCCAAGAAGAACTACCAAGCAATTGTCCTCACTTCCAAAGCACTGGAACTCGGGTACAGCCGAGGCGGTGTGCCAACAACTGCACATATCAGATGCTAACTACTATTCCAAATTTAACACCTGAATGCTGTTTATTACATAACATCCGCAATAGCTACTATTTTATAATACAAAATAGTATGCTGCGACTGTAAATACGATGTAGCGTTGCAGATCTCAGAAAGCAACACGAGCTACGCAAGCCCTATAATTCAGGGCGAGCAACATCGTATACACAATAACTGTGCTAGCCATGATCACTGAATGTCACGTTTTGTCCGGTCAAACCAACACACATACAACACTACTACTCAGACGCACCACACTCACACACACACACACACATACACACACACACACACACACAGACAGACAGTTAAGCAACATTGGGAATGGTCACCCACTGGATGGGTGACCAAAACACATACGCACACAGAAATCTACTATAACATGAATCTAACACACAACTGATCAATTATACATATATATAAAAAACACACAACAGTAAATAACACATAAAAGCCGACAGAGGAGCGCGGAATAGCGCACCGGTATCGGCACCTCACAAACCACCTATCTCTACGGAGATAGGTGGAACATACGGATGACCAGGAAAAAACAGTGTTATGTTGATGTTCGTAGTGAGTGTATATCGATTTAACATACCAATCTACACGGAAAGGGTATTCAGTTGGAAGCATGCATATTTTATAAAACGTAGATGGGCTTTAGGTGAAAATCAGATTGACAAACATGACCGCACCTACTTGAACTAAGAAAAGAGATGGATCCTACTTGGATTATAAGAATATTGTAGAAGTAATGTCGTCGAGGGAAAGTAGCATCGTAACAAATGTGATGCTGTGAGGAGAAATAATGAGATGTTATATGAGAAGAATGTTGATTAAGAATAGATGGATTTGAATTATGTGTTAATAGAGATGTTGAGATTTAATGTTTATTTTTTTCGAGAGGTTATATGCAAGAAGATGTTACGAAGTCGTATGATACATGTTGATAGAGTTTCGTATTGGAATGGCTATTGTAGGGTTAGGTCATTTTGAGAAGAATGTATTAGCAAGAGACCAGCTGATTCAATGTCAATTTGAGACACATTGTGACAGAATATTTGTAGTTGTTAGCTTCCATATGCTTAATGGTGATGATGTAGGGATTTATGTCAACAATTATCGTCGTATTTAGGATTATTCTCTCCCAAGCAAACAGTAGTTTGATATTTTGAGTTAATTCGAATTAATGGCATAGCGGTATATGAAGTAAGGTTAAACTACGACTGATGGTAGAATAATATGTGAATAGCTGGCACATCCTTTCATTTACTATACTAATGGATGATTAACGAAAGGTATAGTTAGCATGTTTACGATTGCTAGTATTGCAAATGAGTTAATATAAGAGAAATAAATATTTCATTTTCAACAACATGTTTGAGGGTATGGCAACAATCTTTAGCCACATTAAGGAAACTTATTGAATATCTCGGCTCCCCATAAAAGACTCAGTATGAAATTTTCCTCACAGTAATAAATAATAAAGATGAAGACCTTGTACAGGGACAGCAGGAAGGTCAATTATGGATGAATTTACGTAGAACCTAATCAATCTGCGAGAAATATAACTTCAGAAGGGCAAGTTGTTCACATCATTACACTTAAATTTTTCAACAAAACTAAGTTCAGTGTTTGATGAGTGTGTTAGTATACAAGAAGAGACCCCATTTCATTTAAGTCATTACCAGACAGAAATGCAAAATATGTTGGATTTTATGTGAAGCATCTTGTTTTTTCTCACCATATCACAATTTATTTTCATTTTTATTCAGATTAGCATGTTAATAAACTAGTGTAATGAGAAGTTGGAACTATTATTTTTAAAAATAGGGTAAGGTATGCAGCGATAAGTTAATATAATCACTTATGGTAATGATTATTAACTTTGAATGACTAACGGAGATGTCCACCGGCAAAATCCATTTAGTGAGCGATACTTAGAGGACTTGCCTGTAATCTTTCTGGGATCCTACGTTAAATGAGTATGATAATGACGAGATAAATTTCTTCCCTGAGATGCTACCGGGATTTATCCATACTCCGGCTTGGGGGTGGACTACTAAGCAGCGGTATAGCTGAAGGGGCCGGGGTTAGTAGGGTCAGAACGTGTCACGTCCGTGGATCTGACGGGATGTGACAAAGGGAACCTAGAACGTGAAAAATCAGAGATATGGGTTTAAACATGCCTATCACTATTACCGTTTCCGGGTGCGGCGGAATCTCGTAAGCCCATGTATTGCTTTCACTGAGGTTGGTGGTCGTAATTTTGAGCCACCGTTGTGAGGTATAAAATGGTACGTTATGTCAGGTTCGTCAACGATATGTTACTCCGCAGTAATAACGGAAAATTATATAAAAACTAAATTAAATAACATGTAAGTAACTTCAAATAATGTAAAGTCCGAACGTAAATAAATATACGTAAAAATGAGTGTAAATAATTCGGAAAACCGAAGACTAACAGTGACAGACAAGCTTAAATCTATTTCTTCTTAAGATGGCTTCTCAGAATCTAGGTTCCCTGTATCAAACTGTTCAGTAGAACGTCGTTTTTTCCTGTTTAAATTTGTCTGCCTTTACTGAAACGCCCTGTAGTTGGGAAGGCAGATAATAAATTTAGATCAAAGAGACCTTCATGACATGATTCACACGAAAAGAAGCACACTAATGTTAGTATAATATATGTATCGTACATCAGCTCGATGACATAAAAACAGAAAGAATATGCTACACAATTCAGAACCTGTGTCATTTAAAACGACTAATGTTAAGAATGTGGTCACTTACTGGTGGTGGCGAAGGCCAATAGTATTACGCAGGACGTTCGCAATGTCGACCTTGCCATGACGGAGTGCAGAAATTACAATGAAGAGAATACAGCTTTGCCGCTGCTTATGAAAGGGACGGGGGCCGTTGGACGGAAGCAATCCTGGTTTTTTTTTTTTCCGCTTTACTCTCGCGACCGCCGCTAGGTGCGCTAATGTGTCTTACCAACATACTAACTACCAACCGGTTTAGAGTCTAGCAGACTGATCATTTACACTATAGTACGCCCGTAGGAAGGCTGGTATCTCTGACGAACAGCTGTACAGGAAGAAATTAAAATGAAGACGGTAATGATGACGACACAGCTCATACGAGTCAAATGCTGAGTAGTTTCGTGTCACTTGCTGAATTACTTTCTTTTTCCAATTTGGTTTACGTCGCACCGACACAAGTAGGTCTTATGGTGACGATGGGATAGGAAAGGCCTAGGAGTGGGAAAGAAGCGGCCATGGTCTTAATTAAGGTACAGTCCCAGCATTTGCCTGGTATAAAAATGGGGAAACCACGGAAAACCATATTTAGGGCTGCCGACAGTGAGGTTCGAACCCACTATCTCCCGGATACGACCTCACAGCTTCGCGTCCCTAACGGCACGGCCAACTCCCCCGGTGCTGAATTACTAAGATAAGAGCAGGCTGAAGTTGCTTTGTTCATGAATACTCTGGAATTTCTGGAAGCATGGTAACGCTCGATAAGTTCCCTTTTTATTTATGTTTTTAATTTTAAGCCTTTGTTCTGAAGTATAGGAGAATTGTCTCTTCGTGGTTTACAATTCACAAGACGTAGAATTGTTATCAGGTTGAATTAATAATAATAATAATAATAATAATAATAATAATAATAATAATAATAATAATAATGATAATTTTAAAATGGACAAATAAGTAAACGAAACATATAATAAACAAATAGACGTGAAGTATACAGCTGTTAATAAAGCCGTTCTTGAGTCGCCGTTGACTAGATAGATCCTCCGAGAAGGAATCTTATTCTGCGTTAAAATACTAATTCGAACACTCTTCACTCTTCGCTTCCACAACCTCAAGTACAGGTACGAGCACTAATGAACCATGTTACAAAACAAGTCTAGATAAAATTTAGAAGAAGTCCAGCTACCTTTGCGGATGATATCATGTTAAGAGTCGTTGTGAGAGAATTACTAATGTACTTGAGAGAAAGTCTTTGGATTTGTCATTCTCTTTATAATTACATCTACCGTCACTGGTGACGTCTGAGAGCAGGAAATAGAGATTCCTGAGATGCATGTTGAGTAAACGGTGACGTTCATTGACAAGGTGGTGGAAATACAAAGGAGATGGTAAACAAGATACTACTTGCCTTGAAACTTGAGACAGCACTAAGTACAACATTCCAGGATCTTCGATCACACTGGAACTAAAATGGGGAGGTGGAAGTTTGTCCTTTAGAAATTCTTTGACGCGACGGATGCCTAAATCAAACCCACAATCTTGTAAACACAAGGTCAACGACTGACCGATGATGATTACTGAGATCATCATCACCGTCAACATCAACATCATTATCAACATCATCAACTTTATTATTCGTTTCTTTTCCTAATTGTTTTACGTCGTACCGACTCAGACAAGTCTTTTGGCGACGATGGGGTAGGACAGGGCTAGGACTGGGAAGCAAGTGACCGTGGTCGTAATTATGTAACAGCCCCAGCGATTGCTTCGTGTGGAAATAGGAAACCACGAAAAATAGTCTCCAGGGCCCTCAGGGGGTTCCAACTCACCATTCCCCGAAATTAAGCTTACAGCTACGTGACACGACTCCCGCGGGATTTTGACTCACCATCCACCGAAATTAAGCTTACAGCTACGTGACACGACTCCCGCGGGATTTTGACTCACCATCCACCGAAATTAAGCTTACAGCTACGTGACACGACTCCCGCGGGATTTTGACTCACCATCGCCCGAAATTAAGCTTACAGCTACATGGCAGGACTCCCGCGGGATTTCGACTCAGCATCTCTCGAAATTAAGCTTACAGTTACGTGACAAGACTCCCGCGGGATTTTGACTCACCATCCACCGAAATTAAGCTTACAGCTACGTGACAAGACTCCCGCGGGATTTTGACTCACCATCGCCCGAAATTAAGCTTACAGCTACATGGCAGGACTCCCGCGGGATTTCGACTCAGCATCTCTCGAAATTAAGCTTACAGTTACGTGACAAGACTCCCGCGGGATTTTGACTCACCATCCACCGAAATTAAGCTTACAGCTACGTGACAAGACTCCCGCGGGATTTTGACTCACCATCCACCGAAATTAAGCTTACAGCTACGTGACAAGACTCCCGCGGGATTTTGACTCACCATCGCCCGAAATTAAGCTTACAGCTACATGGCAGGACTCCCGCGGGATTTCGACTCAGCATCTCTCGAAATTAAGCTTACAGCTACGTGAAAAAAACCGCGCTGCCAACTCGACGGGTATTTTTAGTCTTAATTTTATTGTTCTTCCCGTTGGAGGTTCCCTGAAGATATACGTAAAATGTAATATCCTTGTATTCATGCTCTATGGTAGAGTATTGGCCTAGCAAATAAATAAATAAATAAATAAATAAATAAATAAATAAATAAATAAATAAATAAATAAATAAATAAATAAATAAATAAATAAATAAATAAATAAATAATCAATCTTGGCAATACACAGTATTGCCCTTAACTTACGTCGTAGACTGTTGTAACTTAGCTGGCTTGTGGTGCCAATTTGATCCCAAGGTTATTGTGAAGGCCAAGAGATAAATGACTAGTCCCATTTTACTCGAGCTACACTTGTGAGGTTGTTATGAGATAAATATATTGTATTACATATTTCAAAAATCGAGAAAACATTCACGTTGATAAGCATTAGTTTAATTTTCTGTAGATATATAGTATAAAAAGGCGTACTGTATGATCTTATAACGTTGTAAGCACAAAGAATAGAGCTTCAAAGAAAGAAATAAGTAGAAACAAATGAAAGTTCGAAATAGCCTATCTACAAAACTACCAAAAGTGAAGTAAAATACTTTTTTTCTTATGGAACTTTCCATTCTGACAGAAACTTAACAAGGAGGAGGAGCAGGAGGATTCTTGGACCATTTAAACCTATTTCATATAAAATTAAAAGCGTCTCGTCGGTGCCATCCCCACATCCACATTGCGCTGAATATCTTCACTCTCCAGGTCTTGTTGCACTCCATTTGGCTTCGTCCATCACACAATACGAATTTCGTTCATTCTCAAGTGAAAATTAGACATCTCTGTCAACTTCCGTATCAGTGTAATTAATTTCTGCTTCGTCTGTCAACTTACACATCGACACTTTGCAGTCTGAATCATCGACAGTAGTAGTTTCAGAACCGACTTTATCACCAAAAAACAAAAAACAAATTGGCGTCGTGGTGCCACGTAGTTCCCACTCGAAGTTAACTCTCGCGTAACAACTCTAGTTCTTAATCAACAATGGCTACTGGCAATCTGTCGTTGCAAAGTTTAGTGAAGTAAAGGTAGATTAGACTGTGTAATAATTGAGCATAAAAACATTGATAGTAATTATATTGCTACATTTTTAACGCCGCATCAACACATCGAAGGTTTTGGCGACGGAAGGAAGAAAAAGATCAGGAAGGTAGCGGCCGTGGTCTTAATTGAGTTACAGCCCAGCATTTTCCTGGTGTGAAAACGGGAAACCATGGAGAACTATCTTCAGGGCTGAAAACGGTGTGATTCGAACCCACCGTCTCCCGAATACAAACTCATTGCTAAGCCACCATATCCTGACGGGCAACTCGATCGGTTGTCAAAACCTTGGATGAGTCTATGTGAACCCACAACAACAGTTGAGGGATAAGTGAAATTTCTTTGGTGCCAGTGTTAGTACTGTTACCCATCATCAGGTCAATATACAGGAAGATCAAAAAGTGCCGCACGTGGAGGTCGTTATGCGGTTCCTCGTCGAATTTCATGACAAAAGTTTATCTTGCAAAACCTAGTCCCACCTATAGGTTTAATAGAAATGCGAGTTAAGGAACGATGCTCTGGCAACGCTGTAACGGCGTACATCGTGGCCAAGTATAGGTCTCATGAACTCGGCGCTCTGCCGGAGCTGTTTCATTAGCTCACTGAGACGGGATGTCATAAATGCCGGTTGTGCGGACGCGCCGATGTTCAAGTCAATGTTTTTCAGTTAATGTATCAAATTGTATCGAATGTACACCTCCACAATGCAGTATACTAATGTTCTGTCTTACCGTTACAGTTACCTTAATTTAAACATTCAAACATAACATGAACTTCCTGCAGACGTAAACGACCACTATTTTCGTCTATGGCACAAATAAAGCCAATACGTGGAACATAATAGTGGATTCAGTAACATCATCTCTATCCAATGCGGTACAAGGAAAATACAGTACAGTAGGTAGGCTACACTGGATTTTCCATTATGCTACGCACAATAATTCCATAGTGTACGTGTGACGTCCAGTCTATCTTCACAGAGCCGGCACGTACACTTACGAGCAACGTTCACTTCACAGCAGATGTTCAAAGCGACCATCTTGCATTTGCAAGCACTTCGCCACTCGCTAGAGCATACTTTGCCGGACCCTACGCAACACATCTGCATCCACCATTGCCGATGCAGCATGCACGCAAGCTATTAGGTCGTGTACATCCACGGGTGGAGTACAATAAGCATGTTGCTTTAAGTGTGGATTAAGGCCAGAACATTGGACCTCCACGACCAATCCATTTCCCTGGAAACGATTCATTTAACCAGTTACCACAGTCACTCTAAAGTGTGGCCGTGTACCATCATGCTGAAACCATAGCTGCCGCCGAACCCCAAGTGGAATGTTTTCTAAAGCGTCAGGCAAAGTATTGCCCACAAACGTACGATAGCGGGGCGCATTCAACTTGTCCGGCAAGAGGTAAGGGCCTAAAAGCACTCCTCCCACGATTCCAATCCACTGGTTTATGCCAAAGCGTGCCTGAAAGCCACGTTCACAGGTAACATGTGGGCTGTGGTCAGACTAATAATGGCTGTTGTGATGGTTGAAAATACCTTCCCGAGTGAAGCTACCTTCGTCAGTCCATATCACATACTTTATAAAATGTTCGTTATCTTCAACTTGTTGCAAAAGCCTTTCACAGAACTGTACTCATTGAATGCGGTCTTCTGGCCGCTGGTGTTGAGTTAACGTGCAATGATATGGATGCAGTTTGAGATACCTGGAGCTGCCTTGCAATACGTAAACGGGTACTTCGCCGAGGACATTGGTGAACAGCTTCAAGATTGTCGTCCTTTGTTTGTGGAGTACGTCTAGTCCTTGGACGATCTCTGTCCACTACTTGTGGACGAAGATTGCCGGTTTCCCGCAGGCGTTGCAAAAAGCGACGAGAAACATTCTTATCGGGATGGCGCTTTTGAGGATACCGTGCTGCATACTCACGAACAGCAGCTGAAGCTTGGTTATCGGATGCAACCAACACTAAAAGCATATCGACGTATTCGCCGTTTGTGTACTCCATCAGGAAGCCGCCCTACATGCACTTGACAGGAACCGTTATGGTTGTGCACTGTGTGGTTAGTCGACTCAGGCATTCAGTTGAATGGACCACATTGTCAGACTATTGTCATGTGAGTTACATGACGGGAACTAGGGACCTGACGTCACACACACAAAAGAAAGGAAACCTGACGTAGATTCGAGCCGTAGCTCCATGGTGCATATGGGTTTGATAACCCAACAGTTTACTCAGTGAGCTGCGATGGCGGGTATGGTAGAGCGGGATGATGCACGTTTCGCTATTATATTCCGATGCGCTGCAGAATGTGACAGTGTTGCCAGCTTCTCGTTTTCGACTTGTTTTCCAACAGCACCAGATCCCATTTGACAGTAAAAATTTGTTTTGCAATGGGATGAGGAATCGCATGCCGACCTCCAGGTGCGGCATTGTTTGTTCACCCTGTATTGTAGCTAAGAGACCGAGAACACATCAGGGCCAAATTCAATTAATTATTTGATTCTGGCGATATCGGAACTGAGGAGAACCCAAAATATATTTGTTTGTTTATAAACAGAAATGACGAGTAATGAAGAACCCTACAGAGGAATTACGTCTTCCACAAATCATGAAAGAGAAACAGAAATGTGTTACAGCAGTAAATTTACTAGTGCCTGAGAATTGGCTCATTCTGAGTATATGCTATTTTTTTTTACTCATAAAAACAGAAAATTAAGAGGTTGAAAGTTGATTTCGATTACAACGCGGTCGTGAAAATTAAATATTTATTTCGTAGTTTCGAAATATTTTTTCAATTTTTACCGAAAGAGACATTGATAATATTGGAATACTAGAAGTAAGAGTTCGAGATCAGACACAGTTCAGCAGAGTACAGCAACATCAACTACAAATGTCTTCTATGCACGTGATGCACCATTGTCGTGACATGTCGTGCCGCGGAGTCATCAGAGTAGCTTCCTATTCAGATGGGTCAGGGTAGATTCTTGAATCTGTGTTGAATTTTAAGGAGCGTTAGGAGTTAATGGGTCAGAATGCACTTGGTTTCAAGTAACACACCTTCGGCTATGCGAGATAAGATATTTTTTCGTAATCGAAATCGACTTTCAACCTATTAGGTCGTTTTACGTTCATATAGTACGTGTTGAAGAGATGTTAAATACATAACAGAAATGGCCAACCGGACACCAGTGGGATTCGAACCTACAACCACCCAATTTCGCGTCCTTTGCTCTACTTACGTAACACGACCTAATAGGTTGAAAGTTGATTTCGATTACAACGCGGTCGTGAAAATTAAATATTTATTTCGTAGTTTCGAAATATTTTTTCAATTTTTACCGAATGAGACAGGTCTTATGGCGATGATTGGATAGGAAAGGAGTAGGATGGAAAGGAAGCGACCATGGACTTAATTACGGTAAAGCATTTGCCTGGTGTGAAAATGGTAAACAACGGAATACTACCTTCAGGGCTGCCGACAGTGAGGTTCGAACCCACCATCTTCCGAATGTAAGTTGGTAGCTACGTGACCCAAGCCACGCAACCACTTGCTTGATAGTTTCCAACTTTAAATATAGTCTATATAGTCTATATGATACTTGGCATTTGGCCTGCAATCGTTTGCTTCTAAACCTTAATCTCTATTGCTGACGATATACTCGCCAGTACAGACACTGGGATCATACAAATTATCGGAAGGCTTTAGCAAATATAGAAAAATAGTGACGACATTCGCACTATCCTTTCACATATATACATACATACGTACGTACGTACATACAAGCATGTGGGAGGCATGACTGCTCCTTGGCTAAATGATCATCGAACTGGCCTTAGGCCCAGAGAGCCCTGAATTCAAGACCCGGCTGGGTTGTAGATTTTACCTGTTTATGTTGCATTCCACATATAAAATCCACACTACAACCCACCACGTATGCACTCAATTGTAAATATATTCCTCCGCACAGAATTAGCGGCAGGAAGGTTGTCCAGTTGGAAAAAATACATTAGGAAAAGGGTCAGGAATAATAATAATAATAATAATAATAATAATAATAATATTAATAATAATAATATGGCCTCAGCTACCGTGTGCAGACATTTCGATTTGACGCCATCTGGCTGTCTGCTCGTCAATTTCGACGTTCTGTTTTACTCTAGGTCCGCTAGATGTCAGATAGAGTAAACCGGATCTCTCTTGGGCGTCTATGGATGAGATTTAATTAATTTTGTCGGGTAAATACCAAATGTATCACCAGAGATCTTTTACATGCCGACATCGTACGGTATGGAGTGTCAAATGAACTTTTTTCCGCCCTTCAAAAATCCGACTACCTCTGCCGGGTTTGAACCCGCTATCTTGTGACTCGGAGGCCGACACTCTACCACGGATCCACAGAGGCAGCTGCCAGGAATAATAATCAATAGGGATCTATGCGGGCATGATATTCTAGTGCCTAGTCACTGATTTCTCAACAAGGGGGATGCAGTTCGAATCCCGGTCAATGCATGTGGGATTTTTAACACATCCCCATGGTCCGAATTCCGCGTAAAACTAGAGATCTCGTGGCTATTATCAATATATCAACAGTTACACAAAAAATACAAGACTACCAGCCACATGTGTAAAGTCAGTCTGCAATCTTCTGTGAATTAACTAAGCTCCTGTACAAGCCTGTATTTGCAACAATTAGCTCTGTGGTGTCATTTATTCCTATACTCTTATCTTTCAATTGTCAAAAGCTGAATCTAACCCTCTGATCCAGTCCATTAGTTTCCTAGGTAACCTAACATCATCCTCTCTCTCTTCACAATCCCACCAACGAAGCCGATTCGTACGCACAGCTTCAGCCATTGAGTTCATTCCTAACATAGCCTTTATATCCTAATTATGACTATCATCCTGCCATTGTTCCCACCTGTTTATGACCGCCTCTATAGCCTCGGTTAGTTTCACACCTCTTACCTTAAAATCATTAAAAACCGAGAGTAACTGTCATCGCTAGGATTTCGGTCTGATTTCCTTACCCTACATCATTCTCCCAAGTAACTTATCTTTCTCCATTCACTACACTTTACTGAACCACCGAATCCGGCTCAAATGTAAGCTCACCGGACAAAATAATTAGTCACTTTAGTGCGGACGCACAGATGGATCGTTAAGCCAGTACAAATTAGTGGCGTGCATTGTTCGAACTTGAAAAGGGTAACCAAGACGGAGTAACATGTGCCCTGCTGCATTTGCAATCACTACCACGCACGAGTGGAGCGTGCAGACCAAAATGCCCGAGTTTGCTCCAATTCGTTCGACAGGGAATGTTCGAAGCGAAGATTACTGACTAGGGAGGATGGCTTTGCTTGCTTTATCGACGTTGCAAGCAATGTGGTTCATCCAGGTATGATTAAGTCCTTGTTCACAAAGAGAAAGGTCGGGAATTGGGAGGTATAAAAGGTTGATGGAACGGTTGAATTAAGGGTTGGCGGATACAGATTGGGTCTCGGTCCACAAGTGGCCATAGTTGGTCCGTGGTCCGACAGCTCTGCACTCCGACCGGCCAACCGAACAAAAGGGCCGGTCCACACCTTAGGCTGTCCTGAAAATGGTTTTCCGTGTTTTCCCTTTCTCCTGGTGGAAGGAGCATGCAGTCTGTCTACCTACTCTGTCAGTAATTGTCAAACGTACGTTGTGCATTCCAGCAAACAATACAAGCAGCGAAACAAACAGTAGTAAAGCTGGAATGTTTTTAACGAGTCTTAGGAGTCCACTAGACCCAGACCAATTCAAAGACTTGTTACTCATTCATAATAATCTTAACAATAAATTATTAGTTTGTAATTGTAATGCATTCCCAACTTGGAGCTAGAATTTTTGCACTAGCCATATCTCTTTGGATAGAAAACCTTGAGCAAAGAGGACGTTTAAAATTAATTTTGAGGTTTATATTTGACTTCGAAGCCCCTGTGGCTCAGGCGGCAGCGCGTCGTCCCTCACCGCTGCATACCGTGGTTCAAATCCCGGTCACACCATGTGAGATTTGTGCTGGACAGAGCAGAGCTGGAACAGGTTTTCCTCCGGGTACTCCGGTTTTCCCTGTCGTCTTTCATTCCAGCAACACTCTCCATAACATTTCATCTGTCAGTCATTTGTCATTGCCCCAGAGGCTTCGGCAGCCGGCACATTTCCTATCCTTGCCGCTAGATGGGGGCTTCTTCGTTCCATTCCTGACCCGGTCGAATGACTGAAAGCAGGCTGTAGATTTTCGTATTTAAATCTATGTGATATAATGACATTAATTCGCGAAGTTTATATGAAATGTCTTTGGTATGGCTAGTAGTGAAATATAGGCCTGTAGCTTATGCATTAATAATGTGTATTTAGTTTCTATGTATAGAGCAGCGAAGTGCGCTAGCCAGGAGGAATACACGTGGCAGCACGTGAAATTCATTAACCATTTCTCCGACAGGAGTGATAATTACTACATTATTTCCAGTTTTTCTTACAGTACGAGGCATACCCAGCTCTGTATAGTGTAGAAACACAGTTGAAAATATGGGTTTAACTATTGATATTATCATGCCCAGTCACGAGTCCACCATTGTGGCTAGATTTTTTTGCACTAGCCATGTCTCCTTGGACAGAAAGCCTTGAACAAAGAGGAAGTTTAAAATTAATTTTGAGATATTTTTTTAAGATAAAGGTAGGCGAGATAAACATGGCAGAGTGCGGCTAAACAAGGACGGAGAGAAGCGAGCACATCTACCTGTGACTGAGACAGCGTGTGAAGGAGCGAGTATGAAGGGACATCGCTCGCCTCGCATCTGAGAAGCGGTCATGGCCATCCTCGACAAATATGAACCGAGCACAGAGCGTGTTTTGCATGACGCTAGCGCAGAGAACGAGTCCCGTGCTCAACCGCACGCGCACTCCTCTACATTGATGCTTCAAGCGGACAGTGTACGTCAGTGTGGGTAGATGTAAGAGTGGCAAACAGGGGTAATCGTGTTTGGTCCTGCCCATGGCCATATGGTTCGTGAAGTTGCTGGATTCGTTGGTGTTTCGCAGCGGACTGCTCAACGTGTCTACAAGCAGTGGCCACGAAACAGACGTCAGAATTGTGGTCGGAAAAAGTTCCTGACTGAGAGGGACCGGAGAAGCGTTTCTCAGCTGGTGAATCAAAATCGCTTCCAAACCCGACAGGAATTGCTGCAGTCATTAAATGAAGGTCCGTCCCAAACTGTTAGAGAGAGAACATTGCGACGGGAACTGCATGCAATCAACATTTGGAGTCGGTCACCACGCAAGAGGCCAATTCTCACACAGGCACATAATGCTGAGCGTCTTCAATGGGATAGAAATCATCAAACGTGGACAGTAGCTGAATGGCGGAACGTAATGTGGTCTGACGAATCACGTTACTGCCTGTATTCCAATGAGGCACGTCGTCGAGTGCGCCGAAGCGCAAATGAAGCACTTCATCCCGGATGTGTGCAAGGTCAGGTTTAAGTCTGAGGTGGGTCTGTGAGGTGTTCGGAGTGTTTTGGTGTCACGGATTGGACCCGCTTGCTGAGGTGATCATTAACATGAATCAGCATGTTTATTTAAACATTCTGAATGATCAGGTGTTGTCTTTCACTCAACATCTGCATGATGAGCATGCTATTTTACCCCGACTTTTCAAGATGACAACAGCGAAATTCATCGGGCTGAACGCATATATGACTGGTTTTATTAACACTCTCCCACCCTATTACCCTATTACATCTTGATTGGCCTGAAATAGCCTATCACCTGTCTTGAACTCCTTTGAAAATCTGTGGGACATGTTGGAACAGAGGGTAAAACGCCGAAATTTGCATTCCCGCAATTTGGTTGAATTGTGCGATAAAATCTTCAGCGAGGGGCTTAGCCTGGATGGGAGGTGCCTGCACGACCTTGTGGGTTCACTTCCTAAGAAAATCCTGGCGATTATCAAGTCCAGAGGCGGAGTTACACGGTATTGACAGATTTCTCCAGGGGTGAAATTTTTTTGTTTTGTGAGTGTATTGTTTCATCCATCGAGTTCATTCCTAACTTAGCCTATCTCTCCTCATTGCGAGTGAACTCCTGATATTGCTTCAACCTTATAATACATCCTTCATTCTCGTTGCATTATTTCTGTTACTTCTAGTTCATGAATAATATCCTAAGTCTCGTACAAGGAACTCGGAATGAAAACAGAGCCAATATAACGTAAACTTCGTCTCAGATTTAATTTCTTTATTACAGGATATCGATGGTCACAACTACATACCACGAATATAGCTCGCCTCACCTCTGAGAAGCAAAGTTCGGTTATGGCCATCCACGACATTGATTGAACTACAAATCCTTGAGCGGTGGATAAATGCCAAGGCTGTCTTCATTAGAGAAGAACCTCGAGCAAATCACGACACTAGAGGTAGATTAGATCAAAGGTATAATATGTAATGGCCCTGTGTAAGTTTGTAAGTAGAAACAATGTGTGCATATGACCTTCCGACGGAGCTTATTACTTCATAACTCACACATAATTCAGATGGTAACTTTTTTACGATGAAACAAACGCTCGAGTTGTAGATTGTACGTTAGTGATATACACCAAGACTATATCCTTCCGTGCGTTCAAGCAGACAAGGAAGAAACACGCCTGCTATTAAAAATAAAACGTATTCCTTCATTTTCAATCTACGAATTATATATATATATTCATTTATTTTCGTATTGCTGTTATTTGTATACAATTTAGCTGAAGGTGGTGGGTAATTTCAATTAAACTACTTGTGATGCGCATTCTCTAAAACTGTAAGTATACCAATTGAAACTGATTAAAAATCCAGCAAAGCTGATGCAGTGAGCTCGCAGTGGCGATCAACGATATTTGATTTCAAAGATCGTTCTTCCAGGCTTACAAGGTGAGGAGAATGTAGACGCGAGATGGTGGCGTATTTGCTGTATATAATAAATTACAGTATAACTCAAATTTAATTAATCAAAACCGAGCTCAATAGCTGCAGTCGCTTACAGCGCGGCCAGTATCCAGTAATCGGGAGATAGTGGGTTCAAACCCCACTATCGAAGCCCTGAAGGTGGTTTTCCATAGTTTCCCATTTTCGCACCAGGCAAATGTGGGGCAGTACCTTATGAAGGCCACGGCTGCTTCCTTCTTTCTCCAAGCTCTTTCCTGTCTCATCGTCGCCATAAGATCTATCTGTGTCGGTGCGACGTAAAGCCACTAGCAAAAAACTTCTCTCGTTATTGACCGGTAATGAAAGAAAGCTTTTAAAACAAATGTTATAATTTAAATAAAATATTATTTTTCAATTTGATTGTCAACAGGTATCCATCACAGATAAAAGTTGGAGTTCAAGATAAAGATAAAGTTGGAATTCAAGAGGACAAATTGGGGAAAAAATTCGTTTATAGGAAGGAGAGTTAGGGATTGGAATAACTTACCAAGGGAAATGTTCAATAATTTTCCAATTTCTTTGCGATCATTTAAGAAAAAGCTAGGAAAACAACAGATAGGGAATCTGCCACCTGGGCGACTGCCCTAAATGCAGATCAGGATGGATGGATGGATGGATGGATGGATGGATGGATGGATGGATGGATGGATGGATGGATGGATGGGTGGATGGATGGATGGACGGACGGACGGACGGACGGACGGACGGACGGTTTAATTTCTCCAACGTCAGCTCCGTTTCCTCAGTAAAGATTGCAGTGATGAGGTTATTAATAACATACAGCCACGACAAAAGAGTAAATCCGGCAACCACACTTACTCTTCCTCGTGTCGGGCATGTAAACTACACGGGCGATTACTTTCCAATCAGTTGCTAACAGAGTCCATGCAAAAGCAGCGTATAAAATATTCAGCCATCTAGGACAAACATTGATGTGGGAATTTAAAATGATCCCTGCCAACGCCTCTGTAAATTCACTTGACATGAATTTATTTTACCCTGGGTAAAGGAACGAGTTTACAACTATAGGCTTTAGGGAAATAGTATGAATTATCAAGGGTCACATCAAATAAAACCAATCATACAATTAATTTATACAATACAAATCTTGCATGCAGTCACTTGAGTTTTAAACGTAGGATCCGCAGTTGAATGGATAAACTCATTGTAACAGAAACGATGTTACTATGCTCTGAAACATTGTTATTCTCATTTAGGAGGTAACAAGAAATTAAGCATCTGGATATGCGAATATATTATCCTCCATTTCAGCGTTAAACGAAAACTATTTGTCCATTGGGATGCCAGTGGTTCATTTTGAATGGTCTTCTATAGATATGAATTAGATTTTACGTTTAAGATTAAATATTATGTTCTAAGTTGATAGGTTTTATACCTAGGCGTGTAGTAAATAACGATGAATATGAGCACAAGATGTAAATGTAACGAACAAGTTAAGTGAGTTGCTCAGCGCTACCGTACAGACAGATTTCATGTTAACTCCTTTCACAGTTCCACAGTATAATGTAGAGATATGTGGAGATTAAATGACTTTTAAGCTACATTTGATTAATATATTTTTTCGCAGTTTTAGCCATGTTCTCTTCTTGTTTGAAAATATTGATTTATGTTCGGAAATTGTCAGGAAGAGTCTTCCTTTATATGGAAATTTTAACCGTAATGTTGATAATTAAGTGAAAAAGTAATGTCCTTAAGTTACTACTAAACACGTTTTATCAAAATGGCAAATTTGTTCATATTTCCTGGAATATTCACCCTCTAATGGAATATATATATATATATCGCACGATTACACACAATTGGCTGGAACGATGAATTTCGTCCAGTCTTTCGTAAGTACTAGTAGATAGGGCTTTGCAGAACTATACGAAAGGATCCCAGAGATTGGTTAACATTTTTGAATGTTTAAAATACATTTTAATTTAAAGCAGTAGTCTTCGATTATTTAATATTAGTATTTAATAGAATATTTAAGCATAGCGTGTATTTTTATAATAATAATAATAATAATCTTCAAGCATATTTTCCTTTTGGCGTGAAATCTAAATAATACTAATGAAATAGTGATGGGTTTCGACTGTGATCTCGAAGAATCGATTCCATATGCCTGTGGAATTGAGTACCCGATTCCGGATCTGGTTCCGAGAAACTCGCAGCATGATGCAGGTGCGTAAACACATGTAGTACGACTGTATTCTGTCCTGTGTTTCATTCATGCAAACTACACGTACTCTCACTGTAGTGTCCTGAAGCTATGTGCTGTAATACGACTGTAATTTGATTAGTACTGTATACTGATTCTCCTTTGCAAACAAATGCAACTTAACAACTTTCCAGTCTGTCGAACACACAATTTAAATATTACACTACAACATACCTGTAAAAACACATTACTAAAAAAAGGATTAATAGTGTGTACTTTTTGTTGGTGTGTATTAATTTCACACAATACCACGTCCACCTCCAAGGGTAAATGGACCTTTGGGTCAAGGTGTCCCCGGTATAATATCCTGCTCGATCGAGGATTTTAACCTAATTTGGTTAATTCGTCTGGCTCGGGGGTGGAGGTGGGAGGGCGGGTGGGTTGGTATGGTAATGCTGAGTGCCTTATTTGTTCGTTACATTAACATTTTTTGTTCATATTGAGAGTTTTTGAATGCTTTTTTATTATACCCCTAGGTATGAAACCTATCAACAGTACATAATTTAGTCTCAAACTTAAAATCTAATTCATATCTACAGAGGGCCATTCAAAAGTATCCATCAGCATTAGAAACAGAGTTGCTTTTGGTTTCTAGGTAGTGCTGGAGCTGAAATGGATAATACTTGATGAACTCCTTACTATAATAAATTAAAGTTTATGAACAGAACGTCGATATCTTTAATGGATCAGCCAATATTTGAAGTGGACCACTCACAAGAAGACCTTTTTACCTATCGCCACCGATTTGTTCCATTTTCTAAATATGAGCAGGCTATGGTGAGAAATTTCACCGGTTCTAACTGCTAGGTACACTTCAACCCAGCTGCGAAAAAATAGAATTTCAATATTTTGAGAGTGCTTCTCTAGACCAAGTCCAGTACCTGACATATTTCCCCAACGAACGCGCACTGCAATGAGTAAGGTCTCAGTTTCACAAGCTCGTGACCCACGGATCGAATCTCATCTGCGTAGCACTCGTTTGTTCTACCATTCAGTTTGTACCTTATTTGCATTAAGCGCACATTCAAGATAAACGTACCTCGTATTTAATAATATTGATTGACTCATGTGCGTGTTGCCATCTGCTTCTCTGTGAGAATTTGGATGGCATGTAGTGAAGTATGAGTACCTTATTGTTCAACGTCGAACGTTTCAATAGTTACATAGGCCCTAAGTAAACTGAGTTTAGTATCACAGTGGAATTTCCAGCATTTGAGTCATTGTTGTTCTATGTTTGGGTAGAGGATTGAGACCAAAGCATTCACAAAATAATTTTACATACGTCTACGCCGATATATTTGCTGTCATTTATAGTATCCTGTGGTATAAATCGTTGTAAAAGTTGTGATGATGATAGAATAAAAATCTTCCGGGCTATTATACCGTGGTCCACTCCTCTCATTCCTTCCGGACGTTTCAACTACCGCTGCGGTAGTCATCTTCTGTGGCGTCGCCTAGGTACTCTCTCCTGTATCCTGCTGGTGACTGCGGTGGTTGCTATTGTTTTTTCTAACAGAGCGAGTCAATGAGATCCCCAGAGCGAAACAGGCCCTTTTGCTCACAGGTGTTCGTAGTATTTACAATGAGTGGAAAGAGTCGCGTAGTGATTACTCTAGTGGGGGAAAAATTGCTCTGTCCTATTGGCGTTACGGTAGGTCAGAAGTGAAACCCCTCAGCGCTGAGTTATTGGTACAGTGGAAGACGGGTCGTCTTGGAATCAGTAATTTTGATGTGAAATTAATTTAAAAAATGGGGATTAAATTTCCAAAAGGACGAAATGTTAAATTTTGTTATACAGGTGCCAAGGCCCGTATTATTTGTATCTAGTGTTAGACTTCTTGGTCCTGATTACCCGTTTTAGCAGGTCGATGCCATCAAATCCTGACTGGGTCGTTAGGATCCGAGATTTGGTCTTCTTAGTGAGTTTCGAAATTTGTTACATGAAAGGAGGGATGTTCATATCCCGATGAATGTCATAATTGGACTTTTACCATGTCATACGCCGCAGGAGCTTGTTTTGAAATGTCTGGGGCCTCACAGAGGTGTCTTTGGAATGTATCCCCAGGCCTCACACCCGTATAGTAGTGTAGGTCGCGCGCAAGAGAGGTAGAGGTTGCGCTTTTTGTCAAGGATTTTACTAAACAAGAACGGCCGCAGGGCTCTCATCATGACAGTAACACGCTGGAGGGCCAGGTCTACATTCCATCGCCACCTGAGGAACCGGTCCAGAACAAGGCCGAAATATTTGGCTTTGCTGGCCCATGGTAAGTCGCTATTTCTAATCTTAAGACGATCAAGTCTCGGTCCACTCCTACTGAAGAGAATAGCCGTGATTTTATTGCTAATACACCGGTGCCATGGACGCTTAATCAACGCTTGAATTTTTGAAGCTGTATCCCATAGTCGTCACCGTGTGATATAAATAGAGATATCATCTGCATATTGTTGGAGTTCGATCCCTGCTATCCTAGGGAGGTCATTCACATATAAGGCGTACAACATGGGTGACAGCGCTCCTCCATTGAGTACCACCGCGAGAAGGTGCTGAGGGGGAATTTTCGCCGTCACAAGTGACGAAAAATTGTTTGTTGTGGAGATAGGATTGGAGAATTTTGACTAAATATTGTGGAACTTTGTATCGATTCAACAGTTCAACAATTAAATTATCAGGGCCGATGACCTTAGATGTTAGGCCCCTTTAAAGAACAAGCATTATCATCACCATTAAATTATCATGCCAGACACGGTCGGAAGCTTTCTGCACGTCGAAGAAGACTGCTGGTACGCTCCGCCGTAGATTGAATCACCTTGTAACATATTGGATGAGGCGTAGAACGGCTAATGGAGCAGAACGTTTGGCCCGGAATACAAACTGCTCCAGGCGCAATGTGTTACTGGAATGAAGGTAACTTTTGAGTCATTTGAGAATAAGCCTCTCAAAAATTGTACTGAGGTGCGAAAGGAGGCTGATAGGCCGAATTTTGCGGAAAGAGCCTGTTCTTACTCGGCTTTGGAATGACACAGACTTTAGCTGTCTTCTAAGCTGTGAGGAAGTATTCAAGGTGGAGGCAGGCTGTGAAAATAGCAGCTAAGAAAATTATAGCCCTACGGGGTAGAGATTTAATGTCCTTAACATAGACCTTATCAGCCCCTGGAGACGTATTCTCGTTATGTCCTTTAACGATACTGTGCACCTCAGCAGGATCTATGTCAGTCACCTCGTCACGTCGTGTCAGAGTTCGTCTAAAAGCTGCGGCCTTTCAGACTACCTGTATTCCAGTTGCGTCATCATCGTATTTCGTGTTGTGAGTTGCACACTGCCTCTCCAGTGAGTCAACGAAGGCCTCAGCATTATCCAGAGGGGAAAACACAAGTCCACGGCGGCCATGGATTTCACGCCGAGGTTCATGTGAACGAGGCAGATTAAGAGTTACCCGCCAAAACTCGCGATCCGTGTCGTTTTTTGTGAGATTGCGGCAAAGAAAGTCTCACTTCTGCATCTTATTTTCCAGCAGTCTGGCGCGGACGATCTTAACGAGTTCATTGTATTCCGTCCGGTCAGCTGGGTCGCCGTAAAGTTTCCATCATTTTCTACAGCGGTTTTTAATCTTAATCAAATCCAGGAGGAGTTCAGAGAGACCCCTCATCAGAGTTTGAATTTGGATGCGAGGTAGAATTTCGAACCACAGCTTGGATTGCTCCCCTGGCGTTGAGGATCTGAGCAGTAAGATGCCCAACAGCCTAGTCAACATCATCCCTACTGGAGATGTCACAAGGCTTTAAGTTCTTGTCCACATGTGAAGTGAACTTGTGATAGTTCTAGTTATGAAACTGCATAGGTCGAGATGGCTCATTTAGGGAGCCCCAAGTAAGATGAAAAATAGGGATTACGATCAGAATTTAGCTCGTGAGGTACTTCAAGATCGTGTACATTGTTATAATATTTAGAAATCTTCACATCAATGACGTCTGGTAAACTATTCGCTGGGTAGATGGTTGGCTCCGTAGGGGAACATACCAAGACGTCATTCTCTCCCATATATTGTTCTAAAAATTTTCCCTTAGGATTAGACACCCTAGAGTTCCTGGCTGTGTGCTTGAAATTGAGATCTCCCACCACTAGGATTGGCAAGTGAGCAGGATTGTTTAAAAGAACATCCAATTCAACTAGGCTGAGCGGCTCTGAAGGTGGTAAGTACGCAGCAGAGATGCGGTAGTGAAAATTATGATGTTGAATTTCAAGACCGATGATTTCATGCACATGATAAGGGAGGGGATCCATCACGTGGCGAGTAAGACTGGACTTAATCAACACCGCCACACCCCCTGCCTTAGTCATGTTCCTGTCCTTGCGGTATACCGTCATATTTTTAATTCGAAACGTATGATGTTCCCTTAACCACGTTTCACCCACTAGTACGACATCTACATTATGGTCAGAAACAAAAGCTTCAAGCTCGTATTTATCAACAATAACACTTCGACAATTCCATGCACACAACTTAATGTCCATAGAAAAGAAAGAGTCACGTAGTCTAATGATCTGAGAAACACTGTACAACAGCATCAATCACAACCGTTATCTTATCTAGCATCGTAGTACACCCACGGAGTTTTGTCGCTGTGCCCCTGATAAGAGAGACGAGTTTAGGAAGGGTGACCTGGCGAACCAAGTCAACGATTTCCTTAATACCAAGAGGGTCAGAAGGGGCCAGCCCAGTGCTAGTGGAGGGGGTAGTGGAGGGAACTGCAGTGGGGGTGGCCTGGCCACCCTCAATTATCGCAAATGAAAATTGTGACGCGACTGGTCGAAAGGGCGGGACAGCACACATTTTCTGAGCTTTCAAGTACTCAGCCGCTTGTTTGCGTTCAATGGCAACCTTAAAAAGTTTACACCCTCACCAAGAAGCCGAGTGTTCCCCCTGGCAGTTGACACATTTGGCTGGTGCCTCCAGCGCGATCGGGCAGTCAGCAGCCAAGTGATTATCGCCACATTTAAGACATCGAGGGGTGAGGTGACAGTAGTTGGCCGTGTGGCCAAGCCGTTGACATTTATTGCACTGGAGAGGCCCCTCCCTACCCCGTACCGCTCAATAGTGTCCTTCACACCACACAGGTAGAGGACAGATAAAATGGTTCGTGAAAACTCGTCATTAGGAAGAGTGACGCTAATAACACTCAATGGAATCAACTTATTGGACGTGGCGTCCCGCCGTGTAAACTTGTACACGTCCTTGGGCTGGTAGTCAAGTGCTATCAGCTCTTCTTTAACCCAGTCCATGCTGATAGTGGACACGATATTCCGTGTAATGACTTTCAAAAGTCGTTGGCTTGGTAACTGATATCCGTGAAAAGGTGCCTTAGTGGCCTCAGAATATGTATTCAAAAGGGCATAATCGTGTTCATTGCCAACATGGTATTAGATAGCATTGCGAGTGTTGATAACCCGGAGTTCGCCTTGACAACGCTGATGCAGGTAGCGAAAGTTCTCCTGGTAGCGAGACATCATAATCCACAATAGGTGGTATGGACGCTTTCTTGGGTGGTAGAATGGGACTGTAATCGATTGACTCAGTCTCTCCACTAGGTGCTGCTGTGCCGTGGGCAGTCCCATTCCCGTCAGACACAGACCGTGTTGGCGCGGAACGGAAGACACTGGCCGAGGGTCCAGATCCAGGCTCACTATTGGTCGGCGCCTGGACCGGTGGTAATGCCTCGGAGCCGTTACTACCACCGGCGGGTAGGGTCGAAAGTGGTGCGAATTTATTTGAGGTTTTTAAAACAATTTCAGGTTAACCGGTAGTAGCACTTTTTGCGCATGAGCCTACCTTTGGTGAGACGTCGCTTATCCTGCTTATTGAGCCTCGGAGCCTGGTGTTGATGGGTGGCTGCAATGGATTTCAGGATAGAAGCCTGCTGTTCTATGGCTTCCCCCTCAGGAAGAAGATGAATCAAGCTACCGGTTGACAGCGGGTAGGTACTGGTACTAGGTTCCTGGGAGAACCCGATAGGCTCATTCTGAAGCCAGACTGATATTTTCTCAACTCAAATTCAACATGTCTTCCGTTCTTCTGTAAATAATACGAGTTAATATTCTACAAGCATGAGATACTAAACTGATGGTGCGGTAGTTTTCATCCTGGCACATTTTGAAGAATCTGATCCCAACTGAGGTTCCATGGACTAAATACCAGTATTAACTTAACAAAGAGAGAGGAAAACTGGAATCAAATCTAAGTTAAATTCTCACTTCCCTTCGAAATGCAACTCAGAAGCAAGAAAGTCGTAGTCTATAATCTGACTAAAGTTATTAAAAATGCAAGGGGAATTAGCACCGAGAAGCAAAAGGCGTACAAAACTCTCATTTTAATAGAGAAAAAGAGCCTAATGTTCTTGTGTTGAGAAAATAAAAGAAACATAACATAGAGAAGAGTGGTACAAGTAGGAGAAACAATTCCAGACTGAAGTGAAGCATCGTGGTACCCACATCAAATCCTGACGAGCTGAGACATCCTGGGGTAGTTATGGAGGTGATTTTTCCACAAGAATTATATAACGCACTGTGCGGGTAGTGTATCTGTGTGCCTGAAGTCAGAAGATGATGAACTCAAATTCCACGCTCGGCAATCCTGAATATCATTTTACATAATATCCCATTTAAACACGAGGCAAATGCTGGGTCTGTATCTTCCACGGTCGTTACCTCACAGGCTCAAACCTCGCCCGTTTAGAAAAAACCGAAAACCTGCATAAATTGTGTTAGTGCCATTAGAAACTGAAATAGATAAAGAGAAAGACAACTAATTACATTGTTGTCCGATACCATCTGCCATATTTTTAATAAAGGTACTTTTATTTACTTTTCGCTACTGGTTTACAGTTGCACTAACACATCGAAGGATTTTAGCGACGGAAGGATGGGAAAGGGCTAGGGTTGGGAAGATAGGGGCGCAGCATTTGCCTGGGGTGAAAATGGAAAACCACGAAAAATTAACTTCAGGACTGCGGACGGTGGAATTAGAATCCACATTCCCCCTATTTAATTTTATTAATAAAACTGTTCCAACTAATAAAACATATTTTCCTTCCGATGTCAAAGTTTCTGCTGAAATGCTCAGTGTCTTGTCGATCCTAGATACCTTTTGAGTCAGAAATCACGGTTCTACGGTTAGCCATAGAATTGAAAGAACCAGAACGTGTCTCACTCTATTATTCACTTCTCTGTTTTGTTATTTTATTCCTTTTTGTTATTTTTACGTCGCAACAAGACAGACAGGTCATACAGCGTCCATAAGCTAGGACTATAAAGGAAGTGACCGTCGCCTTAATCAAAATACAACCCCCAGCATTTGTCTGGAGCCAAAATGGGAAACCACGGAAAAAATCTGTGTTGCCGACAGTGCGGTTAGAACCCACTATTCCCGAATGAAAGCTTACAGCTACAGCACCAAACCGCGTAGCCAACTCTCTCAGTTTTTCCGTGTGTATTGACCGAATTCGACAGCCCCGCGACTTAAGGGTAGCAATTCCCGGCGAGGTCAGGAATTTTTGTCACGATCTGAGGGCTAATTCGAGGACCACTCAGCCTACGCGAGAATAATTGAGAACGCCCCTGTGGGTGTGGGCAGTAGAATAACACCCGCGGTATACCATGCCTGTTGTAAGAGGCGACTAAAAGGAGTCTCACGGGCTCTCAACTACGGAACGTGGGTTGGTGACCTCGGAGCCTTTAGTTGTGCCCTGACACAGCTTCCACTTACTTGTGCCAGGATCCCCACATTTATCTGTCCTATCCGAACTCCCTTGAACAACTCTTGTTCTTTACCGACCCCGACGGTATTAGAACATTAGAGCCCTAGGGAGTCTTCCATTTTCACGCCCTTCGTGGCCCTTGTCCTTCTTTGTCTGATACCTTCATTTTTCTAAGTGTCACACCAATTCGAATTTTTCCTCTGATTAGTGTTGATAGAGGATGGTTGCCTAGTTGTGCTTCCTCTTAAAACAATAATCACCACCATCTTATGATGAGAGCGACCTCGTTCTAGAAAGCAAAGAACAACAACGCGTCACCTCGTAATGTGCAGTTCTTCGGGCTGAGAAGCGGTCACTCTGCAGGCCAAGGCCCATCAGAGCCGTTGCGCCGTAGGGTTTGAGTTACCATGGCTACTTCGGCAGAAGTTAACAGAGAAGCCACACAGGTTAACATGTTTCCTACAGAAGAAGCGCATTCTGAGTGTCAGAGTTCCTCTGTCGTATGTCACTCTTTATGATCAACATCTACCAGCATCGCCTTGAATGTGGAACATTCTCGTATCAGTGGTAAAAAATACCGAGAGAGCGTGTAGGCTGAACACCTTGACTCACTTCATTTCGACAAATACTTTGAATGAAGGCGGACTCAGTTCACTCAATATGGTTGGACAGTTTGGAAGGTCATTCTCTTCTTGAGTTTTGCGGCCGAGGTGACAGGATCCAGCTTTATTCACCTAAAAATACAGGGTGTGTTTCTCTGTCAAAAGTAGTAGACCGAAAATTAATCAATTTGGTTTAAATAGAGATGGGCACTGCCCTGCACTGTTTATTCACACAGAAATAATTACAAAATCCTGCAAGTGAAGGTGTGGGACATAATTTAGTACTGACGTTATTTACAGATGAAGCCTTTACTTCCCATTATTCAACTTTCATGTAACTCAATAGTAACAAACTAACAACAATATTCCAGTGTTCATTTATATTTTTATTCTGAAAACATCCGATGAATAAATAATGAATAAATATATTGGGAGTGAACATTTTCTACAATAATTTTGTATTAATTTTTTATCTTAATCTGTTTACCCTCCAGAGTTGGTTTTTCACGCGAACTCAGCGAGGGATCCTACCCCTACCGCCTCATGGACAGTGTCCTGGAGCGTGAGACTTTGGGTCTGGGTATAAAATTGGGGAGGAGGACCAGTACCTCGCCCAGGTGGCCTTACCTGCTATGCTGAACAGGGGCCTTGTGGGGGGATGGGAAGATTGGAAGGGTTAGACAAGGAAGAGGGAAAGAAGCGGCTGTGGCCATAAGTTAGGTACCATCCCGGCATTTGCCTAGAGGAGAAGTGGGAAACCGCGGAAAACCACTTCCAGGATGGCTGAGATGGGAATTGAACCCACCTCTACTCAGGTGACCCCACGAGGCTGAGTGGACCCCGTTCCAGACCTCGTACCACTTTTCAAATTTCGTGGCAGAGCCGGGAATAGGACCTCCGGGGGTGGCATCCTTATTACAAACTGCCTTTCACCGTTCGGTCTGTAAGCCTATCTGAAATAACTAAACTCTTCCACAAACGTATAGTTGGAACCAGTTTTGTGCCTCGTTTAGTTCCATCCCTGTTATCATTAAATCTCTGAAAACTGAGAATAACCATCATCCCCTTTGTTTTCCTCTACTAGGGGCCGATGACCTCGATGGTAGGCCCCTTTAAAAACAAGCATCATCATCATCATCATCATAATGTTTCCCTCTACTCCTCTTACCCTCCGTGGCTGAGTCGATTATTCATCTAGGTAACATATCCTTCTTCATTCACCTCGCATGACCCCACAACTTCATCCATCAAATTTATTCCTAACTTACCCTTATCTCATCATGTCGAGTACCCTCCTACCATTGTTCTCATATGTTTGTACCTGCAATCATTCCCGCTACTTTCATGTACAATGCCTCAAAAAAGTTTTCGTCCTCTCCGCTATGTCACATTAATCCATATTTGATATGAAAAAGACAACCAGTTGACTTTCAATGTCTCTGTTTTATATAATGTTATTGGCCGCCTTTTAGTGATAAATAGCCAAACTTGTCTGTAGTTGGTAATAATGGCACATAATGTTCTAGCCCACTCCACTTGGAGGTCAAACAAATATTCGTCTGGCATACTAGGTACCAAGAAAACGAGCTCATTCAATGATTCGCCCTCCTTCAGTTTGTGTACATGTGCTGTGGTCAGTGTGCTTTGTTCCATGAAGTTGCGAGTATCAGAAGAAAAAGCATGGGACGGAAAGGGAAGGACACGACGGAGGAAGAACGACGGATAGCAGTACGGTGCTTCAAAAACGACAAAACTTTTAAAGAAATAGCTGAAGTAATATATATATACTGTTATATACAGGTATAATGAAACAAAAACATACACAAACAAACCAAGAACAGGTCTGCCTTCAGCCATGACACAGACTGAAAAACGTCAAATAGTGAGAAAAGTGAAAGAAGTTCCGAAATTGAGTGCTACAAAGATTGCTGTAGAGGTTTAGCAGGAAACGGGGAAAACATGTCAATCCACAGACAATGAGAAACAGTTTTCATGAAGATATGGAGACAGAAGCATCGTGAACTGCAAATGCAAAATCTCTCAGCCACTGTTAAACATGGTGGAGGATCTGTTCTCGTCTTGGGGGGGGGGGGAGGGGCGGTTATGAGTGCGAGTGAGGTAGGCGATCTGTGTTTTATTGAAGGCAACATGGACCGCAGACATTATATCAACATAGTAAAGTCACATCTTCCACAGAGTGTGAACAATATGGGTCTTACAGGTGTCTATATCTTCACACAAGACAATGACCCCCAAGACGCAACCCTGAACACTAAACTCTGCTTGCTATAAATCACACCTCGACGGATGGAAACACCTCTGCAATCACCAGACGTCAATTTGATTGCATGTATGGCACATTCTTGAAGAGAATCTACGGAAGTACAAGATATCAAACTAAAATGATCTTAGGGAGTTATTAATGGTGGAGTGGAAGAAAATTCCGAAAAAAACTACAGAAAATCTTGTGAGATCCATGCCAAGAACGTTGGGTGAGACAATATAGGGGAAAGGAGGACCCACAAGGTATTCAGCGCTTATTACAATACGTCAAAACAATTCCTTATGTGCGGGATACGAATATATTTTTGACGCGAATGGAGACCATTGTGACTTTGTCTATTTTTTATATTTTTGTTAACAGAGGAAACAAAGTTTTTTTAATATGTAATGTATTCGCAGGACATAATAAATAAACCTGTACTCAAGTCAATCTTATACTTTAATGTTCTAAACTTTACTTGACCTGTAAACCTCGCAAGCCTAGTTAGACGAATACTTTTTTGAGACATTGTATGTGCGCCCTTCCCGCGTCCAAGTACGACACAGTAAAAATTTCCCGGCAGCCAGATGTAATCTCAGGGTATTCCTTCTTACAAGAAAAATATCTAACTTTTCTTCTTAGGCTTAGATTAACGTGAATTCTGAGAAGAGACAGGGAACGCATGCGACAATCATCGATGAACGTCTCCATCCTATCGCATTCATGAATAAATCAATCATTCACCGGATAAATTTGACGTAAATCATATGATAAATATCTTACAACTCTATCTATAATCAACCTCTACAAATCATCACTCATTTGATAAATAAAAAGTAATAACAGAATACATTTATTAAATTAAGCATAAATGAAAGAATAGACAACTAGAATCGTCATGAAATTCCATCATCGATGAATAAATTAGTCATAATTCACAATAATATACATCTAACTCAGCGCTGGCTTAATACAAAATAATAAACTGAATCCATTGGTTCTGAAATGAACTTGTGTTTCTTAACATATTATTATGTCTGAGATTTAAATCAGTCATTCAATTACCGTGTAAATAATTAATTAATTAGTTTGCAAGAAAGTTCATGATTCAAATCAATCACAATAACATAATGACATTGAACTTTAAAATGAAATATTTCCTTATAATTGATAATTTCCTGTTTACGCAATCTGAACTCGTTATTAAATTTGTTCTCTGGAGTATAAATATTTTCTGACGATTGACGGGCTAAGGTTACTATCCCTATTGCCTACCAAAATCTAGGCTCCTATCATACTAGCCTATAATTTGAAATACCAGATAAATTATTAATCATCACTCAAAATATAAAATAACCTACAACATTTCGAACTAAACAATTCTTAATTTGTTACTATAAGGCTCAATATGCAAACACTCACTTACTAGACTCATATTCAACATATCATGTTTGTGGAAGTAATTCCGCAAGTATTTACTTTATGATATCTCGGTACTATATAACTACGTTGTACATTATGGCTATACCGACCTAATATATTTCTCACTTCACACATGTTACGAGAATGTGTCATAAGACACGAATATTTCAAAATCAACAGCTGTATTTGATATTATGGTAACTCTCTAAACTATACATATAAATCCACCATTTAAACCTTCCTTTGTGTTATTCCCACGGCGTATTTCCTTCCTTGTGCTTGTATCGCTTATTTGATCCAAACATGACTATCTTAACTTTTATCGACCATATTTACGTCTTATAATCACCTAAATTCACATTACCATTCTCAAATTACTTCATATAACTTCTTTCTCAACTATTAAACCCTCAAACAATTCCATATCATCATTATCAATACCATATTTCATCATTCATAACCTCTTCCAACATAAATGTGATTACTAAGACGGGCTATTCTCCTTTACATAAATACTTCCTTAAATGGATCAGTTCTTTTCTCATATTACGATGCTTAACCTTAAATATTTAATCATGCATCTAGTAACATTATTTGACAAGGAATAACTCGTATATATATCACACTTCTTCTCATACGATCCACTTATGACGTAAGCATTACCTGAATGATTTCACGAGATCCGTAAATGATATCTAACATTTGCAAATCTTTATATTCAGCTGTTTGATACTTTACCTCCATTCCCATAATCCTAATTACTATGATAATCCACTTATTTTACGCATAGCCAATTCCCACGAGATATCGATCTCATTATATACTAACTTAATATTGTATCAACAAATTATACGTAACACACATCACTTCACTGTATCACCTGCACTTCTAAGTATTCCGCACCTATAATACCTTATACTATATGCATAAGCCTAGCTAAATTAAGAATTAAAATATTTATAGTAAAAACATAGCTCGTCATTCATCAGGTAAGCCGTCAGTAGCTCTCTTTCTGCGTCACATGGCTGGTCATCACTGGCCACAGTCTGAGGTTCGGTTGGAGACCTCCTCTCACATTAGGTATGGTCAGCGGGCCGGATCATACCTCCCTCCAGGTTGGTCCATCTCGAGTTTATCAAGACATGTTCTTCATGGTACAACTGTCAATATTATCAAACAAGTTCGACAAGTAAGCGTTCATTTTAATGATTTCTTAGAATAATATTCTCCCTTTTAATATTCTATTTGTTTTTCTTTGCGCTATAGCCAATCAATTATCTATATTTGTATAGAATCTTCGGTCTTATCTCAGAAGAATCTATTATTTTAAATTATTTATCTTCTGAAAGTTCAATTTATTCCTTAATTCTTTTTCTTAAAGAATGATTCTTTCGTATCTTTCTCTTTCTTCAACACTTCTAGATAATTAGTTCCGATGAGCTGCTAATCTTGCGTATCGGCTCTATCGGCACGCGTATTTAAATAAATACTCATATATTACGCCGTCCTTATATTTTTTACTGTGCTATAGCAAGTACCTTGCCGCCTTTTCTTATTTTGAAGCAGTAATTCTTCAGAAATTCCACTGTAGTCGTGATTATTCCTCTCTTTCAATGCAATAAAAGCGAGTTACATCCTATCGCCTCGGGTTCAATTTTTCAAATGTGTGTGTTAATAATATAAAAAATCCTTGTTTTTTTAACAATTCACCTGACATTGCTCTGATCTCCACCGCCTTTTAAATGTACATGACTCAAGTTAGTCATGGCCTCCTAATGTATTCATATCTCAAGATTCTCTTGTATATAATCTGGGCCAGTGTGGTCTATACCTTTTCTGGACGCCATTTTGTAACAGTCCTAAAATGCAATGGGCACATATGTTACATCCAGTATATGAATAAGATATCCCGAGTCCACCCAGCATTTGTGCACTGTATATTAAAGTCGTAAAGTGTCACTTGGTATACTTCCAGCTTTAGAGAATGCGCATCACAAGCAGTCTACTTGAAATCACCCACTTCTTTCAGCTAAATTGTATGCAAATAAGAGTAATACGAAAATAAATGAATATATATTATTCGTAAATTGAAAATGAATGAATACGTTTTATTGTTAGTACCAGGCACGTCTCTTCCTTGTCTGCTTTAACTCAAGGAATGGATAATTATAGTCTTGGTGTGTATCACTAACGTACAATCTACAACTCGAGCGTTTGTTTCATCGCGACACGTGATCACCTAAATTATGTGTGAGTTGAGAAGTATCTGAAGGACATGAGCACATATTTTTTTCTATTTACAAAATTACATAGGACCATTTCATTTTATATCCTTGATTGTTCATGGTAAGAAGAATATCTAATCAACCTCTAGTGTCGTGACTTGCTCGAGGTTCTTCTGTAGTGAAGATAGCCTTGGCATTTATCTGCCCCTCTGGGATTTGCAGCTCATTCAGGGTCAAGGATGGCCATAGCCGAACTTTAGTTCTCAGAGGTGAGGCGACCTATGTTCGTAGTACGTAGTTGTAACCATCGATATGCGGTAATAAAGAACTGATAACTGAGACGGAATTAACCTTACCTCACTCTCTGTTTTCATACCTACTTCTTGAACGAGAGCCTGAGTGAACTCAGGATGTTATTCATAAACGGAAAGTATCGTCTGACTCGTTGGTTGAATGGTTAGCGTAATGGCGTTCGGTTCAGAGGGTCCCGGGTTTGATTCCCGGCCGGGATCAGGGATTTTAACCTTCATTGCTTAATTCCGGTGGCTCGGGGGCGGGGTATTTGTCCTGTCCCTAACATCCCTGCAACCCACACACCACACATAACACTATCCTCCACCACAATAACACGCACTTACCTACACATTGCAGACGCCGCCCACCCTCATCGTAGGGTCTAACGTGCAAGGGCTGCACTCGGCTAGAAATAGCCACACAAAATTATTATTATTTACTGGAAGTAACAGAAGGAATGTAGCGAGAATCACGACTGTATTATCAGGTGAAAACAATAGCAGGAGTACGCTCGCAATGAGGAGAGATAGACTTAGTTAGAAATGAACTCGATGGATGAAACAATGAATTAAAAAAAAAGTCACCTCTGGAGAAATCATTACAATGATCATTTAATACCGTCTGTTAGGAAGTGAATCCACAAGGTTGTGCAGGTACCTCGCATCCAGGTTAAGCCCCTCGCTGAAGATTTGATCGCGAATTTCCACCAAATTGCGGGGATGCTGATGTCGGGGTTTTACTCGCTGTTCCAACATGTCCCACAGATTTTCAGTGGGGTTCAAGTCAGGTGATATTGCAGGCCAATCGAGATGTAATAGGGTGGGAGAATGTTCACATAACTAGTCACATGTGCATCCAATCCGATTTCGGTGTTGTCTCCTTCAAAAATCGGGGTATCAATAGCATACTGACCACGCAAATGTTGACTCAAAGGCAACACCTGATCATCCAGAATGTTTAAATAGTAATGCCGGTTCATGTTAGTCGTCATCTCAGTGAGTGGGCCCGATCCGTGATACAAAAACACTCCCAAAACCTCACAGACCCATCTCCGGCTTGAATCTGACCTTGTACACATCCGGGATGAAATGCTTCATTTGGGCTTCGGCGCACTCGACGACGTGCCTCATTGGAATACAGGCAGTAACGTGATTCGTCAGACCACATTACGTTCCGCCATTCAGTTACAGTCCACGTTCGATGATTTCTAGCCCATTGAAGACACCCAGCTTTATGTGCCTGTGTGAGCAATGGCTTCTTGCGTGGTGACCGACTCCAAATGTTGATTGCATGCAGTTCCCGTCGCCATGTTCTCTCTCGAACAGTTTAGGATGGACCTTCATTTACTGACTGCAGCAATTCCTGTCGGGTTTGGAAGCGATTTTGATTCACTAGCTGAGAAACGCGTCTCCAGTCCCTCTCAGTCAGGAAATTTTCCCGACCACAATTCTGACGTCGTGTTTTATGGCCACTACGTGTAGACACGTTCAACAGTCCGCTGCGAAACACCAACGAATCCATCAACTTCACGAACCATATGGCCATGGGCAGGGCCAAACACGATTACCCCTGTTTGCCACTCTTACATCTACCCACGCTGACGTACACTGTCCGCTTGAAACATCAATGTAGAGGAGTGCGCGTGCGGTTGAGCACCGGACTCGTTATCTGCGCTAGCGTCATGCAAAACACGCTCTATGCTCGGTTCATATTTGTCGAGGATGGCCATGACCGCTTCCCAGAGGCGAGGCGAGCGATGTCCCTTCATACTCGCTCCTTCACACGCTATCTCAGTCACAGGTAGTTGTGCTCACCTCCCTCCGTCCTTGTTTAGCCGCACTCTGCTATGTTTATCTCGCCTACCTTTATCTTTAAAAAATTATCTCAAAATTAATTTTAAACTTCCTCTTTGTTCAAGGCTTTCTATCCAAGGAGATATGGCTAGTGCAAAAAAATTCTAGCCACAATGGTGGACTCGTGACTGGGCATGATAATATCAATAGTTAAACCCATATTTTCAACTGTGTTTCTACACTATACAGAGCTGGGTATGCCTCGTACTGTCACAAAACTGGAAATAATGTAATAATTATCACTCCTGTCGGAGAAATGGTTAATGAATTTCACATGATGACACGTGTATTCCTCCTGTCTAGTGTGCTTCGCTGCTCTATATACCGAAACTAAATACACATTATTAAAGCATAAACCATAGGCCTATATTTCACTTCTAGCCATACCAAAGACTATTCATACAAACTTTGCGAATTAATAAGTCAGTACATCAAATAAAGTTAAATACTAAAATTAACAGCCTGTTTCCAGTCATTCGACCGGGTCAGGAATGGAATGAATGAAGTCTCCATCTAACGGCGAGGATAGGAAATATGCCGGCTGCCGAAGCCTCCCGCACGCCTCTGGGGCAATGACAAATGACTGACAGATGAAATGTTAATGGAGAGTGTTGCTGGAATGAAAGACGACCGGGAAAACCGGAGTACCCGGAGAAAATCCTGTACCACCTCCGCTTTGTCCAGCACAAATTTCACATGGTGTGACCGGGATTTGAACCGGGGTATCCAGCGATGAGAGGGCGACGCGCTGCCGCCTGAGCCACGAGGGCTTCGAAGTCAAATATAAACCTCAACATTAATTTTAAACGTACTTTTTGCTGAAGGCTTTCTATCCAAGGAGATATGGCTAGTGCAAAAATTCTAGCTCCAAATTGGGAATGAATTACAAACTAATTATTTATCGTTATGATTGTTATGACTGAATAACAAGTCTTTGAATTGGTCTGGGTCTAGCCGAATCCTACGGCTCGTTAGGAACATTACAGCTTTACTACAGTTCCTTTCGCTGCTTGCATTGTCTGCTGGAATGCACAACGTACGTTTGGCAATTACTGACGGAGTAGGTAGACTGATCTCATGCTCCTTCCACCAGGAGAATGGGAAAACACAGAAAATCATTCTCTGGACAGCCGATGGTGTGAACCGGCCCCTCTGTTCGTTTGGCCGGTCGGAGTTTAGAGCTGTCGTACCACGGAACTGCCATGACCACTTGTAGGTAGAGACCGACTCTGCATCCGCCAACCCTCATTCAACCATTCCATCAACCTTTATACCTCCGAATTTCTGTTCTTTGCTCTTTGTAAACAAAGGCTTAATCATATCTGGATGAACCACGTTGCTTGCAACTTCAATAAAGCAAGCAAGGTCATCCTTCCTAGTCAGCAAGCTTCGCTTCGAACATGCCCTGTCGAACGAATCGGAGCAAACTCGGGAATTTTGGCTTACACGCTCCACTCATGCGTGATAGTGGTTGCATATGCAGCAGGGCACACGTTGATAACCCGTCTCAAGTTCGAACAATGCACGCCAATAATTTGTACCGGCTTAACGATCCATCTGTGCGTACGCACTAGAGTGACTACTTTTTAGTGCAGGTTACTTAGGAGAATGGTCCCAGTCATGGAGGGTAAGGCGATCAGACCGAGGTCCTGGCGATGACAGTTACCCTCGGTTTTTAATGATTATAAGTTAAGAGGTGTGAAACTAGCCGAGGCTAGAGGGGCGGTCACAAAGAGGTGGGAACAATGCTGGATGATAGTCATAATGAGGATATAAAGGCTATGTTAGGAATGAAGTCAATGGCATACGAATCGGCTTCGTTGTTGGGATTGTGAAGCGAGAGGAGGATTTTAGGTTACCTAGGAAACCAATGGACTCGATCTGAGGCTCAGATTCATCTATTGACAACTGAATGATAAGAAGTATTGGAAAAGGAAGACACCACAGGGCTAAATATTTCAAAGACAGGCTTGTGCAGGAGTTCCGTTAACTCACAGAAGGTTGCAGACTGACTTTACACATGTGGCTGGTAGTCTTGTGGTTTTGCGTAACTGTTGATGTATTGATAATAGCCACGAGATCTCTAGTTTTACACGGAATTCGGACCACGGGGATGTGTTAAAAATCCCACATGCATTGACCGGCAGCATTCCCCTTGTTGAGAAATCAGTGACTATTCACTAAAATATCATGCCCGCATATATCCCTATTTATTATTATTTCTGACCCTTTTCCTAATGGATTTGGTCCAACAGGACAACCTTCATGCCGCCATTTCTATGTGGAGGAATCTATTCACAAATGAGTATATTTGTGGTGGTTGGTAGGTGTGGTGTGTTATATGTACAGAGATGTGCATCATCAATCCCCGAGCCAGTGGAATGAAACATAAACAGGTAAAATCTCCAACCTAGCCGGGTCTTGAATTTAGGGCTCTCTGAGCGGAAGGCCAGTACGCTGACCATTTAGGCAAGGAGCAGACATGCCTCCCACATGCATGTATGTATGTATGTATGTATGTATGTATGTATGTATGTATGTATGTATGTATGTATGTATGTATGTATGTATGTATGTATGTATGTATGTATGTATGTAGTAAAAGGATAATATGAAAATAGTCGCCATTTTTCTACATTTACTAAAATCTTGCGATAATCTGTATGATCCCAGTGTCTGTACTGGCGAGTATATCGCCAGTAATAGAATAAAATAATAATGTTATTTGCTTTACGTCCCACTGACTACTTTTTAAGGTCTTCGGAGACGCCGAGGTGCCGGAATTTAGTCCCGCAGGAGTTCTTTAACGTGCCAGTAAATCTACCGACACGGGGCCGTCGTATTTGAGCACCTTCAAATACCACCGGACTGAGCCAGGATCGAACCTGCCAAGTTGCGGTTAGAAGGCCAGCGCCTTAACCGTCTGAGCCACTCAGCCCGGCATCAGTAATAGAGATTAAGAATTAGAAGCAAACGGTTGCAGGCTGAATGCCAAGTATCTTATAGACTATATTTAAAGTTGGAAACTACCGAGTAAGTGGTTGTGTGGCTTAAGTCACGTAGCTACCAGTTTGCATTCGGGAGATGGTGGGTTCGAACCCCACTGTCGGCAGCCGTGAAGGTGGTATTTCGTGGTTTACCATTTTCACACCAGGCAAATGTTTTACCGTTATTAAGGTCATGGTCGTTTCCTTTGCATCCTACTCCTTTTCTATCCAATCGTCGCCATAAGGCTTATCTGTATCGGTATTTTTTTTTAAAGCTCGAAACTAAGAAAAAAATTGAAATTTCTCGACCGCATTGTAATCAACTTTAAACCTTTAAACCTATTAGGTCGTGTTACGTAAGTAGAGCATGGACGCGAAATCGGGTGGTTTTAGGTTCGGATCCCACTAGTGTTCGTTTGGCCATTTCTGTACATAACATCTCTTCAACACGTACTACATGTACGTAAAACGACCTAATATGTTGAAAGTCGATTTGGATTACGGAGAAAATATCTCATCTAGCATAGCCGAGGGTGTGTTACTTGAAGCCAAGTGCATTCTGACCCATTTACTCCTAACCCTCCTTGAAATTCATGACAGATTCGAGAATCTACCCTGACCCATCTAATATTTGCTTTACGTCGCACCGACACAGATAGGTCTTATGGCGACGATGGGATAGGAAAGGTCTAGGACTGGGAAGGAAGCAGCCGTGGCCTTAAGTTACAGCTAGAGCATTTGCCTGGTGTGAAAATGGGAAACCACGAAAAACCATCTTCAGGGCTGCCGACAGTGGGGTCCGAACCCACTATCTTCCGGATGCAAGATCACAGCTGCGCGCTCCTAACCGCACGGCCAACTCGTCCTGTCCTAACCCATCTGAATGGGAGGCTACTCTGATGACTCCGCGGCACGACATGTCGTGACAATGGTGTATGACCTGCACAGAAGACATATGTAGTTGATGTTGGTGGACTGTGCTGAACTGTGTCTAATCTCGAACTCTTTCTTCTAGTATTCCCATATTATCATCGTTTCTTAAATTTCTGTTTTGGTGAGTAAAAAAATAGCTTATACTCAGAATGAGCCAATTCTCAGGCACTAGTAAATTTACTCCTGTAAACAGTTCATATTTCCCTTTCACGCTTTCTGAAAAACGTCATTCCTATGAGGGTTCACAGACAAATATATTTTGGGTTCTCCTCAGTTCCGATATCACCAGAATCAAATAAAAAGGAATCGATTTTGGCCCTGATGTGTCCTCGATCTCTTAGCTACAATACAGGGTGAAAAAAAAATGCCGCACCTGGAGGTCGGTATGCGATTGCTCATCCCATTGCAAGACAAAAGTTTCTATAACCAAATCGGATCTGGTGCTGTTGCAAAACAAGTCGAAAACGAGAAGCTGGCAACACTGTCACACCCTGCAGCGCATCGGAACGTAATAGCGAAACATGCATCATCCCGCTCTACCGTACCCGCCATCGCAGCTCACTGAGTAGACGGCTGGGTTATCAAAACCACATGCACCATGGAGGTAGGGCTCGAATCTACGTCAGGTTTCCTTTCTTTTGTGTGTGTGACGTCAGGTCCCTAGTTCCCGTCGTGTAACTGCGTTTGTAAGCATGGCATCCTGTTGTCACATGACAATAGTCTGATAATGTGGTTCATTCAACTGAATGCCTGAGTCGACTAACCACACAGTGCACAACCATAACGGTTCCTGTCAAGTGCATGTAGGGCGGCTTCCTGATGGAGTACACAAACGGCGAATACGTCGATATGCTTTTAGTGTTAGGTGCATCCGATAACCAAGCTTCTGCTGCTGTTCGTGAGTATGCAGCACGGTATCCTCAAAGGCGCCATCCCGATACGAATGTTTTCCGTCGTCCTGAGCAACGCCTGCGAGAAGTCGATAATCTTCGTCCACAAATAGTTGACAGAGATCGTCCAAAGAGTAGACTTACTCAACAAACAGAGGACGACATTCTTGAAGCCGATCACCAATAACCTCGGCGAAGTACCCGTTATATTGCAAGGCAGTTCCAGGTATCTTAAACACTGGTTGTTGACGTGTTGCATGACGAAAAACTGCTTCCATATCATTACATGTTAACCCAACACCAGCGGCCAGAAGACCGCATTCAACGAGTACAGTTCTGTGAATGACTTTTGCAACAAATTGAAGATAACGAACATTTTATAAAGAATGTGATATGGACTGACGAAGGTAGCTTCACTCGGGAAGGTATTTTCAACCATCACAACAGCCATTTTTGGTCTGACCACCACCCACATGTCACCCGTGAACGTGGCTTTCAGGCACGTTTTGGCATAAACCTGTGGGCTGGAATCGTGGAAGGACTGCTTTTAGGCCCTTACCTATTGCAGTACAAATTTAATGGGCCCCGCTATCGTACGTTTCTGGGCAATACTTTGCCTGACGCTTTCGAAAACGTTCCACTTGGTGTTCGACGACAGGTATGGTTTCAGAATGATAGTGCATGGGCACACTTTGGAATGACTGTGGTAATGGGTTAAATGAATCGTTTCCAGGGAAATGGATTGGTCGTGGCGGTCCACTCATCTGGCCTCCACGTTCCTCGGACCTTAATCCAATAAATGTTTATTACTGAGGACACTTAAAAGAACCTAATAGCTCACGTGCATGCTGCATCGGCAATGGTTGATGCCGGCGTGTTGCCTAGTTTTCACTTGAGAATGAACGATATTCGTATTGTGTGATGGATGAAGCCAAATGGAGTGCAACAAGACCTGGAGAGTGAAGATATTCAGCGCAGTGTGGAAGTGAGGATGGCACCGAAGAGACGCTTGTAAGTCAATTTTATATGAAATAGGTTTAAATGGTCCAAGAATCCTCCTGCTCCTCCTCCTTGTTATGTTTCTGTCAGAATGGAAAGGTCCAGAAGAAAATATATTTTCTTCATTGTTGGTAGTTTTGTAGATAGGCTATTTCGAACTTTCATTTCTTTCTGCTTATTTCTTTCTTTGAAGCTCCATTGGTTGTACAACTGTATAAGATCATACAGTACTGCACTTTTTTACTATATATCTACAGAAAATTAAACTAATGCATATCAACGTGAATGTTTTCTCGTTTTTTGAAATATGTAATACAATATAGTTACCGGTATCTCATAACGACCCACAAATGTAGCTCGAGTGAAATGGGACTAGCCATTTATCTCTTGGCCTTCAAAATAACCTTGGGATCAAATTGGCACCGCAAGCCAGCTAAGTTACAACAATCTACGACGTCACTTGAGGGTAATCTTCTGTATTGCCAACGTTGATTCTCCATTTATTTATTTATTTATTTATTTATTTATTTTTATTTATTTATTTATTTATTTATTTATTTATTTATTTATTTATTTATTTATTTATTTATTTATTTATTTATTTATTTTTATTTATTTATTCATTTATTTATTTAATTATTCTAGCGCTCTTGCAAGTCCAATCCTTTACCATAGAGCATGAATAGACAGATATTACATTTTACGTATTTCTTCAGGACACTTTCAACGGGAAGAACAATAAAAATAAGACTAAATATACCCGTCGAGTTGGCTGCGCGGTTTTTTTCACGTAGCTGTAAACTTAATTTCGAGGGGTTTACCGCGACTCTTAATATGACATCATCCGCAGAGGTAGCTGGACTTGTTCTAAATTTTATCTAGACTTGTTTTGTAACATGGTTCATTAGTGCTCGTACCTGTACTTGAGGTTGTGGAAGCGAAGAGTGAAAAGTGTTGGAAGTAGCATTTTAACACAGAATAATATTCCATCTCAGAGGACCTATCTAGTCAACAGCGAATCGAGATCAGCGTTAACAACAGCTGTATACCTCATGTGTATACTCTGCGATGGTCACAGTTATCATAAACCATGGTTAATGTAAGTATAACTTCAGAGTGTGAAATATACGTCTATTTGTTTATTACATATTTCGTTTACTTATTTGTCCATTTTAAAATTATTATTATTATTATTATTATTATTATTATTATTATTATTATTATTATTATTATTAATTCAACGTGATAACAATTCTACGTCTTATGAATTGTAAACCACGTCCAGACAATTCTCCTATACTTCAGATCAAAGGGTTAAAGTAAAAAATAAAATATAAAAAGGAAACTTATCGATCGTTAACATGCTTTTTTTTTTTTTTTTTTTTTTACAATTCCGGAGTATTCATGGACGAAGTAACTTCAGCCTATTCTTATCTTTGTAATTCAGCACCCGGCTAGTTCGCCGTGCGGTTACAGACGCGAAGCTGTGAGCTTGCATCCGGGAGATAGTGGGTTCGAACCTCACTGCCGAGGTGCCAGAATTTTGTCTCGCAGGAGTTCTTTTACGAGTCAGCAAATAGACCGACACGAACTTGAAGTATGTGAGCACCTTCATATTCCACCGGACTGAGCCGGATCGAACCTGCCAAGTTGAGGTCAGAAGGCCAGCGCCTCTACCGTCTGAGCCGCTCAGCCCAGCATAGTCTTCCGGTATTTACTGGTTATGAACCAATTTGACCATGATCCATTTGAGGATGGCATTACATCCATGTGGGCACAGATTTGTTTCCTATTATTTCACTGCATACTACAGATAGTTGCCTAAAGTTGCTATCTAGTGAGTATAGCTAGCGAACATAATGAAAATTGTAAGGAATGTTAAGAATAATCGTAGTTCAAAAAACCGTGTCGTGCTTTGTAACGGTTGATTATTTCACAGTCAGGTCATCACGTTTACATTTGGTTTCATATATTTTAAAAATATTTCTTGAGTAAAAAAGTAATTAAAAGTAAAGAACTGTTAGTGGGCTGCTGTCAATATTCACTTTCGAATTGCGGCAAAAATGTTCATATATCTACTATAAATTTCGAAATCGATAGTCGTATAATTTTGTATGGTAGCTTCTTAAGTTTGGAAAGTATTAGTCAGACAGTGGTGTAGCATTTTTCGAGCGTAACCTCTAAAAAGAATATTACTCTAGTTAGAATGCTAGTGATTACCTACAACATTTTACTTCTTATAACTTGTAAACTTATAAAGCAGTCGCAGTTATAAATAACATAACGGAATGGTTCATGTGAGTCCATAGTTTCGCTTTCGGCTCTCGGTCACGTGGGAATGGAATAAACGATTCAAATGAACGAATCATTTTTGTGAATCGATTCAAATGAATCGGTTCTTCAAAATGAATCAGATGCCCTATCTCTAGATCAATCACCTAGAATCTAAACCGATTGGTAGTTAGTGTGTTGGTAAGACACATAAGCGCATCTAGCGGCGGTCGCGAGAGTTAAGCGGAAAAAAGAAGGATTCCTTCCGTCCAATGGCCCCCGTCCCTTTCATAAGCAGCGGCAAAGCTATACTCTCGTCATTGTAATTTCTGCACTCCGTCATGGCAAGGTCGGCATTGCGAACGTCCTGCGTAATACTACTGGCCTTCGCCACCACCAGTAAGTGACCACATTCTTAACATTAGTCGTTTAAAATGACACGGGTTCTGAATTGTGTAGCACATTCTTTCTGTTTTTATGTCATCAAGCTGGTGTACTATATTATACTAACATTAGTGTGCTTCTTTTCGTGTGATTCGTGTCATGAAGTTACTCTTTGATCTAAATTTATTATCTGCCTTCCCAGACACAGCGCGTTTCAGTAAAGGCAGAAAAAATTAAAAATGAGAAAAGGTCATTCTACTGAACATTTTGGGACAGGGAACCTAGATTGTGAGGGCGCTAGCTTAAGAAGAAATAGATTTAAACATGCCTATCACTGTTAGTCTTCGGTTTTCCGAATTATTTTCACTCGTTTTTACATATATTTATTTACGTTTCGATTTTACATTATTTGAAGTTACATGTTATGTAATTTAGTTTTTATATAATTTTAAGTTATTACTGTACAGTGACATATCATTGACGAACCTGAGTAAACGTTCCATTTTATACCTCACAACGATTGCTCAAAATGACGACCACCAACCTCAGTGAAAGCAATACATGGGCTTACGAGTTTCTACCGCACCCGGAAACGGTAATAGTGATAGGCATGTTTAAACCCATATCTCAGATTTTTCACGTTCTAGGTTCCCTATCGGAAAATGTTCAGGACATCATCTCTTAGTTTCTGTTTCGTTTCTGCACACTTTTACTGAAATCATACGACTGTCTACATTTATCTTAGTTCGATTGATTGATTGATTGATTGATTGATTGATTGATTGATTGATTGATTGATTGATTGATTGATTGATTGATTGATTGATTGATTGATTGATTGATTGATTGATTGATTGATTGATTGATTGATTCATTCATTCATTCATTCATTCATTCATTCATTCATTCATTCATTCATTCATTCATTCATTCATTCGTTCGTTCGTTCGTTCGTTCGTTCGTTCGTTCGTTCGTTCGTTCGTTCATGATTAAGCGTTCTAATTTAAGGTCACTAGCTCTAAGGACCTCAAATTCTCGATAATACGGATGGCTTGATGCAATAGGCAAAGGGCCACAGAGAGAAAAGTATAGGATATTATGTTCTCTAGTCCTCCGATACTCCAACACAAAAAGGAAAAGACTAGATCAAGGAATATTAGCCCAGTATCCACGAATTTGTGCACTTAATATTATCCAGAAATTCAAAAAGTAAATGAATATATATTCTTAAATTTTGCATCAATTAAGTTTGAACTTGACCCAATGTTTCTAGGAAGTAAAGCAATTTCCATCAGCTGTCGGTGAGATGCATCTTAGAATGATGCAATTTAAAAGTCACTTCTCTCAATTTGTAGAACCTGAATGTCTTCTTATGTTGGAACGATTCGTGTACATAGGGTGTACTCATATATTCAGCAATCCGAAATCGACCTGTAATACAGTTGTTCATAGGATCAACACATTCATATTACCAAGGTAGTTTTGTACCAATAAGAGTTATACCAAATCCTTCTCGGATTTGAAATGATATCTCCACACAGAACCTACACCGGTAATTGTACAGCAGATGATATACTGTTGCCAGCCCACTTCAACATTCTGTGAAGTAGCTTTGATAATACACTCTAAGAAACATTTCTGGAAAACTAATTACACAAGAACCTCGTTTATCCGGATTAAGAGGGACCGGAACTGATCCGCATTTTCGAAAATCCGGATAATCCGGAAAACTAAAAAACAAATACAGCAGCTATTATATAATATATTAACATAAGTTGTACGGTAATACATTTGTTTCAATTGTACAAAAAAATATAAGAACACTTTTCATACATTTACGACTCTGTTTTCTGCACTAAAAAAATGTGTGAGCTTTTCCTGTTTTACATTTGTATAGCGTTTGCGCGCAGCACGATCACGAAGACGTTTTACTAAAACAGGTCTGCTGGTGTGGTTTCAGTCTGGGATTCTAAATAGGCCATCAATTCGTCCAGGTGCTTTGTTGCATTTGCATCAGTAATTGTTTCTTCTGATGGAGCGCCGGTTTTATTTTCAAATTCAGCATCTCTCTCGTCATTACCTGCCGTGAAACAAGATGCAATAATTTATTCATCTGTTATTATGCCGTAGCCTGAATTACAGGCATCTTTCAACTAGTCATTTACGTCGTTCACATCTACGTCCGAGCATCCGGGAATGCGTGCAAATGTGTCAAGGGACTCAGAAGAGTCCACGTTTTCCCAATATAATTTCCAGGTGAATGCCGGAACGGTATCTTTGATAGACTGCGGCCGACTTACTTCCAATTCCTGTCCTTAATTATCCTTGTCGAAAACACATTCAAGAAGATTCAACCCCGTAAAAGAAATACTGTGCAAGTAAAAATAAATTGTTATTATTTTCGATTCCTGCATGTCGTAAAAGGCGACCGAAGGGGGACCCAGGGACTTTCATCTTGTGAGCGTGGATTGGAGACCAAGGACCTTATAGCTGAGTCTGGCATTGCTTCCAGTTACTTGTGCTATGCTCTTCGCTTTCACCTTTCGTATCTGACTTTCCTTGGTCAGTTCTTGTTCTCTTCCTACCCGGAAGATATTGGGTTATCAACACCTACGGAGTAATTTATTTCACGCCCTTCGTGGCTCTTAGCCTTTTTTCCGATAACTTCATGCTTTGTTGTATCGGACCTCTTCCATTTTCCTTCTAATTGGAGTCATTAAGGGCTCGTTGCCCATATTTACTAATTATATTATTAATTTTATTAATTTATTCATTTATTAATTAATTTATTAATTATTATTATTATTATTATTATTATTATTATTATTATTATTATTATTATTATTATTATTATTATTATTATTATTATTATTATTATTATTATTATTATTCCCGGCACCACAGCTAAATAGTTAAAGTGCTGACTTTTGGTCTAACGGTTTTCGAGTTTGATTTGTGGCCGGCTTGGAAATTTTGACTTTAATTGGTTAATTCCTCTAACTCGGGGCTGAGTTTGTGCTGTCTTAGTGGTGGTGATTATTGTTTTAAGAGGATGTACAACTAGGCAACCATCCTCTATGTAACACTAATCAGAGAGAAATAATGGAAGGGGTCCGACACTTCGAAAAATGAAGGTATCGGCCAAAGGAAGACAAGGGCCACGAAGGGCGTGTAAATGAAAGACTCCCTAGCCCTCGCAAGCCTAATAGCGTCGGGGTCAGAAAAGAAGAAGAGTTGACCAAGAGAGGTCGGATAGGATAGATGAAAGTGAGGAGCCAGGCACAAGTAAGTGGAAGCAATGCCAGGACTCAGCTTAGGGCCTCGTGGTCGCCAACCCACGCTCCAAAGTTCATAGCCCCTGAGGCCCCTTTTAGTCGCCTCTTACGACAAGCAGGGGATACCGTGGGTGTTATTCTACCGCCCCCATCCACAGGGGGATGTGCTGTCTTAATCATTAGAATTCATCTTAGGTATTGCCCCATTCTCTATACGGCGTCAACTCGAAAGACCTGCACCAGGCCTCTTCGGACGTAATATAATATACTATGATTTATGAGCGCAGTTCTTCTGCCTTCCCTCTGGTGAGGTCAATAATAATAATGATAATAATAATAATAATAATAATAATAATAATAATAATAATAATAATAATAATAATAATAATATACTGGGCAAGTTGGCCGTGCGGCTAGGGGCGCGCAGCTGTGAGCTTGCATCCGGGAGATAATGGGTTCGAATCCCACTGTCGGCAGCCCTGAAGACGGTTTTCCGTGGTTTCCCATTTTCACACCGTAACTGAAGCCACGGCCGCTTCCTTCCCATTCCTAGGTCTTTCCTATCCCACTGCTGCCGTAAGACCTATCTGTGTCGGTGCGACGTAAAGGGAATAGCAAATAATAATAATAATAATAAGAAGAAGAAGAAGAATATTAATAATAATAATAATAATAATAATAATAATAATAACTATAGATGATTTACCACAATGATGAGATCTACAACGGAGATAAGACAGAATACTCATCAGAACACAGATTCTCTCCTGTCACTAACAACCAAAACCCTATTGTTGCTTTTGTTTCATAGTCACATTGATTCAGAATATTAGTCTATTATTTGCACCTTGGGGATAAAAGGACATAAGAACGAAAAGAAATGAGCATGAGGGAGTGCAGGGCTGAGCTAAGAAGAAAGCCCGCCAGGGTTAAGAACCATGCAGTCCAAACGAACCCAAAAATAGAAAATTCACGAGATGGACACTTTTACGTGTTATATAAGTGATAGTGAATTTGTTTTACATTTTGAAACTCTTACCTGCAGTCATCGGCGTGATTAACAATAGTACGCTACACGTTGTGAACATCCTTCTTCATGTACCACCAAGTGTGTATGTAGACTGGCCTCGTCCTGTAAGGAGTGTTATAATAATTTGGGTCCAGGGGAGAAAACTGTACCTCATGATTTCAAATTATGTACTGTTTCAGTATTCTTAGGATATTACAGTAGTTTGAAGGATTGATGAAATGGAACATCTCAGATCCTGCTCCTTAAGCCTGTCTCAGAACGTAGTATCTGGACAACCTCACACATGAGGTTTCTACCTCACAGCTGAGTCATTGACCTACTTCGAACGCTACAGATTACTTGGCGAGGCTAAAGTTGCAAAGACAACAACAACAATTAAAAACTATGTTTGCAATGTGGCGAAAGGTTAGGAGATGAGTTTTCCATTTGAACGTTTCCTTCTTTTCTTCTTTATTCCTTAAAAAACAAATCTCTTCACTTTGTAGCTTTCTTTGCCACTATTGTCATCCCTTCTCTACTGAACTTCGTGGTACAGTCCGTTACTCGTTATTATTCTATTCCCATGATAACGGGTTCGATCCCCGCAGAGATCGGTAGGATTTGAGGGTGTTTGTTTTTAAATCTATAACTGTGTGGCTATTTAGTGTGTCGAAACTAGTTCAGAATAAAGCAATTAGAAAATACTTGATAAAAACAAATAACAGATTATATTTGAAAAGACACAATCAATTAATTTTAGTATTGCTTTATTCAGTATAAAATGTTCTTAAATGTTTTCTTATTCAGGTATATACTAAATTTATTTTATCGTGAGTCATTTTTGAAGAATCTCGCAGTTACAGATTAAGCAAGTCGAAACTGAAAAAAAAAAAAAAGGCGTCCACTATGGCAAAAAACTGGGGAGTTTAAATGAACCACTTGATGACGTTGAATAACTGCCGTAGGACAAATTCTGACATCTCAGTATCTATTAAAATCAGTAACACTAGAATGTAAGTTAATAAAATAATAATAATAATAATAATAATAATAATAATAATAATAATAATAATAATAATAATAATAATAATAATAATAATAATAATAATACAGTAGACCTTGTTAATTCGAATGTCTTTCGATTCTAATTCGTGAATAATTCGAAGTTCTCCTCTGTAGCGTAGTGGTTAGTGTGATTAGCTGCCAGCCACGGAGGCCCGGGATCGATTCCCGGTTCTTCGACGAAATTTGGAAAGTGGTACGGGGGTTAGAACTGGACTCTTCAGGTTCAAATTAACCATGTTTTACATTATTGTAATTATCTGTTCTCTTATTGGTGTATTTTTGTAGTATGATCTGCTCATTCCTACCTCTGGTTCAATCAGTTGCGTTTAGTGAAGTACATTATCTGGTGTTGAGATAACCCTGGGCAAAACAAGAGCTCAAGTTGGCTACAGTCTACGGATTATGTTGCGTAACCGTAAGTTTAATTTCGGGAGATGGTGGGTTTGAACCACACTGAGGGCAACCTTGAATATGTTTTTCCATGGTTTCTTATATTCACACCTGCACTGATGTCATGGTTAATATCCAGCTCCTTGGTTGAATGGTCAGCGTCGAATCCCTCTGGTCAGATGATTCGGGTTCCATTCCAGAAATTTTAATCATGTGTGATTAATTCCTCCGACTCCGGACTAAATCCACATGTATCACTCGCGAGCCCACCGGGGCTGTAAGAGAAATGGAGGAAGAAGTATCACCATGACTAGTACTTTCCCATTCCGAGAATTCTTCTCTAAGCATAGCACCACAGAAAATATTCCCTGTTAGAGCGACGTTAAGAAGTAAAATTTATTCTAGGAACGTCGGTGGGTCAGAGGTCATTTTCACACCTTTCTTAAAAATGCAGCCTGAAGAAGCAATAGTAACGTTATTTGTTTTACTTCCCACTAACGAATTTTATCCTTATCGGAGACACCAAGGTGGGGCAATTTTTCTTTTAAGAATTTTTTTTGTGTGCCGGCTAATGTACCGACACGAGACTCACAAATTTACTTCAAGTACTATACCACTGAATGGAGCCGGGTTTGAACCCACCAATTTGTGTTTATAATGCCATCTTTCTACTGTTTGAGCCGCTCAGCCCGGCAGCCTAAAAAATCTAGTATTACTTTTGAATAAATCCTGATCCTGCAACTATGGGAAATCGTAAGAGAAGATGCACAAATTAAAGAACTTATCAGCAAGCTGCATACAAAATAAGTGATACAAATAAGAGTGAGTAAAAAATTTCGACATATTTTCAAAATGATAGCACTGTAATATTTTGTTAATAATAATAAAATAATCATAAAGTTACAAAAAAATTAATAAAATAATTGAAATAAATTAAATTAATTAAAATAATGAATCGAAAAGTAGGTAGTATGGGCGCCAGAGTTCACCAGAATGAATCCCTCAAATTTTGATAGAACATGATAAACCTTTCTCTCCCAGGGCGTGTACATAAAAATCCGCGTACTGGTACATCTGCTTGGGGCCTTACCTACCCTTCTGAAAACCACTAATTAGGTAGGTACCACACCTACGTTCATCAATAACTCCACTGATTCTAAAATAACTAACTATATTCTCAATAACATCCGTGCATGAGCACTTCATTAACTTACCAAAATATACATATAATACACACACAAAATATTGCTGGAAAACTCCATATTTACAACGAAAATAATGAAAACAGTGCGAAAACGAACGCGAAGACTAAGCCACAATTTGCAGTTAATCCATTCAACAATGCACATATATGTATATAAGTGCCCTTCACTATCTCTGTGTATCAACACAAAGGTACTATACCTCATAATACTGTGTTCACTGACTCTAACACTTGTTTTAAAGATATATTAACTTGAGCAACACACGCTTGTCGTTTTAAAATGTAAATTCTGGAAAGTCTGAGATATAGTATCTCCCCGCTTTCACCAACATAAAATAAGAAGCCGCCACAAGTGATGCAATACCCAGTGCCTAAGCACTTCACAATTTGTAGGTCAACCACGTTCCACAAAGATAATAACAGCCACGTTCCACAAACGTTTGAAGTCCATTCAACTCCAGTGGGAAACTGGGAGTGAAATTTCTAGATCCTAATGGGTATGTAGGAGATAGGGATCTGCGCTCTGATGGCCTTCACTTAAACCGCAGTGGTACGTATAAGTTAGGAAATTTGTTTGGAAGGGTAATATGGGGTACATTCAGGGAAACAGGGTGGCCTAGGGAGCGGTGATAAGGGAACAGGGAACTGGAAATCAAGTGGGGATGACATAAAATTGTTAGTGTTGAACTGTAGAAGTATTGTAAAGGAAGGAATAGAACTAAGTAATTTAATAGATATATATTTACCAGACATTGTAATAGGAGTTGAATCATGGCTGAGAAATGATATAATGGATGCAGAAATTTTCTCGCGGCACTGGAGTGTGTATCGTAGAGATAGGATAGGAATGGTGGGAGGGGAAGTATTCATTCTGGTGAAAGAAGAATTTGTAAGCTACGAAAAAGTTAAAGATGAGGCACATGAAATTCTAGGTGTAAGGCTCATTTCTAAAGATAATAGGCAACTTGATATATTTGGAGTGTACAGACCGGGAAATGGTAGCACTGACGCGGATTCGGAATTATTTGATAGGATAGTCGGCTATGTGGGAAACGACATGGAAAGAAATGTGATTGTAGCGGGAGATCTGAATTTGCCAGATGTCAATTTGGGAAGGAAATGCGAACGACAGGAAGCATGACCAACAAATGGCAAATAAGTTAATATGGGAAGGACAGCTGATTCAGAAAGTGATGGAACCAACCAGAGGGAAAAATATCCTGGATGTGGTGCTGATAAAAAACCTGATGAGCTCTATAGGGAAACTGAAGTAATAGATGGTATTAGTGATCATGAAGCTGTTTTTGCCGTAGTCAAAAATAAATGAGATAGAAAGGAAGGTCTTAAAAGTAGGACTATTAGGCAGTACCATATGGCTGATAAAGCAGGCATGAGGCAGTTTCTAAAACGTAACTATGATCGGTTGAAAACGGTAAATAAAAATGTAAACAGACTCTGGGATGGGTTTAAAGAAATTGTTGAGGAATGCAAAAACAGGTTTGTACCTTTAAAGGAGGTAAGCAATGGTAAAGACCCACCTTATTATAATAGAGAAATAAAGAGACTAAGAAAGAGGTGCAGACTGGAAAGAAATAGAGTTAGAAATGGCTGTGGAAGTAAGGAGAAATTGAAGGAACTTACTAGTAAATTGAATCTAGCAAAGAAGGCAGCTAAGGATAACATGATGGCAAGCATAATTGGCAGTCATACAAATGTTAGTGAAAAATGGAAGGGTGTGTATAGGTATTTTAAGGCAGAAACAGGTTCCAAAAAGGTCATTCCAGGAATAATTAATGAACAAGGGGAGTGTGTATGTGAGGATATTCAAAAGGCAGAAGTAGTCAGTCAGCAGTATCTAAAGCTTGTTGGTTACAAGGAAAATGTCGATATAGAGGAGGAGACTAAAGCCAATGAAATATTAAAATTTACATATGATAACAATGATATATACAATAAGATACCAAAGTTGAAAATTAGAAAAGAGGCTGGAATTAATCAGATTTCTGGGGATATACCAAAAAAATGGGTTGGGATATAGTACCATATCTGAGGTACTTATTTGATTATTGTTTGGTCGGAGGAGCTATACCAGATGAATGGAGAGTTGCTATTGTAGCCCCTGTGTATAACGGAAAGGATGATAGACATAAAGCTGAAAATACAGGCCAGAAAGTTTGACATGCGTTGTATGTAAGCTTTGGGAAAGCATTCTTTCTGATATATTAGACATGTTTGTGAAATTAATAACTGGTTCGATAGAAGGCAGTTCGGTTTTAGGAAAGGTTATTCCACTGAAGCTCAACTTGTAGGATTCCAGCAAGATATAACAGATATCATGGATTCTGGAGGTCAAATGGACTGTATCGCGATTGACCTGTCCAAAGCATTTGATAGGGTGGATCATGGGAGACTACTGGCAAAAATGAGTGCAATTGGACTAGACAAAAGAGTGACTGAATGGGTTGCTATATTTCTAGAAAATAGATCTCAGAGAATTAGAGTAGGTGAAGCTTTATCTGCCACTGTAATAATTAAGAGGGGAATTCCTCAAGGCAGTATTATCGGACCTTTATGTTTTCTTATATATATAAATGATATGAGTAAAGGAGTGAAATCGGAGGTAAGGCTTTTTGCGGATGATGTTATTCTGTATAGAGTAATAAATAATTTACAAGATTCTGAGCAACTGCAACGTGACATCGATAATGTTGTGAGATGGACAGCAGGCAATGGTATGTTGATAAACGGGGTTAAAAGTCTGGTTGTGAGTTTCACAAATAGAAAAAGTCCTCTCAGTTGTAATTACTGCGTTGATGGGGTGAAAGTTCCTGTTGGGGATCATTGTAAGTATCTAGGTGTTAATATAAGGAAAGACCTTCATTGGGGTGATCACATAAATGGTATTGTAAATAAAGGGTACAGATCTCTGCACATGATTATGAGGGTGTTTAGGGGTTGTAGTAAGGATGTAAAGGAGAGGGCATATAAGTCTCTGGTAAGACCCCAACTAGAGTATGGTTCCAGTGTATGGGACCCTCACCAGGATTACCTGATTCAAGAATTGGAAAAAATCCAAAGAAAAGCAGCTCGATTTGTTCTGGGCGATTTCCGACAAAAGAATAGCGTTACAAAAATGTTGCAAAGTTTGGGTTGGGAAGAATTGAGAGAAAGAAGAAGAGCTGCTCGACTAAGTGGTATGTTCCGAGCTGTCAGCGGAGAGATGGCGTGGAATGACATTAGTAGACGAATAAGTTTGAGTGGCGTTTATAAAAGTAGGAAAGATCGCAATATGAAGATAAAGTTGGAATTCAAGAGGACAATCTGGGGCAAATATTCATTTATAGGAAGGAGAGTTAGGGATTGGAATAATTTACCAAGGGAGACGTTTAATAAATTTCCAATTTCTTTGAAATCATTTAGGAAAAGGCTAGGAAAACAACAGATAGGGAATCTGCCACCTGGGCGACTGCCCTAAATGCAGATCAGTATTGATTGATTGAAATTGCAGTGTGTTTAAAAGTTCATTCCCGTGTGTCTTGTGAAATTTCACTCCCGTATCGTGTGTACTTTCTCGACGTTTCAAGAAATGCATATATAGACCTCAGCTCTTCTATGATACGTCGAGATGTATCCTGGTCAGACAATCATAAGTAGATCCTCTTGTCAAGACCACACCCTGAACCCCTCTCAGATCCCAACACAATAACAGCATCAACAGACTCTGGGTTGTTTCACATGAGTCATAGAACTTCCATGACTACATCATCAACAAGTCCACCTCATCAGGCACTGGGATGCCCACATGAGTCAAATTTCCCGAGTAAAAATAGCAATGATTTTCCCAGCCGTTGTACAAAACAAATCACTCATATGACATATGGAGAACTTCCAGCATGAGATATTAAGAATAAAATATACAAATGAACTAATAATAATAATAATAATAATAATAATAATAATAATAATAATAATTAATAAATCGGATACCGACAATAAAATTTCTCACTTCTAAGTACAGTGCGAGGGTGTGATATATGTACTATCACAGCACATTAAACTAGTAATATTTGGAGATTCACGTTGTTTGGAGAATGAGGAGAAAACACATTGGCATGTTTGATTGTGTATTTTTGGTAGTCAGCCCGAAGGTTGGTCGGATCATCAACAGCTTCACCATCAGCTGCCATAGATGGCTTAGGCGTCAATGAAGAGATGTACAAGCGAAATGAGGAATGAAATTGTTTTCTCGTTGCTTTCCTCGCCAGGCTAGAAATTGGTATTATATATCACTCTGCCAACCCCACTGAAATGCACGCACCAGTCCAGTGACATTTTAGCATCAGTTATAACAGTGACTAGCTACATAAGAAATAGCATTACAGGCATCGCTCATAACTCAGCCACTTTCTCATTGTTAAAGTCAAGGGTGAGTCTGAGACAGGAAAATTAAAGCAGCAATATTTTTCTAACCTACCGCACTCTAAACACATGTCCCGCCAGTAAAGGCATGTTTGATAGTAGAAGAGTGAAAAGCCGGGCTGAGTGGCTCAGACGTTTAAGGCGCTGGCCTTCTAACCCCAACTTGGCAGGTTCGATCGTAACTCAGTCCGGTGGCATTTGAAGGTACTCAAATACGACAGCCTCGTGTCGGTAGATTTACTGGCACTTAAAAGAACTCCTGAGGGACTAAATTCCGGTACCTCGGTGTCCCCGAAGACCGTAAAAGTAGTTAGGGGGACGTAAAGCAAATAACAAGACAAAGACAAAAGACAAAGTCACCTCCATACAGGATATGAAGGCCCTTGGAGGAGTGGAAGGTAAAGGCTTCCACCATTGTTAACCGCGGCACGTGATAGGGTAGAGTGGTTAGCTCTACGCCCGGCCGCCTTTTCCCCCAGGAATAAACCTGGTACTCTTTTATGGTGTATGCTGAGTGAATCTCAGAGCCATATGCACCCCCGTAAGTGGAAATCTCCTTTCTTAAATTTTACGACTTCCTGACGGGGATTCGAACCCACGTCCTTTCGGGCGAATCGAGCACACCTTTACCACCTCGGCCAGACATCCCCTAAAGCAAATAACATTATTATTATTAGAAGAGGAAACATAGGAATATAAAAAATAAAAGCTCTCTTTTACTCCAAGATTATCGTCAGTAAAAATGACCGTCAGAATGTTGGATCTGCTCCTTTCCAGATTACAAACTACTCACAGAACTCAAATATCCTATCATTATCATCTTCAAACAGTATGTGAAGTAATTTTGGGCGAAAAGGGTTGAATGTTACGTCTTTTAGGATTCTCTGCAGGCACCTTCGAGATATGCCCAGCTGAACTTGTGAAGAATTCCTAAAAATGCTTGAGCAATCAATTCTTCTTTACAAACATAACGTGGCCGACCAGATCTTAATGCACCTCTAATGTTTCCCATTCTTTCAAATTTGAGGTTAAGTTTTCGCAAATATTGCCGAGCTGGTAATGGTACATCAGGAAACCTCGTAATAAAGGCGCTATGCTTTTTGGAAGTCTCTTTGTCATACTTCCACCATAATTGAAGCATGTAAATTCGTTGCTCATTTGTAAACTTAAGTTCCATTGCGAAGAACGTTACACACAATAGAACAGGCCAGAACACAGATTCCAGTCGATAATAACTACAGCAGCCGACTCACGACCGCTGATGGAAGAATTAACGTGTTGTTGTGGTGCTGCCAGCTACTGTTACCGAATTAAAACTAAATCTAAACATGTCTTGTCTCCTTATTAATTACTGTGTAAGGGGAAACTGGCTTTCGCGCCACCTTGTATTTGTTTGTTTGCTTAACAAATTTAGAATATAACATTTCAAACGTTACAGGAACGTTTAGTAGAATGGAACACCAGTTGGTGGAGTTATTGTTAAGACTACTGAAAACACAATGACACCAACAAGATTGTTTTCAGAAAGGACACTCTAAGCGTAAAAAGTTGTGTTTGGATTCGCACAGAAAGCGATATTATCGAAAAATAAGAATGTGACCTACTTTATCAGGAATTAATCAACACTCACATAATTTCTAAGAATCAGAAACCACTGCACGAGGTGCGTGCCAAACAGCAGGTTCTATTTTCAACGTCTAGCACATAACCACGTTCTTAGATCTTTTAATTTTATAAGGTTGTCCGTGACAAACATTCCCTGTGTGAGTTAGGGCGGTAGAATACACCTACAGTAGGCCATACATGTCGTAAGAGACGACTAAGAGAGGCCCCCAAGGGTTCTGATCTTAGGAGTGTGGTTTGGTGGCCATGAGACTTCTAGCTGTGTCGTACATTACATGTAGCAGGTTCTTCACCTTTATCTTCTTATCTTGTTGTTGGGTAATTATGTTTTTACTTTACTTTTTTATCACTTGTAACGCCAAGCTAGTAGTAAGCCGTAGTGTTAAGCACTGGAAATACTTAAGTTTTGTATAGATTTATATATGATGATGCTAGACTTAGAATGTTAAACAGGTAGTATTTCTTGTCATATTTTCGTTCCATGGAATTGCTTGTTGTACTCTTGTTGCTGCTGTTGTTGTTGTTGGGACATTATAATAAAACTTTACTTTATTACCACACTACTGTAGGAGATCATCTCCACTGGGGTATTTCCCAATTACGATGTATTTTTTAATAATAACAAGAAGAAGAACTCTTGTTCTATTATCACCCCAATGGTATTCGGTTTCCAAGGCCTGAACTACCTTTCATTTGCACCCCCTTTGGGGTCCTTCTCGTTCTTTTGCCGATACCTTCATTCTTCGAAGTGGGGTCTCTTCTATATTTTCCACCGATTAAACTTAAGAGAGAATGGTTGCTCAGTTGTACTTCCTCATAAAGCAACAATCACCAATTCCTGACAAATCAAATTGGAAAGATAATTTCCGCAAAGACGTCCCATACAAGCGATTTTAAGGTGCCTTTCACTAGTTTTGCTGTGTGAGACGGCACATTGTCGTGTAACAAAATCAAGTTTGCCATGCCTTCTGGCCCACTCCGGTCGTCTTTCGATAAATGCGTGATTTAAATTAATCATTTGTTGGTGATAGCGTCGTGCATTAATGGTTTCGCCGGGCTTCTAGAGTTCATGCCACCAGAGTGTGCACTGTGTTTCACATTGAAATCACTACGTTTAAATTGTCGAAACCATGTCTCACATATCCTAATCGATGGAGCGCGTTCACCATATGTTTCTACCAGCAAACGTTGACTTTCACCCCCTGCGGATGGGGGATGCACATGTAGAATACACACGCGGTATCCCCTGCCTGTCGTATGAGTCGACTAAAAGGGGCGACCAAGGGATGATTGTCTCTGAACCATGAAACTAATTGTGATTAGTACCACCACGCGCAGAACATCATGGGTCGCTTTTGCTTGCGCGTAGTACCACTATATTAGGTACCAAATAGGTTTGTGATTAGTAGCACACAGGAGCACCGTGCGGTCGGCTTTTGCAGTACCTGTCATTAGTACCACCATATGAGCACGACTATGGGATGATAGCTACCATGGTTCTGCCTTGCCTATGATTAGTACCCACTATACGAGGAACACCACGGAATAGTGCAGGTCCCTGCGGTTAGTACTCTCATGTGATGAACACCATAGGGTTGCGTTGCCTGTAAATGTCGCCGCAATGTGAGAAAAACCATAGGACTGTATTCTATGTCGAATTTCATAACCTGTGAGTTTTACCATAATGTGTGGAATACCGCGAGTCTCTTCTACTTTTGATTAGTACCGCAACATGACAAATACCATGGTTCTAGCGATCAGTACCGTTATGAGGGGCCGATAACTTGGATTTTGGACCCCCTTTAGACTGCAAGCATAATCGATTTGGTGTTATGGTATAGCAGCAGTCCCTTGGTCAGTAATCCTATTGTCCTTTCGTCAGTTTCTGTGAATGTAAGGCATTGCGGGTCGCATCCACTGATTGTTTTAAATTCATATCCATTGATTCGTTCTTCGTCCTCGATGTTAGGCCCCTTTAAACAACAAGGATCATCATCATCAAACGTTGAATTTCCACATCCTTTTTCTTTTGATTAAATAAGAAAAGCAATGCGTGCCGCAAATGTTTTTTCAGGCACAATCGTCGAAATGATCACTGAACGATACAACACAGGTGCTAGTGTTTGGCGGACTCAACTTGTGTGTGTTGGTAGGTTAATGTCAGACAAACAAACTGACGTATGTGTCAAATTCATACGCTGCGTACTGTTCGCTGGCGCCATCTCTTAGTGGAACCGGAAGAGACTTATGCATACACCTGGTACGTCAAAACATATTTATAAGATATTAAAACGTGAAACCAGTCCGAAAATTCTATATAAGACAGCGAATATAAACTGTACTTAACTAATCCCTAACCACGATCTGTTCACGGAACATCTTCTGGATTCACGTCTCTACATCAGGTTCTAAACTCTAGACTCCGACATTTGAACCGGCACACACAGGGGTATTTAATGCAAAACAATTGACCGTAGAGGACATATTGTTTGGATAATAAGGTAGTTACATACATTATACAAAGAATAAAACAACATAATGGGATTAATATGAGAATCATTATTTCTTAGCTACAATACTATATATTATTCAGATGATGCTTTCCAGTCTTGTTTATCGGAGCAGTCTGTTACTATTGGGGACTTCGCTTCATCATCATTTCCAGCTTGAGGGATCTTTTTAATGTATCCTGCACTTTTAGAGCAGTAAATGTAGTGTTTCTTTCAAGAAAGGTTTGCTGTTATTCTTTGGCTTCGGTCTCGTGCCTGTTATTAATGGCTCAGATGTCAGTAGTAGCCTGTCAGTTATGTCCAGTTTGCATGTTTCTCGTGAGAATTTCCTAGCAATACTTTGTACAGGCGAAAGTGTTTATTGCGGGCCTCAGCTGCTTCTTCTGATAAACTGCCTGTGGGTAAGAGGCCATGTTCAATGACAGGCCATGCACCAAAATCTTGTGTAGAGAGCAGCGGGCCTAATCTTCTTTACTTTCACTTTGCAAGGGCTTCTATTCATAGTCACCAGCACTCTTCCCTGCATTATTTGAAGCGTTCTCTCTAAGTAAGTCATTAAACGTGTATTACCAGAATTGTAGAAGTCTAAGGACCAAGCTTGATTTATTTTATACAAACTTATTAGGTGAGAACTTCGATCTCCTGGCTTTGACGGAGAGCTGGCCAAATTCTTCTATTAGCAATTATGAGCTCTTTGATCAGAGATATAACGTATTTCTATGCGATCGTAATAAAATATCAACAAGGAAAAGAACTTGGCGGAGGTGTTGTACTGGCTGTCAACAACAAATATAAAGCCTCACAGGTAGACATAGATGTTTCAGATGAGCATGTATGTGTTAAACTTATGAGGGATTTTTTTTTTTTTTTGCTAGGGGCTTTACGTCGCACCGACACACATAGGTCTTATGGCGGCCATGAGGGAAAATATTGATAGTATTTTTATTTGTGTGGTATACTTTCCGTCTAGTACTAAATTGGCTGCATATAATGAATTTTACGAAGGTATTGAATCCAGTCCTATTTTAAGTAGTAAACAGTTAGTAATATTAAGAGACTTTAATTTACCACATATTATTGCAGAAAACGATATAACGTGTACATCCGTACGCAAAAATAATTTCTTAAAATTCGTGTGATTAAGAAATGTTAACGGCGTTGTTAATAACAATAGCAGAATGCTTGACCTAGTATTGTCAAATATCACTCCCATTACTGTCCATAAAATCTTCCATCCTCTCGTACTAGAGGACAAATATCACCCGGCCTTAAACATTACTTTTTGTTACAAAAAAGGGAGCAAAATGTAATGATGCGGGAAATTAAACTGCATACAAGTGTTACAAGGCAGATTTTGAATTGTTATACAGAGGACTTTCGCACATAGATTGGAGCTTTCTGGAAAATTACACTGATGTTACCCAGGCACTAGATATACAGTATATATATATATTTATTTATTTATTTTATTTTATATATTTTTTGCTAGTTGCTTTACGTCGCACCCACACAGATAGGCCTTATGGCGACGATGGGACAGGAAATGGCTGGGAGTGGGAAGAGAGCGGCCTTGGCTTTAATTAAGGTGCAGCCCCAGCATTTGCCTGGTATGAAAATGGGAAACCACGGAAAACCATCTTCAGAGCTGCCGATAGTGGGGTTCGAACCAGATATATTTTATTCTAAATGTTATTATGTTATACGTTCCTGTGTTCCGGCAACCGTCAGGAAAAAGAAACGATACCCCTGTTGATTTACGCAAGAGATAGTAAGGAATATTAGGCGGAATGCGTACCATCACAGGAAAATGCGTGAAGAGCAGTAAAACCAGACTTCCTATTTCTTGAAATTCAAAGAATTGAGAAGAAGTGTTAATAAAGATATAAGCATCGCGTATAAAGCCTATATCGGGCAGGTAGAGCATGAAATAGGTGTAGATACTAAGAACTTTTGGGCATTCGTTAAAAGTAAGCAAAGGAACCCCTATGTCAGTGAAATGAACTTCAATGGAAAAGAACTATTAAGCGACAAATCTGTTGCTGACAGATTTGGAGGCTATTTCTCATCTGTATACTCAGAGAAACGGGGGTGGTATGATTTACCGAAATATGAGAATGCCTAAATAGATCCATTGATGAATGTACTAAATGTTAATGAAATTAGTATTACCGAAATTCAAAACGCAATACATAATATGAAACCTAAAACAGCCGCAGGTCCAGATCTAATCCCTCCGTCTATAATTAAATGCTGTAGAGATATTTTATTACACCCTCTCTCAATTATTTTTAACATTTCGCTTAAAAAAAACTGAAGCTTTTCCTACAAAGTGGAAGATAATGCGAGTTAGTCCACTTCATAAATCCGGGGATAGGTCAGTAGGTCGTTAAAAGTAAGCAAAGGAACCCCTATGTCAGTGAAATGAAATTGCAACTACAGACCCGTTGCAATTTCTTCCGCATTAGCAAAAGTCTACGAACAAACCGTATATCGGCATGTGTTCGAACATGTAGAAATTATCATCAGTGACTCCCAACATGGCTTCAGACCGGGGAAATCGACAACGACAAATCTGTTGGAGTTCACTTATGAAGTGTCGGAAGCCAAGGATGCAGGAGGCCAAGTTGATGTAGTTTTCACAGATTTTAGAAAAACATTCGATAAAGTTGATCATGATGTACTTGTAAATAAATTAGCTTATTATGGACTCTCTCACAGATTAATAAGATTATTTACATCCGATCTCTCTGATAGACAACAATTTGTGTCTTATAAAGGATTTAAATCTGAGTATTACAATACTCGATCTGGTGACCCACAGGGCTCATATCTTGGACCATTACTCTTCTCACTACTTATTAACGATCTTCCTAAATGCATACAGAGTTCAAACATATTGATATTCTCAGACGATGTATATATTTCCAAAACCATTCGTTCTTCAGAAAGACCTCAATAGCATATCACATTGGAGCGTTATTAACAAGTTAGATTTTAACATTAACAAGTGCCATGTAATGGTATTTTCCAGGAGTAAAAATACAATTTGTCACTCGTGTAATATTTTGAATACTAATCTGTCATCAGTGAATTCTATCAAGGATCTTGGTGTGCATTTTGACGCTAAATTGACGTTCTCACTACACATAAACGAAGTTGTTGCAGATACTTACAGAATATTTATTTATTGAGAGATGCACACGTGACTTCACAAATCCCGAGGCAATAAAGCTATTATACAACTCCTTTGTAAGAAGTCGGCTAGAATATACATCGACCATTTGGAATCCCACCTTTAAACTATATGAAAACAAAGTTGAAATTGTGCAAAACAAATTTCTTAGAAACCTTACGTACAAAATAACTAATCATTACCCTAAATTTGATTCATATGACAAAATGAAACAATTTGGCTATAAGTCCTTAGCAAAAAGACGAGTAATTGCAGTTCTTCTATTTGTCTACAAATTATTTAACAATCTTATTGGTAGCTCTAACTTGTTCTCTCTGTTCAACTTGTCTGTCTCTAATCCATCTATATGCCCAAAACATGTTACTTTCTACTGCTCTAGATCAAGAACCCAACAACATAGCAATTCACCAGTGTTAAACTCAACGAAAATATTTAATAAATAGCACAATGAGTACAGACTAGATATATTTACAACTACATACACAACCATAGTAAAACAATGTAAAGAAATAACTTAGTTGTTTTCTGTTCTAAGTTAAAATCTCACTTTGCTGACTCCAATTGCTAAGCTCATAACTTTAGTTATCTTTCTAGTTTCTAGTTATGTCATCTTCCTCATCATCATTATCTTCGATAACATCACTACCATAATGTATAATTTACAGTACTAATGCAACTTTAAAGCCGTTCGTGAATCATTTTAATTGTAATATTCAGAATACCTTGTTACTTGTAACCGAATATTTGTAATATTATGTTACTGAAGAAAAGGGTATATTTATTTCATTTATGACTTTATTTTACAAGGACTTTTATAAGAGATATTATAATTTTAATTTAATATTTGTTTTTATCTAATGTAATAGTACATGTATATGTGTTTAACATGATTAGGTTTGTACCTGTCTGAAGCACAATAAATAAATAAATAAATAAATAAATAAATAAATAAATAAATAAATAAATAAATAAATACATTAGATAAATACATAAATAAATAAGCATAGGATGCCTAGGATATAAATCAAAATACATTCTTGGAGTTTCATCAGTATAAGCGGAAAATGTGTCTATGTCTGTCTGACGTTCACTGGAAGTACCTTCGTAGCTTCTAGAATAACCCTAAATCGATGGATGAGTAGCATATCGTGACCTGTTATTTCTATTGATGTTTCAGGATCTTCAAAATATCTACTGCTGCTATTTACATCATTGCTATTGCCATAGCCTGACTTGGGAACATCTACAGTTAATCCCAATCGATTTCGAAACTGTTCATTCGTGACTCTTTTCCCCTCTTGAACAATGTCCTTTTCAGCACTTGAACGGATTTTCCTCTTCTTGATGTTTATTTTATAGGACAAATGCAACAGAAATTCGAATAGTCTAATTCGGTCATGGAGTATGGACAGGCCGAACTGAAGAGCTTCTGTATTTACCACTTTAGTTTTTGACAAGTTATTGAAGTATGTTGCGGTAGCCTTGCAAATGTAGCATCTCATTGTCGACGCTGTCTCTGTTGCTGCATTGCTGACCTTTGCACCTACCACAGTAAGCTGCAATGTGAGTGTTATGGATAAATCACCCTCTGTTCTTGATATTTTTATTTCTATTAATGTTTCAATTTGACTGTTTATATAAACAATTTATTCCTCAGGAACATCACCTGTTTCATGAATAAATCAACTTCTTATTGGTCTTCAATAGCGACGGGATGATGGGGTAGGATTTTTCCAAACAATAAAAATTGGGAGAGATTTAATAGGCGTCATTTGAACAATTCTGTCTTGCTTCAGAACAATCAGTCTTCACTAAATATATTTCCTTGTACTGCCCATGAGAAATATTTTTTACTCATCAATTATTGTGTTCAAGAGCACTCACTACACCAATATAGCAAGCAAATTGCAATACTAGTATAATATAAAGACTGTGTTACTCAGTTCACGGTGATCAGGCAGCAGAAAATGTACTTACTTCAGGGGATCCTAGCTCTCATTATGCATTCAATTTTGTTCAACTAGGCATTCTGTAGTGATATCCCAGAGTTCAGTAACGTCATAGTACAGAGACAACAATAATATAATATAATATAATATAATATAATATAATATAATATAATATAATATAATATAATATAATATAATATAATATAATATAATATAATATAATATAATATAATATAATATACGGACCACAGCCCCTGATGTTATTACTCTCACTAAAAACGTCCGTGCTAAATGCCAGTGAAGTGTGAAAATGTTCTTTCCAGAGGTTTCAAAAATATGAAATATGATGCATATACTGGATAAGGAGAGCCCGAAACAGTAAATAATTTGTGATAGGCAGATAATAGGAGGGCACTTGTTGTAGAAATGCGTCCTATTCGGAGGTCCCGGCTTTGGTTTCCAGGTAGTTTGATACTTATAATCCTAGTTATTTTAAAATTATTGTAACTACAATTACATTAATTCTTCTGTAAAGCTATAATAACGTATCATTTCAGTTCGCTCTTCGGACCTGGACCTGCTTCATTGTGACAACGTGCCAATGAGGGCCTATTACAGAAACATAGGCTGTATTCCTGAAGGAGACGGGCCATGTCCAGCCAGCTACAACTGTGGTATGTTAGTCTTGTTATAAAAAATGTCATTTATAATGATTCATAGACTATGTCCCCTAAATTATCCCAGGAAAAACCTCTGTTAAAGGAACTTCCAATATGTTATCTATCTATAATATTATAAAAGGAAGTGTCTGTCTGTCTGTCTGTCTGTCTGTCTGTCTGTCTGTCTGTCTGTCTGTCTGTCTGTCTGTCTGTCTGTCTGTCTGTCTGTCTGTCTGTCTGTCTGTCTGTCTGTCTGTCTGTGCGCGATGCCCAGCAAAATCTACAGCACGTAGAGATCTGAAATTTTGAACATAGGTAGATGGAAAGGGGTCCGAATGCACCTCGAAGCCGTAATTTTCATTTTCGCTTTCGATGGTGAGTTATGAACGAAAAACCATCGGAAAACGTGCATTGGGATATGACAATCCAACGTGCTGTCACCAAGATTAAATGCATAGAGTCGCTGTCGCTAGGCAACGTACATAAGATAGGCAGAGAACACAATATTCAAGGAGCCATTTTACGTCCATGGCGTAGGTCTTATATGGTGTGAGGGAATATGACGCTGTTGATGATGATTCGTCCGTCGGATCGGGACGTTAAGTCTTGAGCTATTCGAGAGGAGTGGCATATGTGCCGGCGCCGGGTTTCATCCTCTTCATTCTTGCTATCATATATTATGCCATTCATTTCTTTCAACAAGCAACTTTTATAAGAATTACCCGATGTTCTACACATTTACAAGTCAATCGACTACACGGCAGAGCTTCGAAAGACTTGGAGTCACCTGGAGTACCCTCGAACATCTTAGAGCGGACGATTGTGGCACCAATTATCCTTCTTAAGAATAAGAATCCTGCCCTCTGCAATGAACACGACTCTGAAATATGACTGATATTATTGAAGTCATTCTCATGATTGGGCATGCCGCGAGCGAAGTAATATTCATTCCTCGGATTCGAATAATTTCTTCGGATATACAGTTTAAGTTTACATCTCTGCAGTGTTCAAAATAAAATATCTCTGTGTAATAATAAAGCAAGCATAATTTTCTTCTTCTTCTTCTTACTAAATATAAAAATGGATGTATGCATGCATGTATGTGTGTGTTTGTGTGTGTGTGTGTGTGTGTGTGTGTGTGTGTGTGTGTGTGTGTGTGTGTGTGTGTGTGTGTGTGTGTGTGTGTGTGTGTGTGTGTGTGTAAATGACACATCTCCTCCTAAACCACTGGAGCAATCTCATCCAAACTTGGTACACTTATGACTTTTTATCTGGAGACGAGCACTGTGGGGGTAAGCCATCCGTAGCTCCTTTAGGGGTGGAGGGTCATGGGGGGGGGGGCAAGGTCGCTGAGATGAACAGTGACACTCCCCATTTTTCAAATGTCAAAGTTCAGCTCCCTTTCGCATGGGGGCGGGGGGGGGGGAGCGAGTGATATATTAAATTAAACGAAAATAGTGTCGAATACATAGTTTTTGGGGGTCGCCGAAGTGAATTGTATACTCTGGATTTTTAGTATCAGGAGACAAACAACGTGGGGGTATGAAAGCCCAGGAACCCTTAGGGGCGAGGGGCGAGGGGGGTCAGATAAACAAATTAACGAAAATACTGTCGAATCCATACTTTTTGGGGTCGCTGAGATAAATATTGACACTCCAGAATTTTTTTTAAGTTCGAGTTCAACCCCCTTTGGGGTGGGGGCGAGGGGGAGTGATATATAAAATTAAACGAAAATAGTGTCGAATACATAGTTTTCGGGGTCGCCGAGGTGAATTGTACACTCCGGATTTTTAGTATTAGGAGACAAACCACGTGGGGGTAAGACAGCCCAGGAACCCTTAGGGACAGGGGGGGCGAGGGACTGAGATATAAAAATCATCGAAAGTAGTGTCGAATCCATACTTTTCGGTGTTGCTGAGATGAAAAGTAACATTCCGATTTTTTTAAACTCAAAGTTTAGCCCCCTTTAGGGTACGGGAAGGGGGAGTGAGATATAATAGAAATCGAATATACTGCCGAATCCTTAGTTTTTCGGGTCGTTGAGATGAATAGTAACATTCCGGATGTTTAAAGTCTAACTTCAGCCCCCTTTGGCATAGGAGGTGATAAAGGGTGAAAAAATAGATTGTCAGAAATGACCGAGATAATGGACGTGTGTATGTTCCAGTATGACTTACTACCTGGAAAACGTACTGTGGGAGTAAGACGCCCCTAGAACCACTAGGGAAACGGGTAAAATATTATCCACACTAATAAATGGAAGTCTGTTTGGCGCGATCTATATATCGTCGCTGCCGGGACAAAACCTCCTATGTGAAATAATTTTAGCTTAGAACTTTGACTGGTAATGTTCTGTCGTCTAAGGTGCAATATCGTGTGCATATTGTCAAGGCATTCTCGCTCTTCACAATGTATGTGCTGCGGGTCAGTATATCTCCAAAACCTATTATCACATAGGAGGTTTTGTCCCGGCAACGACGATATACTGTACTATATATATATAAATTAAGTCATAAAATTGAAACCAGACGTAAATTAGTGAGACCATTCTAGGCATCTTAGAAATTTAAAACTTGGTACCAGACAACCTGATGAATTCAGGATCCCTAGAAATATCTCAAATTCTCATAATTCTCTGAGGGGTACATGCTGGGAGATTCAAACCTGCATAAGAACACAGTCGGTGATATTTATTCAGAACCTACAGGTTTTATGGGCTTAAAAACTTCCTTAAAGTCCTGATTTTTAACCCACTCATATCAAGATAGCAGCACAATCTCCCAGACAAGTTAGAAAATTGAATTTTGGAAAAATTATAGCTTTCAGCATGTAATCGACGGAAAAATTACGAGATGTTTAAAAATTTTATTTTTTACCCCCGAAAAAATATCGAAATATGGAGGCAATTTTAATGACGGTGCAGTCCTTCCTTTCGATGTATTTCGTGGCTAAACGGTAAGTCGTATCACAAAACGGATGGCACAATCTCCGTTCAATTTAGAGTGAACTACAACTTCGGTCCTAGGATCTTTTGTCGTATCTCTATCCCTTATAGATTAAATTTTTCTCTATTTCTGGATTTACCTAAATTTTGTACTTTGTACACGTACAATTGATGGCTTGATTCACTTATAGGAAACATGGGATCATCAAATTCTACACGAATATTGGCCCACCCAGTAGCCATATGTGAGCCAAATTCTATGTTTGAAGCTGTCGCATAAGTATCTGAAAAGTAACGCACTGTGTGAAAATCTTACACAAATTTCACCCTATTCAACGTTTCTAAAACATAATGAATTGTGGTAGACAAGTGCACCTGTCGTCATCATCACAACTCGCACTTTACATTGGAAACATCGTCTGCGGACTTCCTTGTGCTTTTTCTCGGATAACGCCAATTTACATGCAATTTAAAAATCATTATTCACTTCATGTCCAGTAATTTACTTCGATATCCGAATACAATCTGGAATACCGTAGCGAAGCACGGGTACAATTGCTAGTATTAAAATAAAATCTGACTTCAAAATCACAGAAGTCCTTTTCAATCTTAGTCAAGATAGCTTACTCTTCATTAGGTTTTTTAATGATGGAATTTTGATAAATGCAGATGTGTTAATATGTTCACCGTCACTTGAGCACACACCCATAACGTCGTAGTTCGCTAATCAAATGTACCGTGTTGGTGTTTGTAATAAGTATTATAAATAATATGCACCTTAAACCCCTTTATGTTGCTTGTAAATTCGCCTTCTAGTCAAGAGCAAAAGTGAGGTAGATAACATCAGTCTCATCCCAGATAGAGTAACGTACGCTGCGGTACGTTTCCTACAGATTTTATGGCAGAAAATACAGGCGGACTTTACGACATACTCTTTGTATTTGTGCTGACAGTAAGTTTCCAAATTAAATTATTATATACATTGGAATTGTATTTGATCTAGATAATGATGTTGCTTACAGATGATGTGGTGAAGAGAATTAACCCAGGTGGAGGCAAGTGCAGGTATGGGAACACAACCTACGAGAAGGGAGAAACTTTCAAGAGCAATGAAAAGTGCACTGATACTTGTCGCTGTGTTGTGGAGGACAACGGCGTGTGAGTATTTATGACATAAGAGGTGGTGGTGGTGGTGATTATTGCCTTAAAAGGAAGTACAACTAGGCAACCATCCTCTATTAACACTAATCAGAGAGAAAAATGAAGGTATCGGCCTAAGAAAGACCAGGGCCATGAAGGGCGTGAAAATGAAATCCTCTAGTGGTCGAATACCGTCGGGTATGACATGTGGCAACTGTGATGTAATTCAAGCATGTCTTGCTCTCAAAGATGTTCACGTACTTTGAATTCTCAATTCTTCCTTTCTGTCCATCGCGTTATCTTAAAACCTTTATGGATCGTGATGGCTATCTGTGTCACAATGTGTACTTTATCCATTTTTACGACCGGATGCCCTTCCTTACACCAACACATGTAGAGGGGATGTGTTCGACTACGACATGTTTGGATGGTGTTTATGTCTAGCTGGAGGGAAGTGTATTAAGATTCACACAAATGAAAGAAGCATGACAAATTATAAAGCCCAATAAACGTTCGCTTACAGAGCTCACAAAACTTGAAGCTTCCCTCTAGCGTATACTGGATGTGAAGTGTTTTACTTTCCTATCATGTAAAGTTCATTGTCTACCTAATACAATCTTTGGCATAAAATGGGCTTATCCGTAGATACTTAATAAACATTGTGAATTATAATATGAAAAATTCTTCTAAAAATGTACATTCTGTTATTTTGATCGAAGCAACTTCTCTACAGAATTCTAAAAACAAACCAGACCCACGAACATAATCTATTGAATTAATACTTTTATATTTCCCAATGCAGTCGATATGAAATTTAAAGTTTGTGTGTCCCAAAAACATATCTGAGTTCGACGGGAATTTCTGGAGAAAGCTATTGCGCTCACAAACATTTACAAATGGACGTTAAGATGATCAAATTGTTCCTTAAAACATTACTTGTCAGAGAGGTGAATATTTACAAAATCTTGTAAATCGAAAGCTCCTTTAATTCATATAAATATCAAACATCTTTGCCTCTTCCATTCGTGATGAGTAACACCTGCGTTCCCCATTAATTGTTCGCACAAATTGAGCGCAGCGATCTGTTATTTATCATTATAACTCATCCCGGAGGCTGGCTGGATCCTAAAAAGCTTTACCGTCAGCTGTCATGGACAGCTTAGACGTACTAGAGAGAAGAGGAGTGATTTCCTTCTGTGCTTTCCTCATAGAACCAGAATATGTCTGCTAACCCACTGAAATGTTCATACTAACACACCGTATGGGCTACACTTTTACATAATTCGCAGCAGGGGCTGGCTGCATAAGAAACTATATTACTATCATCCCTCATACCTCAATCATTTTCGTGCTATCAAAGGCAAGGTTGAGACTGAGGTAGATCAATGAGAGACATTTTTCTAGCCCACATGAAAGACATATTGTATTTTAAGCACTATATATCACCAGAAAGGGTTCAGGGCTTCGATCTCGTAAGAGCTTCCACAACTCTTACCTAAGGCCATCTCTCCATTAGAGTAATAATTTCCAGGATTTGAGGAGAAAATGTTTAACGGGACACAAAAAGGATCTAGAAAAAGTATTAGCATAATTTTAAGTACTCTCTTTAAATCATACGGCTTCTCGTTGATATCTCTATTAGTCTTCATATTGTAGCTTTTTGAATTTGACGCTGTAAAGTGAGCGTGGCATCTGAATACCTTTAATCCTTATACCTACTGCATATTAAATAAGGTGGTACAAAGTACATTCCCTGTGGTTGAATTACCGGTAGTTACTCTAAAATTATGCAAGAGTTCTTTGACATTTGTAAACCAGTCTTCACTCAAGAAAATGAAATAATGTAGTAAACTCGTCTAAATAGTATTGTTAAATAAAATGTGGAGAGAAACAAGTTAGTTTGTTAAGTCAGATTCCCACCACCACCACGTTCTAAAATAATGTATTAAACAGAATTAACAAGTACTCTATTTATAAATTTTAGTGAGAAACAAATATCAAAAAGTTATGAAATCATTGCCATGGGTAGATTCAGGGGTATTTAATTATGCAATCCTGCAGGAATAAAGTATTCAAGAAAGCAATTATAAAGCTATAACTGAACAAATTAAATTACCAGCTGCTCCTTAAATGCACTATAAGTGATAAATATTTCCTGGAATTGTATTGTTCCAGAGATATATTTCGTCCAACAATGTCAAAATATTGTTATTATAACACCTTCCTAACACGTCTAAAATTAAGCTTTTCTTGTTTCAGAATCTGGTTCCAATGCGGGAGATACACTGACTGCGGTGGTCTCCTTGAGTTGCCTGAAGGCTGCTATGACAAATTTAGCCGTGATAGCTGTTGTCCTGAAGACACACTGTGTCGTAAGTATGATGGGTTCTTCTAACAATGGATTGTTAATTCAATTGCTTCAGCTCCACGGATGTCCTTCACTTGTACAATGATAAATAAAGGTGTTTGTCTCAGTTTGAATAATAATAAATGCTTGCTTCTTGATGACAACATCAAAACTTATTTCTTAATGTCGTAGAAAATTAACACTGAAATAATTACCTATCTCACTTTTTTCTTAATTCTGTGACATTTTACTGTAGTTTTCCAAATGGCCGTTAGGTTAAAAATACATTCAGCGAGAAAAAATAAAGCATAGTAGGTTAGAAAAAGGAGGGCAACCAAAGGAGGTTTAGAAGACGGGAAACAGCACCGCAACTAACTAGATATCTGTATATCAAGAAATCTCTGTCTAGATCAGCAATAATATATTACAACACAATAATCATAGCAGAATGCTTCAATGCAGTTGAATGTTCGGATATGGTCAAAACTGGAGAACGTCATGAAGTAGAGAAGAAAGAAAGGGAAATCGTCCAGAAAGGTCCTGGGCTAAACAATTACAAGGTCAATATAGAATGAGAAGTAGAACAGAAATGTACATATTCACATTGATAAAACTACAGATTCCATGAGAAACAGGAGCGCATTGTTCTATGGGAACTTGGAGATCATAGATTCCAATAGACTAAAAAAAACTGATTTTAATTCATTGATCTGATACCTAAAGAAACATTCACGTAGTCCCATGAGACCAAGAAAAATCTACAATCGATGAACATTTACATCAAAACTCAATAATAGACAAATTTTGTTTAGGGACTTAATAGTCAACTTCTAGGATTTCCAGGAAAACGCCAACGCTAAGAACTGATCAGAGGAATGAAGAGAAACTGCTAGACAAAGAATTATGTAATATTGGAGAAAGAAGCCATCATTATTAAGTTATTTTGTATATTCCTAGTGCGGCTCTAAACAACGAGAGAAACATATTTCCTGTCGAATGAACGTGAAACTGAAAATAATGTAAAACTATAATGAGGAAGCTACTAAAAACCAAACCAAACACCATGGTGCAGAAGTCCCGAAGGGCCATGTTCTAACAAGCGGCCACTGCTCAGCCCAAAGACCAGCCTTCAGATCCAGGTAAAGTGTCTGACCTGGCCGGAAATCGCATCCGGGGTCTCAGGCTAAAAGGAAGGAACGCTACCCCTACAGAGCGGGGCCAGCAATGAACCAACTCGCATGACTATTTAAATAAAATATGTTTCATTTAAATAACATCACATTGTTGTTTCAGAGAACGACACATCTCTTGCGAAATGCGAATATGGAGGAAAAACTTACTACGAGGGAATGAATTTCAATCCAGACGACTTCGAATGTGCGATATGCAACTGCCAAAAAGGATTTAACGGTGAGTGATGGACACAAATTGATATTTTACTATCCAATGTATTGTAAATACTAATATATGGATGAACTATTTCGACATTCCTTCCACTATCCAGGGTAGAAATTGCTTCTAACCAGTGTGATCAGACATGCTACTTTGAAAAATATTTTACTTTTTGGTGTAAAATACTCTGTGTATTCTTGTTTTCACTCAGAAGTGCCATATTGTGTTCTTCCTTTGCAGCGTAAGAAAATAAGATATTCATTCAACTACTTTATATCTAGTTATTACAAATACAGCATGTAAGCAACTCTTTACAGTGATATGTACAATTATTGACGTGATGGTAAAAGTCAAATATTTGTATCCACTCTCGAACAATTAGCGAAAGTAAACTACAGTACAATACCAAAAATCTGGTAGGTTCTATTCCTGACACGGCCGTGAGATTTTTCGCGTAATAACGTCGAATAACATCTAGCTTCTATGGTCAAGGTACTGTAGTCGGTCGCAGTGTGGTCACGCTCGCTTCTTTACGCACTGCTTTCTGGCGATCGCTGTATCTCCCTTGCCTTTGAGTGGCATCTTTTGGGATTCACCACGATACCTTCTTTGCTGCCGACTACACCATTTGGACATGCGAGCCGTGGAAGGGCCGACAGAGCTAGTGCCCGCTCGAACGGCCTCCGTGCGCTCGACTTTTTAGCATTTCCTGCACATTCTGGTCTACTCAGTCCCCATCATAGCAAACTTTTCCTGGATTTCTTGACCCTCTCTATCACTTTGAACACATTTCTTCAATGTCGATTTAGACAATCGGCCATTGTAATGCGATGTTACACTAATTCTCAGTTAAAATGCGTTTCCGTGCTCCCAAAATCCATACCAAAACATTTGATTAACTCTTTAAGGACTAGTTTTCAAACATCTGCAATTTACCCTTCTCCTGAGATATTTTTCACGTTTTATGAAACTAATCTCTGTATGCCTAAATATCTTGGAAATACATTTGTTCTCTAGTCTGTATTCAGCAAAAGATATAAAATTAGATTTCCAATGTCTCGCATTTCACAACTGTTTGCTGACAAAGGCTATAGGCTACTTCTAATATTCTCGTCGATATCTGACTGGGACTTGCCATTTCTTCTTCAATCAACGAACGACTTGACCCCACCATTATTGTATAAAACACGCGATACTTGAGACTAATCGAGACAGCCATTGAAATACAAAAACCATTGTTCACTCTGCATCGATGAATAACATGAACTCAGGGCTTAAATTTAAAATCAGAAAGACAGACGTCTCCAAATATCGTATTGTAGAAGGGATCGTGCATGTTCGTTCTTACCAACAGAGACAAAACTCTCCTAACGCACCGGTACGCTCATAAGCTAGATTATGCATGCAGTAGCACGTGCTTAGTAATTTAAAGGTCAAATATCACCATCTTAGAAAATAGGTTTACTCAGCGATCTAAGGCAGTTTATTGTAAATGAAATGAAATGGCCAATGGCTTTTAGTGCCGGGAGTGTCCGAGGACATGTTCGGCTCGCCAGGTGCAGGTCTTTGGATCTGACTCCCGTAGGCGACCTGCGTGTCGTGATGAGGATGAAATGATGTTGAAGGCGGCACATACACCCAGCCCCCGTGTCAGCGGAAGTAACCAATAATGGTTAAAATCCCCGACCCTGCCGGGAATCAAACCCGCGACGTCTGTGACCAATGCCCAGCACTCTAACCATTTAGCCATGGAGCCGGACGCCGTCTATTGTAACTTATCAATATTGAACACTGCATGTAATCATAACTCGTTCCAGTGTATGACTCTGCACCAAAGCTTTCACTCCTAATTTCCTTGCACTCCCCACTCCCTGCGCAGCACCTCTCCTACCTGGCTCACCTAGTCTCATAGAGGAGAATATTTACCATGGGTTGATATTTAAACGAACTAAATCCATCAATAACTTCCTATAGTGCGAAGACTTCAAATTCCAAGCGAACTACGCTACACCAACTTTTCTAGCCTGCACCCTACCGGCAGGCGGGCCACGAAATACGGTTCGGATTAACAGAAAGGGCTGATTTGTGACAAAAATACGAATAAAGTTGAGTCAGTTACGGTAACCTTTGCGTTGTGCCATTTGCTCATGGTAAGTCATTCAGCATAACCAGTTGTCGTCATCCCGACTACAATGGAACAGAAACTCTTGGACATGTGTTCTGCGGCCTTCTGTGAACCATTCTGAACACACACGTTGCACTGACGATACACTTCGTCCCACACGAGCAGAAATTTCCCGGAGGAATGCATCACGTTCTCTCATGCCAATAATGTGCCCACTTTCAAACTCACTAATTTGATGGTACAGTTTTCGCATACGTCTGAGAGGCATCCTGCACGTCTGCTCAAGTCACACTGATCCATTACCTTCGGTTTATAGCGACAACGAGAGCCGAAGGCACATTTTACCAGTCAGTGGTGGTGCGCCGATACATCGATGTGGACCTTGAACCTCAGGGCCGACATGATTCAAATGCTAATAATTTCTTCAGAACATTTTAATGCACGTTTCCTGTGAATATAAACTTCCTATCTCCAGTCTTTCAAGGTGTCCTGGTTTTTATGGGCACGAGTTTATTTTGCCATTTGGCAACATCTGATTATTAGAATATCAACGAACATTTCTGTCCCCCTTCTAATACGGCAGTGAGGATTTTCAGTTAAATGACGAATGACTACTAGGTATCGTGTAGTGACTACTAGAAACTCTTCACATTATATAATTCAATAGCGTAAACGAACTCACTACTTATATTGCCCAGTGTGCCTCATTTTGGCGCCGCCATTGATTTTTGTGGTTTCCCTATATCCACACAATCTTAGGTAGTGCAATTTGAGGATCCAACCAGCCTATGGACTGATAACCTAACAGACAGACAATCCAAAACTGTACAACAGGCGGTTAGTTGTTTCCCTTATCTTGCCAAGATACCGGGTATGATTCCTTCCGAAATGTGATATTTAAGGGTGTTTAAATGTGACTTTTCCATGTTATTGATTTCCAACACATGCAAAAACTACTGTGGAACGACATTTTGAAACCCCAGCTTCTACTAAAATGCAGACAAATTCTTTCTTTTTCTTACTTAATCCGCTTAGCGTCCAGGGTTGCCTTTTTACCTCCGACTCAGTGAGGGATCCTACCTTTACCGTCTAAAGGGCAGAGCCCTGGAGCGTGCGACTTTAGGGCGGGGGATAAAATTGGGAAGGAGGACCACTACCTTCTCGGTGGCCTCACCTACTTTGCTGAGCAGGAGCCTTGAGGGGGATGGGAAGATAGGAAGGAATAGACAAGGAAAAGGGAAGGAAGCGCCCGTGGCTTTAAGTTAGCCACCATCCCGGCATGTGCCTGGAGGAGAAGTGGGAAACCACGGAAAAACACTTCGAGGATGGCTGAGGTAAGAAGAATCGAAAAATCGAACACTCGTCTACTCAGTTCACCTCCAGAGGCTGAGTGGACACGGTTCCAATCCTCGTACAATGTTTCAAACTTCATGGCGTAACCGGGAATCGAACACGGGCCTCTGAAGGTGGCAGCTAATCAATCTAACCACTACACCACAGAGGCGGACCTATGACAATTCAACTATTATTGTTATTATTATTATTATTATTATTATTATTATTATTATTATTATTAATGCTAGTGGTTTAACGTTACACCAACTCAGACAGATATTTTCGTGACGACAAGATGGGAAATTATTAGGACTAGGAATAAAGTAACCGTGTGAAGTGGTGGGAAAATCAGAATCCACGAAAAACCATCTGCAGGACTGATGATTATGCCAGTCGAGCCCACCATCTAACAGCAATATGGCCTTATCGTGCTGCCAACTAGCTCGATATTATCAGGGAGCTTGAAGTGAATTCTGACAAAATCATGAATTGTTCTGGCGTAGTATGTTCAGCTGTTGTAAGAAATGAAACAGTTGTTATTACATTAGTAATGCTGGAGCTTAGAGTGAATGTGTACGCGTAATTACTGGATATTTAGTGACGGTGGCGTGCCAGATGCGACCCGTGCCACTAGCGACCGCACAATCTGTAACCGTGCCGGAGCGACCGACGTTGACAAGCAAATTGTCATTTGATAAGTTGTGTCATCACCCAAGATAAGGTAAGCTAAACGAAGTGCAATGCCATTTCAGTAAGTCCTATAAGCAGCTACTGCCCCTACTGTGCATAACACTTCTGGGGGAAACTCGTTTTACAACACGAAACATAGTGTGCGTTTACGTCTTTTCCCACCGGGCGAGTTGGCCATGCGGTTAGAGGCGCGCAGCCCTGAGCTTGCATCCGGGAAATAGTGGGTTCGAATCCCACTGTCGGCAGCCCTGAAGATGGTTTTCCGTGGTTTCCCATTTTCACACCAGGCAAATGCTGGGGCTGTACTTTAATTAAGACCAGGGCTGCTTCCTTCCCATTACTAGCCCTTTCCTATCCCATCGTCGCCTTAAGACCTGTCTGCGTCGGTACGACGTAATGACACAAGCAAAAAATTATTTACGACTTAGGTCTACTTACTTATCGTGTCCTATTAGTACCAGGAGTGTCCGAGGACGTGTTCGGCTTGCCTGGTGCAGGCCTTTATATCTGACCCCCGTGGGCGGCCTGCGCGTCTGGATGTAGGATTATGACCATGAAGTAGGGAGAGATGAAACCCGGTTTCGGCACGTAGCCTACTCCTCTCGAAAAATACCAAGGGGTCTGCTCAATGCTTTACGTCGCCATCCGACGGCCGAATCACCATCGAAAGCATCATATCCCCTCACTCCATCTGAACAATGCGAAAAGTTTTGGATTTGAATCCAGGCTTTTGGCATGTAATCTAGTGATTAGAAACTGTCTACCACCAATTTTCGTACCCTGCCGGCCAAAATTCTGATAGTGAATTTTTTTTCATCCAGGCTGAGTGGCTCAGACGGCTCAGACGGTTGAGATGCTGGTCTTCCGACTCCAGCTTGGCAGGTTCAATTCTGGCTCAGTCCGGTGGTATTTGAACGTGCTCAAATACGTCAGCTTTGTGTCGGTGGATTTACTGGCACGTAAAATAAGTCCTGCGGGACTAAATTCCGGTACCTCGGCGTCTCCTTAAACCAAAAAAGTAGTTACTGGGATGTAAAGACAGCAACATTATTATATTTTTCTTTGGACCAACGGCACTCGAACTTGCTAACCACGGTGTCAGACCTTTATTTTAGAAAATATCAAGTTAGCTACTTATAAGCAATCTTCCCCTTGGTGACAGATCAATTGTAAGTGATTGATGGGTCGCATGCAGCACAATGCTTATCAACTCGGTCGCTATTGGCACGATAATGGCCGGGTCGCATCCAGCACGGTCGCATCTGGCACGAAACCTTAGTGACTGATAAAGCATTTATCTCACGTACGACTCACTGGTTGAATGGCCAGCGTTGAGGCCTTCAGTTCAGAGGGCCCCCGGCTTCGATTCCTCGCCGGCTCGTAGATATTAATCTCCTGTGATTAATTCTTCTGGCTCTGGGAATGGGTGTTTGAGTTTGTTCCAAAACTCTCGTCTTCATATTCCCACACCACACTATCAATCACCACAGAAATACGCAATAGTGATTATATCCCTCCACAACTGGGTGGCGTCAGGAAGGGCAGCCGGCCGTAAAACGGGGCCAAATCCACATGTGCAATACAGTTCGCACCCACGACTCCACAGTTGTGGGAAAAGCGGTAGAAGAAGAAGAAGAATGCGCAGTTATCTCACATTCTTGCGGATCTGAATTGTAATAGATGATTAATGGCTGCCTCTGACAATTAGATTGGCCGATTCTTAATCCCAAGCTCATAGTTTCGATCCTGGCCGAAGTAGTGTATTTTAAAGGGCAGTAAATAATCTAGAGACTCCATCAAATACGTCGGCGTGTTGGTCTAATTATCCGATGGTGTATGATGCTGTAGGATTATTATTATTATTATTATTATTATTATTATTATTATTATTATTATTATTATTATTATTATTATTATTTGTATCAATTTAGGAAGGCTCGGCTTGTGCCGGTAACATAATGGGCTGACTCGGCCTAAGCAAGGAGTCGCCCTCGTGATTATGAAACTACAGGTACATATATGTACAAATATTTACAACAGAAATAATTACAACATATACATTTTATACAATAAATACAAACAACTTCAGACTTCTTATGCCCCCGTTTTTGGAATCTGTTCTTCAGTATTACTGGAACTGCGGCCTGGAACTTCATGCTGTTTGGCGTGAGTCAGAGGAAAAGTCGTTCCTAGGAACTTTCTCACAATGTGGCAAGTGCTCAGCAGGGTGGCTTTCTGTAATTCTACGTATGTGTGATGATGCAGGTTTAATGCGGCCAGAGAGCTGTGCAAGCATTTTGGAATAACACCGGTACATGATATTACTATTGGAACTGTGGTGACTGATTCTAGTTTCCACAGGCGTTGTATTTCTATTGCCAGTTCTGTGTATTTTGATATCTTTTTGGCTATTGTTGTTTGCAGATTGGAGGTGTTTGGACAAGCAATTTCTATAAGGGATGCGGATCTTTTTGATTTATCGATTAGAATATTATCTGGCCTAATGTTGCTTAACGTGACATCAGTTATGACTTCTCGGTCCCATAGTAGTTTATATGAAGAGTTTTCGAGAATGGGTGGAGGGTATATTTCCAATATGCAGTTGATGACTGAAGAAATCTACATTTTACAGAAAGTTTCAGGTGAATGATTTTTGCTACCTGATCATGTCGGTGCTTATAATCGGTGTTGGCCAAGTGTGGGCAACCAGAGATGACGTGCTGTATGCTTTCTGTAGTTCTGGAACAGCGGCGGCAGTTATCTGAGACAACTGTTGGATCATTCATGATAAATCTACGGTAGTTCCGTGTAGCAATTACTTGATCTTGGATGGCCAGAACAAATCCCTCTGTTTCTGGGAAAAGACTGGAGTAGGTCAGCCAAGCGTGCGACGCAGGTTTGTCGATATGAGGCTGATCCAGTTCATGGGGGTATTTCCCGTGAAGAGGTTTTTGCTTCCACATGGCCATATTCATCTCTTTTGTAGGTGGGGTAGAAACAGGCATTTCTGGCGACGACAGATTGAGAGGTGTATAGTTTATATCAGCTCTGCAAACAGCACGATGAAGACACGATATATCAGCTCTCGAGTGGAAATATTCTCTTAGACTTGATATCAGATTGCTGTGTAAATTGACAATGGATAAGAAGCCCCTACCACCTTCTGATCTCGGGAGTGTAAGACGTTCGGTTGCAGATTTAGGATGGTGCATATGGTACCGGGTGAGTGAAACTGCTGTTTTCGCTTGTAACTGCTGAAGTTCTGTTTGGGTCCATTTTATCATACCAAAGGAGTGGTACGGCGTACGTATTGACTGCTGTGATAAGATGTTTAGCTGTCAGTTTTGATGATAGTACCTTGTTGAGACGTGTTATATATTGCTGCGCGACATTTCTCTTGATGTCGGCATGTTTCATACGAGTGCTGTGATGAAAACCGAGATATTTGTACATTTCTTCTTCCTCCAGCTGTTGTATGGATTCGTCACTTAAACTAGGTGTCCCTTGTGCTGAGTAGGATCTTCTGATGACAGTTTGGGTTCTGCATTTGTCCAATCCAAACCGCATGCCTATATCTGAAGAAAACGTCTTGGTAATTGAGAAGAGATGTTGGAGATGGGGTTTGGTAGAGGCATACAGCTTAATGTCATCCATATAGAGTAGGTGGCTGATTTTGAATAGCTCTTCTCGCTTATTCTTAATGCTAAATCCATACCCACTTGTGTTCAGTAGGTAGGATAGTGGATTTAATGCCATGCAGAACCATAATGGACTCAGTGAGTCCACTTGGAAGATCCCTCGTCTTATTGGTATGGGTCTTGTTGCAACACTGCAGTTTCTTAGAGAAACGTGAAGTGAGGTGTTCCAGTCTGCCATTACCGTCTCCAGGAAGTGAATGATTGAGGGGTCAACTTTTTATAGTTTCAAAACATGTATGAGCCAAGTGTGTGGTACTGAATCAAAGGCCTTTTGATAGTCAATGAAGCACTTGTATAGGTTCCTGGATTTATGGTGTGCTTGTTCCAGGACCACAGTGTCGATAATCAGTTGCTCCTTGCACCCCTTGGTATTCTTCTTGCAACCCTTTTGCTCCTCGGCAATGATGTGGTTTTCCTCGCAGTGTTTCAGAATTCTGTTGGCTATTATAGATGTAAATATCTTATATAGAGTATATAGACATGTTATAGGCCGATACTTCGCTGGATTTTGCAGATTTTCATCCTTCGGTTTCAGATATGTCATGCCAGTGCACAGGAAAGCTGGGAATGTTGCCAGGTTGTCTAAAAATTTCTGGAAATGTTGAGTCAAAAGGAAATGAGTACATGTAAATTTCTTGTAGTAATAATTGTGTATACGATCAATGCCTGGGGCCTTCCAGTTCTGCAGTTTCTTGATGCTCTGTTGTATTTCTCCGATCTCAACAGGCTTGGTTGCCATATGCTTCACTTCATTAGTTCTATCTTTCAGTTCACTGATCCAATGGGCTTCCGCATTGTGCTCTATTGGGTTTGACCATACTCCCGACCAATAGCTGTGAATTTTTTCTTCGCTGGGCGTATTTCCATCTTGTGCTGCATCTTGTGTTCTCTCGTTCAGATTGTTGTAGAACTGTTTCTCATTTCTTTCAAACATTGCGTTCTGTGATTTCCTCTCTGTGGTGTTTTGGTATCTTTTGAGGAGCTTGGATAATGCGGCCAACTTTTGCTTCATGGTTTCGAGGGTTTCTTGTAATACTGTGCTTCCAGGTTCCTCCAGACTCTGCCTTGAACTGATTTTCAGAATTCGAATAATTTTGTTATTTAGGCGTTTCCCTCTTACTCCATTCTTGTATTGCTGCAGGCGATTCACGTCCTGGCGGATTTGGATGATGCGTTCTTTCAAGCGTTTTGCCCAAGGTGGTTCTCTCAATTTTTTCTTGACAGACTTATTGTTAGGCAAAAATGGCTTTCCATTGTTCAATCGTACTGCGGCAAGTGCTGCACAGTAAATAGCAGTATGTACTTCAGGGAACGTCTGATGCTCTTTCATATATTCTGGCAAGACTTTCGAATTAAGATCTTCAATGATTTTCCCAAACTGTTTGGATGATTGGTGCCTTGGCAGTATGGATCGTTGTGCAGGATCGGTACCAGAATATTCTAGAAGGGCCTTGTAGAATTCAACATGTGTCTTGTCATGGAGGTCAGAGTTATCTGAAAGTATCACTTCGGGAGTACTTGTATGTACTGTTATATCAGTATCAGGTGGACTGTTAACCGTTGAGTCAGACTCGGTACTTTCAAGGTGTGGAAAGAACTCTTGTGTTACTTCTTGTCTGATTCTACTAAGAACAGGACCCAGGATCAAACTGTTCTTGATGATTGATCTTCGTTGATCTGCAATGCGCTGTTCAGTAACTTTCATTGTAGGGTACTGATTTGTAAAGGCTGTGTGTAGTTGTTGCCTATATCCTGCAATTTCAGTTTCAAGACGCGTTATTAGAAGATATCCCCGCATGATAAATTCATTCCTAGCATTGTTCCATTTAATGCGTTTTTTGGGCTTACTGATACGAGAGTTCGTACTTGGAACAAAAGCACTCGCACCAGGTGCGGTATGATAATCAGGTTCTTGTGTTCCGCCATGATCGTCTTGAGCTACTGTTGCTTGTTCGGGTGACCCGATGGGAGGCCAGCAGCTTACGCTCCCAGCTTACGCTCCCACCACCACCGGCTCGCATGCTGTCATCTCTAGCGGTGGCTCCAGAGATGCCCTGGCGTACCCCAGGCAGCGGCATTTTCCGAGGCACAGTTTTAGAACTCTTCATAGTTGATTTTTGCTTTTTATAACCTACAGCCAGGTGAGGTGATGTTCAGCTGCTCCATTGGAGACGGACGCTGACCACTTTGCCGCTTGCTGCAAGTCAGACGCAAAGTGGATTTGGGTCGGTTCTTCCCCCCTCTCTGCCATTGGGATATGTCCTCTTCTGCCGTTGAAGCCGTTGACCATTTTTCCTGACACCTCAGTTGATCCGCGGGTGCTTATTTGGCGAAGCCTTATTCACACCTGTCTTGCATATCTACAGGAGCTTCCCCTATCAGCCATTGGGACGCGCCGTGTCGGGGTTGAGGGTCCCCACCCCAGTGTCTTACGCAGGGTTATGCCTAGCTCTTACTAAATTCAGAGCTAAACCCCCACGTAAGCTGACCGGGCACGGTTATTATTATTATTATTATTATTATTATTATTATTATTATTATTATTATTATTATTATTATTATTATTATTATTATTATTATTATTATTATTATTAAATAAATGATTGTGAATTATAATCGAAATAATACAATGCATATAATTTTTTGATTTCTCCCATACAGGTACCATAGAAGAGCCATGGTGCACACTTTCAAGTTATAACTACGTTCTATTTCGCGCCACAGACATCCAAGCGGGATGTGTTCCTATCTTCAAACGATCTACTTGCTACGCCCGTGATTGGCGCTGCCGTAAGTAGTGCAAATAATTTCATATATATGTGCATGCATACATACAGAATTATAGACTATTATGCATCCAAGCGAACAGTCTGTATCCTCTGTGGATTTACTAAACGCCGCCATAATGCTCTCTTTGTAAGTAGCTCCGTGGCCTCGTTTAGTTCCATACATTTTATTTTAAATCATTCGAAAGCAAGTGCTTAACCAACGTCGTCTTGGTTTCCCTCTACTTCTCTTACCCGCCGTGGCCGAGTCCATTATTCTCCCAGGTAAACTGTTCTCCTTTTGTCTCATTGACCCCATCACCAAAGCCGAGTTATGCGTACAATTTCATCAATCGAGTTCATTCCTAATTTAGCCTTTATCTCATAATTCCGACTACCCTTCTGCCACTGTTCACACCAGTTTGCACCAACTATCATTCTCTCTGCTTTAATTTCTCTTACTTCTAACATATGAATAAGATATCCTGAGTCGACCCAACTTTGGTCGGTAAAGGATAGTTTCGTCCGGGAGCTGATTTCTTTCTTACAGAATCGTGTCGTTCGCAATTGCGAATTCTCTACATTAGCTTTGCTGCAACTTCATTCAATCTCACTTACTGCATGACCCTTCTGGGAGAATGTACATCCTAAATGCTTGAATAATGATCTACCTGTTCCAGTCTTGTATTCCAACCTGACATTCAGTTCTCTTAGCTTTCTTCCCTACCGTATCACTTTAGTCTCAGATAGGCTAATTTTCATATAATACTTGTTGCATCTATTTTCAAGATCCAAGATATTAAATTGCAGGCTTTCAGCACAGTCTGTCATTGAGACCAAGTCATCAGCATGGGCCAAACTGCTTACTACATTTCCACCTAATTGAAACCATTCCTGCCACTTCATAAGTTTCAGTAGATGATACATGTAAACTATCAACAACAAAGGTGTAAATACACTGTATATACATTGATCCAAGACCTCACTCTACCATCAATTCTCACTGCAGCCCAACTGTCAACATAAATGCCTTTGATTGATTTTAATAATCTACACTTAATCCCACAACATCTTCTCCCTCGGTACTCTGCCATATGCCTTCTTAAGATCTGCGAAATATAACTTAAACATAACTGTCTATTTCTCTCATAGCATTTTTCAATTACCTGGCATATACAGCAAAACTGATCCTGACAGCCCTCCGTGGTCTGAACCCACACTGGCTTTCATACAACTTACTCTCAACCACCGATCGCATCCTCCCTTCCAAACTGCCAGTGAACACCTTGCCCTGTATACAAACTAATAAAATACCTCGATGGTTGTTGCAATCCTTCCTGTTCCGTTCGTTACAGTTAGGTGCAATTACTGCTTTCATCGAATCAGAAGGTACCTTATTGACATTCCTTGCTAATCTAATTACTCTATGAGGCCATTCCATCCCCCCCCCCTTCCTGATATATTTCACCATTTCAAGTCTAATTTCATCTATTCCTGCTACGTTATGACCTCGGAATCTATTTACCATCATTTCCACTTCCTCGAGTGTAATTTCACTTGCATCATTGTCCACCTCCCATTGAACTCTGCTGTTCGCTACATCAATAGAAGGATTTCATTTTACGTTGAGATCATCTTCAAAATATTGCTTACACTTGTCCAGTGATTCCTTGGGATCTACTATGAGTTTACCTGATTTGCCCAAAACGCTATGCATTCCCTCTCTCCCTCCCACGGTTCGTTATTACTGTCCGGAATGGTTCCTTGCTGCTTGACCTAGTCTTTCCAAGTCAGTACCAACATCTTCCCATGACTTCGTCTTCGATTAAACAATTATTTGTTTCGCTCTGTGTCTGTTATCTACGTACTTATTTGTCTATTTGAGTACTTGTTTAGAGCCTTTTCTGATACGCCTTCCTTTACGTTTACCAAATGCCCTCCCTTCATCCTTCCACCAAAATGTTAAATTCTTCCCATTTTCTTTTATATAAATTAGTTATCTCAAGGCATTCCCTCGCTGTTTCTACAGCAGCAACCCTGTATCCTACACGATCTCCTCCTATATTCTGAACCTGTTTACTGTTTAATGTTCGGAATTTTTCACTAACCATATCCATGTACTTCTGTCTAATAACCTAGACCTAGAGATGTTCACTTCACTAAAGATCAGAGAGTACTCTGTATCAACGAAAGTTCTCCGAAATACCCCCACATCTCTAACAGATTTCCTGAGTTTGAATTCGCTTATGATATAGTCTATTACGGATCTGGTGCCCCAACCTTCTCATGTGTAATGGTGAATAGCCGAATGCTTGAAGAATACAGTTGTAACTGCTAATCTCATACTAGCACAGACTAGAACAGAAGTACATGAAGTGCTTTCCATTTATATTATCTTCCATATCTTCCCCACATTTACTCACACGTTTTTGTATCCTTCACTTCTACTTCCACCCAGGGACTTGGCCGTGCGGTGAGGGTCGCGCAGTTGTGTGCCTGCATTCCGGAGATAGGGGTTCGACCCAACTGTCAGCAGCCCTGAACATGGTTTTCTGTGGCTTCCCATGTTCACACCAGGAATATATTGGGACTGTGTCTTAATTAGGATCACGGCCACTTCCTTACAACTCCTAGCCCTTTCCTATCCCATCGTCGCCATAAGAAGTATCTACTGTATATCGGTGCGACGTAAAGTTCTCTGCACCCTCAGATTGTGAATATACTGAAACAATTCTCGTCCTAATTCCTCTAACTGTTAAATATCCATATCATTCGCTTATGTATAGACCTAATAGAAAGTAAGTTGCACGGAATTGTATTCCTGATGTACAGTCCTATCTAACATTTGTTAACACCATTTAATGATAATTAACATTGACTACCTCTTCCTCGTTATCTCCCGAACCCGAATTTCATTCACTCCTAACACATCTAGATGCTTCATCTTGCTGACTCCGCCAATTATACTTTCTTTCTTCCATTAACTCCATTAATATTGATAGCTTCCCATAGAATTCCATCCAACTCCATTGTTGGACGCGCTTGTAGACTGTGGCTGTAGAAAGTGCTCTTGTATTATCGTAGTGATAAAGTAGTAAAAACCTACTGAAATTTATTTTGTGTGTGTGTGACCCAATTAGTGCTATTTATATTGGTGTTTAGTGCTTATTGGTAAAATTTAATAGTAGTTATATTAACTTAAATGTTATAATAAGTAGATCAGTTGGTGTTCGGTCGTTTACGTGTTCTAGCTTCATTAGGCTAACTAGGTTTACTTTGTCTCAAATTTAGATTTAGGAAATAATTTAGGTAATGATACCAACTTTTAAAAATTTAAATATCTGTAGGATCGTTGGTATAATACTTACAAAAATAGGTTATTATAGGGAGTTGTATCTTCCGCACCTTTGACATTCGTGCATAAAATAGACAGGGTATTTCCTATAGATACCCGTTCAAACTTTCACGAAGGTAACAATTTATTTAATCAAATAACACGATACGCATGTAAAGTTTGATTTTAAAAAGAAGTTAAGGAGAGTGTACGGTATTTCACTGGAGAATTACATAACAGTCTTAGGATTGTTGACAATTGTTTGCTACATTCCGACAAGAACAAAGCGCATAGGGTAGTTGAGAAAACGAAAACAAGAATCAGCTGTGACTGTATTCCGATTAATTGTGGTCCGAAGTCCCCGGCGTACTTTGCATTTCGCACCTCAGATTATTCAACGAGTAAATATGAATTATCAAATTCCCACAACTCCGTAATTGCAATTCAAATCTCCAGCGTAGCTTTGACTGAAGTTTTTGAGAAATTATTGTTGAGATCTTCTTATTTTTAAGCATTTACAGTAAGGAAAATTTGTAATCTCTATGCCGCGTAGTAGGAAAAATAATAACAATCCCCAGCTGTAATAATCATGTAACTACATTTAAATTGTGAATTGTAGTGTAGATATTATATTAGATAGTATCTTGCTAGCCATATTCGTGTAGATCCGTGTGTACGGTAAACCGGTAGATATTTCTATTGTATTGCAGTATTTTATTAGAAATTGGCGTGCTTCTTTTATTATTGTGAAATATTAGTGTAATAGAGGTATCTCTGTAGAAACTCCCTTACTATAACTCTGTTGTTGTGGTAGGATAGGCTTAACAGCAGTTTAGAATTGTGTAATTCTTGTGTATTGATTTCGATATTCAGTGATCAACGGTAGTTTTCAATATGATACGACTAAGTAGTATTATAGTGTAGTAGTATATTAATCACCTTGTTGTCGTGTGATTCTTGTGTACTAATCTAGACAGTATTTTTTCCTTTCTTTTCTTCTTTGCACAGAATAAGACTTTTGCATGTGATTTTATTCTGTATAGAGTAATAAATAAGTTACAAGATTGTGAGCAACTACAAAAAGATCTCGACAATATTGTAAGATTGGACAGCAGGCAGTGTTATGATGATAAACGGGGTTAAAAGTCAGGTTGTGAGTTTTACTAATAAGAAAAGTCATTTCATTTTTTTACTGCGTTGATGGGCTGAAATTTCCTTATGGGGATCATTGTAAGTACCTAGGTGTTAATATAAGGAAAGATCTTCATTGAGGTAATCATATAAATGGGATGGTAAATAAAGGGTACAGACCTCTGCACATAATTATAAGGGTATTTAGGGCTGTAGTAAAGATGTTATGGAGAGGGCATATAAGACTCGAGCAAGACCCCAAATAGAGTATGGTTCCAGTGTATGGGACCCTCACCAGGAACACTTGATTAGAGAACTGAAAACATCCAAACAAAAGCAGTTCGAATTGTTCTGGGTGATTTCCGACAAAAGATTGGCGTTACGAAAGTGTTGTAAAATTTGGGCTGGGAAGACTTTGGGGAAAGGAGACGAGCTGCTCGACTAAATGGCATGTTCCGAGCTGTCAGTGGAGAGATGGTGTGGAATGATATTAGTAGACGAATAAGTTTGAGTGATAGTTTAAAAATAGGAAAGATCACACTATGAAGATAAGGGTGAAATTCAAGAGAACAAATTAGGGAAAATATTCGTTTATAGGTAGGGGAGTTAGAATTTAGAATAATTTACCAAGGGAGAAGTTCAATAAATTTCCAATGCCTTTGCAATCATTTAAGAAAAGGCTAGGAAAACAACAGATAGAAAATATGCCACCTGGGCGACTGACCTAAGTGCAGATCATTGATTGATTGATTGATTGATTGATTGATTGATTGATTGATTGATTGATTGATTGATTGATTGATTGATTGATTGATTGATTGATTGATTGATTGATTGATTGATTGATTGATTGATTGATTGATTGATTGATTGATTGATTGATTGATTGATTGATTGATTGATTGATTGATTGATTGATTGATTGATTGATTGATTGATTGATTGATTGATTGATTGATTGATTGATTGATTGATTGATTGATTGATTGATTGATTGATTGATTGATTGATTGATTGATTGATTGATTGATTGATTGATTGATTGATTGATCTATATGGACTATGAAGAATATCTGTTCCGCCATTTACGTGTGAGTGAAAATGGGAAACCACAGAAAACCACAGCCGACGATGGGGTTCACATCCACTCGCCTCCCGAATTCATAGCTTGGCTTCATAGTCGTAGCGTGTAAAAAGCATGGCCACTCTGCTGGTTTGTCTAACGTAGTATGTTTAACAATAAATTCGACTGTTCCATCTGTTCCTACCTTTTGTTACCAGCAATTGCCTGCTTCAAGCATGTCTTTTACTTCCCGAGTTATCGTGTCTACTTGTGATAAACATGTGATAATTATGGGAACTGAAGTAATTCGGCCTTCACTTTCCTTGAAAACGTCGGAGAGATGTAAGAAAAATTTGGTCTGCAAACTCGCTTTCAGTTTGCAATTTCTGTCACAGCATAAGATTTCTGACACCTCGATTCAATTTCCCTCACTATTCTGCCATACTTATTTGTTGTGATTATGTATGCAATATGCACACATCATTTTGGATATTTATGAACAGTTTCATTCTTAGACAATGTTATCAAGTTTTCAGCAATCATTTATTAGTTGTACCTCCGTGGCTCAAACAACAGCGCGCCGGCCTCTTACCGCTGGGTTCCGTGGTTCAAATCCCAGTTACTACACGTGAGATTTGTGCTGGACAATGCGGAGGTAGGGCAGGATTTTCTGCGGGTACTCCGGTATTCCCTGTCATCATTCATTCCAGCAACAGTCACCAGTATTTCATTTCATCTGTCAGTGATTACTCAATGCCCCAGAAGAGTGCGACAAGCTTCGGCTGCGGGCACAATTCCTATCCTCGCCACTATATGGGGGGGGGGGCTACATTCTTTCCATTCGTGACCCGGTCGAATGACTGGAAATAGGTGGTGTATTTACATTTATTAATTGGCACAATATAATGTTGTTAGTATCGTGTGCAATGAAACAATCCAAATTCTTGAATTTCGTCAGAAGAAATATTGAAAGAAAATTTAAGATGACTTATTTGTACTTGCGGATGTATTTTCCCCATACACTTAGTCAGTCCTAAACTAATACACTATTGATAGTAATAGCTACACCTAAACAATGCAAAAGATAGTAATAAATATAATAACGATAATAAATGTAGGCATATTGATAAAATAGTAACCTATTAAAAACATATCATACAGGAATGATATTGAATTAGAGTCACGACATAATGGAAGTAATGTAAAAATAACAATTTAAAGCAGAAAATTCACTAATTAAAACTACCATAAGATAGGAATTGATTATATCGAAACATCGCCTTCAGTATACAGAACAAGTGAAAAAAAGAATTAAGAATAGGAAGAAAACGAGCCATAAAATGAGGAGCGAAATGATGACGAAAAGAAAGGAGGAAGAGGATTAGGGTTTCAACTAGATGATTCATTCATGCTTTCCTAATAGTTCTTCAAAGGGCATGCCTCTAATGGGCATTGGCAGGAGATTCCATTGTCGGGCTGCGGTAACGGTGAATGATTTAGTGTAGGTTGTAGTTCTGTGTAGAAGAAGGAATGAACTCAAGGTGTTTGTTGTGGCTTGTGAAGAGGAGTTCGAGGCGTTCACGAAGATAGGCTGGTTGTGACAGTTACAGAATAGCATGCAAGAACTAAAGAGTTTAAAGCGGGCCGCACTCTTGAGAGCGAAGCCTCCCTTGTTCGAGGCACTCGTATGACGGTGTGGCATAGTCAGCGTAAGGAAGACGGAGAGAGAGAGAGAGAGAGAGAGAGAGAGAGATGGAGATGGTAGGTTCGAACCGCAGCTTCGGCAGTCCGAAGATGGTTTTCCGTGGTTTCACATTTTCACAGCACGGAATTGCTGGGACTGCCAGCAGCACGGCCCCGTCAGCTTCCTTTCCAGCTCACTTTCGTATCCCATCGTCTTCCCGCCTAAGCTTGTGAGACATTACACCGACAGCAAAAATTAAAAATAAAGAGCTACTTTTTGGTACTTGAAATTAAGAAGGAAGTAACAGCCCATTTTGGCCTTGACCTACCTAGACGGCAGCTGCCCAGCCAGATGTCACAGTGGCACGTGGTCAGCGTAACGACACTCTCCTACTGCTTGGCTTTTACTGCCTATCGTGTCCAGCTCCATGGCTAAATAGTTAGCGTGCTGGTCATTGCCACAGGGGTCCCGGGTTCGATTCCCGACAGGGTCGGGAATTTTAACCATCATTGGTTAATTTCGCTGGCAAGGGGGCTAGGTGTATGTGTTGTCTTCATCATCATTTCATCCTCATCACGACGCGCAGGTTGCCTACGGGATTCAATTCAAAAGACCTGCACCTGGCGAGCCGAACTTGTCCTCGGACACTCCCGGCACTAAAAGCCATACGCCATTTCATTTTTACTGCCTCTCGTATGAGCCAGCTCATCAGTTGGTATCATGAGTCTGAGAGAACCCCGTTCCAGTCCCCAGTCTAGAATTAAAACATCTGGACTGACCAGTAATCCAACCCGAAGTATCCAGGTAAAAGACAGGCTCTACCCCGATATCATGGAGCTGGCTAACATCTCAAATAGCCAGGATTTAAATGTGTATTCATTTTTATGTTATTGATTTTACGTTCCAGTAACAACTCTTACGGTTTTCGGACGCACCGAGATAGCGGAATTTTGTCCCTCAGGAGTTATTTTTACAAACCAGTTGATTTACAGACACTAGGCTGACGTAATCTAGCACCTTCAAATACAAACGGACTGACCTGGGATGGAACTTGCCAACTTGGGCTCAGAAGGCCAGAGTTTTATCATCTGAGCTACCTAGCACGGCCCAGAATTTGAAATAATAATTTCAGTGTCACTGTGACTGATCTCACAGACCAATTAGTGTGATTTCATGAGCACATCATTTTAAGGTCAAGGAAAAGGTGATGTAGTGTAGTACCAGAGAATGTCTCGGAGAACTCCCAGGCATTATTCTCTCTGCCTGCTTCCCTCTTGAGAAGACGACGGTCTAAAGAATTTGAACCCTTAACCCGCTCTCCGGAAGTGCATGATAACCAGATCCGCTAGGACGGTCAACACACAAGAGACACCGTTAGCACTTTGACGTCTATCGACCAATGCCAGGAATTGGGCTTTTCTAAATAAGGTGATTTAAAGACAAAAAGTCTGAAAATATGACCTCCCTTGGCATTCGAACCTGAATCCCCACTTTTTCACTCCGACCGCGATGGGATGAGGTTTGCGAGCCTTGCGGAGTCTCATTTTCACTCTCTTACATTTCTATTGCCAATATCTTCATGCTTTTTCTTTTCTTAAGGTTAATATTAGGAGAAGATTAGTGCCTAGTTACAAGTACCCTTATGACAATAGTTACCACCAATACCTCTGGAGACGTCTGCTTTGGATTACTACGAAAATATTTGACGATATCCAGAGTGCTCTCTGTTGACCAACTCCATAAACTATGTATCCTATAAATGTTTCTTTCTCTTTCAGGTTCATAACATTCTTGTGTCAGTTTACTTGGCCTGTTATTTATTGCGCGTGATCACCCGTCCAAATTAATGTGAAACTATATCACTTGTTGATCTACTTAGAGGTTTAAGTTTTTTATTAAATTGCTGTATTTATTTATTTGTTTAATTTATTTATTTTTATTTTATTATATAACTTCCCATGGCATTAATTCTCCATTCATTTCCCTTCACAGCCAAGAACGAAGACCTGGTTGTCTCTTCTTCAGCTATACCAGACTCGACGTCAAGTGAGTTTACACCTTGTATATGTTTACCACCTTCTCTAAGGTGTAGAAATGTGAATGTTCATCTAATTCGAAATAAACTTAATACATTATTTTAAAGATATAATGATTGTCGAATTTCAAATCAGATGTCAAAAGTGGATAAGGATGGTTGGGATAGTTATCTGCTTGTTTGCCTCATCTATGAATGTAGCTAATACACTGTGAATTTCTCCTTAACCTATAAAACTCCCATGAATCAATTTATTTCCAGTCCAGTCAGGTACTGTCCATCGGATCCAAAAGAGACTGTGACTTATCTATATATTTATTTATTTCGTATGGCGTATAGAGGGTACAGAGGAACTGTATATATAATATACACTTAAAACTGTATACACTTAAAGTAGATAGAACAACAATCGGACAAAGGATCAATGGATGGTAACATAACTTATAATTTAATGTCCAGAGAATTTAGCCAGTTCACTGCCTCTTCACTTGCCGCATGAAGTTCGTGGTATCCTCCCTGGAAGCTCCGAAGTAGGCACATCATTACAACATGGTGGACTGTCTGAGCCACGTCTCCACATTCGCAATGAGGGCTGGAAATTTTTCCCACTTGTGGAACCAGAAGTTGCATCTTCCAAGACCGGTCCGCACTCTGTTCAACAAAGCCCAGATTCTTCTTGGCAAGTTGAACCCAGCAAGTTTCATACAAGGGTCAGATATCAACCCTAGCTGGTCAGGGTTTGAAGCAGCCCACTCTTCCCTCCAGGCATTATTCATGTTGTACTGTGACTCAACCAGCCTCCTTCCTAGTTGCCAAGATTGATGTCGAGATTGTAATCTTCCATGCTTCTGAGGGTTGCAGTCCTGATGAATCGGCAAATCGGCAAGAGTGTATTTGCAGTACATTTTAACCATTATATATATATATATAACTATCATGATACCCGTGCTTCGCTACGGTTTTAAACTGAAAGTTATTATTCAAAGATTTAGATTTTGGAGAGTCCACTGTCAGCTGAGCCTGTAAAATATGCCCTCAATTCGTACGCCAAACGGTTTTGGGGTAATTATTATTTATTTTCTGATCTAACGCTCATTTGAACCGCATACGGAATAATTTGAATGTTTTAAACCCTATCTTATTTAACTTCTAGGATGTAAAAGCGACCAGCCTGTGTTATTTTGAATTTCTACGTCTAACAGTAATGGAGGGTTGAATAGTTTTTAAGGGGTGAATGTTTTAGAATATTTATTAACATCTAGGATATAGAAGACCACCCTTCATAAAAAATGTTCGTGCCTGAAACTGTTTCGGAAGAATGGATATTGTGTTTCTGAGAGTCAACCACCACCTAAAACCCTTAGGGAGAAATATTTTGAAGGATACGATATTTTGCGCCTAGGATATAAAATAAGACTCTTCTCTTAAAATAACAACTTTGGTCGTCAAACAGTTTTGGAGGGATGAATAAATTCGTTTACGGAACTAACCTCATGTAACACTTTAGCGGTAGAATTTTTTAAAAAAAGAAATCCCATTTCACACCTAGGATTTAAAATATATACCGCTATTTGGAATTTTGTCTTCATACGTTAAACCGTTTCGGAGGAAGGAATGAATATATTTCTTTACGGATCTCAACCCCCATTTGACTCTCTGAGCAGTTAAATTTGTTACAAACCTTCTGTTATTTAACACCTAGGATATCATTTAAAATGTTAACTTCAACGGTTTCACATAAATGCATAGTTTTTGCCATCAATCCTCACCTCTCAGTCAAAAACCCCTTAGTGGTCCATTGTTTTAAGTCCACTTTTATTTGTATCCTCATAAGAATAATTCAACTCCTTTTACAACACCCTTAAGTTGATTTCCCTCCACCTCCCTCCCCTGCCAAAAAATACGTGTGTCTTTGTGTTTTAAGGGGATTTCAAATACCAGTTTTCCCGTCCGTAACATTCTTCGTTTTCGAGATGTACTGTAAGTACCTTCAAACAAACATTTCAACTCATTTTTCAATTCATTTATCGCCCGCCCCTTAATTGGAATTTCCTAAAACAAAAGAATACGTGTTTATTTTCAAAGGATATTCAAAATACCAATTTTCACGTCTGTAATATCTTCAGTTTTGAAGATAGCAGTATCCTAATAAAAAACATTCAACCCCGTTTTTCGGATATTCTTACAACCCCCACTCCCGAAGTATTTTTGTGAAACAAAAAATACGTTCTACTTTATTTTTAATGAGATTAAAAATGCAAACTTTTCACGGCTGTAATATGTTAAGTTTTGAGATATACTGTAGATATACTCATTTTTAAAATTTACCCCCTTTAACACTTCCCCTTAAGTAGATTTTCAGAAAAAAGAATTCTGCGTGTTCCTTTACTTTTACAGCAGATTCCAAATACCAGTCTTCATGTCTAGGAAATGTGAAATTAAAATTTACGTTTTTGTTATATCTTTATTCATCATTTTGAAACGCAATAGGAATATGAAATTCGATTCATAGTACATTTAAAAACATATCCATACCCAGCACATAGCCGTAGGATGTACACTTCAAGCATTACTAAAAGAAGGTACACAAGAACGTTACATATTTTGGCATACCTTTGTGGATACCAATATAGCAAACAGTGGCTCCCTGACTGTCGGATGAAACTATATATTTACAACGATTTGTTTTGTAACAACGTTGTTGTACAGGAGTGAAACCTGTGTGCAATCAGGATACCTTATTCAAAATTTAGAAGTAACAGACTGGAAAGCAGTGGGAATGAGTCATTGTACAAACAGGTGGTAAGAATGACAAGAGGGTATTCGCTATGGTGACATAAGAGGTATGTTGGGAATAAACTCTAGGAATGAAGCTGTATGTATCGAGCAGCTTTGGCAGTTGGGACACGTGAGACGAATGGAGGAGTATATACTACCCAGGAGAATAATGGATTGAGTCTTGGAGGGTGAGAAAAGTAGGACTTCATAGAGACTACGGCTGGACTAACATCTAATGATTTAATTATAAGACATATAGGACTAAACGATGGGTACGTTCTGCTATGATTTGCTTCAAGATATTGAGCTGAAAATATAAAATTTGAGAAAATGTTTAAAGAAATTACGTAATAATTTAAAATGAGATACTGTCTTTTATTTTCTCTCTGAATCACAAAGTACTGGATCAAATAAGCTGAAATTCGATATGGATATAAATCAGATATTCAGCTCAAATGCCGGTCAATTCTAATTTTTCAATAGTAAAGTAACCTTTTCTAAATAGCGGTCATTAATACGTAGATATGTACCGAAATTACGCATGCTTTATCCGCTAAAAAGTATGGGTAAATGGTTTATCCAATCACCGAACAAAGCCCCATTTGTGGACTTAAAATTCAGGTTTATACAAAAAATATAATATGCATTTTCCTTGTAATTGTAAGAATTACCTAGTAAATTCGGCTTTTATGTGTTAAAGCACGCTTTTCACAACCACAGCACCGCCAGCGCTGTCTAGTTAGGTATTTGGCCGGTTTTTGTCAGATACTGGTAATTCATGCAGGGTACTAGAGGTGCGAAGTTTGCTGATCAAAAATTACACGTCAGCAAAGAGTATAAACAAAAGTCACTGAATTTAAATAGTGGGAATATTACAGCGAAACTTCCCCACATGACAACCCCTTAAAGCCAACCACCCGTATTCCCGATCACTTTTATCCGGCATGGAATGATATTCTCGTACAAGTCCAATGCACTCCACCGCTTCCTCCGATCAATTACCATGAATTTTATTCATAAATCAACAAAATATATTCTATCCGACGACCGGAAACTACCATAAAAAATATTTACGGTATGGTACTGCACATATCTGTACATACCTATATGCAATATTCCTGGAATATCTGATTCTCATTGCTACTAGAGAGCAGTGAGTGCGTAAGAAGAAAATGAATGTTCTTTCACAGCACAAGTCAATTTCTTTAATAAAGGAGAGTAATAAAGGAAGATCTCAGTGAGATGTAGCAAACGAGTTTAATAGCTGCAAATCGTAAACGTTACTTCAAAGAATAGGAAGGAAATGCATTATTCATGGGGTTGAATCGAACCCGTGCTAAGACATTACCCGTAATTGAGCAATGTTGTAGGGAAATGCCTTCAAATTTGTTTCTGATCTTACAAAAATCAACAATGTTAGGCCTTTCAACGTTCAGTCTGCAAGACTCTGTGAATAATCTAAACGCTACCACAATCCTCTACTTGTAACTAGTTCTGCGGCCTCGTTCTTTAAATCATTGGAAACTGAATCAGACCGTCGTCGTCTTGGTCTCCCTCTACTTCTCGTACCCTCCATGACCAAATCTATTATTCTCCTAGATAACCTATCCTCCATTCTCTTCACATGACCCCAACACCGAAGCCGGTTTAAGCGTACATCGTCATCAACTGAGTTCATTCCTAACTTACCATTTGACTAATTCCGAGTACCCTCCTGCAATTGTTCCCACCTATTCTTCTGGAGATCATTCTCGCTAGTTTCATCTTTGTTACTTCTAACTTATGAATAACATATGCTGAGTCCACCCATATTTCATTTCAGTAAAGCAAAGTTGGTCTGAAAACAGACCGGTGTAAAGATAGTTTCGTCTGGGAGCTGACTGCATTTCTACAGAATACTGTTGATCGTAACTACGAATGCACTGTATTAGCTTTTCTGCACCTTCATTCATACTCACTTTCTATACTATTATCCTGGGAGAATACACATTCTGAATACTTGAAATTATCTACCTGTTCCAGCTTCTTATTCCCAACTTGACATTCAATACTCCTAAGTTTCTTACCTATTTATATCATTTCGTATCATTCTCGTTGCACCTAGTTTTAAGAATCAAGATATTAGACTGCAGGCTTTCGGCACCATCTGCGATTAAGACCAAGTCGGAGTCTATTCATCATCCTTTCCAATTCTTCGAGCGTAATTTCACTAAAAACATTTTCTTCCTCTCAGTTGCTCTGTTGTTCGTGATGTCAACGTTGAGAAGATTTCCAAAATATTAGTTCAGTAAAGATCAGATAGTGGTCTGTAATCATCGAAAATTCTCCGGAATACCCGCACACTCCTAACAGATTTCATGAATTGAAATTCGGTATGATATAGATCACATGATATATGATGTGTAGAGGTATGCTTGAAGAATCTATTCGTAACTGCTAATCCCATACTAGCACAGAAATGCGGTAAACGCTTCCCATTCTTATTATCTTCTATATCTTTCCCACATTTACCTATCACCTTTTCGTTTCCTTCAGTTATATTTCCAAATCTCGCATTGAAATCGCCCATTACTACTACCCAATCCTTGCTTTTGACACTGTCTACGATATCACCCAGTGCTTCACTTTAAGTGTAGTTAATTTCTCAGCAAGTAACGGATGGTTAGATCAATTTCGTCTGTGACACAATATCGCCTTGCGAGCAGTTTGCAGAATATCCGGTAACCCGGGGATTATGTATCATCTAGTCGGCTTCTAGAGGTTCCACTATTTTAATCAAATTCTAAGTTTGAACCATTTCATTTTTGTCGGTCTGTGAAGCAGTCGTCTCTCTGATAGTGGGCTCGATCCTGACTGGCGTCGGTGGCAACCTATTACGTCTAAATGTCACTATCGTTAATATTCAACACGTTAAAGAATTTTTGTGGGATAGAATTCCGACACCCTATAATCTCTTAAAATTCGCAGCAATTGTAAGGGTTCTTTTACCTTGGTTTAGGACTGGAAAGGAAGCAACCGTGGCATTTGCCTGGTGTGAAAATGTGGAAACTACGAAAAATCATTTTCAAGGTTACCGGTAGCGGAGTTCAAAACCGCCATCTCCTGACAAGGTGACAGCCGTGAGACCTAAATCACGCAGCATATACTTGCTCCGTCAACTGAAAGGATGTTGGACAATTAACACTATATATTTTCTGTGGCATTAAGAACCTCTTTCAGGTTAAAAGTGCATTACTTAAATTTTCTCTAAAACATTGATTTCCACACCTTTCTAGCTTGTACCTCCGTTGTAAGCTCTTCAATGATCATGCCCACCCCTCCCCCTCCTACGCACACACACACACACACACACACACACATACAGTCATTAAAATAATTCTCAAAATCATATTCCCAGAAGTACAGCGTCTAATGTTCACAAAAACTGGGATGTGTGGCGAAAATAAGAAGTAAGCATAAATTGAAATAAAAATAAGCATAGGTTAACCAACTGTCATTATCATGCTGCTCCTTCAACCCCCTAGGTATGTCTGATGAGAACTTTAAAAGGAAATGTAACTGAATTAGCTAATATTATCTATTTACACTCATTTCAATTTGCCTTCGTTTCTTAAAATCAACTTTTTTTTTTCAATTTTGCCATCGCTGCAAGAAAACAACTGTCACTCACAAATTTTAATGTTGCATGAGGTATATTAATTTATCTGTTTATCAGATCACATGTCCCATTTTCCTTCTGAGTAAGTTGTCTGCCCCCCCCCCTGTAAAAATCTCACCCCCACCCCTGTTTGGAAATCACTGCTTTCAAGACATGAGCAGTCGACGGGAGATTATTATTATTATTATTATTATTATTATTATTATTATTATTATTATTATAACTCCCTCTGTGCATTAGTGGTAAAGTGCCGGCCTCCGGATCCCAAGATAGCGGGTTCAAACCCGGCAGAGCTAGTCCGAATTTTGAAGGGTGGAAGCAAGTCCATTCGACACTCCATGTCATACGATGTCGGCATGTAAAAGATCTCTGGGATTTTGTTTAGTCTGCCATCTACTAGTAGGTTTAGAATAAAACGGAACGTTGATATTTACGAGCAAGCAGCCAGATGGCGTAAAATTAAAATTCTTACACACGATACCTGAAGCCATTCGATTATTATTATTATTATTATTATTGTTATTATTATTATTATTATTATTATTATTATTATTATTATTATTATTATTATTATTATTATTATTATTATTATTATTATTGTATTTATGCGAATAATACCCGCATATTTTTAAAAAATGAGGCACGAAATTGGGGTGCGGGTTTTATTTGAGCCTATGTTGGCTTTTTTCAAATCAGCCTTCCTAAAGTTAGGGCGCGGGGTTTATTCAGTGGCGGGGATTATTCGCGTAAATACGGTATTATTATTATTATTATTATTATTATTATTATTATTATTATTATTATTATTATTATTATTATTATTATTATTATTATTATTATTATTACTTGTTATGTACTTGTTTCAGTGTCCAAATGTACATTCGGTAAGCTTGAGCTGAAAATAGGGGAGAAGCTGAATGGCGAAGCTAATTGTACCTGCATCATTCCACCCCATGTGACCTGCACAAAGTGACCCAGGTAAGTTGCCCTTATCAAGACGTTGCTGACAGTTAATTCAAGAGGACAGTATGAGTAACTTACTATGTAACTAGATATTAAACTTCAAGTGTTAATAATATGGAAAAACAAGCAAAGTCATCTCTGTATAGAGAGTGTCTGATACGGTATATATAGGATATAATATGGTACCATAGACGGTTGATCTCTTCGGGGCCTCCTTGATAAATATTTCATTCCCAAATTTTAATAAAACAGCTAATACAGTAAAATAATAAAATAATACTAGTAATCTATATAAATAAAGTTGTAGGGGGTCCACTGTCCGTAATTTCGTTTGTTTTGACTTTTTTTTCAGGTATGTATCCCGTTTAGGTCAACTCAAGACCGAATCGGTGGCTTTTATTCTTCGCGTCTGTTTGTTTGTCTGTTACACCATCACGGCGAAACGGCTGGATGGATCTCGACCAAACATTATATTTAGTGTATACTGTATAGTGTATATATAGTGTATGGAGGGTTTTTGGAAAACCAGAATAGTTTTCCTCAATTTTCCCTTGTACTATTGATATCCTGAAAACTCCGTGTACTGTATGTGAAACGCTTCTTCGTTATAAACAACTTTTGTTATGTTCGTAATTTACCTTCCCTTTCAAATAGCGGAGAAAATTACTATTTTCTGCGGATATCATGCTTGGCATTGAGTGACCGACAGACCGACAACGAACCTACAGGTTACAATGGCAACGTCTCTGACTGCTTCCCAGCAGGGAAGTGGCGTATTGCTATTTTCGTCATCATTCCTGAAAATTTGTGGTTGTTCCTTAGGTAGAAAGCAAGAGAGGCGTCAATCGGCCATTCTGCCGGATATTGACAGAATATCGTTGGAGGTTATAACCGTACTCGAATAGCTTGAGTAATAACACCATTAGTCATCTTCTTATCTGTTTACCTAAGAAATCCTGCGCCTAAAAATCTGCCCTGTTAACCGCTTTCTTATATCAGTAACTTATACCATCATAGTTTATTGGAGACATTTGATTTTCCAATACATCCACTTGGTATTTACATATTTGTGCTATCCGGCTGTCCTCAGTTATGCGAGTATGTATGCGAGTGCTCATCCCGAAACCGGGACACTCTTTTCTTTGAGGAAATATTCCAAGCTATGCAAATGTATAACTTTTGGCCCCGGAAAATATCGGAATATGGATGCAGTTTTAACGACGATGCAGACCTCCGTTTCGGAATAATTGGTGTATAAACGGTAAGTCGTATCACAAAGCAGAAAGCACAATCGCCTTTCAATTTGGAGAGATCTACAACTTTGGACCTATGACATTTTGTCGTATCTCTACCCCTTATACGTTAAATAGAACTGCATTTCTCGAGTTCAAGTTACTTTTGCACTTTTTACACGTATATGTTATCGTATGGCACACTTATAGGAAAGGTGCAATCATGACGTTGGGCACGCATATTGACATGACCAGTGGCCAAATGTTCGCCAAATGTTATGATTCCAGTGTCACATGAGTCTCAAGAAAATAAAGTAGTATGGGAAAACTGTACCATATTTCACCCCATTCAATGACTAACTGAATCTAACCCATAAATATAGGAGATACGAGAAAATGTCATAGGACCAACCATGTAGATCACTGAACGAGGCGTCTGATGGTTAAGTCGGTTTGTAGATGCAATTTAATATAATCTTACTCACTGCCTTTACAGTAATTTACGGAGAAATCCGTATACAATGTAGAATACCGTTGCTAGTTAAAAAATACAAACAGCTATCAAATCATTAAGTTTACATTAAAATTCCAGTTGCTTTAGAGGAAAACCGTGTTACAAAATATGAACATGGTTAAGCAATATAATACGGCACTAAAAAAAGATTTTCCTTTTTTTTCCGCAAACTGCCATATTCAGTAGAAGTAATGAGCTGTTCTTGTGCCGCTGAAGTTCGATGACTGCCTTTAAGCAGCTTTAATTGAAAAATGTCCGTTCAGCATAAGCATATCTTATCATGGAACTCCTGTAAAATGTCAATGCTGTCATGATATTTGGAAATATTCATTGCACATTGTTTTAAAAAATTAGGTCTCCCTGCGGGTGGGGTCGGTATACCGGCTACTGAAAAGGGATCCACGGGCTCTGAACTATGGAGCGTGGGTTGGTGAACACGGGGCCCTTAGCTGATTCCTGGCATTGCTTCCACTTTTTTGTGCCAGGCTCCTCACTTTCACTTATCCCACTTAACCTACCTTGGTCAACTCTTGTTATTTTCCAACCCCGACGCTATTAGAGTACTCGATGAATAGGGAGTCTTTCTCTTCTACACCCTTCGTGGTTCTTATCTTTGTTTATCCGATACCTTCATTTTTCGAAGTGTCCCTTCCATTTTCCCCCTGATTAGTGTTACATAGAGGACTAGCAAGAGACCCGTGCTTCGGTACGGTTTTAAACTGAAAGTTATTATTCAAAGTTTTACATTTTGGGAAGTCCACTGTCAGCTGAGCCTGTAAAATACCCTCTCAGTTCGCACGTCAACGGTTTTGGGGTGGAGGGATAATTACTTACTTTCTGATCTAATACTCATTTGAACCACACAGGGAATAATTTGAATGTTTTAACATTATTTTGTTTAACTTCTAGAAAGTAAAAGCGACCAACCTGTGAAATTTTTATTTTGTACGTCGAACAGTAATGGAGGAATGAGTGCTGTTTTATTTTAGGGATGAATGTTTAAAAATCTTTATTAACATCTATATTATAGAAGATAACCCTACATGTAAAATTTTAAGTCCGTGCCTTAAATGGTTTCGAAAGAATGGGTGTTATCTTTTTGAGAGTCAACAACTATCTAAACACCTTAGGGAAGAAATATTTTGAAATATTCGATACTAGCAAGATACCCGTGCTTCGCTACGGTATTATACTGAAATTTATAATTGAATGCTTAACGTTTTATATATAATCCACCGAAATTCGCGATCTGACGCGTTTTCTGACAGAATCCGCCAAAATTCGTGATATGACTTGTTTTCTGAGAGATCACGGCAAAGTTCCTCCAACGCTTCAATCTTTCCTTCCAGCAATCGATTTCGTACTTCCCAGTCTAGGTCCGGATATTCCACCCTAAATCTTTGCCATCGTTTCTTATAAGCATTTTTAATATGGATCAATCCCTTGAGGAGATCCGGCGTGGTGTCGTCTTGGGTGCCTTGGCGGTGCTGAACCATTGGCCGGACTGCATGCGTAGCCATTACCCGGCCAGGACCCGTTTCCAGCGCGGTCCGCACATTTTGACGCCGGTCCAGAACGTTATTATTATTATTATTATTATTATTATTATTATTATTATTATTAGGGTGGGTGATATTAGTTGAATTTAGGTTAATATTATTGTTATCATTGATGTTCTGGTCCCCGCAGCAAAATTCAAGACCGCTACTTGGTGGTAAATTATATCTGCTGCCATTGTCATTGCTGACAATGTGACCAGCACCATTGTCGCGCGTAGGCAAGTGTGCGGGATTTCTGGCGATATGAATGCTTCCGTGCATTATTGACCTTATTATAGAAGTGAACAATTGCACGGTCAATTTCATTCCTATCGTTTATTTCAAATCTGTTTAAACTTTTATGTATATTCCAGGAGAATCTACTGCAATCTAACTGTAAGTTCCCCAAAGGAAAAGATGGCTCTTGAAAACGAACCCAGGAAAGATTGAAAATGTTCGGTTTATGATCAGAATTAAGTACATTATGAACAGTAAAATCAATTGGTACCAACTCATTTTTCACCCCACCGCCGTTAAGTTGATTTAGCTCCCCCCCCCCCTCCATGCGTGTTTCTTTATTTTTAAAGGAGATTCCAAATACCAATGCTCGTGCCTGTTACATTCAGTTTTGAGATATAAGTATCCCCGTAAAAATAATTCACTTCTTTTCACTTCCCTTCGCTCATATGTGTCCTCATAAAAGGAATTCAATTCCTTTTCACCCCCGCCCGCCAATATGTTTTCCCAAAAATATGCGTTTTCTTTGATTTTAAAGGAGATCCCAATACCAATATTCACGTCTGTAACAACTTGTGTTTTTATTAGATGCGCGTATCCTCATACAATTAATGAAATTAATTTTTCAATTCTTTTACCCCTCCTTCATTGGATTTTACGAAATCAAAAGAATACGTTTCTTTACTTTTAAAGCAGATTCCAAATATCAATGTTCACGTCTGCAACATCTTTCGTTTCTGAGATAATAATATTTTCATACAAATAATACAACTAATTTTTCTATCCACCCCCTCCCTTTAAAGGGATTACCGAAAACCAAAAATACGTATTTCTTTGTTTTTAAAGGATATTCCAAATACCAATTTTCACGCCTGTAACATCTTCAGTTTTTGAGATATAAGTATCCTCATAAAAATAATTCAACACTTTCTTCACTTCTTTTCACTCCCTCTTAAGTGGATTTTTCGAAAAGTGATACGCGTTTCTCTACTTTTAAAGAAGATTCCAAATACAAATGTTCACCTTCATTTTTTTTAGATATACATATCTTCATCAAACGTACTCAACTACTTTTAAGATTCCAAATATCGGTACCAATTTTCACGTCTGTAATATCTTCATGTCTGGAGATACCAGTATCCTATTAAAAATAATTCAATAATTCAATAATAATTCAATTCAATTCAATAATAATTTTCAGTCATTTCACCCCTCAATTGTTTTTTCGAAAACAAAAAAGGACGTGTTACTTTATTTTGAAAAAAATATCAACTTTCACGGCTGTAATATATTAAGTTTTGAGATATACTGTAAATGTGCTCATTTTAAAAATTTACCCCCTTTAACACTTCCAATTAAGTGGATTTTCAGAAAACAAATTATACGTGATCCTTTACTTTTCAGGAGATTTCGAATACCAATTTTCACGTCTGTAACATTTTTATGACCGTAACGTCTTCAGTTTTTTAAATTTAAGTATCATCATAAAATGTATTCAACCGGTTTTTCGCCTTTTTTCACCCCCTTAAGGGTATTTTCCGAAAACTAAAAAAAACACCTCTTTCCTTTAAGGGAGATTCCATATACCACTTTTCACGTCTTTAAACTGTTAAGTTTTTGAGATATATACACACCCATTTTAAATTTCACCCCTGTTCACTCCCTTAGTGACGTAATATCAAAAATCGTCTCTTATTGAGCCTCTACATTGTAATATAAATGTATCCTGAAAATTTCATTCCTTTCTGTGCAGTAGTTTTGACTCGGCGATGACGAATCAGTCAATCAGTCAGTCAGTCAGTCAGTCAGTCAGTCAGTCAGTCAGGCAGGCAGTCATGACATATCATTTTATATATATAGACGGTTGCCTAGTTAAAGCAACAATCACCACTGAAGAATGAGGCTGTATGACACCGAAGGAAATTCGAACAGCAAAGCTGGCCACTAGGGGTACGCATATGCGTCAACTGTGTCAACAGGTGTCGAGCTGCATGCCTCTCATCCTTCATATCTACACTTCATGGACTGTGTGAAAGACAAGTGTTATTCGCACGACAATCATTATTTTAAATATACACAGCGCTCGCCATTGTCATTCAGACAACTCAAAATTTTTTTCGTAAACATATTCGCAGTTTGCACATCCACATGATGTACTACATCGAGTCTAAATTTGATCTGCTGTGTTGGAGCGCCCAGCAGTGCGGGGTCCATAGGCGGCAACCTGCTCTGCTTATTGGGTAACCCGGCACTCCGTACAAGTTATAAAAAGCCTAGGATAATTGGATGGAAAGACTTCCACTATCCCTCGACTCTAATTGGGGGGGGCCGAGTAGGCTACAACTCAGGAAAACCGGGCGAGTTGGACGTGCGCCTTTCTTTAACTGTAAAGTTGTTTAAAAATGGCGGTAACCTTACCTCACTAAATAAATATTACATTTTCATATTTAGTTTATAATTCTTCTCTCACTTCTGTTCGACCGTTCGTCTAGCATCACTTTCTGCCATTGAGTTGTATGGAAGAACATGTTCACTCATGTTATAAGTACGAGGGCTGTACAGGACCTAGACAATACGCTGACTAGCTGTTGAGTGCGTGACGTCACAGCGCGGAAGATTTGAAAAGTGTGCGGCGCGATGTGGTGTGACGTCACTTGGCGGGTGATTTGAAAAGTGCCCGTGGCTTGGATTGACTCCAGAATTAACCTCATAGGGTTCTCAGCCTTACAGACCCAAGTTCGAAGCACAGGCTATGTGCGTAAGACCGCAGGCTGCCCTACTAGGCATCAAAAAGCTGCTACATATTACTCTTATTGGGAACTAACAATGAAGGGCAACCTCAAGGTCTGATAACTAAAGCATGGCTATACATCTCTTTTGGGCACTACAGGGCTTCTTTCGGGAATTATAGGACGTGTTCTGAGAGATATAGGACCACTTGGACCAATTTTGATGCTATAACGCTACTTTTGGACATTGCGGTGCTTATTTTTGGCATTATGGGTCCTCTTTTAGGTAGTATAGGGCTTTCTTGGAGCGTCATGCAACATATTTTAGATGCAATGAGGCAGCTTTTGGGTACTATACGATCTCTCTTGCGGGCTATGAGGTATTTTTAGATGTTATATAGCCTCCTTTGTGTGCCATAGGGCTTCTATTAGGCACTATAGGAAATCTTTTAGCCGCTCTGGGCTTCTTTTGGGTGCTACGGAGCTTCTCTTGTTCAACTAACGTTACATAAAGTATAGCCTGAAAATACCGAAAGACGCATTTCAAGAGAAACCTTAGGTCACATCGTTCACTTGGGAAAGCTCATTCTCTCACGAACAATCCCCAGACTTTCCTATTTATAAGTTTTTCCACCGAACAAATAGTTCACACCGATATTATACTCGTCGAGTGGACCCTTAATCTGAGACACAATTATTTTCAATCTACTTGAACAGTTCATGAAATTACTGCGCTATCATTTAATAAGTCCATCAGTTAATCATAACACTCCAACTTCGGCCAGAATAACTTAGATATAAAACTGTGATTTAATAACTTAGATGAAAACTTACTGAAGTAAATTAATAAACGCATGAACGAACTCTGTACAAACTGAACAAGTAAGCAAGTACGAAAATATTTACATTAATATAAAGAGGTTTAATTGAATAACTATTAAATTTTCAGGATAACTCCAATGAAAGCAAATAATTACATGAAAACTGTTCCATTAAGCTCATAATTATGGAAGAAAAATTTGTTTCCTGTAAACAAATCGTAACATCTTGAACACAGTCGGCAGCCCTTAAGATGGTTTTCCGTGGTTTCCCATTTTCACACCAGGCGAATGCTGGGACTGTACCTTAATTAAGGCCACGGCCGCTTCCTTCCCATTCCTAAGTCGTTCCTGTTCCATTGTCGCCTTAAGACCTACCTGTGTCGGTGAGACGTAAAGCAAATAGCAAAAAACAGGAGTGGGGAAGAAAGCGTTCGTGGCCTTAATTAAGGTACAGTTATCTAGTATAAGAATGTATGCGTACAGTTTCTCGATATGTTATGAAATGTAGTAACGAAAAATATAGGAACATGATTTATTAGTAAACTACTGTAGCCTCATGGCAGACGATATGTTACAATTGACTGAACATGGCACGCTGCTGACAAATGGTTCTTATTATTCAACACACTAAAATATTTGAAGAGGAAGGTTGGCTTCTTAAAGTTGTAAGGTTATGGTTGTAAGATGTAAAGAAAGGATATCAACAAGGGACGTTGCTCGACATATGCGAGTGAACCTAAGTATTGTGATTTGGACCTGACATCGTTTCATGTCAACAAATATTGTTGGTGGAAGTTCATAGAAGTCTTCCGCGCTATCAGACTGCAGACGATAACTACTGTACCAGACTGTTAGTATGCTGCAGTTGAATGCTGCAGGACTCAATGCGGCGTTCGTGGTGACGAGAAGGCGCTATTTGACCGCAGTTTGCTTGTTGTAATTTGCATTCCAAATGACCGTGAAGAGGTCAAAATCTCAAACCGTACCTCGACATAATACAGCATTTTACAGATGGGAAAAAAGTCATGCTGAACGGGGTTCCCAGAAATGGAGTTGGGTGTTGTTCATCGACGAATATCTCATATGTCCGAACCCAGACAGGCAATGGCACACGTCTCAAATAATGTGCAACAAGTTGCTGGCTTACTCCTCTTCAGGGATGACACTACACTGAGTTACTGCATACTCTTTGGGTTCAGAGCATACAACAAAACAACCATCTAGCTAACACAATTCGATTTGTGGTAATATATTTAAACAAAACCACCAGCTTTGGAAAATTTTCCACGGCGATCAAGCACATAATTCGTACGACGAAACAATATTCAGTCGTAATCAACCTCTTTTGTGACCTTAATGTCTTCGCCTTTTCTAGCCTTTTCCCCAGTTGTCTGCCGCCGGCACTAATGTGAATTAGGCCTCTCTTACAGCACGATACTCTTCCTGGTGCCAACGCCATTTGGAGGTATGTATTTACTATGGCGTGTTACTGTGGTGGTTAGTAATGTGACTGATATGTTGTGTCTAAATTAAGATTGTGTATACATACGATCATAAACACCCAGCTTTGAGTTGGAGGAATTAACTAATCGTGGTTAAAATCTCTAACCAGGCCCGAAATCGAACATAGGGCACTTTGAATAAAAGGTCACTGCGCTAACCATTCACCAAGGATCCCGACTCCTCTTTCCAGAACTATTGTTACAACAAATAAAAACTATAGCAAAGTGATTTTGCTTGTGGCTGAGTGTTTACAATAATGTTCCCACCACTAAGGAGAAGAAATTATAAATATGACACAGAACACATTTTTCTTTTCAGGCTGTATCACATGAAGCCAGCGTACATTCATCGAATTCAGACAGAAGATATATTTATGTCAAATTATGTTGTGAAGACAGTTCGAATTTAAATACTGTAATAGATTAAAATTGTATTTTAGTTATTAACAAATAAATTTTCTAAGTTCCCCACAGAGTCTATCATTCACCCACCTGCTATTTTCCCTGCGTATATCCTCATGAGCGGTCTCTGCCAATCAGACTACATAAGAATAATCAAACAACGATAAAGCAGAGTCCAACATTTCAGAAGTCATTAAATTGTTTGGGAAAGAAATGCCACAATACATTGTATATTCGCGACATGTAGCATATCAGCAGCGTTTACGAGAGCAGACGAGATGATCTTGCTCCAGATATCAACCAGATTAACGGTTACAGTAAGTCATGACGTATGCGATCATTATAAAAATATCATCATTATTATAAAATTGAATTATTAGTGCCAGTCGGTTGTTATGGTGATGCTTTACCTTCCAACAATACTAGCATGAGAAAAAAAAATGATGACAGTCAATAGATATGGGCAGTAAAAGATTTGTCACGAGGGGGAAAAGTGATATGAGTCAAGCTGCCAGGTTGCAAAACTGATGAGGGTCAGCCAGGTGCTCCTAGAATTCCCAGCTGTTTTGTTGTTTTTGTGTTAGTGTTTTGTTTTGAGGTTATCTTCTTTGTGTGAGTTGCCGTTTCTCGGTGTGTTTTACTTATTATTACGAGTTAATAGAACTTAGGATTAGTTTTAAGTGTTTTAAAACGGGAATCTGGTGTCGAAGAAAGTTGTTACAACCCTAAGAAGAAACCTAAATTAGGAAACATGACTGATGTAATGAAGAAAGTTGCTGGCACAAATCCATGAGCTAGGACCAAACTGTCACTGTTCTAGGTTGTAGTCTTAGATGTAGTTGATGCAAGTTGTAGTAGTTTATTATCAACAAGTTTAAGAGGATTAGAGATTACAACCAACAAAAGTTATATCTCGGAAGCCTCATTACAATATCATTGATAAAACAGAGACGCCTCGTAAAGAGGGGCCCTTAAACTATTCCTACAGCTACAAAGTAAGATGGGTGAAACAGGGCCTGTTATTGAAATGTCTATTTGTTACAAGGTACTTTTGTCGCTTCATGGGATTACGCCAAAGCGCGTCCGTGTCCAAACCCTGCAATTAATGTTGGTAACTGAAGGGCACATTACGAGAGATGAATGAGGCTCTCATGATAATAAGCCTAACAAAGTAACAGACGAGGCCAAACGCAAAATCCATGAGCATATTTCCTATCTGAGAGGTCGTAATTTACCCTATAGTCTTAGCGATTCTAAGAAAGTATATCTGCCAAACACACTTGGCATAAAAAAGTTACATTCCACGTACTCTGAAAAATATCCTAACCACCCTACAGCTTATGACACGTATAGAGATTTTTAATACAAAGTATAGCATTGGTTTTGGGTACCCTCGTACTGACTCATCTAGTACATGTGACGAATTTAGAGTAAAGGAACGAGACTTCCAAGTGAAAATCGACAATGCAAAAGAAGAAGACATTAAAACTGTACAAGATGAAATGAAAGAAATAAAATTACCCATAAATTTCAGTTAAGGAAAGCTGAAGCATTTTATGAGTGGAAAAAGTCAGCAAGAAATGCTTCCCAAAAATCTGAAAGTATAGAGGCAATATGTATGGTCTTCCAGAAACTTACATGCCCCTAACATATCAACGAATGATGATTACTATAGAAGGCAACCGTCTTACTGCCCTTTAAACATCCATATTATGAGTACTCAGCAAAGTGTTTTCTATACTTACGATGACAGCAGAGGAGAAAAAGGAGCAGATGAAGTAACATCCATGCTCAACCACTTTATTACGAATATTTTGAAACCTGAAGTGAGAGATTTGGCAATTTTCTGTGACTAATATGCAGGCTAAAATAAAAGCTTCACTGTGTTTAGGTATGCCTACTATGCAGTGCATATTTTGAAACGATTAGGTTCAGTAAGAATGATCCTTGGACACTTCTACACAGAGTGTGACCGAAATATGGGCTAAATAAACCAAAAGTCATATGCTGAAGTGCCTTGATGTTTGGGATAGTGTTATTGCGAGTGCTGAAGCTAAATCAAGCCCTTTTTAAGTTGTAAAATGCAATGAAAACATTTTTAAAGGGTTTACAATTTTTTTTAAGAAGCTTAAGTTTGGAAATAAGTACTCTTTGGAATCCAGGCTTGTTACGGAAGTGCGTTTAAACAAGGATGAGCCTCAGTTCATCTCAGTTAAAGAGTCGTACAACGGGGCATTTACAAAAATTAACTTCATTGAAGCAAAGCAGGATCCAAGCAAAAAACACCTAAAGGAAGAAAATAATCCAAACTTCCCCGCAAACCCATTGAAATGTCACCAGCCCTTGATATTCAACTTGAAGATCTTTACAGAAGCAGCTTACGTCTATCCAATGCCAAGTTCAAGGATTTGCAGCAGCTTAAGGTGTTTATTTCTACCGAAGCTCAATGATTCTATGACAGCATTATGACAACCGGTAACAATGTTCGTGTTGACAATGATGACGAAATTGATGAAGATTGTTGGTAAGTTTATTTCAACCTAATCAAACTTCGTCTAAATTATTGTCACCTATTCTAACTTCCAGAACAAATTTGTAACCTAGTGTTGCACATAATATTCTTGTGTAGTAGTCATCCAATGTTGCTGTTTCTAGTTTTACACCAAAACTATTCATTTTGCTAGGCTGCACAGTTAAAAGTAGGCTAATGCTTTGCTAAAGCAATGCAAAAATAGAAGCATGCCAAACTTAGGGCGAGGCCAACCGTAAAACTCAACTTGATGAAATATTTTGCTACGAAAACTGAAGTATTGATTGATTGATTGATTGATTGATTGATTGATTGATTGATTGATTGATTGATTGATTGATTGATTGATTGATTGATTGATTGATTGATTGATTGATTGATTGATTGATTGATTGATTGATTGATTGATTGATTGATTGATTGATTGATTGATTGATTGAAACATTTCAGAGAAAACTACTGACTCAATCTAAGTCTTAAATTAATTTTAAAAGTGAAATTAAGAAGAGAATAATGTTGGAAAAACTCAAGTGAAATGACAATTTGGTTTGATCGTTTGTGTAAAACGTGTCTACTGACTCTCATCGTCTATCTCTCTGAAAGTATGTATGAAGTGTTTTTAAAAGTACATAACATTTTAATATGTCAAGGAAATAAACATATTGTTTTAGAATAGTGTTGTCAAGTACTTTTATTGTTCATGTACACTCTTACATTACACATTGTTTTGAACTTTAAAATCATTTTATTGAAAAGTCATCCTTTCTGACTCTCATCGCTTTCCCTTGGATCTTCATACGGGAAGAAAGATAAAATTTAAACAAACATACATGCAGACAACCACAGGCATATATGTTGACAATCAGGGTGCAGTGATAGTTTATGGCAGGATGAAGTGGTGGTTAAAAATACAGTATATACGGGAGTGGATAAGGGTGGATAAGGGTGGATAAGAAGTAATCTCAACCGTTGGAAGACATTTGTCTGTAACCGGGTGACTGAAATTTTGACTCATACCATGTCCAGTCAGTGGAGACACTGTCCAGGAATCAACAACCCAGCTGACCACCTTTCTAAAGGACTTCAAGCACACCAACTAGAGTCCTTGGAATCATGGTAGCACGGACCTTCGTGTTTGAATGGACCTTCCTACTTATGGCCCAGAGATGTCACCCCCACTAATATGAGTCTAACCGAGGAAAGGAAGACCACTCAAGTTCTTCCAACCACCACTCCAGAACCATTGTTTGTTGCCTCACGATTTAGTACATACTGGAAACTTTTACGAGTTACTGCGTGGATTCTACGATTCGTGAAATGCTTGAAGGAGAAAACCAAGTATTGCCACAACTTCACAGCCTCAGAAATGGAAGAAGCAAGAACGTACTGGATAAAGCTAGTTCAACAGGAATGCTTTGCTTCTGAACTGCAAGCCCTGAAGAATAATCTTCCACTAGCACGAGCGTCGAAGATCTTTCCCTACAATCCATTTCTACAACGTGGTATCCTCCGACTAGGCGGACAGCTACAACACGCAGACATCTCGAGCAACGAAAAGCACCCAATACTTCTGGATAGCTCACACGCTTTCTGAAAACTTCTGATGAAACAAACTCACATAAGACTTCACCATCTAGGTGTCCCCGCTATCCTAAATGAACTACGCATAGAATTCTGGATCTTGTGAGCACGCCAAACAATCAAGGTCTTACACACTTGCCTTCCGTGTAAAATTGTTCACCGGAGGAGCCGGCGGAATTAGAAGCACCACTTCCCCTGGATTGTCTACGTCCTTGGAGACCATTCGAAGTAACGGGACTAGACTTCGCATGACCACTGTATGTTACTTCTGGCAACCTCATGAAGAAAGCCTACATTGCATTATTCACCTGTGCAACAACGCGTGTATTACATTTGGAACTGTGCAGTGACATGTCAACAGACGAATCCCTACAGGACTTGCAGAGGTTTATAAGCCGACGTGCTATACCACACACGATCCATAGCGACAACGCTCAGACATTACATTCAGCGAACACAGAGTTAACAGACTTGTGGAAAGAACTGACAGCGGCACGGACACACCACTATGGCCCAGCAAGGTAACATGGAAGTTCATTGCCCCACGTGCCGCTTAGTGGGGAGGATGCTGGGAAAGATTGATCGGCCTCACCAAGCGATGTCTGCGGACGTTCCACTGTTGATGACGAAGGGCTACGGACTGTTTTAACCAGCATAGAAGCCGTATTAAATACAAGACCCTTGACGCAACATGATGACGATGGTGGTGCATTGACTCCAGCCCACTTGCTCGTTTGTGATCGACTCAACCACGATACCACTGGACCTGAACCACTAGACGAGATCTTGCTAGAACCTTCAGACTACTCCAGCGAATGACTCACGACTTCTAGAAGCGTTGGAGTAAAGAGTATTTGCTACTATTACGGAATTTTCACGAAGATCGCCAGCCCCGAGCCCACGGCTCAAGAACCAGGGTCGGTGACGTAGTTTTACTAGAAGAGGATACATGCCCAAGACACATGTGGAATAAAGCACGGGTCGAAGAATTACGCGAAGGGCGTGACGGGAGAACTAGAACGGTTATTCTTCGCACCTCGGACGGAAACCATGTGACACGGCCTGTCCAGCTGGTCATCCCACTCGAGATAGACCAGGGTGGGGAGGATGTTGGAGATTCATAGAAAAGGACTCGTACACACTCTAACGGTGAATAAGTGTATTATAATCTGTAATCTCTTTGAATTGGTTTATAGTAATAATAAAAAATTCCAGCCGTAACGAAGTGAAGTGATTCAGTGTTTGTATTTACAAGTGATATCCCCAACACTAATTGTCCTCAAATGTCATAAATGTTAGTAACAAATTAACTTTTTAGAAAATGTAGGTGCGTACGCATGAAAATCGATGTTTGTACCAGGTAATTACTCCGAAGTGTGTTGCTTGCTCGTCACCATAAGACCTATCTACGTCGGTGCAGCGTAAAGCAAAATTAAAGAAAACTGTATAGTGTTTTGTTTGCGTCACCTGACAGGTGTATGCTCCCCATTGTGTTGGGTTGCCGCACCTGACAGACTCGTACGCCACAGTATGTTGGGTTGCCGCACCTGACAGGTACGAACGCCACAGTATGCTGGATTGCCGCACCTACAGGCACGAACGCCACAGTATGTTGGGTTACCGCACCTGTCAGGCACGAACGCCACAGTATTCTGGGTTGCCGCACCTACAGGCACGAACGCCACAGTATGTTGGATTGCCGCACCTGACAGACACGAACGCCACAGTATGTTGGGTTACCGCACCTGACAGGCACGAACGCCACAGTATGTTGGGTTGCCGCACCTGACAGGCACGAACGCCACAGTATGTTGGGTTGCCGCACCTGTCAGGAGCATTCCTATGGAAACGAAAGTGAAAGGAAAATCACTGTACGGTATGTACGAATATTGTCGTACATTACTTTCTTTAAATTGGCTTCATGTCGCACTGACACAGATAAGTCATACGGCGGCGATGGGATAGGAAAAGACTAGCAGTGGGAAGGATCGGCCGTGGATTTATTTAATTAATTAATTTGCCTGGTGTGAATAAAGAAAAACACGGAAAACCACCCTCAGCGCTACTGACAGTGGAGTTCCAACCCATTATCTCCCGAATGCAGGCTCACAACTGTGAGCCCATTGCCGCACGGCCAATTCGCTCGATTGTACGTTTCAATTGTACGAATATCAAAAAAATATCCTCCCCGTTTCTATTGCACCTTTCTGAACTGCCGGTAGCCGGCACAATTCCTATCATCGCCGCTAGATGGGGCTTCATCCGTTACATTCCTGATCTGGTTGAATGAATGAAAACAGGCTCTGGATTTTCATTCAACTGCTGGTACGATAGTTGTTATCGCTGTAGGAAGTTTACACAGACGATGAGCCCTTCGGCAAATGGGAGTATGGGAGAGGGAAAGAAAAAGTTGTAATAAAAGTCGCATATTAGACCTCTTATTACTAATACCGTAGGAATGGAAGACAACAAGTTTTAAACCAACAGGGGTCAGATAGAAAAGGGGAAAATTAGGACCCTGGCAAAAGAAAGTGGAAACAATGCTAGAGCCTGCATTTGACACACCCTGCTCCCAAGTTGAGAGTCACTAGGGTGTCGCTCTTTTAAGAATCCTCCCACGGCAGCCAAAAAAGCGTACCTGAATTGAAAACACATTCTGTTCGTATTAGAAACATTCATCACAAATATTTAATCAGAAAAGTTTATTATTTCCAGTCCACTACAGATCGTCTTCCGATCCATGAATCACATACTTTATTTCAGAACATTTCTCCAGCATTTACAGATCGCCATGATGACAGAGAGTGCCAATTACAAGATAGATTCATTATATGGAAGTACATACGTTGATATATTGCTAAGTTTGTCAATTTCATTATGGCTCAGTGCTCTCAATGTCTATAAGTATGGTTCCTAAATATGTAAATAGCACTTCTGTGAATATTTAAATCAACTGATATAAATATAATATCCGCTAAAAGTAACTTACTTGTCTGCTTATATTCTTGAGAAAAAAGAACAGGGCTGAATTTCACCACCTATTTCTATGCTGAGATATGCAGTTCATATCTCCAAACTTAGCAGTTGAATCTCCTCTTCTACCGATCTACTCCAAATCATCTTTGGTCCCCCTCTTCTTAGTCGCCGCAGACTTCAAATTCTTCAAGAAGAACAGCGTGAGGTGAAGAAACAGAAGTGACCATATGGGGCACGGCAAAATAGGTAGATGGAGAATTTATAACCCAGTTGAGAAATCAAGATATTCAACAATTTACAACACCTTACTTAATGGTTTCACAGTTTGTGTATACTGGGACTTACTGACGAATCTTAAAATTATATTTACACATATCCGTAGGCGAATCATAAAAGTCTATTTATATACATCCATGGCGTGTCAATCCAGAGGAATGTGACAGGCTTCGGCAGCCGACACAATTCCTATCCTCGCCGCTAGACGGAGCTTCATTCACTCCATTCCTTAACTGGTCAAATGACTGGAAACACGATGTGGATTTTAATTCATGGCGTGCCAATGTCGTATCCGGTCAGTTCCGTGAAATTTCGTCAATTCCGTTGATGTTGAAGACGGTTCCTTTAAATTTGAGTAACGCGTCATTCGTTTCTTCTCATTAACTCCGCTGAAAATAGTTGATTTCAGGAAGGGCATCCGCTCGTAAAAACTCGCTACGAAGCTTTAACTCGCTTCACACCCGATCCCGTAAGTACATACATACAAATTTGACTGGAGCAACCCCACATTTTAGACGAAGTCCCGTATTCTATGTCCGAGTATCTGCTCAGTCTCCATTCCGTAACATTGTGAATCGTCACCAACGATATTTTTCCGGTTGGACAGACGTGTTGTGTGTGAGGTTTCTGGGTGTTTGCGAACAAAAATGAATTACAAATAATTTACTGAACTGGTTCGTAATTTTCTTGTTTATTGTGATTTATTCCAGTAAAAGTACATGAACAGAATTTTCAGAATTGAAATGTGAAATATAATAGGAAAAGAAATGAAAGCAGATAACCTATACATAAGTCTTAATTTTGTCGTATTGAGTTATACGACAAAATTATCATAAAATGTTAAAAATAATGTTGATACATTTCGTTTCATCATCAATTAGCTCCTTCTACTGGGTTATAAATCCTCCATCTACCTATTTTGTCGTGCCCCATATGGTCACTTCTGTTTCTTCACCTGACGCTGTTCTCCTTGAAGAATTACAACAATCACTGCCAGTTCCATGTCCTTCTCAAATTCCAACCACTGAAACAGTACTGAGAGTTGTGTATAGCCGTCCCTGAGACGTCACGAATATGTGTAATTAGACCTCAAATGTTCAGCTAACTTCAAGTGATGTCATGTGAAAATTGGTTACTTCTGGAATGAAAATGAAAACCTACAACCTCTTTTCCAGTCATTGACCGGGTCAGGGATGGAATGAATGAAGCAGATATAGGCTATTAGTACGATGGGGTCGCCACTCCCAAAGTGATTTATTAATGACTGATAGATGCTATGAGATGAGAATGAAGAGTGTTGCTGGAATGAAAGATGACAGGGAAAACCGGAGTACCCGGAGAAAAACCTGTCCCGCCTCCACTTTGTCCAGCACAAATCTCACATGGAACGACCGGTATTTGAACCACGGTATCCAGCGGTGAGAGGCCGACGCGCTGCCGTTTGAGCCACGGAGGCTCGCTACTTCTGGAATATAATAGATAAAGTAAATGCAAGCTTTTAACTGTATACATACCGGTACATACGAACATATATACAGTCATGGGCCTACATCTTTATTATAAACTGCCTTTCACCGTTTAATCTGAAAGCCTTTCCGAAATAAATAAACTACTCCACAATCCTATAGCTGGAACCAGCTTTGTAGCCTCGTTTAGTTCCACCCATTTATCGTTAAACCTCTGAAAACTGAGAATAACCATCATCGCCTTTTTCCTCTCTTCCCCTCTTACCCTCTGTGGCTGAGTCCATTATTCCCCTAGGTAATTTAACCTTCTTCATTCTCCCCATATGACCCCACGATCGAGACCGGTTTAAACTACAACTTCTCCATCAAGTTTATTCCTAACTTACCCTTACCTCATCATGTCGAGTACACTCTTGTTATTGTTCCCAATCATTCCCGCTACTTTCATGTACAATGTCTCAAAAAAGTATTCGTCCTCTCCGCTATGTCACATTAATCCATATTTCATTTGAAAACGACAAGCAGTTGACTTCCAATGTCTCCGTTTTATATAATGTTATTGGCCGCCTTTTAGTGATAAATAGCCAAACTTGTTGGTGGTTGCTAATAATGGCACATAATGTTATAGCCCACTCCACTTGGAGGTCAAACAAATATTCGTCTGGCATACTAGATACCAAGAAAACGAGTTCATTCGATGATTCACCCTCCTTCAGTTTGTGTACATGTGCCGTGGTCAGTGTTCTTTTTGTCATGAAACTGCGAGTATCAGAAGATACTTGGGACGAAAAGGCAAGGACACGACCGAGGAAGAACGACGGATAGCAGTACGATGCTTCAAAAACGACAAAACATTTAAAGACATAGCTGAAGTAATAAGTAGACCCATTATGACTGTTATATACAGGTATTATGAAACAAGAACATACAAAAACAAACCACGAACAGGTCTGCCTTCAACTATGACTGAGGCTGAAAAACGTCAAATAGTGACAAAAGTGAAAAAAGTTCCCAAATTGAGTGCTGCATAGATTGCTGTAGAGGTGGAACAGGAAACGGGGAAAAACATGTCAATCCACACGCAATGGGAAACAGTCTTCATGAGGTTGAATACAACCGAATAGCCCGCAGAAAACCATACATAGCCAAGGTGAACAGACGCAAAAGACTGGCATATGCCAAAAGTCACATAAAAAATTATTACGAATTACGAATTCTGGAAAAAGGTAATATTTACCGATGAAAGTGAATTTAATATATCTGCATCCAACGGAAGGGTAAGGATATGGCGACAGAAGAATCATGAACTGGAAATCCAAAATTTCTCAGCCACTGTTAAACATGGTGGAGGATCTCTGCTCGTGTGGTGGGGGGGGGGGGATATATGAGTGCGAGTGAGGTAGGAGTGAGTGAAGCAACATGGACCGCAGGCTTTATATCAACATAGTAAAGTCACATCTTCCACAGAGTGTGAACAATATGGGTCTTAGAGATACCTACATCTTCACATAAGACCATGACCCCCAAAAAACAGCCCTGAACACAAAGCTTTGCTGTACTTTTATTCAGTGTCACTTGGTATACTTGGTATACTGCGCATCACAAGTAGTCTGTTTGAAATCACCCACTTCTTTTAGCTAAATTGTATACAAACAACAGTAATACGAAAATTTATATATAAATCGTAAATTGAAAATGAAGGAGTACGTTTTATTGTTGATAGCCGGCACGTTTCTTCCTTGTCTGCTTTAACTCAAGGAGGGAATAATTATAGTCTTGGTGTGTATCACTAACGTACAATCTACAACTCGAGCGTTTGTTTCATCGTGACACGTGATCACCTAAATTATGTGTGAGTTAGGAAGTATCTGAGGGTCATGAGCACACGTTTTTAATTTATATAAAACTACATAGGACCACTTCATATTATACCCATTTCATATTATTCGATGATTTCACTGTAGAAGGATATCTAATCAACCTCTAGTGTCGTGACTTGCTCGAAGTTCTTCTGTAATGAAGACAGCCTTGGCATTTATCTGCCCCTCTGGGATTTGCAGCTCAGTCAAGGTCAAGGATGGTCATAACCGAACTTTGGTTCTCAGAGGTGTTCGTAGTACGTAGCTGTAACCATCGATATCCTGTAATAAAGAACTGATATCTGAGACGAAATTAACCTTGCATCGCTCTGTTTTCATACCTACTTCTTGAACGAGCGTTATACCTGAGTGAACTCAGATTTTATTCATAACATCCGACTTGTTGGCTAGCGTACTGGCCTTCGGTTCAGAGGTTCAAGGGTTCGATTCCCACCCGGGTCGGGGATTTTAACCTTCATTGGTTAATTCCAATGGCCCGGGGGCGGAGTGTTTGTGCTGTCCCCAACATCCCTGCAACTCACACACCACCCATAACACTATCCTCCACAACAATAACACTCACTTACCTACACATGGCAGATGCCATCCACCCTCATTATTATTATTATTATTATTATTATTATTATTATTATTATTATTATTATTATTATTATTATTATTATTATTATTATTATTTACTGGGAGTAACAGAAAGAATGTAGTGAGAATCACGGCTGTATTATCAGGTGAAAATAATAGCAGGAGTACACTCGCAATGAGGAGAGATAGACTTAGTTAGGAATGAACTCGATGGATGAAGCAATGACCTCACAAAACAAAAAATTGTCACCCCTCGAGAAATCATTACAATCATCATTTAATACCGTGTAACTCTGGATTTTATAACCGCCTGGATTCTGTTAGGAAATGAATTCACAAGGTTGTGCAGGTACCTCGCATCCAGGTTAAGCCCCTCGCTGAAGATTTGATCGCGAATTTCCACCAAATTGCGGGGATGCTGATCTCGGCGTTTTACCCGCTGTTCCAACATGTCCCACAGATTTTCAATGGGGTTCAACTCAGTTGATATTGCAGGCCAATCGATATGTAATAGAGTGGCAGTGTGTTCATAAAACCAGTCACAAATGCGCCCAGCCCGATGAATTTCGCTGTTGTCATCTTGAAAAATCAATAGCATGCTTATCATGCAGATGTTGACTGAAAGGCAACACCTGATCATCCAGAAAGTTTAAATAGTAATGCCGGTTCATGTTAGTCGTCATCTCAGTGAGTGGGCCCGATCCGTGACACAAAAACACTCCCAAAACCTCACAGACCCATCTCCGTTTGAACCTGACCTTGTACACATCCGGGATGAAGTGCTTCATTTGGCCTTAGGCGAACTCGACAACGTGCGTCATTGGAATACAGGCAAAAACCTGATTCGTCAGACCACATTATGTTCCGCCATTCAGCTACTGTCCACATTCGATGATTTCTAGCCCATTGGAGACGCTCAGCATTATGTGCCTGTGTGAGAATTGGCCTCCTGCGTGGTAACCGAATCCAAATATTCATTGCATACAGTTTCAGTCACAACGTTCTGTCGTTAACAGCTTGGGATGGGCCTTCATTTACTGACTGAAGCAATTCCTGTCGGGTTTGGAAGCGATTTTGATTCACCAGCTGAGAAACGCTTCTCCGGTCCCTCTCATTCAGGAAATTTTCCCGACCACAATTCTGACGTCGTGTTTTGTGGCCACTACTTGTAGAATCCATCAACTTCACGAACCATATGGCCATGGGCAGGGCCAAACACGATTACCCCTGTTTGCCACTCTTACATCTACCCACGCTGACGTACACTGTCCGCTTGAAACATCAATGTAGAGGAGTGCGCGTGCGGTTGAGCACGGGACTCGTTCTCTGCGCTAGCGTCATGCAAAACACCCTCTATGCTCGGTTCATATTTGTCGAGGATGGCCATGACCGCTTCCCAGAGGCGAGGCGAGCGATGTCCCTTCCTACTCGCTCCTTCACGCGCTATCTCAGTCACAGGTAGATGTGCTCGCCTCCGTTCGTCCTTGTTTAGCCGCACTCTGCCATGTTTATCTCGCCTACCTTTATCTTAAAAAAATTATCTCAAAATTAATTTTAAACGTCCTCTTTACTCAAGGCTTTCTGTCCAAGGAGACATGGCTAGTGCAAAAATTCTAGCCACAATGGAGGACTCATGACTGGGTATGATAATGTCAATAGTTAATCTCATATTTTCAACTGTGTTTCTACACTGTACTGAGGTGGGTCTGCCTTGTACTATAAGAAAAACTGGAAATAATGTAGTAATTATCACTCCTGTCGGAGAAGTGGTTTATGGATTTCACATGATGACACGTGTATTCCTCCTGGCTAGCGTACTTCGCTGCTTTATATCCGGAAACTAAATACACATTATTAAAGCACAAGCCATGGACCTATATTTTACTACTAGACATACCAAATACATTTCATACAAACCTTGCAAGTTAATAAGTCATAAATAACTATAATTTCGTGTGGCTATTTCTAGCCGAGTGCAGCCCTTGTAAGGCAGACCCTCCGATGAGGGTGGGCGGCATCTGCCATGTGTAGGTAAGTGCGTGTTATTGTGGTGGAGGATAGTATTATGTGTGGTGTGTGAGTTGCAGGGATGTTGGAGACAGCACAAACACCCAGCCCCCCGGGCAATCGGAATTAACCAATGCAGGTTAAAATCGCCGACCCGGCCGGTAATCGAACCCGGGACCCTCTGAACCGAAGGCCAGTACGCTGACCAATCAGCCAACGAGTCGGACAATAAATCATTACATCACATGAAGTTAAATATAAAACTCAAATTTAATTTTAAAAGTCCTCTTGCTCAAGATTTTCTATCCAAGGAGACACGGAAAATGCACAAAGTCTAGTTCCAAATTGGGAATTAATTACAAACTAATTATTTATTGTCATGATTGTCATGAATTAATAACAAGTCTTTGACTTGGTTTGGGTCTAGCGGAATCCTAAGACTCGTTAAAAACATTCCAGATTTACTACAGTTTCATTCGCTGCTTACATTGTTTGCTGGAATGCACAACGTACGTTTGCCAATTACTGACAGAGTAGGTAGACTAATTTCATGTTCCTTCCAGCAGGAGAATTGGAAAACACGGACAGCCGACGGTGTGCACCGGCCCCTCTGTTGGTTGGCCGGTCGGAGTGCAGAGCTGTCGGACCACGGACCGACTATGGCCACTTGTGGGCAGAGACCATCTCTGCATACGGCAACCCTCATTCAACCATTCCACCACCCTTTTATACCTCCGAGATCCCGACCTTTGATCTTTGTAAACAACGGCTTACTCATATCTGGACTAACCACATTGCTTGCAACGTCAGTAAAGCTGGCAAGGTCATCCTTCCTAGTCAGCAACCTCCGCTTCGAACATGACTTGTCGAACGAATTGGAGCAACCTCGGGCATCTTGGCTTACACGCACCACTCATGCGTGATAGTGGTTGCATAAGCAGCAAGGCACATGTTACTCCGTCTTGGGTACCCGTCTCAAGTTCGAAAACAGCACGCCACTAATCTGTACTGGCTTAACGATCCATCTGTGCGTGCAAACTAGAGTGACTACATTTTGTGCCGTGAGCTTACGTTTCAGCCGGATTCGGTGGTTGAGTAGAGTGTAGTAAATGGAGGGAGATAGGTTACTTAGGAGAATGATGGTCCCGGTCATGGAGGGTAAGGAGAGCAGACTGAGATCTAGACGATGGCAGTTATACACTCGGTTTTTAGTCATTTTAAGGTAAGCGGTCTAGAACTAGCCGAGGCTAGAGAGGCGGTCACAAACAGCTGGGAACAATGGCACGAGTATAGTCATAATGAGGATATAAATGCTATGTTAGGAATGAACGCAATGGCTGAAACTGTACCTACGTATCGGCTTCGTTGGTGGGATTGTGAAGCAAAAGGAGGTTGTTAGGTTACCTAGGAGAAGATTGGACTCGATCAGAGGCTTAGATTCAACTTTCCACAATTGAAAGCTAGGAAGTATAGGAATGAAAAAACACGACACGGCTAATTATTGCTTGTGCAGGAGCTTAGTTAATTCACAGAAGATTGCAGACTGACTTTACACATGTGGCTGGTAGTCGTGTAGTTTTGCGTAACTGTTGATATATTGATAATAGCCAGGAGATCTCTAGTTTTACGCGGAATTCGGACCACGGGGATATGTTCAAAAATCCCACATGCATGGACCAGGATTCGAACTGCATCCCTCTTGTTGAGAAATCAGTGACTTTGCAGTAGAATATCATGCTCGCATATATCTCAATTTATTATTATTCCTGACCCTTTTCCTAATGGATTTAGTCCAACAGGACAACCTTCCTGCGCCAATTCTATGCGGAGGAATATATTTACAATTGAGTGCATATGTGGTGGTTGGTAGTGTGGTTTGTTATATGTGGAATGAAACATAGGCTAAACAGGTAAAATCTACAACCCGGCCGGGTTTTGAATTCAGCCAAGGAGCAGGCATGCCTCCCACATGCACTTATGCATGTATGTATGTATGTATTTATGTATGTATGCATGTATGTAAACTATATACGAAAATCGTCTCCATTTTTCTATATTTACTAAAGTTTTCCGATAATCTGTATGACCCCAGTGTGTGTACTGGCGAGTAGATTGTCAGTAATAGAAGCAAACGTTTGCAGACAGAATGCCAAGTATCATATCGACTATATAGATACCAGCTTGCATTCGGGAGATGGTGGGTTCGAACCCCACTGTCGGCAGTCCTGAAGGTGTTATTTCGTGGTTTACCATTTTCACTCCAGGCAAATGCTTTACCGTAATAATTAAGGTCATGGTCGTTTCCTTTCCATCCTACTCCCTTCCTATTCCATTGTCGCCATAAGACCCGTCTGTATCGGCAAAATTGTAAATTTAAAAAAGTTTGATACTATGAAAAGATATTGAATCTTTACAACCGCATTGTAATTGAAATCAACTTTCGACCTATTAGGTCGTGTTACGTAAGTAGAGCAAAGGACGCGAAATCGAGAGGATGTGGTTTGGGATCCCACTGGTGTCCGCTTGGCCATTTCTGTTCTGTACCTAACATCTCTTCAACACGTACTACATGTACGTAAAACGACCTAATAGGTTGATAGCCGATTTCTATTAAGGAAAAACCTCATCTCGCGTAGCCGAGGGTGTGTTATTTGAAACCAAGTGCATTCTGGCCCATTAACTCCTAACCCTCCTTAAAAATTCATCACAGATTCGAGAATCAACCTTGACCCACATGAATAGGAAGCTACTCTGATGACATGTCGCGACAGCGGCGAATTACGGGCACAGAAGACATTTGTAGTTGATATTGGTGGACTCTGCTGAACTGTGTCTAATCTCGAACTCTTCTTCTAGTATTTCCATATTATTAAGGTTTCTTAATTTTCTGTTCTTGTGAGTAAAAATAAAAATAGCATATACTCAATATGAGCCAATTCTCAGGCTCTAGGAAATGTACTCCTGTAAACAGTTCCTATTTCCCTTTCGCGCTTTCTGGAAGACGTCATTCCTCTGTAGGGTTCTTCATTACAAATATATTTTGGGTTCCCCCCAGTTCCGACATCACCAGAATCAAATAATAAGTAATCGATTTTGGCCCTGATGTGTCCTCGGTCTCTTAGCTGCAATATATTGACCTGGTGATGGGCAACAGTACTAACATTGACACCAAAGGAACTGCACTTATCCCTCAACTGTTGTTGTGGGTTCACATAGGCTTATCCAATGTTATGACAACAGAGCGAGTTGGCCGTCAGGGTATGGTCGCTTAGCAACGACTTTGCAATCAGGAGACGGTGGGTTCGAATCACACCGTTTGCAGTCCTGAAGATAGTTTTCCGAGGTTTCCCGTTTTCACACCAGGAAAACGCTGGAGCTCTACCTTAATTAAGACCACGGCCGCTACCTTCCTGATCTTTTCCATCCTTCCTTCCGTCGCCGAAACCTTCGATGTGTTGGTGCGGCGTTAAAAATGTAGCAATAAAATTACTATCAATTTTTTTAATGTTCAAATACTACACAGTCTAGTCAACCTTTACGTCGCTATACTATGCAACGAGAGATTGCCAGTAGCCATTGTTGATTCAGAACAACGCAACGCAAAGTAAGTTAGTTCATTCCCTATCCTCACACGAGGAGGGACAGGCCATCAGCTCAACGAGGAGCTCTTCGGCCGTATATAAAGAAAAAGAAGCAGAGAAGAAAATTAAGGTGTAGGGGTTATGTGTCGTACATACCAGAGCAGGAAGACAGTAATTGAATTGGCGCAGGGACACCGTGACAGCAAGCCGGGACCCAGGGAGGACCCGCAAAGCACCCCTCGCAAGCGAACCCCTACAAACACCGAGGAAAGAGGGACGAGAAATTTATTTACATAGCTACGTATCTCGGGCGCGCAACTCGGAAAAGGATAGATTGTTACATAGTGTGACAGAAGAATTCACAGATATTGAGCTGGTACCATGCGAAGGGGGGGAGGAGGTTCGGCGTAAAGGTGGAGTAAGAAGTAGGGTAGTATTGTGACATGAGATAATAGAGGGTCGTGGTAATGTTGGTGATTGAGGTGGCGAGTAGGGGAAGTAGGTCCATTATGGGGAGGGGCGGTAGAAAAACGGGTGGCTGTGGGGCAGGTCGGTAGATGGCTTGCGTAGGCGGGGAGGGTGGCGGGGCAGGTGGGGGCTACGAGGAGGGGAGCGGACGGTACGGGGTGGGGAGCGAGAGTGTTCCATTTGGTAGGTTCGCCTGCGGAAACGGACGCCGGTGGTGAGTAGATGGTCTACGTCGGCAGCAGATGAGAGTTGTAGACGAACCATGAAAGTCGGGCCGTTGGTGTTGAAGATACGAAACGCCCGACGGGCTGGGACGCCTGCCAGTTGCAGTTCTTGCAGTATATCCTGTTCGGTGATGGCAGGGTCAATGCCACGGATGACACAGCTCTGAGATGGAAACTGCCGTTGGGCTGGAGTTGAAGCATCTGCTTGACCTTGGGAGTCTGGCTGAGCTGCGACGGTGGCACCCGTGTGGTTGGCAGAGGGTTACTGGGGACTGCGTAATGTGGTAGGTAGGGAGGTGGTGGACGTTGACATGATAAGAGAGGGGTGGCTAGTATTGGTAGTAAGGACGGAAGTAGAGGGGGAAGTATGGGCAGAAATGGTGAAAGTAGCAGTAGTAGTATTGGTTACTGTGGACGTAATGGAGGTGGGGGGCGGTGGGGACTGCGGAGGTGTGTGAGGTGGATATGGATTAACGCTGAGAACAGTGCGGGGATGAGAGCTCAATTGTTGGAGGATGTATTCAGGAGTGGGTACGACTTCATAAAGTAGTCCGTTGTTATTTGCTCCGCTGGTTTGGAAGGCTGCCGCGTCGTCTGAATCTCTGAAGTAGGCCAAGACCTCCGTTGACATTCCATTAGTGGTACGATCCCGGAGTCGCAGAGCAGCACGGACTGGGGAGCCGGACTCTCGAAGTGCATCGAAAATGTTATATTCTGCGACAGCGGTGTCCACACCAATGATGAGACGGGTATTCATGGTGAATTAGGGAGGCGACAGCCAACTAGGCGTCTGCCGTTTGATTATCCTTGGGCCGACTGAGTAGCTGATGAGAAGAGGGCCAGCCAGCCGAAAATATCGTGGACATGCGACGTACGAAAGAGGATGATTCAGAACTTTAGTTGTTAGGCGAGAATAAACTTCGAGTGGTGATCACGTGATGATAAAGGCGGTTCTGAAACTACTACTGTCGATTATTCAGACTGAAAAGTGTCGATGTGTAAGTAGACAGACAAAGCGGAAATTAAAGACATTGATACGAAGTTGACAGAGAAGCCTAGTTTTCACTTGAGAATGAAAGAAATTCGGATCGTGTGATGGAGGAAGCCAAATGGAATGCAACAAGACCTGGAGAGTGAAGATATTCAGCGCAATGTGGAAGTCAGGAAAGCACCGAAGAGACGCTTGTAAGTCAATTTTATATGAAATAGGTTTAAATGGTCCAAGAATCCTCCTGCTCTTCCTCCTTGTTATGTTTCGGTCAGAATGGAAGGGTCCATAAGAAAAAATATTTTACTTCACTGTTGGTAGTTTTGTAGATAGGCTATTTCGAACTTTCATTTGTTGCTGCTTATTTCTTTCTTTGAAGCTCCATTGTTTGTACTTTACAACTTTATAATATCATACAGTACGCCAGTTTTTATACTATATATCTCCAGAACATTAAAGTAATGCTTATCAACGTGAATGTTTTCTCGTTTTTTAAAATATTTAATACAATATATTTATCTCATAACAACCTCACAAATGTAGCTCGAGTAAAATGGGACTAGTCATTTATCTCTTGGCCTTCACAATAACCTTGGGATCAAATTGGCACCACAAGCCAGCTAAGTTACAACAGTCTACGACGTCAGTTGAGGGTAATACTCTGTATTGCCAAGATTGATTCTCCATTTTATTTATTTATTTATTTATTTATTTATTTACTTACTTTTGATTAATTAATTTATTTATTTAATTAATTTTATTTATTTATTCTAGCGCCCTTACAAGGCCAGTCCTCTACCATAGAGCATGCATACAAAGATATTACATTCCATGTATCTCTTCAGGATACCTTCAACGGGAAGAACAATAAAAATAATACTAAAAATACCCGTCGAGTTGGCAGCGCGCTTTTTGTCACGTAACTGTAAGGTTAATTTCGGGGGATGGTGAGTCGAAATCCCGCGGGAGTCCTGCCATGTAGCTGTAAGCTTAATTTTGGGGAATGGTGAGTCGGAACCCCGCGAGAGTCCTGAAGGTTATTTTCCGTGGTTACCTATTTTCACATGAAGCAATTGCTGGGGCTGTACCTTAATTACGACCACGGTCACTTGCTAGCCCTGTCCTATTCCATCGTCGCCAAGAGACTTGTCTGAGTCGGTACGACGTAAAAACATTAGGAAAAGAAACGAATAATAATGTTGATGATGATGTTGATAATGATGATGATGATCTCAGTAATCATCATCGGTCAGTCGTCGACCTTGTGTTTACAATATTGTGAGGTTTGATTTCAGCTGTGGTTGGTGGTATTTCAGAATATTGAATTACGACAACTCAATATCGTTAGCATCCGTCGCATCAAAGAATTCCTAAAGGACAAACTTCCACCTCCCCTTTTCAGTTCCAGTGTGATCGAAGTTCCTGGAATGTTGTACTTAGTGCTGTCTCAAGTTTCAAGGCAAGTAGTATCTTGTTTACCATCTCCTTTGTATTTCCACCACCTTGTCAATGAACGTCACCGTCTACTCAACATGCATCTCAGGGATCGCAACTTCCTGCTCTCAGATGTCACCAGTGACGGTAGATATAATTATAAAGATAATGGAAAATCCAAACACTTTCTCTCAAGTACATTAGTAATTCTCTCACAACGACTCTTAATATGACATAATCCGCAAAGGTAGCTGGACTTGTCGTAAATTTTATCTAAACTTGTTTTGTAACATGGTTCATTAGTGATCGAACCTGTACTCAAGGTTGTGGAAGTGAAGAGTGTTCGAATTAGTATTTAAACTCAGAATAAAATTCCTTCTCGGAGAACCTATCTAGTCAACAGCGACTCAAGAACGATTGATTAACAGCTGTATACTCTGCCATGATCACACACATCATAAACCATGGTTACTCTAAGTATAACTTCGAAGTGTGTAAAGTACATCTATTTGTTTATTACATGTTTCGTTTATTTATTTGTCCATTTCAAAATTACATTTATTATTATTATTATTATTATTATTATTATTATTATTATTATTATTATTATTATTGTTGTTGTTGTTGTTGTTGTTGTTATTAATTACAATCATTCAACATGATAGCAATTATACGTCTTGTGAATTGTAAACCACGCACAGACAATTCTACTATACTTCAGAACAAAGTGTTAAAGTTAAAAATAAAAAATAAAAAGGAAACGTATCGAGCATTAACATGCTTTTATTACAATTCCAGAGTATTCATGGACGAAGCAACTTCAGCCTGCTCTTATCGTCGTAATTCAGCACCGGGCGAGTTGGCCGTGCGGTGAGGGACGCGAGGCTGTTAGATTGCATCCGGGAGATAGTGGGTTCGAACCACACTGTCGGCAGCCCTGAAGACGGTTTTCCGTGGTTTCCCATTTTCACACCAAGAAAATGCTGAGAATGTACCTTAATTAAGGCCACGGTCGCTTGCTTCCCACTCCTAGGCCTTTCCTACCCCATCGTCACCAAATGACCTATTTGTGTCGGTGCGGCGTAAAGCAGCTTTAAAAAAATGTAATTCAGCAAGTAACACGAAACGACGGAGCATTGAATCGTATGAGCTCTGTCGTCATCATTACCATCTTCAATTCCTCCCTGTACAGCTGATCTTCAGAGATACCAGCCTTCCTACGGACGTACTATTGTGTAAATTATCAATCTGCTAGACTCTAAACCGGTTGGTAGTTAGTGTGTTGGTAAGACACATTAGCGCATCTAGCGGCGGTCGCGAGAGTTAAGCAGAAAAAAGGAGGATTCCTTCCATCCAACGGCCCCCGTCCCTTTCATAAGCAGCGGCAAAGCTATATTCTCTTCATTGTAATTTCAGCACTCCGTCATGGCAAGGTCGGCATTGCGAACGTCCTGCGTAATACTATTGGCCTTCGCCACCACCAGTAAGTGACCACATTCTTAACATTAGTCGTTTAAAATGAGACGGGTTCTGAATTGTGTAGCACATTCTTTCTGTTTTTATGTCACCAAGCTGATGTACTATACATATATTATACTAACATTAGTGTGCTTCTTTACGTGTGATTCATGTCATGAAGTTACTCTTTGATCTAAATTTATTACCTGCCTTCCCAGCCACAGGGCGTTTCAGTAAAGGCAGAAAATTTTAAATAGGAAAAAAGGTCGTTCTACTGAACATTTTGGGACAGGGATCCTAGATTGTGAGAAGCTAGCTTAAGAAGAAATAGATTTAAACATGTCTATCACTGTTAGTCTTCGGTTTTCCGAATTATCTACACTCATTTTTACGTATATTTCTTTACGTTCAGATTTTACATTATTTGAAGTTACTTACAGGTTATTTAATTTAGTTTTTATATCATTTTTTGTTATTATTGCACAGTAACATATCATTTTCGAACCTGAGTTAACGTACCATTTTATACCTCACAACAGTTGTTCAAAATGATGACGACCAACCTCAGTAAAAGCAATACATGGGCGTACGAGATTCCGCCGCACCCGGAAACGGTATTAGTGATAGGCATGTTTAAACCCATATCTCTGATTTTTCACGTTCTAGGTTCCCTATCGGAAAATGTTCAGTAAATCATGTTTTATTTCCTGTTTCGTTTCTGAACACTTATACTGAAATCATACGACTGACCACATGTATCGTTGATTGATTGATTGATTGATTGATTGATTGATTGATTGATTGATTGATTGATTGATTGATTGATTGATTGATTGATTGATTGATCGATCGATCGATCGATTGATGGATTGATTGATTGATTGATTGATTGATTGATTGATTGATTGATTGATTGATTGATTGATTGATTGATTGATTGATTGATTGATTGATTGATTGATTGATTGATTGATTGATTGATTGATTGATTGATTGATTGATTGATTGATTGATTGATTCATTCATTCATTCATTCATTCATTCATTCACACGTTCGTTCGTTCGTTCGTTCGTTCGTTCGTTCGTTCGTTCGTTCGTTCGTTCGTTCGTTCGTTCGTTCATGATTAAACGTTCTCATTTAAGGTCATTAGCTCTAAGGACCTCAAATTCTCAATAATACGGAGGGCTTGATGCAGTAGGCGAAGGGCCATGGAAAGTAATGTATAGAAGTATGTTAGTATGTTCTCTAGTCCTCCAATTCTCCAACACGAAAAAGATAAGACTAGATCAAGGAATATGAGCCTAGTATCCACGAATTTGTGCACTTAATATCATCCAGAAATTCAAAAAAATGAAAATGTATTCTTAAATTTTGCATGAATTAAGTTGGAACCTAATCCACTGTTTCTAGGAAGAAAAAAATTTCGAACATCTTTTGGTTACATGTATCTTAGAATGACGCCATTTAAATGTCAGGTCTCTCAATTTGTAGAACCTGAATGTCTTCTTATGTTGGAACGATTCGTGTACATAGGGTGTACCCATGTAATGTTCTGAAATCGGAAATCGACCTGTAATTGAGTTGTTCATAGGATCAACACATTACCAAGGTCTTTTGTACCAATAAGAATTATACCAAATCCCTCTCGGATTTGAAATGGTATCTCCACACAGAACGTATACCGGTAATTGTACAGCAGATGCTATACTGTTGCCAGCCCACTTCAACATCCTGTGAAGTAGCTTTGATAATACACTCTAAGCACAATTGCTGGGAAACTAATTATGTTGTATTTGTCATATGTAGACACTGAGGCGGAAAAGCCTGATGACTGTATTGGTCTTTCTTCTCGATAATTTGAACACAGAGATAAGGGCTACTTGTGATGAAAATGCTGTTACAGTTTGATTCACTCAGAAGTTCCACTGAAACTAGCTTTGAAGCGTTCATCGTAGAATGTTCTACTTGAACAAGAATACAGTTGTCGAAATAGTGGATCAGTACGTTGTGGGTGTATAAGCAAAACACATTTAGTTTATGATATCTTCACAATGCCCGAAGTAATATTTTCTGCTACATTTACAGATGATATTCATTAAGACATACAAGGTCAATATGTGCAGTACTCATCATACTTCTTCATTTAGGAATAATAAGGAGCATTATTTTTTTGTCCTGTCAGCTTGTCCACTACGTCCTATGTCCGTAATTTGCGTCAAAATGACACTGCACTTCCTCCCAGTATCTTAGAACCTGTGCACAAATCTGATGGCTTCTAAAAATCACTCACTCGGGATGGTCCTTCTTCTTCATCCCTTTCATGGTCACTGTGGGCCTTATTCATCACTTCCGTTATAATATCGACGTCCGTTTGTGCCTGAGTTGTTATTGTTGCTTATGTTTAGAGTCATGTTGATATAGAATACCACAGTCCTTTTTTTTTGTTTTTTTTTGTTTTTCAGAAATTCAATTAACGGAAAATTATTATGACTGCCATCGACTTCATTTTCAGTTTGGCGCCATTTATATCTTCAGTTCGTAGAATTCCCATACGGCGGCAATCCTGGTCCAAAGTGGGGTTTTAAATTACGTTACGTACGAGATAGTTGTATATTATGTTTCTCGTATTAAACAGAGCTCAGAAACACGTTTTCAATTAGATATTCGATAAGAATACCTGACGCTACAGACGACGTGTCGCTGCAACCGATATCGCTATAACGAAGGTCTTCTGTATAAGCAAAATCATACAAATGGCATCAAAACTTGAGTGATGTTTGCACAATATTAAAGTTTCCTCGGTGAAAATTATGTGTGTCAGTTACTAAGATTTAAAATCAGATATAAAGGGACGGACGACAGATTATGAATTCGATTCATTTCTTATAATGAAATTTGTTCTAATACCTGTCAATTACTCTTAGCCTATGTAATAATGAGGAGTAGCCTATAGTTATGTAGCCTATGTAATGTGAAGAGCAAAGATAGATTTACATGACTGTTGATACCGTGACTTTTACTCCTTGAATCACCGGGCGCGTTGGGCATGCGGTTAGGGCCGCGCAGCTGTGAACTTGCATCCGGGAGATAGTTGGCTCGAACCCCACCGTCGGTAGTGCTGAAGATGATTTTTCGCGGTTTCCCATTTTCACATCAGGCAAATGGTGGGACTGTACCTAATTAAGACCACGACCGCTTCCTTCGCATTCCTAGCGTTTCCCTATCCCATCGTCGCGATAATGCCTATTTGTGTCGGTGCGACGTAAAGCCAATTGTAAAAAAAACTCCTTGAACGGACAGTTTTGCGAGGAATCTATTCATTGTCAAAACTTTCATGTGCATTGTTTGGGATTCAAATCACGACTATCTGGGTGAGAATCCAGAGACGATGACACTCTGCTATCATTTCCTTTTATCAGTTCTTCAACAATCTAAAGAGGGAGTATGTACTGTAGGGTAAGACCTGGATATTTGGCCCGTTAAGACACTAATCATATTCTCCTATCAATGGAAGTGGTAGAATACATTCACGGTATGCCCTGCATGTCGTAAAAGGCGACCGAAACTGTACACAGGGACTTTCATTTCGGGAGCGTAGATTGGTGACCACGTATCCAATAGCTGAGCCTCACAGACTTCTGAACATTGGCCATAAAATAACCCAGGTCGGTTTATAAAAAAACTTGTTTGATTTAATCGACCTGGAGTAGCATCAACCTTTACCCCAAGGCTGGGACTGTTCAAGAATGGAGGACATCAGCGGCGGTAACTAACATTCGAATAGGTGTATTTATAGGAAAGAACAGTTCGATTACCTACATCTAATAACCGAAAACCATCTACAGGTATTTCGTTATAAGGGAGTATTGCTTCCAGTTACTTGTTCTATGGTCCTCGTTTTCACCTTTCGTATCTGACCTTCCTTGGTCAACTCGTGTTCTCTTCCTACCCAGAAGGTATTAGGTTATCGAGACCTGCGGAGTAATTTATTTCACGCCCTTCGTGGCCCTTCACCTTCTTTTTCCGATGACTTCATGCTTCGATGTATCGGACCTCTTCGATTTTCTTTCTAATTGGAGTAATTAAGGAACAGTTGCCCATATTTCCAGTATCCAGTATTCGGGAGATAGTAGTAGGTTCGAACCCCACTGTCGGCAGCCCTGAAAATGGTTTTCCGTGGTTTCCCATTTTCACACCAGGCCGCTTCCTTCCCACGCCTAGCCCTTTCCTGTCCCATAAGACCTATCTGTGTCGGAGCGACGTAAAGCCCCTAGCAAAAAAAATATTTCCTTCCTCTTAAAACAGTAATTACTACCACCGCCACAATTATTATTATTATTATTATTATTATTATTATTATTATTATTATTATTATTATTATTATTATTATTATTATTATTATTATGCCCGGCTCCACGGTAAATAATTAAAGTGCTGACTTTTGATCTAAAGGGTTTCGGGTTCGATTCGTGGCCGGGTCGAGAATTTTAACTTGAATTGATGAATTCCTCTGACTCGGCGGCTGGGTGTTTATGCTGTCTTAATCATTAGAATTCATTTTAGGTATCGCCCCATTCTCACAGACGCGCAGGTCACCTATACGGTGTCAACTCGGAACACCTGTGCCAGGCCTGTCCGGAAGTAGTATACTATAATAATATACTGTGGAAGGGGAAACTGACTTTCACGCCACCTTGTATTTGTTTGTTTGATTAACCCTCTACTGCATACTGTTGCCTTTAGGCAACAAATAACTTTTCACCTGTATAAATGGATAAATATTGTACACAGAGGTAGTTTTACGGCACACCTTCAACTGTACAATCAATTAAACACATATCCCAGTGATGTTTTTTTTTTTACATAACATAAGACGAAACAGCCCTACAACCAAAGGTACTCCTTCCACCCCGTCAACATCCACGCGAACCAACCATCGTTTATTTTACGTGGGCCCTTCCCATCATATTACCACAGGCTTCACGAGTACCTCTGGCTCAACCTCAAAGACATTACCGACCTACGGTTCTGCAAGTTGTACTTGCGCCTTGCAGTACGTACCCATGGCCGGTAGGTAGTAATGTTCGGTCTTTGAATGTTAAAAGCTTAGCGTAAAATCGTGAAAAATCGTATATATATTCAACTATGGCAATCCACATTACATATGAGTGTTAAGCTATTAGCCCCAGTTAAGAATTGCTGGTACATGTAATACACTGAGCGTATGTTGAACATTAAAACTTGAAATTTTCTTCACCAAACGAAAACGAAAAATAATTCATGCAGTAGAGGGTTAACAAAAACAGAATAGAAAATTTCAAACGTTACAGGAACGTTTGGTAGATAGGAACCCCAGTTGGTGGAGTTATTGTTAAGACTACTGAAAACACAATGACACCAACAAGATCGTTTTCAGAAAGGCCTATTTTCAACGTCTAGCACATAACCACAATCTTAGATCTGACCAGCTTACCTACATTCTTTTAATTGTATAAGGTTGTCACGTGACGCCGGCCCCGTGGTGTAGGGGTAGCGTGCCTGCCTCTTACCCGGAGGCCCCGGGTGCGATTCCCGGCCAGGTCAGGGATTTTTACCTGGACCTGAGGGCTGGCTCGGGGTCCAATCAGCCTACGTGATTAGAATTGAGGAGCTATCTGACGGTGAGATGGTGGCCCCGGTCTAGAAAGCCAAGAATAACGACCGAGAGGATTCGTCGTGCTGACCACACGACACCTCGTAATCTGCAGGCCTTCGGGCTGAGCAGCGGTCGCTTGGTAGGCCAAAGCCCTTCAAGGGCTGTAGTGCCATGGGGTTTGGTTTGGTTTGGTTTGTCGCGTGACTAAAAGTCAGGTTGTGAGTTTCACAAATAGGAAAAGTCCTCTCAGTTTTAATTACTGCGTTGATGGGGTGAAAGTTCCTTTTGGGGATCATTGTAAGTATCTAGGTGTTAATATAAGGAAGGATCTTCACTGGGGTAATCACATAAATGGGATTGTAAATAAAGGGTACCGATCTCTACACATGGTTATGAGGGTGTTTAGGGGTTGTAGTAAGGATGTAAAGGAGAGTGCATATAAGTCTCTGGTAAGACCCCAACTAGAGTATGGTTCGAGTGTATGGGACCCTCACCAGGATTACCTGATTCAAGAACTGGAAAAAATCCAAAGAAAAGCAGCTCGATTTGTTCTGGGTGATTTCCGACAAAAGAGTAGCGTCACAAAAATGTTGCAATGTTTGGGTTGGGAAGAATTGAGAGAAAGAAGAAGAGCTGCTCGACTAAGTGGTATGTTCCGAGCTGTCAGCGGACAGATGGCGTGGAATGACATTAGTAGACGAATAGGTTTGAATGGCGTTTATAAAAGTAGGAAAGATCACGATATGAAGATAAAGTTGGAATTCAAGGGGACAAACTGGGGCAAATATTCATTTATAGGAAGGGGAGTTAGGGATTGGAATAACTTACCAAGGGAGATGTTCAATAAATTTCCAATTTCTTTGAAATCATTTCGGAAAAGGCTAGGAAAGCAACAGATAGGGAATCTGCCACCTGGGCGACTGCCCTAAATGCAGATCAGTATTGATTGATTGATTGATTGATTGATTGACAAACATTCCCTGTGTGAGTTAGGGCGGTTGAATACACCTACAGTAGCCCATACATATCGTAAGAGACGACTAAGAGAGGCCCCCAGGTGTTCTGATCTTAGGAGTGTGGTTTGGTGATCATGAGACTTTACATTACTTGTACTTTCTTGTAGCAGGTTCTTCACCTTTACCTCCGTATCTTCTTCTTGTTGTTGTTGTTGTTGGGTAATTATATTTTTACTTTACTTTTTATCACTTGTAACGTCAAGCTAGTAGTAAGCCGTAGTGTTAAGCCCTGGAAATAATTAAGTTGTGTGTAAATTTATATATGACCATGTTGGATTTAGAATGTTCAGCTGCCGGGCTGAGTGGCTCAGACCGTTACGGCGCTGGCCTTCTAACCCCAACTTGGCAGGTTCGATCCTGGCTCAGTCCGGTGGTATTTGAAGGTGCTCAAATACGACAGACCAGTGTCGGTAGATTTACTGGCACGTAAAAGAAATCCCGCGGGACTAAATTCCGGCACCTCGGCGTCTCCGAAGACCTTAAAAAAGTAGTTAGTGGGACGTAAAACAAATAACATTATTATTAGAATGTTCAGCTAATAGTATTTCTTGTAATATTTTCTTTCCATGGAATTGCTTGTTGTACTCTTGTTGCTGCTGTTGTTGTTGTTAGTTCATTATAATAAAACTTTAATTTATTACCACACCACTGTAGGAGATCATCTCCACTGGGGTATTTCCCAATTACGATGTATTTGTTAATAATAACAAGAAGAAGAACTCTTGTTCTCTTATCACCCCAATGGTATTCTGTTTCCAAGGCCTGAAGTGCCTTTCATTTCCACCCCCTTTGTGGTTCTTCTCGTTCTTTAGCCGATACCTTCAATCTTCGAAGTGGGGACTCTTCTATATTTTCCTCCGATCAAAGTTAAGAGAGAATGGTTGCTCAGTTGTACTTCCTCATAAAGCAACAATCACCAATTCCTGACAAATCAAATTAGAAAGATAACTACCGTTGGAGAGACTCTTTAGAGAGAAACCTCCGATGCCCTGATTCACGTATAAGAGTACCCAATGAACTGAGCACTGAAGTTCAAACTGCCGAATCGAACACGTAGTTTTACTGCAAGATTTGATCTAGTTGTTTTGAAAGGTCTTGAAATACATGCATCAAAAACCGACAAGGGAAGTAGAACGACGTCCGTGGATCTCATCGAATGTGACAAACGCTACAGATGTTTGTAGTACAGGACATGTCATCGGTATTCAAAGGAATGAGATATTTTGATAACTGTATGGAGATGAAGGCAATGCATGCGTTCCATTGCACTGAACCAATAGTCCACTTACTAGCAATAGTGTAGGCAGGGTCGACCGATAGGGTGGGAGGGTGCTTGTGCGTGCATGGATGAGTGTCCTTATAAGGCCACTATACAAGTAGTGTTGATATTCATATTGCAGTTCCGGTACAGTACAAAATCTTACATCAAAATACAGAACAAAAATAATATTATCAAGGCGAATAGTTTTACGGCGAATGGTATGTTCAGATTACAATCTAAAATCCAACGTTTGAGGCTTCTTAGAAATTAATTCAAGAGATGTGTTGATTTTACAATTATGTCTCTGTGAATATTCGAAAGAGTCGATTTCACTTGTTTATTGTCAGTTTTATATTTTATTTTGTGACAATATCCGTCGGTATCTTCTGACCCCCAGTAACACCGTCCTATTAGCTAAACCCCTGCTTAGTATTATAGGCTTATTCTTGATTCTACCGACAAAATGTTTACGCCCCCGAACTCTTTCTCTTTCCATGACTATCGCTGCAATGAAACTCGGTGGTAAGGCTCACTTATTAAAAGGTGATGCTAGCAAAATACTAAAAATGTTTAGTATATAAAAAAATACACGTCCTTCTGTAATTTGATATATATAGGAAATATTATTCGGTTTCTATATGTAATTATTGAGAGAGCTTCATTACTATGTTAAGGCGTTTCTACTTTGGTATGTCAGATACTATTCACTAGTTGGATTGCCTCGAATCATAATGCAACATAATACGTTCACTTTTCAGTACTGAAATGAACGTGGATTGCTTCTTTTTTTTTTTTTTTTTTTTTTTGTAGTACAGTAGTTATGTAAGTCAACCCCAGTAGTGGAATTCGAGACGATCACACAGTTTGAGGATTAAATATCAATTCTTATTCTCTCAAGTAATATTATGAAACAAGCTTAAGTTACTTCACATCCAGTTGCCTCATATCAATTAACACTGATCTGTATTTAGGGCAGTCACCCAGGTGACAGATTCCCTGTCGGTTGTTTTTCTATATTTTTCTTAAATGATTCACTCTATGTAAACGATCAATCAGATAAAATGCTAGTTTTCAATAACAACTTACCACGAAAAGTTTTATGATGTCTCACACAATATTTCATTACTATGTCACAGCATACACGACTGACTGACCTGTTATTGTAAGATATAGACGTTATACCAGGTGTGTGCATAAGATTTTCTGGTAAATAAAACATGTAATGTTCAAGGGAAATTCACTTTTTGTTTATTCAAAATATTGACCATCGGCTTCTACACACTTCGCCCATCTTTCAGGAAAGTAATGAATACTGAACCCTTTAGGTCCATAATGAGGGATACCTACCTTTCTTACCTACCAGCAAAGCTCATGAGATCTGTCTCTTGGGCCGTATCGGGTTCTTCGTCACTTGCTGAGGTAAAGGTAGGGTTCAGTAATTCTAATCTATCTACTGGAATGAAAGGTCTGTTTAAAAGATTCCTATTTATTCAGGAAACTTTGAAGCATTTGATATGTCAATGGTATCATAGAAGTCAATTGTGTCCACTGGATACCACAATCATTTTTACATAAACGTCAGAACACTGGTGTGAGACTTTAACGTAACTGCCTGACGGGCATTCATACTAGAAACCATTGTCTCAATTATTAATCATTTAAGAAAGGAAAGTCTGGAAATCCTTAAATTCGGCTTCCATGTGAGACCACATGTACCATCATAGTGATTCGTTATGGTCCAGCCCTCGTAACACGAACTCTGGACTCTGGGTATAATTAAGGCCGTCCAATTGGTGTGTGCCACACAGTGGTTCTACGGCATGGACCCTTAATTGAATCGATGTGACCTGCGTCTATGTCATGGACCGACATCTAATCTTCTAAGTTACTTTAAAGTCATTGTGGATGATGACCGCTAGGAAATGATGCTACAATGGCATATGGCCCTAATCTAAGTCACTGAGGTTGATGACCCCCTGACCATCCAAGTTTCTAGGCTGAAGGCTAAACACAATTGTTACATCGGTTGATGACCAAAGTTCCACTTTACTATCCCCAGCACATTCACTGCTCAATCAATCAAAGTTCAATAATTACAACAATAGCAATGCATACACAAACTTTGTGGCAGTACAATCCATTTCCTTCGGATATGTCCCCTTAAACGTTACTTTATATTTTAATATTCCCCCAGAAAAACAATCTAAAATTTCCAGAATGCATCTCCAAGTTATTCGCTTGATTAAAGTTATTTCAAAATGCGGTTTCACTGGGTTTAATAATTAAATAAATTTTGAATGATTTGACGAAATGTTAACGAACAACAAATTGTATCTCCGCGGACTCTGGTTTCTTCACAAATTTCTGCGCAGCTATGATGTGAATTCAATATTGCGATGTTTATCTGGCTGGAAAAGAATTGTTACATAATTCATGTCCAGTTATATATCTTGTCTCGTGATCTCACACTTTTAAAATCTAATCTAGTCCTAACCGTTATTAACACTTGGATATCCTAATAATCTACGTACAAACCAAACAACCCGCCATATAATTACGATGTCATATCTCGTCATTACCATTTATGAATTTTGCACACCCCTCACAGACAAACCGATCATCACAACCATCGCTCTATATTTTGGACAACCCTGAATTTGGTTACTCTGTTCCTTATACTCAAAGTTCGTGATTTCAAATGTTCATTACGTCCTCAATTACAGTATTTCACAATACTCAGATCATTACCGGCTATGAATTTCAACTAAATCCAGCATTTTAACGTTTTCCCTGGCCGAGAATACAGTACAATCTCAATTCCACGCCTGTCCCGTTATCACAGTTGAGGCTTCTCACCCCCCAAGTTCGCTTGGCAGTTACATGAAACACCCGGTTCGTTCTACCTGACTGACTTCTCAAAATGCTCCCTTTAAACTCCGCCGACATAATAAAACAAATACGATATTCTAACCAACAAAATGCACAGATTATGCTTCAAGATGCCCACACTAATTATACGCGTCGCCAATTAATACCGCTATGGATTTCTATGAATTTCTTTCCATTCTCAACATTATAAAATATTCCTCGGGCTATCATGTCCCGGCTTCAATGACAGGACTCTAACCTGATTCGCACATCTCATCTCAACTCATATAAAACATTCCTCGGGCTTCCGTGTCCCGGCTTCAATGACAGGACTCTAACCTGATTCGCACATCTCATCTCAACAAAACTAACCTCTGTTTCCCAGCTCCACAATTATCATCGACCAAGAACTGGAATAAAATCCTTACTAGAAATCTCGACGTCTAATATGGCACAATGCATTACTCATGAATAACTTCGCATAAATGAGATCGTATTTAATAACTTGATTTTTATGAACAAAATGACTGAAACATTCTACTAGATCTTTTTATTGTCAGTCAGACACAGTTTAAAATGGGCATAGAAAAACGTTTCTCTCCGTGACCAAATTCATCACCCTAGGTTCTCACCCGACAGCGCGCTTCCACTCGATTGAAAATGAGTGACCGGGCGAGTTGGCCGTGCGCGTAGAGACGCGCGGCTGTGAGCTTGCATCCGGGAGATAGTAGGTTCGAATCCCACTATCGGCAGCCCTGAAGATGGTTTTCCGTGGTTTCCCATTTTCACACCAGGCAAATGCTGGGGCTGTACCTTAATTAAGGCCACGGCCGCTTCCTTCCAACTCCTAGGCCTTTCCTATCCCATCGTCGCCATAAGACCTATCTGTGTCGGTACGACGTAAAGCCCCTAGCAAAGAAAAAAAGAAAATGAGTGACCATGGATTATTATTATTAACGTCAAATTGCAGACAGAAAAATTTTACGTCGACTGAACATCTTAATTTGGCATCACAAAATATAGGCAGTACACTTCACACGGATGACGATCTACATTGGACGTGATATCACTTCGAAACCCTATTCAATAACTTTTTACAACATTATACGGCACTCGCAAGACTTCAAAAATTTATCCAAGTGGAAAATGAAACAAATGACTCTTTTAGTCGTACTCTCACATTTACAAAACTTAGTAGGGTGACCACTGCGTCGTATATCCCCATTCAAATACACTTTTTGAGATCATGAGACAAGATATAAGAGGTAGTAAGATGGAAAGTCACCTACCTCATGTAGTCACGCCAGTGTTCGTCATAGGGCTCACCTGCGACCCTGGCATTTTATTTAGCCATTTTTACATTCATGGCTTTACAAACCATTATGTTTCTTCAGGTTTCCTGGAATAAAGCATAAAAAAAAAGAAAATACCCTTCACTTGTTTGCTGAGTGCACACGATGGATTATAATTATTTCCGCACACGAATTACTTAATCACATTAGAATTTATTCAGTACTTTGACCGTCCTATCTGGTACAATTATTTCACTCAAGAAAACTATCTCCTCACGGAGTCAAGACCTAGCCGCAATGGCTAAAATCTGCAGTTGAACTCAGTCTACTTTCGTTGATTGATTTCGCAGAGTAGCTCAACAATTTTTCGTCCGCTTTGTATCACAAATGCCGGAGAAGGAGACTTCGTCATGGCGTCCCTTCGTATTTATAGCAGTTACCCCCTCTCTTCGGATATCTCCCTTTGCCGCCAAGAAAATTTCTATAAATTTTCTGACTTACCTAAACTGTAATTTCAAGAGTTTTGAAAGTGACTACATGCTTGCTACATTTCTGGCGGTAGTGTTCATGGACATTTAAAACTTTTACGGGTTCGATTTGTGAGATGATTGACCTCCTTTGATAGGCACTATATTTTTTTGACTTGGCTTGGTTCACGCCATGTACACGCGCTTTGAAATAGTTCACAAAAATGACTTGAGATTCTTCCGCCGTTGACACGTGTGGCTGACGTCACGTACCCCAGAGCGTGGGACCGAAGGTAATCACCCCCTCGTCACGTGTCAAATCCATGCTATCAAGAATCCAGCTTTTAAATGATTGTCGATTTATGCATAATGTTCTTAGGGCACAAAGGTCATGGGTTCAATACCATGACAGAAAAACTGCTTGTCTTTTGCGACAAACCATTCGTAGAGTATTTTCCAACTTCCTCGAAATTGCTGAAGTGCTCCTCTGCGAGTGCGTGCCCTATTGATGCGAAGGGGTTTGAGTCAGATGGCGCCAGGTCGGGGTAGTACGGCGGGTGTGGAAGGATGTCACATCCAAGTGATTTCAAGGTGTCTTAAACTGGATTTTCTGTGTGAGACGGCGCATTGTCGTGTAACAAAATCAACTTTGCCATGTCTTCTGGCCCATTCCAGTCGTCTTTAGATCAATGGGTGATTTAAATTAATCATTTGTTGACAATAGCGTCGTGCATTAATGGTTTCGCCGGGCTTCAAGAGTTCATACACTGTCTTTCACATTGAAATCACCACATTTAAATTGTCGAAACCATGTCTCACATGTCCCAGTAGATGGAGCGTGTTCACCACATGTTTCTACCAGCAAACGATGACTTTCCACATCCTTTTTCTTTTGATTAAATAAGGAAAGCAATGCGTGCGGCAAATGATTTTTCAGGCACAAACGTCGAAATAATCACTGAACGATAGAACACAGGTGCTAGTGTTTGGTGGACTCAACTTGTGTGTGTTGGTAGTGCACCATTCCCGCGTCCAGGTGAGGATACATTTCCAGACAAGCTCTTGATAAATGATTCTATCTGATTAATGTTGCCGGGTTGTGGGTTCCGCTTGAGAAAGTACGCCGATGGCCTATGGTAAATCTCAACCTACACAGAAGGACGTCTCCACCACGCTGTCAGTCGGATACCATACTTGCATGTCGCCAAAATTAATCGCAAATATCAGGTCAATACGATATTTCAACTGATTCGCATGTGTCACCAACGAAAATCGCAATTACAAATGAGTTATTACAGTCTTACATCTAGTTTTTATACTAAGTAGGCATTAAAAGAATTATGGAGTTTCACTATTCAACTTTTATTGACTATTCAGTCCAAATACTAAGGAAATGTTACCTAACATATCGTTGAAAATGTCTCACACAACGTAGGTAGCTTCGTAATGTTATAAATATCTCAATCAGTTACTGTTAAGTTGAGATAAAAAAAATAAGTTTGGAAAAACTTGTAATAAATAGCTGAAATCTAGGCCATAATTATCGATTCATTAATACCTTGGACTGTTGAAAATCTAGCCATATATAAATAATGTTCGAAGAATCAATTGAAAAATTTTTAAAAAAATATTAATTAAGTAAAAACTGAATAGTGTTGAAAGAATTAGATGCATCCAATTGGTTAAAAATGAAAAGAAAATTACATTCATTACTATATACATCATTTCAGATTATAGTTTTAAAACAGAATGTAGAACGTAGTGAAAATTGCCAAATAAATAATTCATTAAGATTTGGAATCTCTTCTCTCTGAGCTGAATTGCTCCTCAAAGTCACTTAAAGTTCTGTCACTTAACCTTTAACTCAAATATGACTGGTGAAACGAATGTCACTTTGTGCTAAACCTAATATCTGTGTCCATACACAGTAGAAAATCATATGGGAAAGCAATATCTGTTTTCTAAGGACTTCAGTTAAATAATATGCTTGAAAGTTCACTTTGTTTTTCATGTTTCATAAGATCTGATCTCCATATAAGCAAATTCAGGTCCGCTCTAAGTCGTGATTGATTTCAAATTAATACTATCATATAGCTTATGTGGTTAATTCTCATAATTATTACTTTAGTCCATGGTTAAAATTCAATTTAAGTGCGTATCTGGCTGAATGTAGCATTGCCAAGTGTATTTTATTAAATTTCTAACAAATTATACCACAAGTGGAAAAACTGGCATGTTAGAAGACTCTACCTTCATCTAAAAATCCGTATATGAATGACTAAGTCACCAGTGATGTGTCAATATGCTCACATAAAATCAGGAATTAGGTTACCATGTGTGAGAGTACTTGAAAGTGGTCATAAATAACTCATGAAGGCCTAAATATTATCATTACTAGCCTCTTGGCTCATTTGATGATCCTACATATTCAAAACAATACTGTATTGATGGCATTTAGATCGTATCCTAACCTACTTTGAATGTATCTGGGAATAAAAACAGCAATTGAAAGCAGTACGTTTCAATATATCTTAGAATGCAAAATTTGCACGTAATATCATCTCACAGAAGACTACTATGACCAACCTCTTGAATAAAAATAAATATCACCATCACAACTTAACATCCGCTTATATTATTACTTCATTCACCATTTACCATTCCAAATATCACGTAATATCCATATCAATGCATTACAAGCACCCATCTCATTAAATACGATGCATATATGCCATAACCTTCACATATAAAAACATTATTCTTACCGTCATAGTGTCAAAAAAAAAAGCGTATCATAATACTAAGCTGTTCTACTATACTTCGTCGTAAACATTCCCTAAATACGATCTCTTAACTTGCCATTCCGATTAAGCCATCACACATGTATATTGACACTCATATTACACTTTAACACTTCACTGATAATGATTAACAATATCTATTACTTTCTCTCACACCACATTGATAAAGTTGCGAACGGCTTTCACTGGTATATTACGCCTACATATGGGATTGACAGTAACATCAGATGAATACCTACATCCATGTAATTACACTTCGATATACACTGACTGACAGAGCAAATGCAACACCAAGAAGGAGTGGTTCGAAACGGATGAAAGTTGGGGAAAAAACAGAGACGGCACGGACGAATAATTGATGTTTATTTCAAACCGATATGCAGGTTACACAATGCGCACGGCATCGACTCAGTAGGATGTAGGACCACCGCGAGCGGCGATGCACGCAGAAACACGTCGAGGTACAGAGTCAATAAGAGTGCGGATGGTGTCCTGAGGGATGGTTCTCCATTCTCTGTCAACCATTTGCCACAGTTGGTCGTCCGTACGAGGCTGAGGCAGAGTTTGCAAACGGCGTCCAATGAGATCCCACACGTGTTCGATTGGTGAGAGATCCGGAGAGTACGCTGGCCACGGAAGCATCTGTACACCTCGTAGAGACTGTTAGGAGATGCGAGCAGTGTGTGGGCGGGCATTATCATGCTGAAATAGAGCATTGGGCAGCCCCTGAAGGTACGGGAGTGCCACCGGCCGCAGCACATGCTGCACGTAGCTGTGGGCATTGAACGTGCCTTGAATACGCACTAGAGGTGACGTGGAATCATACGCAATAGCGCCCCAAACCATGATGCCGCGTTGGCTAGCGGTAGGGCGTTCCACACTTACTGCCGGATTTGACCTTTCTCCACGCCGACGCCACACTCGTCTGCGGTGACTATCACTGACAGAACAGAAGCGTGACTCATCGGAGAACACGACGTTCCGCCATTCCCTCATCCAAGTCGCTCTAGCCCGGCACCATGCCAGGCGTGCACGTCTATGCTGTGTAGTCAATGGTAGTCTTCTGAGCATACGCCGGGAGTGCAGGCCTCCTTCAACCAATCGACGGGAAATTGTTCTGGTCGATATTGGAACAGCCAGGGTGTCTTGCACATGCTGAAGAATGGCGGTTGACGTGGCGTGCGGGGCTGCCACCGCTTGGCGGCGGATGCGCCGATCCTCGCGTGCTGACGTCACTCGGGCTGCGCCTGGACCCCTCGCACGTGCCACATGTCCCTGCGCCAACCATCTTCGCCACAGGCGCTGCACCGTGGACACATCCCTATGGGTATCGGCTGCGATTTGACGAAGCGACCAAGCTGCCCTTCTCAGCCCGATCACCATACCCCTCGTAAAGTCGTCTGTCTGCTGGAAATGCCTCCGTTGACGGCGGCCAGGCATTCTTAGCTATACACGTGTCCTGTGGCACACGACAACACGTTCTACAATGACTGTCGGCTGAGAAATCACGGTACGAATTGAGCCATTCGCCAACGCCGTGTCCCATTTATCGTTCGCTACGTGCGCAGCACAGCGGCGCATTTCACATCATGAGCATACCTCAGTGACGTCAGTCTACCCTGCAATTGGCATAAAGTTCTGACCACTCCTTCTTGGTGTTGCATTTGCTCTGTCAGTCAGTGTATTATACACACGCACAATGTCACAAAACATATCAACGCATAGCCAAAAATAAAGGTTTCTACTTACGAAAAACGACTCATAGGGGACTTAACTTTGCTTATTGGACCCTGTTTGCCATCTCGCTGTTGGTCAACGGGAATGGTAGGCCTCGCTCCATGGTTCTGCTTTGGGTAATCGGGTCCATCTCGTCTTCTCAGCTGACTTTCAATCCTCCTGGGTCATCAACCTCGTAAAGCGCCACCATAGTCGGAGTAGTCTCTGTCTTGGTCTTTTACAACATCATAGTGGTCTCGGGTACGTTTGGAACAGAATAATACAATGTCTTAGTTAGTGTTGTCATCTTACAATTAATCTTCGTTTTGCAATGCCAATGATATCAGAATAAAATGTGCTCTGGGACGATTAGCCTCAATATAGTAGTTCTAATTGTGCTATTATTGGTAAAAACTCTCTCGCTTGCTGAGCGAATGTGATTTCTCCGTGTTTATTAGAAATGCACTTGACAGCTGGTTGGACTCTGCTGTCTACGATATGCAGTATCAGACAAATATAAAACGTCTAAGTCCAGCCGTGACGTATTTGCTGCACCAGACTTGCTAACTCCTTTTGCTGGTCTTTAAATATCGCGCAGTTATTTGATCTCTAAAGTTGACGTTGAGCGGGCTGCAGCGGATTTTATCCTCCGTCATTATTTGATCTTTAAATCTGATAAGCTGGCTCCTTTCTTTGCTCGACTCTGTCTTGCTCGCAGTAGTACTGAATTGTGAAGAATGTTCTAATGGAAGTCTCTTTTTTCTTAATAATTGGTTTAAATAATCCGCTTCTGTCATTCTTTTTTAACAGCCTTCTAAGTATGGTTCTTTCGGTGACTACCGGTTGAAAGGATTATCATTTCGGTTCGTTCCGATGTTAGTTGCTTTCACATTGACCTTTTAATGGCTTGAACTCCATTTTTGTTCCTACTGATGCAAATATAGAACGGTGAAGTGGCACAGTAGGTTAATGTCAGACGAACTAACTGACGTATGTGTCAAATTCATACGCTGTGTACTGTTCACTGGCGCCATCTCTTAGTGTAACCGGAAGAGACTTATGCATACACCTTGTACGTCACCCTTGTCAAAACATATGTGTAAGATATTAACACGTGAAACCAGTCTAAAAATTCTATATAAAACAGCGAATATAAACTGTACTTAACTAATCCCTAACCACGATCTGTTCACGGAACATCTTCTGACTTCACGTCTCTACATCAGGATCTAAACTCTAGACTGCGACATTTGAACCGCCACACATAGGGGTATTTAATGCAAAAAGTTGGCCAAAATTATTTTATTGTACTTTCTGTACCGCGAGACCGTAGAGAACATAGTGTTTGGATAATAAGGTAGGTACATATATTATACAAAGAATAAAACAACACAATGGGATTTTTATGAGATTCATTATGTCTTAGCTACAATACTATATATTATTCAGATGATGCTTTCCAGTCTTGTTTATCGGAGCAGTCTGTTTCTATTGGGGACTCCGCTTCATCATCATTTTCAGCTTGAGGGATCTTTATAATGTATCCTGCACTTTTAGATCAGTAAATGTAATGTTTCTTTCAAGAAAGGTTCGCTGTTATTCCTTGGCTTCGGTCTCATACCTGTTATTAATGGCTCAGATGTCACTAGTAGCCTGTCAGTTATGTCCAGTTTGCATGTTTCGCGTGAGAATTTCCTGGCAATACTTTGTACAGGCGAAAGTGTTTATTGCGGGCCTCAGCTGCTTCTTCTGATAAACTGCCTGTGGGTAAGAGGCCATGTTCAATGACAGTTAGGTCATGCACCAAAATCATGTGTAGAGAGGGAGACATAGGATGCCATGGATATAAATCAACATACAGTCTTGCAGTTTCAACAGTATAAGCGGAAAATTTGTGTATGTCCATTTGATGTCCACTGGATATATCTTCTAGAATAACCCTGAATCGATAGATGAGTTGCAGATCTACACCTGTTATATCTATTGATATTTCAGGATCTGAAAAATATCTCCTGCTGGTATTTACATTGTTTAAACTGAATTTGCTGTGAACCATCACAACCCCATTTAGAAAATGTTCGAATGATTGTATGTGATCATATGGAGGACCATTTAATATTTCTTATAAATATACTATTAGTCGCGGACATATGTGATTAAGCAAGTCTTGAAGTTGAACCTCCGCAATATGTGGCAGTCACCTGATAGAATTCAGTCACACGGTAGCACTGCATTTTAGCTTCTTGAAGGATACTGTAACTGGGATAGATATTCGTATCAGCCATTCGGAATATTTAGTATTGTTTCCTGTTCAGCGAGCTTCCACAAAGATTGACAAAGCTTGGATATGTGAAAGTCGTTTCTTGTCCTGTAAGTCACTGCGACTACTCCGAAGCATGAAGCTTGTCTGTAATATCTGTAACCGCTTTGGACGCCTAAACATTTGCAGAGTCTCGGAGCTTCATTTGACTGGCATACATTAATTCTGTGGCATCAAAATTGCTTCTCAATAGCTGTGTCTTAAGCCTTTTACTGAATTCGCTGAATGAGTTTGATGGCCTAGCAACTCGAATTTTTCAACATGGAATTGTAATGGTACTTTTCAGCCAATAATGGTTCTTTTTTAAGAGGATACTTTCAATTTTGTGTAAAGCTAGCCATCTTTTCTTTAACTGTGACTTTATATAAGATTGTTTATGTCAAAATACTTTCTTTTCAGCATTTGAGAAGGTAAGATCTGATAATACAGAATTTTCCATAAAATCAAATCATTTTACAAAATCGTTTTCAGAGCATCTCTTCATAAGGACATAGAGGCCTTTTCTAGTCATCAGTACGCATTTAGAAGAACCTCGGATAAAACAAATGTTTAACAATTCTCTGCGGAAATGGCATTGGTTATAACTGGCACATAATTCTTGTAAACAAATCGTACAAAACCATACTGCGGTATTCAGTGGCTATTTTTTTATATTTTCTGCAGAGGAATGATTTGTCTATCCCACTGCGTTAAAACATATGAATGGAAGCACTCTGAACTATGTAAAAAGGCTTACAATGCTGTACTTATAAGGAGTATTTCATTTTCTTCACAGGTAAATGTAAATATGCTTATTACTAGGGCCCGGATTTTTAGGTTCTTAAAAAGAACACTTTTTAGTTTTTTAATTGCCCAAAATAGTTTTTTAGTTTTCATCCTCCTGAAATAGTTTTAATGATCATTTCAATCATTACTAAAGCTGTACTATTCTTTCAAACTTTTTTGTACTTTATTGTAACCTTCACGCCTCGCTAGTACAAAACTATACGACTTATTTCAAAATATTCTCTAAATATGGGACAGAATGGCTTAATCAAAGCATTTCAAACACATCATACGAACTGAAATTAAAAATAACAAAGTATATTTATGCGTAAATACAATAAATGGTTCATGTAGGTTAAATTTTTGTCACTTCAAATGCATCAAGAAACATTTTCAGAAGTTCAGAACACAGTTTTCACTTACTGTTACATTGTACAACATTTTCAGATTTTGCAGAGTAAAACCTGTTTCTGTTATCTCTCAAAATATTCGTATAGCAGAAAAATGTACGCTCCACACAACAAGAAGTCATTGGAGGAAACTTCATTGGAGCAATAGCTCTCGGCACCATGGTACCTCGTCAATAACTTCTGCTCCCTGAAGTATTGCAGACACATTCCTCATTGTTGAAAATCCAGGATCCGCTGTAGAATTTTGGTAAGCTTGAGCTGCACCCACTGGTCCTGTTATTTCCTTCCTCGAAATGGAGTCCACAACTTATATTGCATCTTTTAATGGCAACGATGCCGACTCAACACGCTCAATAGCTGCAGGAAGATCAGCAAAGTGTGCCCTAATGAAGGCAAGTGAAACAGCGTTCTTGTTCGTGAGAACTGTTTGAGCCTTCTCTATGTATCGACATCATCGACATCAAAAGAATGTATAACATGTTTAATGTCTTCAAAGTGACTGGCATACTATCCGGCTGCATTGGGCCATGTCCCCCAACGAGTGATGATGGGTTCGGGAGGAAGAGGAGTTTGACGCAACATTTCCTTCAATGTGAGAATGCGGCTACGAGCTTTAAGAAACACCTTTTTCACAGAAGAAACAATACTGCTTACTCCTGGAAAATTATTTCTAACCTCTTCAGCCAATCTGTGTAAGCCATGGACTATGCAAATTACATGCAGCATGTTAGGGTAGAAACTCTTCAATACTTCACCAGCTTTGGTCATATATACCGCACTGTCTCTCAAAAGAAGTAAAAACTTGTCATCCTGTTTTTCTCTCGGCCAAAGAATGCGAAGGGTATCTCGGACGGTGCAAACTACGGTGCTATGGTTCGTTTTTTCGAGCATCTTGCACAGTATAATACGAGGTTTATCAGGCTCTGTGGCATCTAATTTACCTACCACAATGTTTGCGATATATCGACCACAACTACCTGTGCTCTCGTCCACCGAAAGCCAGATGTAACGATCACCTATATCACCTCTTATATCTTCGATAGTTTTCTCGTAGAGTTTTCCAAATAACTTTTTCTCAACGTGGACTCGTCTGGTATCTTACGGCAACTGATGTCCTCAAGAGATTTCTCCAACACAGGATTATGTAGTGCATTCCGCGGCACGTTTGCCGAAAGCAGCGCTTCACATAAACGGATATTAAAATTATCCACCGTTGAAGTGCCAGGAAAATTGGAAATTAGTGGCTGGTGCGATGGAAAATTTCTCCCTTTTTTATAGCATTGTTGCTGATTTGTCCTGTAGATTCCTTGTGCTGCACAAAATGTGATTTTTGGTCACATGGCACCTGAAAAAATACGTAAATAAAATAATTATAGTTTATTGTATACACGAGGTAAATTTACATAGGTAAATTCGCTCAACTTTTCATTTTGTGTGGACTCCTAGTACAGTACGCACAACTTCTAGTGATAACTGAGCTCCCTAGTGCTGAATCAATAGAACTCGGTAATCTTCGAGATTCGTATTGGCAACCTTTGAAACACAAACTATGAATCGATTATGCATCACCGTGAGACATCTGGCGTACACTTTACGTACTAGTATGTTGTTGTTTACACAGCAAAGCCAAAATATAGGTTAGGATTGAACATGAGTGAGAAAAACAGGCCTCCCAATAAAATTTATGCTGTAGACGTCATGGCTGGTGAAACAGGTCACGTCATCCGTCATCTTCCCCATACAACTGTGATCTGAACGCCATTGAATTGGCATGGGCAAAAGTAAAACGCAAATTCAAACGACTCAATATTACGAGAGACATGTCAGCAGTTAACTTACGACGACTGACCATTGGGGCATTCCATTTAGTTTCTGCCACAGATTGGGAGGGGTATTGCAGAAAGGTGAAGGAACTGAGAGGGGTATACTGGAGGCACGACGGTGTCATGGAAATAGCCGTGGACGAGATTGTAATTAATAGTACTACAGATAGCAGTGACGATTGTGAGAGTGATTGTGGAAGTGATATGTCTGAGAATTCATGCTAAGATAATAAAGGTTTAGAAAATTCATATCGATCAATCGATTATACTTTTGATTCATTTAAGATTTTATTTCCATTCAATTTGGCAGTATTACTGGAAATGGGAGAGCTCCCTCCTTATTCCTCACCTTCGTAAAACCAGGTATCACTAAAAATTGCGCGTACTGTGCTATTAATCATCTGAGGTTCGCTTTGCAGCATTCGTCTTATGAGAGCCCATAATATTTAACTCATTTATAATTTTCTATAAAACTTGATTTTCATTACAGTAAAGGGGATTTTTTATTGGAGGAATGCTAAATAATTCCTTACCTGCTTTTGGCAGACTTGACAAAATATAATTTTGCTATCTGTAGTAAAGTCCGGATCGTTACCAATCCACTGGCGAATCAACCAACTTCGAGATTACTTGCCTTTAGGCATCGCTACTTCTGAGATGCGTAAGCTTCTTAAACTGCCTTTAATAATAAATTGATTTATAGGGAAAATTAATTTTAGTCTGTCGCTGTCTGTGTATAGAGGTAAACAGTAAACAGCGCAGTAGCGGGCGGTAGTCGACCTTACACAATGAGAGATGCACTGAATCTGGCAAGTTAGGCGGGCTTGTACCTGCTAGATACAGGCCAGTGAACACCAGGGGGTTGCCTCTTGATTTGTGCTGTACCCTGGTGGAATAGTATCTTACCACCTTTATTTCGCTAGCATTAGTTATACTTACAATCCACTTCCAGTTCCAAACTATGAAGTCGTTTCAAAAAGTCGTGCATAATGCTTATTTTAAAAAATCATCACTTCCATTAATATTTGGTACATCTAATTCAAAATAACGTAATATTGTCTTGAATAGCACATTTAGTTTTTTTAGGTTTTAACGTCTTATTTAGTTATTTTTAGGTTTTATAAAGAGTCGCGTAATTTACTCCATTGGCAATGAAATGGATAAGTAAGTTAAAATACTGCAGTTTAGCTAGCAAGGAGTAAAATAGTTTAAAACCTAGAAATCAGGGCCCTACTTATTACTTACACTCATAGCAAATAATATGAATGAAATTAATTCTAATTAACAGTACATACCCGGATCTTTGGAATCCATAACGATTTTCACCCCACTTCACGTCATAACACACTTTACAACAGTCACAAACGCAGAGTGATATCAAGCCAGTAGAAAAGTTTCAGATGCACTGCACGCGAGACGTAACTACAGACCTGCTTGTCGGTGCTCGATACGCAGACAAACCACTGCCGTAGCAATGCCCCATCTGTCGGACTATCGCAGGAAGTTATGCATTCCGATTATTACTTGTATTTTAAACATGGAGTTTTGGCCGGTTTTTCGGGCCAGATACGGTGCGGCATGTAGTTCAGATAATTGTATTTAATTGCAGCCTGTTAATCTTATTAAAATAACTAATATCATGTGGACTTCTAATTTTTTCGACTGAATACCACGCAGCGCGATAATGAACGTTCGGAAACCTGATAGCTTCAGTATAAGGAATAAATATAACTACTTTGAAGTTGCAAAAAACTTAACTCAGTTACCATAAAAATTGGGAGAGATTTAATAGGCGTCATTTGAACAATACTGTCTTGCTTCAGAACAATCAGTCTTCACTAAATATATTTCCTTGTACTGCCCATGAGAAATATTTTTCACTCGTCAATTCTTGTGTTCAAAAGCACTCACTACACCAATATAGGAAGCAAATTGCAATACTCAGTATAATACCCAAAAGACTGTATTACTCAGTTCACGGTGATCAGGCAGCAGAAAATGTACTTACTTCAGGGGATCCTAGCTCTCATAATGCATTTATTTTTGTTCAACCAGGCATTCTGTAGTGAAATAACGTATCTTACCGTTAATGGCTTTCGTGATATCCCAGAGTTCAGTGACGTCATAGTATAGACACAACAATAATATAATAATATACGGAGCACAGCCCCTGATGATATTACTCTCACTAAAAACGACCGTGCTAAATGCCTGTGAAAAGTTAAAATGTTCTCTCCTGAGGTTTCAAAAATATGAAATATGATGTATCACAAATTGCAATACTCAGTGATAGGCAGATAGTAGCAGGGCACTTGTTGTGGAAATGCGTCTTATTCGGAGGTCCCGACTTTAGTTTCCAGGTAGTTTGATACTTATAATCCTAGTTATTGTAAAATTATTGTAACTACAATTACATTAATTCTTCTGTAAAGCTATATAATATTTTTTTATCATTTCAGTTCGCTCTTCGGACATGGACCTGCTTCATTGTGATAACGTGCCAATGAGGGCCTATTACAGAAATATAGGCTGTATTCCTGAGGGAGATGGACCATGTCCAGCCAGCTACAACTGTGGTATGTTAGTCTTGTTATAAAAATTGTCATTTCTAATGATTCATAGATTATGTCCCCTAAATTATCCCAGAATAAACACTGTTAAAGGAAATTCCGATATTTTATATTAAAAATAACCTCTGACTTCACAATCACACAAGTCGTTTTCAGTCCTAGTCAAGATAGCTTACTCTTCCTTAGGTTATTTTAATGATAGGATTTTGATAAATGCAGGTTTGTTAATATGTTCACCGTAATTTAAGCACACGCCCATAACCTCGTAGTTCGCTAATCAAATGTACCGTGTTGGTGTCCGTAATAAGTATTATAAAGAATCTGCACCTTAAACCCCTTTATGTTGCTTGTGAATTCGCCTTCTTGTGAAGAGCAAACATTAGGTAAATAACATCAGTCTCATCCCAGAAAGAGTAACGTACGCTGAGGTACGTTTCCTACAGATTTTATGGCAGAAGTACAGGTGGACTTTACGACATACTCTTTGTATTAGTGCTGACAACAAGTTTCCAAATTAAATGTTTATATACGTTGGAATTGTGTTTGATCTAGATAATGGTGTTGCTTACAGATGATGTGGTGAAGAGAATTAACCCAGGTGGGGGCAAGTGCAGGTATCAGAACACAACCTACGAGAAGGGAGAAACTTTCAAGAGCAATCAAATGTGCACTGATACATGTGAATGTGCTGTGCAGGACAACGGCGTGTGAGTGTTTATGACATAAGAAGTGATGGTGGTGGTGGTGGTGGTGGTGGTGGTGGTGGTGGTGATTATTGTCTTAAGAGGAAGTACAAATAGGCAACCATCCTCTATTAACACTAATCAGAGAGAAAAATTGAAGCGGTCCGACAATTCGAAAAATGAAGGTATCGGCCAAAGAAAGACAAGGGCCACGAAAGGCGTACAAATGAAAGACTCCCTAGTTCTCGGGTGCTCGAATAACGTCGGGTATGACGTAAGACAACTGTGATGTAATTCAAGCATGTCTTGCTCTCAAAGATGTTCACGTACTTTGAATTCTCAATTCTTCCTTTTTGTCCATCGCATCATCTTAAAACCTTTATGGATCGTGATTGCTCTCTGTGTCACAATGTGTACTTTATCCAGTTTTACAGCCGGATGCCCTTCCTTATACCAACACATGTAGGGGGGATGTGTTCGACTATTACATGTTTCGGAGGTGTTTATATCTTGCTGGAAGTAAGTGTGTTAAGTCTCACACAAATGAAAGAAGCATGACAAATTATCAAGCCCAATAAACGTTCGCTTACAGAGCTCACATAACTTGAAGCTTCTCTCTAGCGTATACTGGATGTGTAGTGTTTTACTTTCCCATCATATAAAGTTCATAGTCTACCTAATACAATCTTTGGTATAAAATGGGCTTATCCGTGGGTACTTAAAAACATTGTGCATTAATACTTTTATAATTCCAAATGCAGTATATATGAAATTTAAAGTTTGTGTGTCCCAAAAGAATATCTGCGTTCGACGGGAGTTTCCGGAGAAAGCTATTGTGCTCACCAACATTTACAAATCGACGTTAAGATGATCAAATTGTTCCTCAAAACCTCACTTGTCAGTGAGATGAATATTTACAAAACCTGGTAAATCGAAAACTCATATAAATATCAAACATCCTTGCCTCTTGCATTCATGATGAGTAACACCCGCGTTTTCCATTAATTGTTCGCACAAATTGAGCGCAGTGAACTCTTATTTATCATTAGAAATCCCGGAGTCTGGCTGGATCCTAAACAGCTTTACCGTCGGCTGTCATGGGCAGCTTAGACGTACGAAAGAGACAAGGAGTGATTTTCTTCGCAGCTTTCCTCATAGAACCAGAATATGTCCCAGTGAAATGTTCACACTAACCGACCATATGTGCTACACTTTTACATAATTCGCATTATATTACTATCGTCCCTCATACCTCAGTCACTTTCGTGCTATCAAAGGCAAGGATGAGACTGGGGTAGATCAACGAGAGACATTTTTCTAGACCATATGAAAGACATATTGCATTTTAAACACTATATCTCACCAGAAAGGGTTCAGGGCTTCGATCTCGTAACAGCTTTGTAACGGTTCAAATCCCGTTACAAGATAATATGTATATTATTATTATTATTATTATTATGATTATTATTATTATTATGATTATTATTATTATGTCCGTATTATTATTATTATTTTATCTGTGAGATATTTTGTTATAATTCTAGTTCAATTCAATTTGCAATGCTTGTCGCTTGCAGGATTGTACTTAGATGTCGTCATCGTATTTAGTTAGCACTGAGCTCACTTTCTTTGAGAAACCCAGCGAGCCGGCGGCGGTTTCACAACTATATGTAATATTTGCCGCGTTGTGGGAGTATGTCATCGTTATTTCTGGAGGTTACGTAGCTGTGTCAACCAACGTCTATAAAAGGTGGGTGCATATTGTAGCGTCAGTCATTACTTAAACGGAAGCAGTACAGTGAAGAAGTCTACTAGATGAAGAGGCCTCAGTCGGTCAGTCAACGAGTGTGAACGAGAGATGGAGAAGACTCAGTGAGCCATTAATCATTCGTCATTGAGGGAGTGAGGCCAAAGGTTGGTCGGTCACTTAGTTGAAGACACGGACGCAAGGGCTTACCATGGAGTCAGAGAGGGCAACCCTGGACCTGCCATGAGGAGATACCATATTGACTTACAAAGAAGTCAGATGATATGGAGAAGAAGCAGTCACAAGGATGTATCACTAAGTTAGGCGTGACACATTTACAGTAAACACCAGATCAAAGGATTACGTCGTAATTACACTCAAAGTGTTGAAGGTACAGTCAAGTGAATCAGTGAGGGAAATATTTCGTATAAATTGTTAAATGTCCTGTCAAGAAGAATTCAAATTCATGCCTAGTTTCTTTCAGTTGCAATGTCATAATTTCATATTCTCATCTGTTTTATCGCAACAAGACTCACTATTTTTGATATATTATTTAAAGAATATATATTGTTCTATCAAACGAATTCATAGTTTCATTTCATTGACAGTAAAATATCTTAACCTCAAAATTAATGGGGAAACCGAACGCCAATCTCCTTTTCCCAGAACTTATATGGTATGTTGTCAAAAGTAAGCTTATTACCCCACACCCTAGAGATAGTCAAGAGTCTCATTCTATTATTGCTGCACTGAGTGGCAGCTGGCGCCCTTCAAATAACGTATGTGTAAGTAAGCAGGTAACAAGTAAGTGTGAGTACAAGGTCCGACGAGTGTGTATTTTATTTAATGAATATTAATTTTCAGAATTTCCATTCTAAATGCAAATATTCAGATTTTTCAAGTTAAATGCAGTTTTATAATGTTTGTAAATTTAGTCAGACAGTCAGGAACATGTTTACAGCTTCCACAACTCTGACCTAAGGCCATCTCTCCATTTGAGAAATAATTTCCACGATTTGAGGAGAAAATATTTAACGGGGCACTAAAAGTACCTAGGGAAAGTATTGGTATCATTTTTAAGTACTCTTTTTAAATCATAGGGCTTCTCGTTGATATCTCTATTAGTCTTCATGTTGTAGCTTTTTGAATTTGACGCTGTAAAGTGAGCGTGGTATTTGAATACCTTAACTTTAATCCTTATACCTATTTTAAATAATTTTGTACAAAGTACATTTCCTGTGGTCCATTACCGGTAGTTCATTTAAAATTATGCCAGAGTTCCCTGATAGTTTTACACCAATCTTACCTAAAAATGTAGTAAAATAAAACATTTTCACTCAAGAAAATGAAATAATGTAGTAAACTCGACAAAATAGTCTCCTTTAAATAAAATGTGGTGATAAACAAGTTAATTTGTTAAATCAGATTACCACCACCACCACCACGTTCTAAAATAACGTAGTAAACAGAATTTTTTTTTGCTAGTTGTTTTACGTCGCACCGACACATACAGTCTTATGGCGACGATGGGACAGGAAAGGGCTAGCAGTGGGAAGGAAGCTGCCGTGGCCTTAATTAAGCATTTGCTTGGTGTGAAATTGGGAAACCACGGAAAACCATCTTCAGGGCTGCCGACAGTGGGGTTCGAACCTACTATCTCCCGAATACTGGATACTGGCCGCACTTAAGCGACTGCAGCTATCGAGCTCGGTATAAACAGAATTAACAAGTACTCTATTGATGAATTGTAGTGAGAAACATATTTTTTTTGAAATCACAAATCACAAATCACATTTCACCCCACCCATTCTAAATATGTATCAAGAAGTTATTGAGATTATTGCCATGGATCGTTTCAGAGGTATTTAATAACCCAATCCTGCAGGATTAAAAATATTCAAGAAAGCAATTATAAAGATATCACTTAAATTAAATTACCAGTTGCTCCTTAAATGCACTATGCGTGATAAATATTTCGGGCAAGTGAATTTTATTGTTCCAGAGATATGTTTTGTCCATCTATGTCAAAATATTATTATAGCACCTTCCGAACTTGTCTAAAGTTACCCTTTTCTTGTTTCAGAATCTGGTTCCAGTGCTCTGTGCTCATTGACTGCGGTGCTGTCTTTGAGTTCCCTGAAGGCTGCTATGAAAACTTCAGCCCTGGAAGCTGTTGTCCTGAAGGCACACTCTGTCGTAAGTATGATGGCTTCTTCTAACAATGGATTGTTACTTTAATTCTCTGTTCAAATTGCTTCAGCTCCACGGATGTCCTTCACTTGTACATTTTATCTCAGTATGAATAATAACAAATGCTTGCTTCTTGATGACAACAACAAAAAGTATTTCTTAATGTCGTAGTTAATCAACACTAAAATGTCCGACTCGTTGGCTGAATGGTTCAGAGGGTCCCGGGTTCGATTCCCGGCCGGGTCGGGAATTTTCACCTTCATTGGTTAATTCCAATGGCCCGGGGGCTGGGTGTTTGTGATGTCCCCAACATCCCTGCAACTCACACACCACACATAACACTATCCTCCACCACAATAACACGCAGTTACGTACAAATGGCAGATGCCGCCCACCCTCATCGGAGGGTCTGCCCTACAAGGGCTGCACTCGGCTAGAAATAGCCACACGAAATTATTATTAAACACTGAAATAATTACCCATCTCACTTTTTATTAATCATGTGGCAATTTACTGTAGTTCGCCAAATGGCCGTTAGGTTGAAAATATATTCAGTAAGAAACAATCGAACTTAGTAGGTCAGAATGTACGTATGTTGGGTATTCAGCCCAAAGGCTGGTTTGATCCTCCACAGCTCCATCAAAAGCTATGACAGATAGCCCAGGCGTCACTGAAGAGGCATACTGGGGAAATGAGGAGTGAGGTAGTTTCCCGTTGCTTTCCTCAGCGAGCCAGAAGTTGCTGTTGCACATCAGTCAGTCCAGCCCACTGAAACGCATGCACCAACTGACCGTATAAGCGATATTTTCACACCATTCATAACAGGGAACGGAGCCTCCGTGGCTCAGACGGCAGCGCGTCGGCCTCTCACCGCTGGATACCGTGGTTCAAATCCCGGTCGATCCATGCGACATTTGTGCTGGACAAAGCGGAAGCGGGACCGGGTTTTCTCCGAGTACTCCGGTTTTCCCTGTCATCTTTCATTCCAACAACACTCTCCACTCTCATTTCATAGCATCTATCAGTCATTAATAAATCACTTTCGGAGTGGCGACCCCATCGTACTAATAGTCTATATCCGCTTCATTCATTCCATCCCTGACCCGGTCAATGACTAGAAAACAGGTTGTAGGTTTTCGTTTTCATTTCATAACAGGGACTGACTGTATAAGGAACGATATTAATAGCATCGCTCATACCTCGGTCATTTTCATATTGACAAAGTCACGGATGAGACTGAGACAGGTTAATGAAAGTAACAAATTGCTCTAGGCCATACCAGAAGACATAATGCACTGTAAACACTACATCTCGGCAGCCAGGGACGTAGTAGGTTAGAAAATGTAAGGCAACCAAAGGAGGTTTAGAAAACGGGAAACAGCACTGCAACTAACTAGATTTCTGTACATCAAGAAATCTGTCTCTAGAGCAGCAATAATATTATATTACGGCATAATAATCATACCAGAATGCTTCAATGCAGTTGAATGTTCGGATATGGTCAAAATTGGTGAACGTTATGAAGTAGAGAAGAAAGAAAGGAAAATCATCTGGAAAGTTCCTGGGCTAAACAATTACAAGTTCAATATGGATTGAGAAATAGAAAAGAAATATACACATTCACGTTGATAAAACTACAGATTCCATGAGAAACAGGAGCCCATTGTTCTATGGGCACTTGTAGAGAATGGATTCCAGTGGACTAGCAAAACACTTACCGTATTTTAATTCCTTGATCTGATACATAAAATAACATTCACGTGGTCCCATGAGACCAAGAAAGGTCTACAGTCGATCAACTTTTACACCAAAGCACAATAACAGACAAATTTTGTTTAGGGACTTAATAGTCAACTTCTAGGATTTCCAGGAAAACGCCAACGCTAAGAACTGACCAGAGGAATGAAGAAAAACTGCTAGACAAAGAATTATGTAATATTGGAGAAACAAGGTATCATCATTAAGTTATTTTGTATGTTCCTAGTGTGGCTCTAAACGACGAGAGAATGTCGAATGAACGTGGAACTGAAAATAATGTAAAACTATAATGAAAGATCTCCTAAAAACCAAACCAAACACCACGGCGCAACAGCAGTGAAGGGCCATGGCCTACAAAGTGACCGCTGCTTAGCCCGAAGGCCTGCAGATTATGAGGTGTCGTGTGGTCAGCATGACGAATTCTTCCGGACGTTATTATTGGCTTTCTACAAAGGGTCCGATGTCTCACCGTCATACAGCTAATCAATTGTAATCACGTAGAGTGTGTGGACCTCGAACCAGCCCACAGATCCAGGTAAAAATCCCTGACCTGGTCTGGAATCGCACCCGGGTTCTCCACCTAAGAGGCAGGAATGCTACCCCTACAGCGCGGGTCAGCAATGAACCAACTCGCATGACTATTTATACAAAATATGTTTCTTTTAAATAACTTCATCACATTGTTGTCCGATTCGTTGGCTGAACGGTCAGCGTACTGGCCTTCGGTTCAGAGGGTCCCGGGTTCGATTCCTGGCCGGGTCGGGGAATTTAACCTTAATTGGTTAATTCCAATGGCACGGGGGCTGGGTGTATATGTTGTCTTCATCGTCATTTCATCCTCATCATGACGCGCAGGTCACCTACGGGTGTCAAATAGAAAGACCTGCACCTGGCGAGCCGAACCCGTCCTGGGATCTCCCGGCACTAAAAACCATACGACATTTCATTTCATCACATTGTTGTTTCAGAGAACGATACATCTCTTGCCAGATGCGAATATGGAGGTAATACATACTACGAGGGAATGAATTTCAGTCCAGACAACTTCGAATGTGTGACATGCAACTGTCAAAAAGGATTTAACGGTGAGTGATGGACACAACTTGATTTTTTACTATCCAGTATATTGTAAATACTAATACATAGATGGACCATTTCGACATTCCTTCCACTATCCAGGGTAGAAATTGCTTCTAACCAGTGTGATCAGACATGCTACTTTGAACAATATTTTACTCTTTTTGGTATAAAATACTCTGTGTACTCTTGTTTTCTCTCAAAAGTGCCATATTGTGTTCTTCCTTTGCAGAGTAAGAAATGAAGATATTCATCCAACTATTTTATATCCAGTTATTACAAATACAGCATGTAAGCGGCTCTTTACAGTGATATGTACAATTATTGCCGTGAAGGTAAAAGTCAAATATTTGTATCCACTCTCGAACAATTAGTGAAAGTAAACTACAGTACAATACCAAAAATCTGGTAGGTTCTATTCCTGACACGGCCGTGAGTTTTTTCGCGTAATAACGTCGCAACAACATCTAGCTTTCATGGTCGAGGAATTGTAGTCGGTCGCTGGGTCGTCACGCTCGCTTCTCTACGCACTGCTTTCTGGCGTTCGCTGTACCTCCTTTGCCTTTGAGTGGCATGTTTTTGGATTCACCACGATACTTTCTTCGCTGCCAATCACACCATTTGGACAGGTGAGCAGTGGAAGGGCCGGCAGAGCTAGTGCGCGGTCGAACGGCCTCCGCGCGCTCGACTTTCTAGCATTTCCTGCACATTCTGGTCTACTTAAAGTAGAACCAATCATAGCGAACTTTTCCTGGGTTTCTTGACCCGCTCTATCACTTTGAACACGTTGCTTCAATGTCGATTGAGTCAATCGGCCATGGTAACGCGATGTTTCACTAATTCTCAGTTAAAATGTGTTTTCATGCTCCCAAAACCCATACCGAAACATCTGATTAACTCTTTAAAGACTAGTTTTCAAACATTTGAAAATTACCCTTCTCCCGAGATATTTTTCACGTTTTATGAAACTAATCTCTGTATGCCTAAATATCTTGCAAATACATTTGTCCTCAAGCCTGTATTCTGCAAAAGATACAAAATTAGCTTTCCAATGTCTCACATTTCACAACTGTTTGCTGACAAAGTCTATAGGCTACTGCTATTATTCTCGTCGGTATCTGACAGGGCACTTGTCATTTCTTCTTCAATCAGCGAACGACTTGACCTCACCATTATTGTTTTTTAAAACATGCAAAACTTGAGACTAATCGAGATAGCCGTTGAAATACAAAACCATTGTTCATTCTGCATCGATGAATAACATCAAATCAGAAAGACAGACGTCTCCAGATGTCGTACTGTAGAAGGGATCGTACATGTTTGTGCTTACTAACCGAGACAAAACTCTCCTAAACGCACCGGTACGCTCATAAGCCAGATTATACATAGGATAGCACGTGCTTAGTGATTCAAAGGTTAAATAACGCCATCTGAGAAAATAGGTTTACTCAGCAAACGAAGGCCGTTTATTGTATCAATATTGGACACTGCACGTAATCACAACTCGTTCTCGAATATGATTCTGCACCCAAACTTGTACTCCTAATTTCCGCGCGCTTCCCACTCCCTGCACAGCACCTCTCCTACCTGGCTCACCTAGTCTCACAGAGGAGAATATTTACCACGCGTTGATATTTAAATCAACGAAATCCATCAATAACTTCCTATCGTGCGAAGACTTCAAATTCCAACCGAATTACGTTACACCAACTTTTCTTGCCTGCACCTTACCGGCAGCTGAGCCACAAAATACGGTTCTGGTTAACAAAAAAAGGCTAATTTGTGACAAAAATACGAATAAAGTTGAGTCAGTTACAGTAACCTTTGCGTTGTGCCATCTGTTCCTGGTAGGTGATTCAGCATAACAAGTTGTCGTCATCCCGACTACAATGAGACAGGAACTCTTGGACATGTGTTGGGGTTCTGTCGGAAGGGAGAGCCTCATCGGCAATCGTTGAACTTATTCGGCAACGAGAGTAGGAGGTACATGTAGACGTCCTTCGTCTCTGAAGATGACTAATCGATGAGTCGACATAATCGCCATCTACCCACGGCATAATATTGGGGTAGTCCTTGACCCCACAATACACTTTGAGGAAGATCCTAACCAAACTCTCCAGGTTGATGAAGAGAAGAAGGCGACCGATCTGCCATGTCTGCCATACTTTAGTTCATCCTAATTCATAGCTGGACAGTAGCAGGGTTGTTCCTTACCATATTCTACACTGCAAGTTATCAAGTCTCTATGCATACTGTGACCGTTCGTGGACGCCGTGGTTTGTAGATAACCATGAACTATCAAATTATTTGCCGACTAGTATACAGAAGGTTCGCATGATACTCCACTCAGGGCATGGCCCTTCGAAGAGTATTCGGTCACATTCAGATAACGACGACTGAGCTATAGATACTGCCAATCATAAAATGTAAATTATACACTAAGGCAAAGTTTTCAAATAAATCGCAACAGAAATTGGAAGGATCACATTTTAATTTAAAAAAAATCAATTGATTGAATATGAACAACTGAAATGAACAACGTAAAATAAATCATATGCATTCATTAACATTAACTAAGGACCGAGTCCATCTTGCATTGTCCATCATAAACCGGAAACAATTATTTAACACAAATTCACAGAAACGTAGAATCTTATGGATATATCAAAGTCTATCGGGTCATATTATGTCATTCACTCGTCGTCGCAAATGTTAATTGTACCTGTCCACTCCGCCTTGCCTTTCATAGTTATCATTGTTCCTATCTGACTAACTAAATATCAGTTAACTTGAACCCCCCAACAGATTTCAGCATTTATAAATGATCACACATAGCAACACAATACACATAAATGAGTAAAATGCACGTCGTTTCCACCCATCGAGCTGTTGGCTGCACCTGAAATGAATCTTTATCTACTGGCATGAAAATATAAGTTGGTACAGTCTGGACTGCGTCGAGGTCTGCCTTCACCATCAGCTGAAATGCTACTACAGCATGAATCTACTACAAGCATCTACTACATGTACATCGATCGCAATAGGTGATTCTGATCTTAAACATAACTATCATTGAATTGCATTTTAAGACCCTAACCGTGCGCACATTCCAACATTTCGTTACTTGCAACTACGAATCTTAATTTATTAATTCATGTACTTGATGACTCTCTTCAATACCAATGCCTAACGCTGGACTAGCTTGTTCAATCATTTCACAAAATATGCGGCGGAAATTCTATTAACAACACCATTAACAACTTAACACGTCTCGAAACTCAATATAATTCGACACGCAAACCATAAAAATCAACCTAAATTATCTCGTGTCCGCCACGCTTTATGACGACCCTACGTTCGTCATCACATTGTATACCGCACAACTCATCACATCCTAACTGCGCAAGCAATATTAAGGAAGAGCCTTATCAACATTATACATGAACATTACCTAATACACCTTAATGAACATACATATCACATCATGGGAATTATACCAAGATCACGCACCAATATTTTACACACACACTGTCACACTGCAACTTACCTGTAGTAAATGATATTATTTTTGTTTCACAGCGATAAATAATACGGACACAACGCAGTAAAACGTCTCATCCACGGTAATTGACGGCATACACTATTTACCCACGTATGATCAATCGCAACCCGACAAATACAACCGAAAATCTGTTAGATCGTTCAAGTTAACACACCCTTGTCACCTACGTGACATTGACAAAAGGACTAACGCTACTAAAGCATTCTAGGAAAGCAAAAGATAGACAAGTACAATAACTTATCTGGCTTCTTCATGGTAATTCCGCAGCGGTTTAATCATCATTTTTGTAATTCCGTCCATTCCGGCAGAGGCCTGAGTCCGCCAGGGCACTATATTGGTTTAGCACTTCATGTTGTTCATTTACATTCCCTGGTCAGATAGTGATTTAACATCTCCGGCCGCCACCTGAAACTTGAACAATATCATTAGGAATACAATTTCACACTAATTGTATTTTCACTATTCCAGTTTGATACTGGCCTGAGGAAACATATAATTCGAGGTTTGCAAATGATTTTGGCTATTATATAACTTATATCTGGGCTTATTTTTTATGTTTATCAATTACAGAACCAGATCCTTAAGCTTGCTTCTATTATCTTCCTTCATACAGTAATCAGTAAGTAAAACACGAACTCCTTCCATTATTATTTACAATAATAATAAGTTGCTTTCCATAAGCAGAGAAATCCTATGCTAGCTATACATGTGTTTTTGACATTTGAGGAACTGAATAACAACTCTAACCTTCATCATAGAAGTTGCTAAAGGAAAACACACACTATTGTTCTTCTTCTTACTATGAAACACGTCAGCACGGGCCCATTAGATGATTTGCCATATGAAGTTTCATGCTAATCCATGGCCCCCTTATACAACTTCAAACTAGATATCATGTCTAGCCACATTCTTCTCAGCTGATGCTGACATTGTACTGAGCTCTTGCTTGTAAATAAAGCTGATCTTGACGTAATTCGACATGTACCACGGGGTCTTGAGTTCGATCCACCGGCTCTCATCCATCATGTCTATTCTACACTTACGAGTTGTATCGGTTCTTTTTATCAATATGCGCGTAAGCCGCATATTGACACGTTACACCTTTTTCCAAGTCATTGATACACATTTCATTTCACTTATGACTTTCAATGACCGGCCGACATATTGCTACAGGTCAATGAAAGGTCATATTCCCCCTCTACTTGGAGAAGAAATTTCGAACATGGGGAGAAATTTCTTATTATATCAGTCTTTGACTGGCTAAATCCTTCCTTTCTTAAAATATCAATACTTCCAAGCCTCATTTCCGAACAACTCGTGCTTATCACTCAGATCAAAACCCGTGTATTTATTTGCTACGTCTCATCATTCATCTTCAGAAGTATGCATTGGTATCAACTTTATGAACATCTACTTCCTCGCTCGTGAGATCGTTTCCACTCAAGGTATCGTCTGTTATATCGTCCTCAAAAACGAGATTGGCTTCTTCATCATCATTAGTAACAGGGAAATAATATTGTCTTAAATTTGCTGAATTGAATATTGACATATTTTTAGAATTCAAGCTCTGAATCTTATAAGCATTATTGCCCAGATCCTCTATAACCTTAAACGGACCAATATACAATGGAGCAAACTTTGAAAAGAACCTTGCTTTAGGGTCAGAAGAAACAGGTTTCTTAATCAACACATAAGTCCCAACTTCTAGCGGTTTCCGGAAGTTTCTGTATCTCATTTTCTTCGTTCTCTTCTCCGCCTGTTTCACCATGCGTAGCCGCGCTCGTCGAACATTTTCTCCAGCCTGGGGTAATTCATCCATGGGTCTCTTAATAATCTCATTCCAAGGACGTTGAGGATAACGGTTCAGATGCAAAACGCTGGGGATATTATCAATCGATTCATGCCAAGTGTCATTAATACATTCCGCAATTGTTGGCAGAAACGTCGCCCATGCCCAATGACGTTCCGGACAGAAAATTCGGCAGTACTTTGCAATCTCGCTATCCGCATGGCTTCCTCTACCGAGACGTTCATAGTTTTGTGCAGTTCACCTACACTCTTATTCTCGATTCTAGCAGAAACATGTACTTGTTCTCCATCGTTAGATCTGATACGGATTTCTTCTCTATTTAAATCAATAATAATATTATTTTCCCTAATGAAATCTGATCCAATTATTACATTATGTTGAATCCTATCCATTACCAAAAATGGATGTTCGAATGTAACTTTGCCAATCTCAACTGGAAGGAACGTCTGCATCTTACAATTGGCAACCTTATCTGGAATAACCCCTCTTATCTTTATGTTGGCTACTGGCATTATGGGGACTCGTGCTCTGCGTTGGAGTTCTGTTAATAATACCTTTGAAATAATACTAATACTGGCGCCTGTATCCAACAACGAGTAAATTTTAATACCTAATATTGTGACCCATATGACCGGAAGTCCTCTTTTAATTTCAGATTCGCCCAATTGGCGGTCTTCCAACAACTCTTCGGGTTCAAATTCCCAAGATTCTATGTTTCCAATCACCCCTTCACGTTGCTCATTCAGTTGCTGCTTGAAATCTATCTTATTCTCCTTAAATTCTAATTTGGCGTATTTTTTTTCACCCCATTCCTCTCGTGGGAGTTATCATCAAATGAGGTTGCATTAGGATTAAGCATCCGGTCTGCAGCATCTTTTCTTTGTTGCCGCTGATACTCGAGACTCGACGCACCAATGCAATCTGCGTTCATCTCTTGACTCCTTATCGCTTCTTCCCAACGTTTAGTCTCTTGTTGGCGTTTTAATTCTTCTACGTATTTCCTCTTTTCTTGGTCAACGTCTCCTTCTTGATTTTCACTTCTATATCCTATCCTTCCTTGACTTCTATTCCTCCGGTACGGCCATCTATCTCGTTGGTAACCCCAACGTGTTCCTCTTCTAAACCGTGGATATCTTCCATTACCATTCTGACATGATGTCCATCTCCGGTCACGTTGGTTGTCTTCTGAATTATCATGTCTCTCCTGCTTCTCTCTCCTCATGCAGTAGCATTGATTATTCCCCCGACATTCATTTTCCTGTTCCACTGTCGTTGCGACGTTTACCACTGGATCTACATGCCTTATTATTCTATTTCCGACTTGCGTGTTTGTGCTGTCAAGCTGCCTCAAAATTGCCTCTGCTTGTACCGCGGACTGTACGTTCGCTGTTGTCATCAACCGTTGAACATCAGGTGGAAATTGTTTAATTATGGCTCGCACCATTTCGAGTTCTGTTGGGGGTGAGTCAAGCTCTTTCAAACGGTGGAACTGCATGGTAAAATAGTCCGAGAAACAACTCGGTCCGCTGAGAGAATATTTTTTTGAATACAGCTCCAATCTGACATTTTGTTGAACGTCGATTCCCCAAAAACGTTCTAAGAACGCGCTCTTAAATCCGGCGTAGTCTTCAAAAATGTACCTGAACGCTTTGTACCATATCAGTGGTGCTCCGTCCAAATGTCGTTCCACTGCCTTTAATTGCCTCTCCGGCATTATTTTTGCCTCGCGGAAATACTCTTCGATTTCTCGAATGAACCCTCGAGGAGTCATTCCCGACTTTATATTTCCGGTGAACTTTTTTGGTCTATCTTCGTTTGTGCGTATTACATTTATTATTTGGGTTCCGTTCGCTGTATGCGCAACACTATTCTCACTACTGTCGGTGTTATATACCGGTATTTCAAACTGATAGTCTAGCTCAGTTTTCCTTTCATTATCGACCGATGACTGTTTCTCCAAAGTCGTCAACACAAGTTTCTTGGTTGTCTCAGAATCAATCCTCATATTCTGAATGTTCTTCTGTACATTTTCCAACTCGTCACTTAATTTCTTTATCTGCTGATCCGTTTGGGTCCTGTTTCTATCTGTCTCATCAATAATGGACTGAAATTTACTATTAATGTGTTCTTTCGCCGTATCCATCTCCTCATGAACTCCTCTATTGATTTCCTCAATATTTTCAGTCACTTTCCTAAACTTATCGTCCCAACTAGTATCCGATTCGATAATTTTCCCTTGCATAATAATTACTTCTTCTTTTAATTCATTAATATCACGGTCAACTTGTGTTTGAATATCGTTCACGTTGACCTTCAATTCAGCTTGAAGTTCGGTGAACCTCTCGTTAATCTCTTTTCTATTCTCATTTATTGCTACTGTCACCTCACTTCTCAAGCTTTTCATGTCCTCCTGTATGTCCGCCTGTATTTCGGCTATTCGCGACCCTAGTGCTGATATTTCTTCCTGCATCACCCTTGAGTTCTGCATGACTAATTCTGAAACAACACGCTGATTCTCTTTAATCTCTCTACTGGTCTCCTCCTGCCTTTCTCGTATTTCTCTTCGCATCTCATTTGCCACTGCTTCCTGTGACTCTCTAACCTCCTTTCGCATTTCAATAGCTGCAATTTCCTGTGACTCTCTAATTTCTTTTCGCACCTCATTAGCGGTCATCTCCTGTGATTCTCTAATTTCTTTTCGCATTTCGCTCGCCGACATTTCCTGCGATTCTCTAATTTCTTTTAATGCGACTCCCTGCGACTCTCTAATTTCTTTTAATGCGACTCCCTGCGACTCTCTAATTTCTTTCCGCATTTCATTAACGGTCGTTTCCTGGGATTCCTGTACTTTCGTCAATCTACCCGCTAACTCTTCTAGCAGTAACTTTACTTGCGCTAATGACGCCATCACTAATAACACTGATATTCAAGCAGTAAATGTCTTTATCCTACGTTCCTCAAATATCACCTAACCTATCACTATTGCTTTAGCAGCCACAAAATTCACTGATTAAGCCCTGACGAGCCCAAGCTCATACCGAAATGACCGAATAATTACCATACTCACATGAATGAACGAATAATCTGACCCTGATTAATTTATCCTTCCAACTTCTCATTGCCAAACTAAGTCTTTACCATCATCGCTCCGTTGCCTACTATACGCATCATCATCGAGCGGACAAAATACATCATTATTTTCGTTCAATGCCTCGCGATTGACAATCAAAATATAATATATTAACCTGCTCACTCGTCAATACTCAGCCCAACGGTGGGCGACCAAAAACACTAATACACTATGTGACCGTTCGTGGACGCCGTGGTTTGTAGATAACCATGAACTATCAAATTATTTGCCGACTAGTATACAGAAGGTTCGCATGATACTCCACTCAGGGCATGGCCCTTCGAAGAGTATTCGGTCACATTCAGATAACGACGACTGAGCTATAGATACTGCCAATCATAAAATGTAAATTATACACTAAGGCAAAGTTTTCAAATAAATCGCAACAGAAATTGGAAGGATCACATTTTAATTTAAAAAAAATCAATTGATTGAATATGAACAACTGAAATGAACAACGTAAAATAAATCATATGCATTCATTAACATTAACTAAGGACCGAGTCCATCTTGCATTGTCCATCATAAACCGGAAACAATTATTTAACACAAATTCACAGAAACGTAGAATCTTATGGATATATCAAAGTCTATCGGGTCATATTATGTCATTCACTCGTCGTCGCAAATGTTAATTGTACCTGTCCACTCCGCCTTGCCTTTCATAGTTATCATTGTTCCTATCTGACTAACTAAATATCAGTTAACTTGAACCCCCCAACAGATTTCAGCATTTATAAATGATCACACATAGCAACACAATACACATAAATGAGTAAAATGCACGTCGTTTCCACCCATCGAGCTGTTGGCTGCACCTGAAATGAATCTTTATCTACTGGCATGAAAATATAAGTTGGTACAGTCTGGACTGCGTCGAGGTCTGCCTTCACCATCAGCTGAAATGCTACTACAGCATGAATCTACTACAAGCATCTACTACATGTACATCGATCGCAATAGGTGATTCTGATCTTAAACATAACTATCATTGAATTGCATTTTAAGACCCTAACCGTGCGCACATTCCAACATTTCGTTACTTGCAACTACGAATCTTAATTTATTAATTCATGTACTTGATGACTCTCTTCAATACCAATGCCTAACGCTGGACTAGCTTGTTCAATCATTTCACAAAATATGCGGCGGAAATTCTATTAACAACACCATTAACAACTTAACACGTCTCGAAACTCAATATAATTCGACACGCAAACCATAAAAATCAACCTAAATTATCTCGTGTCCGCCACGCTTTATGACGACCCTACGTTCGTCATCACATTGTATACCGCACAACTCATCACATCCTAACTGCACAAGCAATATTAAGGAAGAGCCTTATCAACATTATACATGAACATTACCTAATACACCTTAATGAACATACATATCACATCATGGGAATTATACCAAGATCACGCACCAATATTTCACACACACACTGTCACACTGCAACTTACCTGTAGTAAATGATATTATTTTTGTTTCACAGCGATAAATAATACGGACACAACGCAGTAAAACGTCTCATCCACGGTAATTGACGGCATACACTATTTACCCACGTATGATCAATCGCAACCCGACAAATACAACCGAAAATCTGTTAGATCGTTCAAGTTAACACACCCTTGTCACCTACGTGACATTGACAAAAGGACTAACGCTACTAAAGCATTCTAGGAAAGCAAAAGATAGACAAGTACAATAACTTATCTGGCTTCTTCATGGTAATTCCGCAGCGGTTTAATCATCATTTTTGTAATTCCGTCCATTCCGGCAGAGGCCTGAGTCCGCCAGGGCACTATATTGGTTTAGCACTTCATGTTGTTCATTTACATTCCCTGGTCAGATAGTGATTTAACATCTCCGGCCGCCACCTGAAACTTGAACAATATCATTAGGAATACAATTTCACACTAATTGTATTTTCACTATTCCAGTTTGATACTGGCCTGAGGAAACATATAATTCGAGGTTTGCAAATGATTTTGGCTATTATATAACTTATATCTGGGCTTATTTTTTATGTTTATCAATTACAGAACCAGATCCTTAAGCTTGCTTCTATTATCTTCCTTCATACAGTAATCAGTAAGTAAAACACGAACTCCTTCCATTATTATTTACAATAATAATAAGTTGCTTTCCATAAGCAGAGAAATCCTATGCTAGCTATACATGTGTTTTTGACATTTGAGGAACTGAATAACAACTCTAACCTTCATCATAGAAGTTGCTAAAGGAAAACACACACTATTGTTCTTCTTCTTACTATGAAACACGTCAGCACGGGCCCATTAGATGATTTGCCATATGAAGTTTCATGCTAATCCATGGCCCCCTTATACAACTTCAAACTAGATATCATGTCTAGCCACATTCTTCTCAGCTGATGCTGACATTGTACTGAGCTCTTGCTTGTAAATAAAGCTGATCTTGACGTAATTCGACATGTACCACGGGGTCTTGAGTTCGATCCACCGGCTCTCATCCATCATGTCTATTCTACACTTACGAGTTGTATCGGTTCTTTTTATCAATATGCGCGTAAGCCGCATATTGACACGTTACACCTTTTTCCAAGTCATTGATACACATTTCATTTCACTTATGACTTTCAATGACCGGCCGACATATTGCTACAGGTCAATGAAAGGTCATAATACTCTTTTACGGAATTGAAAATACTTGTATCCCCTTTACTTTAATAAGTGAGGAAGGAATATGCTTCCCACTTAAAATTTAAGAGCAATTCTTGACTTACGGAGATAGTTTATTTTGTTAGAATTGATGGCTTAAGAAATTAATCTCATTTGAACTGTTTTTCAAATTCTTGTGGCAAACCCAAATTGTGACGGATGATTTAATAAAATAAATCTCTCCTAGATACTGGTGTCACTGGCGAAGAAGTTACTGTGTACTCAGAATGTGATTGCGCGTGGCCATACCAAGAACTGCTGCTTGTTTACATCCGGTGCTCCGTCATCCGCCAGGCACAGTAGTGCGCTAAATCTCTGACTGCTCAGTCACTTGGCTGGTCATAGTTGATAGGTGATTCCTTTCGCTCCAACGTCGCTATTCTCTGAACGATGACAACACATTCCAGTCTAAATTCATCCTGTCTTTCTTTTTTAATTGTAGCACCCACATATTCTTCTCTAAAACTCATCCTGTCTTGTCGGTTATATGTGATGACCAGGGTTAGGATTCTTTGGTGCAAATTTCAGATTAAAAGAAAAGGAAGGGAAAGGTGCTCAAATAAGGTTTTTAAAAAGGGTCAAAAGGTGCTGGTTTATTCAACTAATTCAACGATTCATCTTTCCTCTCTTCTATTTTATTGAATTTCAAGCAAGTACATCAAATTATCACTCATCAAAAGAAGGAAAAAACATAAAGCCGTTGTACTTCAAGATATTAAGCATCTCTACATTTTTAAAAGTAAGTCTGTTTCTATTAGGAGATAAAAATGTCTTTGTAGATGCTAAAGCTTCTTTCGACATCCACAGAAACCAGTGGGGCAAACCTTGTATTTACTCGGAATGGCAACTCTACAGATGTGGCGAATTCCTCAATGTCTGGATTCTTCCGAAGACTGGACTCAAGTTTGTATTTGGCAAAGCCATCTAACTTCTCCCTCACGGAATTAAAAATGTCCCACTCTTTTACCTTTTCCAGACCTTTTTCATCTAATCGTTTAATAACTGCATTCAGGTACTTGTAACTCTGGACACAATATAGTCTGTCTGCGAATTATTTCTTTTTCCTTCAGTAACAGAAGTTGCTCTGCCTTGGAAAATGCGCCTGCGTCGGCTGGATCCAAAGAAAGCACAAACTCTCTAATTTTGTCAAAATTCTCACACAACATAGCAGTACATACAAAGCACGAGCCCCAGCGAGTAATGACCGGGTAATTTGGAAAGGGCAGGCCAGTGGTTTCCCTGTAGGCAACAACACGACTCGGAGCTTTCAGCAGAATCTTCTTCAGGGCAGAGATGAATTGATATTCAATGTCGTATTCATTCCTTATAGATTCGCAAACCCTGTGAAGGGCATGAACCAAGCATATCACATGCTTCAACTTAGAAAATAAAGGTTTCAGTTGGTTAACAGCTGAAACCATGTATGGATGTTGGTCCGTAACCACAATAAGAAGTTTTTTGAACTCGATACCAGTAGGCCAGAGATGTTGGCAGAAGTCCATAATTGATTGCATTGCTGTACTGGAATTCGCCTTCTGCAGCTCATGCATTTTTAACAACATGGGCTTAACGTTCTCACCTACTAAGGGAAAAACTAAAATGTTCAAAACATATCGTTCCATTGAGTCTATAGTTTCATCCACAATGATTATCACATCGCAATCAGACACTTTCTCCTTGATTCTTTGTATGGTTTTTTTGGTAAAGAGGCTCCATGTATGTTTTTCTTAAAGTACTCTCATCGGGCATTCACGTCTTTGTGTATTTTTCAATAAATTCCTTGAAGGCTGGACGGTTCACCTTATTGAGTGAAATTCCTGCTTGTGTAAGAGCTTCACACAAATCAATGTTTAATTCCTTCAAGTTTTAGCTTTTTGAAGAATTCTGTTGAAACGCATTTCGTAATAGAGGTTGTCGCGATCTTTTTGCTTGAAAAGTCTTATTCATTTGATGCTTGGAGATGGAAATGTGTAGTTTGGTGCAATCTCGCTGGTGCTTCTCATCTAACAAAAATCTTGAATCACAAATAGTACATCCCATGCCAGTTCCATCAGAGTCTATGAAATCTTGTTTGAATTCCTGAGCCAGAGCAATAAATCGGGCACTGGACACCTTTACCCCCACGTCACTTAACGCCCTTGAAAGAGCCTTGGCCTGCCCAGCGACCGCTGCTCAGCCCGAAGGCCTGCAGATTACGAGGGGTCGTGTGGTCAGCACGACGCATCCTCTCGGCCGTTATTCTGGGCTTTCGAGACTGGGGCCGCCATCTCACCGTCAGATAGCTCCTCAATTCTAATCACGTAGGCTGAGTGGACCTCGAACCAGCCCTCAGGTCGAGAGAAAAATCCCTGACCTGGTCGGGAATCGAACCCGGGGCCTCCGGGCGAGAGGCAGGCACGCTACCCCTACACCACGGGGCCGGCACCTGGACACCTTTGGCATGGTAAAATTTAGTAGTATACACTCGTTCAGTAATGTAACCAAGTGCTAACACCAATTCACTTGCTAACTCAATGCATGTATCACACAACTCACTCTTGCGCTCACTCGCTCACTTGCCGTCCACACTCTCTTACAGCAGCGCGACAGTTACCAGAATGTTACATTCGTGCTGGAACAGCAGTCTCAATACTCGGACCTACGCGGGTGCGGTTGCTGATATCTCTGTGTCACCAGCCTCCGCCTCCATGCGAACAGATGACGTCTCTCACAGTAATAAACTCACATTCACTGATTCGGGTGGGATAGAATCGCTCATTGTCAATTGTATTATTGCGAGCAACATTATAGCGGTAAAGCTAGAGAAATGGGTTTTGTCGAACACACAATTATTTTCCATTTTTGCAGGTGTGCTTTCAACTCCCGCGCGATGTTTACTGAAAGAGGTAGGCTTACTATTCGCACGTACACAGCAAGCTGAGCAGACGTTAATTTTTTTATTTTGCTATTGGCTTTACGTCGCACGGACACAGATAGGTTTTATGGCGACGATGGGACAGGAAAGGGCTAGGACTGGGAAGGAAGCGGCCGTAGCATTAATGAAGGTACAGCCCCAGCATTCGCCTGGTGTAAAAATGGGGAAACCACGGAAAAACCGTCTTCAGGGCTGCCGACAGTGGGGTTCGAACCCACTATCTCCCGAATACTGGATACTGGCCGTACTTAACCGACTGCAGCTATTGATTAGAAATCTTATAGAATAAATTGGAATTCAACTTAAAAGAAAAATGGGGGGAAAGTGGATTATGGGCGTGGTTGGGGAAAAAAGGGATAAAGGACCCTAAAAAGGGAAAAAGGTGCGTGAAAAATGCCCCTTTTCGCAACTAGAAACAAAATTTCACACTGTGATATCTTTCCTAACAGCCTTAATTTACCCTAACGAAAAAGGTGAGCACCTAAAAATCCATACCCTGGTGATGACTCTACTCAGTCCACTGGCGTGCCCGCTGCTTGCCCCGGTGTCATCTGCGAACTGCGATAAACAAAGACTAGCGCGACCTCCGGATAACATGATCGCGTGTTCAAGCCTGGGAGAGGTTGTCGGATTTTTGGCAGGGCGGAAAAGAAACCATTCGGTACCCCATGCCGTAAAATATCTCTGGTGTTTATCCGACAAAAGTAAAGAAAGCTCAGCCACAGGCCACGTAACAGAGATGTGTTTCCCTGCCATTAGGTAGATTAAAACGATACTGGCATGCAGCTGACTAAACAAAATGCCTGCGCACGAAAGCTGAGACCATACGACTTCTTCTTCTTATTATTATTATTATTATTATTATTATTATTATTATTATTATTAATTTTGACTTTGTTCTGGTTCAGTGAACTTACCATAAATGCCAAAAATAGATACAGTATTAATAAATAATAGCTGAGTTTGCGAATAAACTCGATAGATGAAGCTGTGCGAATAATCTAGCTTCAGTGGTGGGGTTATGTGAAGTGAATAGAGGAAGATAGGTTACCGTGGAGAACCGAACAAGTTGGCCGTGTAGTTTTAGGGGCGCGCAGCTGTGAGCTTGCATTCGGGAGATAGGGTGTTCGATTCCAACAGTTGCCAGCCCCGAAGACGGTTTTCCGTCGTTTACAATTTTAATACAATGCAAATGTTGGGGCTATATCTTAATTAAGGCCACGGCCGCTGGCTTCCCGCACCTAGCCCTCCTCTATCCCATCGTCGCTATAAGACCTATCTGTGTCGGTGCGACGAAAAGCAACTTGTAGGAAAGGAAAGAAAAATAAGAAATTACCTTGGAGTTTAATGAACATGGTCATCGAGGTTAACAGAAGGCGGCGACTGTTTGACTCAGTTTTCAATGATTTAATAACAAGAGATTTGTGGACTGAACGTTGAAAAGCATAACAGTTCGTAATGAAAATGTATGTATGTATGTATGTATGTATGTATGTATGTATGTATGTATGTATGTATGTATGTATGTATGTATGTATGTACCGGGAGAGTTGGCCGTGCGGTTTGGGGCGTGCAGTTGTGAGATTGAATCCGGGAGATAGTGAGTTCGAACCCCACTGTCGGCAGCCCTGGAGATATTTTTCCGTGGTTTCCAATTTTCCCACCAGGCAAATGCTGGTACCGTACAGGCCGCTTCCTTCCCACTCTTAACCCTTTCCTATCCTATGTCGGTGCGACGTAAAGCAAATAATTTCTTAATCTATTTACCCTCTAGGGTTAGTTTTTTCCTCGGACTCAGCGAGGGATACCACCTCTACCGCCTCAAGGGCAGTGTCTTAGAGCGTGAGACTTGGGGTCATGGTGATACAACTGATAGAAGGACCACTACCTCACCCGGGCAATCTCACTTGCTATGCTGAGCAGGGGCCTTGCGGAGGGATGGGAAGTTTGGAAGGTATAGGCAAGGAAGCGGGAAAGAATCGGCTGCGGTCTTAAGTTAGGTACCATCCTCGCATTTGCCTGGAAGAGAAGTGGGATACCACGGAAATTCACTTCGAGGAAGGCTGAGGTGGGAATCGAACCCATCTCTACTCATTTGACCTCCCGAGGCTCAGTGAACCCCGTTCCAGCCCTCAAACCAATTTTCAAATTTCGTGGCAGAGCCGGAAATCGAACCTAGACCTCTGGGGTTGGCAGCTAATCACACAAACCACTGCACCACAGAGGTGGACCTATAACAATTCAATTATTATTATTATTATTATTATTATTATTATTATTATTATTATTATTATTATTATTATTATTATTATTATTATTATTAATGCTAGTGGTTTAACGTTAGGCCGACACCAACTCAGACAGATATTTTTGTGACGACTAGATAGGAAATTGTTAGGTTTAGGAAGAAAGTAACCGTGTGAAGTGATGTAAAAAGCAGAATCCACGGAAAACATCTTCAGGGCTGATGATTATGCCATTCGTACCACCATCTAACAGCAATATGGTCGAACCGTGTAGTCAACTAGCTCGGTACTATCATTAAGCTTGAAGTGAATTGTGACAAAATAATGAATTGTTCAGCTGTTGAAAGAAATGAAACAATTGTTATTACATTAGTAATGCTGGAGCTTAAAGTAAATTTGTACGCATAATTACTGCATATTTAGTGACTGATAAAGCATTTATCTCATGTCCAACTCATTGGCTGAATGGTCAGGATTGAAGCCTTCACTTCAGACGACCCCGGGTTCGATTCCTCGCCGACTCGTGGATATTAATCTCCCGTGATTAATTCCTCTGGTTCGGGGACTGGGGGTTTGTGTTCTTCCTAACGCTCCCATCTTCATATTCCCACACCACACTACCAATCACCACAGAAATACGTAATAGTCTTTACATCCCTCCACAACGGGTTGGCGTCAGGAAGGGCATCTGGCCGTAAAACAGGGCCAAATCCTCATGTGCAATACAGTTCGCACCCACGACCCCATAGGTGTGGGACAAGCGCTAGAAGAAGAAGAAGAACGAACATTTGTCTCACATTCTTGCAGATCTGAAATGTAATAGATGTTTAATGGCCGCCTCTGACAATTAGATTGGCCGATTCTTAATCACAAGTTCACAGTTTAGATCCTGGCCGAAGTAGCGTATTTTTAAAGGGCAGAAAATACCCTAGAGGCCCCATCAAAAACGTTGGCGTGTTGGTCTATTTATCCGATGGTGTATGATGCTGTAGGATTATTATTATTATTATTATTATTATTATTATTATTATTATTATTATTATTATTATTATTATTATTATTATTATTATTATTGTTATTATTAAATGATTGTGAATTAAAATCGAAATAATACAATGCATATAATGTTTTGATTTCTGCCATACAGGTACCTTAGAAGAGCCATGGTGCACACTTTCAGGTTATAACTACGTTCTATTTCGCGCCTCAGACATCCAAGGGGGATGTGTTCCTATCTTCAAACCATCTACTTGCTACGCCCGTGATTGGCGCTGTCGTAAGTAGTGCAAATAATTTTATACATATATCCATGCTTACATACATCATTATAGACTATTTTGCCTCCAAGCGAACAGTCTGTATCCTCTGTGAATTTACTAAACGCCGCCACAATGCTCTCTTTGTAAGTAGCTCCGTGGCCTCATTTAGTTCTATACCTTTTATTTTAAATCATTCGAAACCAAGTGCTTAACCAACGTCGTCTTGGTTTCCCTCTACTTCTCTTACCCTCGCTGCCGAGTCCATTATTCTCCCAGGTAAACTGTTCTTTTTGTCTCACATGACCCCACAACCAAAGCCGATTTGTGCGTACAATTTCATCAATCGAGTGCATTCTAATTTAGGCTTTATCTCATCATTCCGAGTACCCTTCTGCCATTGTTCCCACCTGTTTATACCAACTATAATTCTCGCTACTTTCATTTCTCTTCTAACATATGAATAAGATATCCATAGTCCACCCAACTTTGGTCGGTAAAGGAAAGTTTCGTCCGGGAGCTGACTTCTTTCTTACAGAATAATGTCGTTCGCAATTGCGAATTCACTGCATTAGCTTTGCTGCAACTTCATTCGATCTCGCTTACTGCACTACCATTGTGGGAGAATATAAATCCTAAATACTTGAACAATGATCTACCTATTCCAGTTTTGTAATCCAACCTGACATTCGGTTCTCTTCTTTGCTGGCGGGACCTATTGTTTACAGTGCACTATGTCTTCTGGTGTGGGCTAGAGCAATTTTGTTACTTTCATTGATCTGTCTCAGCTTTATCACTGGCTTTGACAAAATGAAAGTGACTGAGGTATGAGTGATGCTAGTAATGCCATTCCTACTGCAGCCAGTCCCTGCTATGAATGGTGTGAAAATATTGTTCATAGGGTCAGTTGGTGAATGCATTTCAGTGGGCTTGGCAGACTGATATGTAATAGCAACTTCTGGCTCGGTGAGGAAAGCAACGGAAACTACCTCACTCCTCATTTCCCTAGTACGCCTCTTCAGTGACGCCTAGGCCATCTATGACAGCTGATGGCAGAACTGTTGAGGATCCAACCAGCCTTCGGGCTGAGGACTAAACATACACATACAGCTTTCTTCCCTACTGTCATCACTTTAATCTTGGAAAGGCTAATCTTCATATAATACTCGTTGCACCCATTTTCAAGACCCGAGATATTAAATTGCAGGCTTTCAGCACAGTCTGTCATTGAGACCAAGTCATCAGCATGGGCCAAACTGCTTACTACATTTCCACCTAATTGAAACCATTCCTGCCACTTCAAAAGTTTCAGTAGATGATACATGTAAACTATCAACAACAAAGGTGTAAATACACTGTATATACATTGAGCCAAGACCTCACTCTACCATCACTTCTCATTGCAGCCCAACTGTCAACATAAATGCCTTTGATTGATTTTAATAATCTACACTTAATCCCATAACACCTTCTCTCTCGGTACTCTGTCATGTGCCTTCTTAAGATCAACGAAACATAACTTAAACATAACTGTCTATTTCTCTCATAGCATTTTTTCAATTGCCTGGCATATACTGAAAATCTGATCCTGACAGCCCCTCCGTGGTCTGAACCCACACTGGCTTTCATTCAACTTACTCTCAACCACCGACTGCATCCTCCCTTCCAAACTGCCAGTGAAAACCTTGCCCTATATACTGACTAATACAATACCTCGATAGTTGTTGCAATCCTTCCTGTTCCCTTGCTTAGTTAGGTGCAATTACTTCTTTCATCCAATCTGAAAGTACCTTACTGACATTCCATGCTAATATAATTACTCTATGAGTCCATTACATCCCCCTCCCTTTCCGATATATTTCACCATTTCAAGTCTAATTTCATCTATTCCTGCTACGTTATGACATCGGAGTCTATTTACTATCATTTAAACTTCCTCGAGTGTAAATTCACTAGCATAATTGTCCTCCTCCCAATGAACTCTGTTGTTCGCTACATCAGTAGATAGATTTCATTTTATGTTGAGATGATTTTCAAAATATTCCTTACACTTGTCCAGTGATTCCTTGGAATCTATTATGAGTTTACCTGATTTACCCAAAACGCTATTCATTCCCTCTCTCCCTCCAAGATTCGTTATTACTGTCCAGAAAGGTTCCCTGGTGCTTGACCTAGCCTTTCAAAGTCGATACCAACCTCTTCCCATGACTTCGTCTTCGAATAAACAATTAGATGTTTCTCTCTGCTTCTGTTATCTACGTACATTTCCCTGTCTATATGAGTCCTTGTATGGAGCCTTTTCTGATACGCTTTACGTTTACCAACTGCCCTCCTTTCATACTTCCATCGAAATGTTCAATTTTCCCCATTTTTATATATATTAGTTATCCCTAGGCATTCCATTGCTGTTTCTTCAGCAACATCCCTGTATCCTACCCAATCTCTTCCTATATTCTGAACCAGTTTACTGTCTAATGTTCGGAACTTTTCACTAATCATATCCATGTACTTCTGTCTAATTTTCTCGTTCTGGAGATTTTTCACCCTTCAGCCCTTGACCTAGAGATATTTAGTTCACTAAAGATCAGATAGTGGTCTGTATCAAAGAAAATTCTCCGGAATACACACACATTTTTAACAGATTCCCTGAATTCGAAGTCGTTTATGATAGAGTCTATTACGGATCTGGTGCCCCAACCTTCTCATGTGTAGTGGTGAATAGCCATATGCTTGAAGAATGCAGCTGTAACTGCTAACCTCATACTAGCACAGACTAGAACAGAAGTACAGTAAGCGCTTTTCATTTATATTATCTTCCATATCTTCCCAACATTTACCCATACGTTTTAGTATCCTTCACTTCTACTTCCACCGAGTGACTTGGGCGTGCGGTGCGGGTCGCGCAGTTGTGTGCTTGCATTCTGGAGGCAGGGGTTTCGAAGCCCACTGTCAGCAGCCCTGAACATGGTTTTCCGTGGCTTCCCATTTTCACACCAGGAATATGTTGGGACTGTATCTTAATTATTATCACGGCCATTTCCTTACAACTCCTAGCCCTTTCCTATCCCATCGTCGCCATAAGAAGTATCTACTGTATGTCGGTGCGACGTAAAGCAAATTATTTAATAAAACTACTTTCTTTCCAAATCTTGCATTGAAATCGGCCATCAACACTATCTTATTACTACGATGTCACCGAATGCTTCATAAATCTTGCCAACTTCGTCAATGTTCTGCACCCTCACATTGTGAATAGACTGAAACAGTTCTCGTCCTAATTCCTCTAACTGCTAAATATCCGCATCATTCGCTCATGTACAGACTTAACAGAAAGCATGTTGCGTGGAATAGTATTCTTGATGTACTGTCCTACCTTCCTTTTGTTAACACCATTTAATGGTACTTTAACATTTCCTATATCTTCCTTGTTATCTCCCCTACCCGAATTTCATTCACTCGTAACACATCTAGATGCATCATCTTTGCTGACTCCGCCAATTATACTTTCTTTCTTCCATAAACTCCATTAATATTGATAGCTTCCCATAGAATTCCATCCAACTCCATTGTTGGACGCGCTTGTAGACTGTGGCTGTTGAGAGTGATCTTGTATTATCGTACTGATAAAGTAGTAAAAACCTACTGAAATGTATTGTGTGTGTGTAATCCACTTAGTGCTGTTTATATATTGGTGTTTAGTGCTTATTGGTATAAATTAATAGTAGTTATATTAATGTAAATGTTATAATAAGTAGTTCAGTTGGTATACGGTCGTTTACGTGTTGTAGGTTAATTAGGCTAACTAGGTGTACTTTGTTTCAAATTTAGGTTTAGAAAATAATTTAGGTAATGATATCAACTTTTAAAAATGTAAATATCTGTAGGATCATTAGTATAATACTTAAAAACAGGTTATTATAGGGAGTTGTAACTTCCGCAGATTTTACATTCGTGCAGAAAACAGACACGGTATTTCGTTTAGATATCCGTTAAAACTTTCACAAAGGAAATAATGTATTTAATCAAATAACACGATACGCATGTAAAGTTTGATTTTTTGGAAAAAGTTAAGGAGCGCAAATGGTATTTCACTGGAGAATTACATAACAGTCTTAGGATTGTTGACAATTGTTTGCTACATTCCGACTAGAACAAAGCGTATAGAGTAGTTGAGAAAAAAAAACAAGAATGAACTGTTACTGTATTCCGATTAGTTGTGGTCCCAAGTCCCCGGCGTACTTTGTACTTTGTATTTCGCACCTCCGATTATTCATCGAGTAAAAATTAATAATCAAATTCCCACAACCCGATAATTTTAATTCAAGTCTCCAGCATAGTTTTGACAGAAGTTTTTGAGAAATTATTGTTGAAATCTTATTTTTAAGCGTTTACAGTAAGGGCAATTTTAATCTCCATGCCGCGTAGTAGGAAAAATAATACTGTAATAATCCCCCAACTCTAATAATCATGTAACTACATTTCAGTTGTGAATTGTAGTGTAGATATCATATTAGATAGAATCTTGACAGTTATATTCGTGTGGATCCTTGTGTACGGTAAACCGCTAGATATTTGTAGTGTATTGCAGTATTTTATTAGTAATTGGCGTGCTTAATTTATTATTGTGCAATATTTGTGTAGTATAAGTATCTCTGTAGAAACTCCCTTACTATAATTCTGTTGTTGTTGTTGTAGTAGTAAGGTAGGCTTAACTGCAGTTTAGAATTGTGTAATTCTTGTGTATTCATTTCGATATTCAGTAATCAACGACAGTTTTCATTCTGTTAGGGGGTAATAGGATAAAAATATAATACGACTAAGTATTATTATAGTTTAGTAGTATATTCATTACCTGATTGTCGTGTGATCCTAGATATTGTAATAGGAGTTGAATCATGGCTGAGAAATGATATAATGGATGCAGAAATTTTCTCACGGAACTGGAGTGTGTACCATACACATAGGATAGGAATGGTGGGAGGGGGAGTATTCATTCTGGTGAAAGAAGAATTTGTAAGTTACGAAAAAGTTAAAGAAGAGAAATATGAAATTCTAGGTGTAAGGCTCATTTCTAAAGATAACAGGCAACTTGATGTCTTTGGAATGTACAGAACGGAAAAGGGTAGCGCTGACACGGATTCAGAATTATTTGATAAGATAATCAGCTATGTGGGAAACGACATGGAAAGGAATGTGATTGTAGCGGGAGATCTTAATTTACCAAATGTCAATTGGGACGGAAATGCAAACGACAGAAAGCATGACCAACAAATGACAAATAAGCTAATATGGGAAGGACAGCTGATTCAGAAAGTGACCGAACCAACTAGAAGGGAAAAATATCCTGGACGTGGTGCTGATGAAACCAGATGAGCTCTATAGGGAAACCGAAATAATAGATGGTGTTAGTGATCATGAAGCTGTTTTTGTTGTAGTTAAAAACAAATGTGATAGAAAAGAAGATTTTAAAAGTAGGACTATTAGGGAGTACCATATGGCTGATAAAGCAGGCATGAGGCAGTTTTTAAAAAGTAATTATGATCGGTGGAAAACGGTAAATAACAATGTAAACAGACTCTGGGATGGGTTTAAAGAAATTGTTGAGGAATGTGAAAACAGTTTTGTACATTTACAGGTGGCAAGGGATGGTAAAGACCCACCTTATTATAATATACAAATAAATAGACTAAGAAAGAGGTGCAGATTGGAAAGGAATAGAGTTTTATTGCTAGGGGCTTTACGTCGCACCGACACAGATAGGTCTTATGGCGACGATGGGATAGGAAAGGCTTAGGAGTTGGAAGGAAGCGGCCGTGGCCTTAATTAAGGTACAGCCCCAGCATTTGCCTGGTGTGAAAATGGGAAACCACGGAAAACCATTTTCAGGGCTGCCGATAGTGGGATTCGAACCTACTATCTCCCGGATGCAAGCTCACAGCCGCGCGCCTCTACGCGCACGGCCAACTCGCCCGGTAAGGAATAGAGTTAGAAATGGCTGTGGGAGTAAGGACAAATTGAACGAACTTACTAGGAAATTGAATCTAGCAAACAAGGCAGCTAAGGATAACATGATGGCAAGCATAATTGGCAGTCATACAAATTTTAGTAAAAAATGGAAGGGTATGTATAGGAACTTTAAGGCAGAAACAGGTTCCAAGAAGGACATTCCAGGAAAAATTAATGAACAAGGAGAGTGTGTAAGTGAGGACCTTCAAAAGGCAGAAGTATTCAGTCAGCAGTATGCAAATATTGTTGGCTACAAGGAAAATGTCCAGATAGGGGAGGTGACTAATGCTAAAGAAGTATTAAAATTGACATATGATAACAATGATATTTACAATAAGATACAAAAGTTGAAAACTAGAAAAGCGGCTGGAATTGATAAGATTTCTGGGGATATACTAAAGACAATGGGTTGAAATACTCATTTGATTATTGTATGCATGAAGCAGCTATACCAAATGAATGGACAGTTGCTATAGTAGCCCCTGTGTATAAAGGAAGGGGTGATAGACATAAAGCTGAAAATTACAGGCCAGTTTGACAAGCGTTGCATGTAAGCTTTGGGAAGGCTATCCTTCTGATTACATTAGACATGTTTGCGAAATTAATAACTGGTTCGATAGAAGTCAATTCGGTTTTAGGAAAGGTTATTCCAGATATTTTGCATTCTGGAGGTCAAATGGACTGTGTCACGATTGATCTGTCTAAAGCATTAGATAGGGTGGATCATGGGAGACTACTGGCAAAAATGAGTGCAGTTGGACTAGACAAAGAGTGACTGAATGGGTTGCTATATTTCTAGCAAATAGAACTCAGAGAATTGGAGTATGTGAAGCTTTATCTGCCCCTGTAATAATTAAGAAGGGAATTACTCAAGACAGTATTATTCGACCTTTATGGTTTCATATATATCAATGATATGTGTAAAGAAGTGGAATCAGAGATAAGGCTTTTGCAGATGATGTTAGTCTGTACAGAGTAATAAATAAGTTACAATATTGTGATCAATTGCAAAATGACATCGATAACGTTGTGAGATGGACAGCAGGCAATGGTATGATGATAAACGGGGTTAAAAGTCAGGTTGTGAGTTTCACAAATAGGAAAAGTGGGCCTACTCTCAGTTTCAATTACTGCGTTGATGGGGTGAAAGTTCCTTTTGGGGATCATTGTAAGTATCTGGGTGTTAATTTAAGGAAAGATCGTCATTGGGGTAATCACGTAAATATGATTGTAAATAAAGGATACAGATCTCTGCACATGGTTAAGAGGGCATTTAGGGTTGTAGTAGGGATGCAAAGGAGAGGGCGTATAAGTCTCTGGTAAGACCCCAACTAGAGTATGGTTCCAGTGTATGGGACCCTCACCAGGATAACTTGATTCAAGAACTGGAAAAAATCCAAAGAAAACCAGCTCGATTTATTCTGGGTGATTTCCGACAAAAGAGTAGCGTTACAAAAATGTTGCAAAGTTTCTGCTGGGAAGACTTAGAAGAAAGGAGACGAGCTGGTTGACTAAGTGATGATCCTAGCCGTCACTGGAGAGATGGCGTGGTATGACATCAGTAGACGAATAACTTTGAGTGGTGTATTTAACAGTAGGAACGATGACAATATGATGATAAAGTTGGAATTCAAGAGAACAAATTGGGGCAAACATTCGTTTATATGAAGGGGAGTTAGAGATTGGAATAACTTACCAAGGGAGATGTTCAATACATTTCCAATGTCTTTGCAATAATTTAAGAAAAGGCTAGGAAAACAACAGATAGGTTATTTGCCACCTGGGCGACTGCCCTAAATGCAGATCAGTATTGATTGATTGATTGATTGATTGATTGATTGATTGATTGATTGATTGATTGATTGATTGATTGATTGGTTGATTGATTGATTGATTGCTTGATTGATTGATTGATTGATTGATTGATTGATTGATTGATTGATTGATTGATTGATTGATTGATTGATTGATTGATTGATTGATTGATTGATTGATTGATTGATTGATTGATTGATTGATTGATTGATTGATTGATTGATTGATTGATTGATTGATTGATTGATTGATTGATTGATTGATTGATTGATTGATTGATTGATTGATTGATTGATTGATTGATTGATTGATTGATTGATTGATTGATTGATTGATTGATTGATTGATTGATTGATTGGTGTAGACTATGACGTACCATCTGTTCCATCATTTACGTGTGAGTGAAAATGGGAAACCACAGAAAACCACAGCTGTCGATGGGGTTCAAATCACTCGCCTCCCGAATTCAGAGCTTGGCTCCATAGTCGTAGCGTGTGAAAGAGCATGGACACTCCACCGGTTTGTCTAACGTAATATTTTTTAACAATAAAGTTGACTGTTCCATCTGTTCCTACCTTCTGTTACCAGCAATTATCTGCTTCAGTCATGTCTTACTTCCCGAGTTATCGTGTCTACTAGTGGTAAACATGTGATAAATATCGGAACTGAAATAATTCGGCCTTCACTCTCCTTGAAAACGACAGAGTGATGCTAGAAAAATTTGGTCTGCAAACTCACTTTCAGTTAGCGATTACTGTCACAGGACAAGATTTCTGACACCTCGATTCAATTTCCCTCACTATTCTGCCATACTTATTTGTTGTGATTATGTATGCAAGATGCACACATCATTAGTTGGATGTGTGACGGTGTGGCATAGTCAGTATAAGGAAGACGGAGAGAGAGAGAGAGAGAGAGAGAGAGAGGGAAAGAGATAGGGAAATTGTGATGGAGATGGTAGGTTCGAACCGCAGCATCGGCAGTCCGTAGACGGTTTTCCGTGGTTTCACGTTTTCACACCACGGAATTGCTGGTACTGCCAGCAGCACGGCCCCGTCAGCTTTCTTTCCAGCTCTCTTTCGCATTCCATCGTCTTCCTGCCTAAGCTTGTGAGTATACCGCCAGCAATAAAGAAAAAATGCTATCTCTGCATCAGGGCTACTTAGAAGTACTTTAAATTAAGAAAGAAATAACAGGCCAGTTTTGGCCTTGGCCTACCTGGACAGCAGCTGCCCATGCAGATGTCACAGTGGCACGTGGTCAGCGTGACGACACTCTCCTATTGCTTGGCTTTTACTGCTTCCCTAATCAGCCAGTTCATCAGGTGGCCTCATGAGCCTGAGAGAACCCCGTTCCAGCTCCCCAGTCCAAAATTAAAATATCTGGACTGACCGGAAATCCAACCGGAAGCCTCCCCGTAAAAGAGAGGCATGGAGCTGGCTAACATCTCAAACAGCCAGGATTTAAATGTGTATTAATTTTTATGTTATTGATTTCACGTTTCAGTAACAACCTTTACGGCTTTCGGAAGTATCGAGGTACCGGAATTTTGTCCCTCAGGAGTTATTTTTACAAACCAGTTGATTTACAGACACTAGGCTTACGTACTGTAGCACCTTCAAATACAAACGGACTGACCTGGGATGGAACTTGCCAACTTGGGCTCAGAAGGCCAGAGTTTTATCATCTGAGCTACGAGGCCCGGCCCAGAATTTGAAATAATAATTTCAGTGTCACTGTGGCTGATCTCACAGAGCAATTAGTGTGTTTTCCTGAACACATCATTTTAAGGTCAAGGAAAGGATGATGTAGTGTAGTACAAGAGACTGTCTCGGAGAACTGCCAGCCATTATTCTCTCTGCCTGCTTCTCCCTTTAGAAGACGACGGTCTAAAGAATTTGAACACTCATCCCGCTGTCCGGAAATACATGATAACCAGATCCGCTAGGACGGCCAACACACAAGAGACACCGTCAGCACTTTGGCGTCTATCGAGCAATGCCGGAAATTGGGCTTTACTTAAAGCGGTTGTAATTTTAAGACGAAAAATCTGAAAATATGACCTCCCTTGGCATTCGAACCCGAATTATTTCTTTTTCACTCCGACCGCGAGGGGTTGAGGTTTGCGAGTCTTGCGGAGTCTTTCATTTTCACTCTCTTACATCTATATTGCCCATATCTTCATTCTTTTTTTTTCCTAAGGTTAATATTAGGAGAGGATTATTGCCTGGTTGTACTTACCGTTATAACAATAGTTACCACCAACACCACTGTTTGGAGACGTCTGCTGGGTAAGGACTGGATTACTATGAAAATATTTGACGATATCCAGAGTGCTCTCTGTCGACCAACTCCATAAACTATGTATCCTATAAATGTTTCTTTCTCTTTCAGGTTCCTAACATTCTTGTGTCAGTTTACTTGGCCTATTATTTATTCCTGTTTAACATGATCACCCGTCCAGATTGTTGTGAAACTATATTACTTGTTGATCTACTCTTAGAGGCTTAACTTATTTATTTATTTATTTATTTATTTATTTATTTATTTATTTATTTATTTATTTATTTATTTATTTATTTATTTATTTATTTATTTATTTATTTATTTATTTATTTATTTATTATTCTTTCGAATGGGCCACCAGAGGACCACGTGCCAATTTCAATTCCTTCTTCTTTGTTCTTTCCTTTTCTTCCAGTACGCTTTCATCTGTTCACTATGTTTCTTCTTTCTGTCTTCAGACCACTTTGAACCAGTCTTTCTTTTACTTTCCTACCTTATTTATTTATTTATTTATTTATTTATTTATTTATTTATTTATTTATTTATTGTTATAACATTTCTTATGTCATTAATTCTCCATTCATTTCCCTTCGCAGCCAAGAATGAAGACCTGGTTGTCTCTTCTTCAGCTGTACCAGACTCGACGTCAGGTGAGTTTACACCTTGTTTATGCTTACCAAATTCTCTAAGGTGTGGAAATGTGAATGTTCATCTAATTCAAAATAAACTTAATACGTTATTTTAAAGGGATAATGGTTGCCGAATTTCAAATCAGATGTCAAAACTGCAAAAGGATGGTTGGGATAGCATATCTGCTTGTTTGCCTCATCTATGATTGTACTGAATACACTATGACTTTTTCCTTAACCTATAAAACTCCCGTGAATCAACTTATTTCCGGTCCCAGATCTCGCAATCAGGTAGCCTACCCTTCATCGGATCCAAAGGAGACTATGACTTATTTATATATATAAAACTAGCAAGATACTTACGATTTTGTTATATTTTACTTCAACATTTTGAAACGCAATAGGAATATGAAATTCGATTCATAATACATTTAAAAACATATCCATACCCAACACATAGCCGTAGGATGTACACTTCAAGCATTACTAAAAGAAGGTACACAAGAACGTTACATATTTTGGCATACCTTTGTGGATACCAATATAGCAAACAGTGGCTCCCTGACTGTCGGATGAAACTATATATTTACATCGATTTGTTTTGTAACAACGTTGTTGTACAGGAGTGAAACCTGTGTGGAATCAGGATATCTTATTCAAAATTTAGAAGTAACAGACTGGAAAGCAGTGGGAATGAGTCATTGTACAAACAGGTGGTAAGAATGACAAGAGGGTATTCGCTATGGTGACATAAGAGGTATGTTAGGAATAAACTCTATGAATGAAGCTGTATGTATCGAGCAGCTTTGGCAGTTGGGACACGTGAGACGAATGGAGGAGTATATATTAACCAGGAGAATAATGGGTTGGGCCTTGGAGGGTAAGAAAAGTAGGACTTCACAGAGACTACGGCTGGACTAAGATCTAATGATTTAATTATAAGACATATAGGACTAAACGATGGGTACGTTCTGCTATGATTTGTTTCAAGATATTGAGCTGAAAATATAATATTTGCGAAAATGTTTAAAGAAATTACGTAATAATTTAAAATGAGATAATGTCTCTTATTTCCTCGCTGAATAACACCTAAAGTACTGGTTCATATAAGCTGAAATTCGATATGGATATAACTCAGATATTCAGCTCAAATGCCGGTCAATTCTAATTTTTCAATAGGAAACTAACCTTTTCTAAATAGCGGTCATTAATACGTAGATATGTACCGAAATTACACATGCTTTATCCGCTAAAAAATATGGGCAAATGGTTTATCCAATCACCGAATAAAGCCCCATTTGTGGACTTAAAATTCAGGTTTATACAAAAAATATCATATGCATTTTCCTTGTAATTGTAAGAATTACCCAGGAAATTCGGCTTTTATGTGTTAAAGCACGCTTTTCACAACCACAGCACCGCCAGCGCTGTCCAGTTAGGTATTTGGCCGGTTTTTGTCAGATACTGGTAATTCATGCAGGGTACTAGAGCTGCGAAGTTTGCTGCTAAAAAATTACACGTCAGCAAAGAGTATGAACAAAAGTCAATGAATTTACGTAGTGGGAATATTGCAGCGAAACTTCCCCACATGACAACCCCTTAAAGCCAACCACCCGTATTCCCGATCACTTTTATCCGGCATGGAATGATATTCTCATATAAAGGGGGGACGTACGTAAAAATGAGTAAAAATAGCAATTTTTTCATTTGCTCATAATATATCTTAAAATGTCAGGATTTTAATTCCAAAATATTACCGTTCAATGCCATCTGTAAATGTGAGAAAAATGATTATCTGTAACTGTTTGTAAACTGCCACGCCCACTTCTGTAGGAATAGTTTTGTTTCCATTACTCTTACGGAGAATTTCCACGTGTCGGTCTGTCTTCCACGGTAACGTGTCACCATGAAGGCTATGGAAAAGTATGGCTGTCGCATTCTTCCGGTTCTTTTGTTGACAATGTGTTTATATACATGTGTTGCCATGGTTTTATAAACGATTTACCAAGTGCTCATTTTGTGAGTTCTGTGTTATCCAAAGTAACAGTATGCCTCGAGGTGAACGTAGAGTTTTTAGGAAAGTATAAAAGGGCCATGATTCTCGGTTTACGGAAAAGAAATCGAATGTACCAGGGCAAGGTCCAGAGCAAGGTAGTATTTCGTAGTATTTCGAACAAGAAATCCAGTGCTGCTGAGGCATTTCGTTCGATGAATACAAGACGGAAGATAAATCCTCAAGTGGGTTTAGGTTCATAGATTTGAGGATTCTGTCAGAAGTTTTTCGTTCAGCTTGTGCATGTGCTAAATGTGGTGCGAGAAATTTGAGGTTATATGATGACGAAGAGAGGATTGATGTAGTCTGTAGGTTACATTTTGTAATTATTAATTCAGTCCGGCTGTCAAGATTTTCACACGGCTCATCCCCTTGTGGGTGGGGGCGGTAGAGTAACACCCACGGTATCCCCTGCCTGTCGTAAGAGGCGACTAAAAGGGCCCCAGGCTCTGAACTTTGAAGTGTGGGTTAGCGATCACGGGGCCCTCAGCTGAGTCCTGGCATTGCTTCCACTTACTTGTGCCAAGCTACTCACTTTCATCTATCCTATCCGACCTCACTTGGTCAGCTCTTGTTCTTTTCCGACCCCGACGCTATTAGGTTTGCGAGAGCTAGGGAGTCTTTCATTTTCACGCCCTTCGTGGTCTTTCTTTGACCGACATCTTCATTTTTCGAAGTGTTGGATCCCTTCCATTTTTCTCTCTGTTTAGTGTTATATAGAGGATGGTTGCCTAGTTGTACTTCCTCTTAAAACAATAATCACCACCACCACCATCACACGGCTCAACGATTCTCGTTTGTCTTTCACACCCGCGAATCGATTGTCGTTTGTTTACACGCTCGCAACCTTCTCGGGAAGGATGTTGTCAAACGGTGCTCAGTATTTAGGAACTAATGAGTGAGTGGTGCTTCGATAGCTGGAGGGACAAGGAAAGGGGATCTGGGGGCGTAGGCGTTTACTTTCGTGTGGAAACACGATTTGTCTGGACTGGTTCTTGCCGTGCGGACGGTTAGAATAGGATCTGGACAAGACCATTGGTCGGGGTTGGTAACGGATTTTGATTAACATTTGTGACGGGAACGATATCACGTGTCACTTCACATTGGCCAATAGGAATGCAATTAGCTACTTCAGAAATGAAAATGGCGTGTAACAGTCTTCATTAGGTTATAAAAGTAAATGTACTTCTTCGGACGGGTTGGTGGGTTCCTGGATATCGCAATGAACACATCTCTCCTCTGAGATGCCCTCCAAGTAAGATTTCATTAATTTCCACTTAATATAACATTACAAAGAGCCTCCGTGGCTCAGACGGCAGCGCGTCGGTCCCGAACCGCTGGATACCGTGGTTCAAATCCCGGCCACTCCATGTGAGAATTGTGCTGGACAAAGCGGAGGCGGGACAGATTTTTCTCCGGGTACTCAGGTTTATCCTGTCATTTTTCTTTCCAGCAATACTCTCCATTGCCGGGCGGAGTGGCTCAGACGGTTGAGGCGCTGGCTTTCTGACCCCAACTTGGAAGGTTCGATCCTGACTCAGTCCGGTGGTATTTGTAGGAGCTCAAATACGTCAGCCTCGTGTCGGTAGATTTACTGGCACGTAAAGGAACTCCTGCGGGATTAAATTCCGGCACCTCGGCGTCTCCGAAAACCGTAAACGTAGTTAGTGGGACGTAAAGCAAATAACATTAATTATTAATACTCTCCATTATCATTTCATAGCCTTCATCAGTCATTAATAAATCACTTTGGGAGTGACGACCCCATTGTAATAATAGCCTATATGTGCTTCATTCATTTACATCCCTGACACGGTCAAAGACTGAACAAGGGTTTTAGGTTTTCATTCATAACATTACAAATAAGATGACAGTCGGGCTGAAGTAATACCCATTTGTATTGAGACAGCTGTCAGTCAGATATTGCTTGTAGAACGTCTGAAGTTAATAACTGGACTTGTGAAGTAAACCTGAGATTGTGCTATGAAATGAGGTGTTTAGGTGTTGGAAGGGAAGGTACCAACTTGTTTTGTGAAATTATGAACATCCCACCCCCAGTTTCAAGGTACCCTCATACAAACAGAGAACTCTTGGGTGCCCTTGAGAAAGAATCTGAGGATAATCTGACATCATCAGTGCAGGAAGCTGGGAACCTACACAGTGATCTGGAAACAACTGAATCTGATGTTCCAGTTACTGACATGGTACATGGATGAAGCGTGGACACACATCACTTTATGGTGTTTCATCAGTCATCAGCATTGACACTGGCAAAATACTTGATCTGCAAGTGATGAGCAAGTTATGTGGTGTTTGTTCCCGTAAAAAAATGCGACAGTGCAGAAGAAGAGAGGAAATGTCAAAGTGAACATAAAAATGTGAGCTGTAAAAGTTACTCAGGTGCCAGTGGTGGGATGGAGCCAGCTGGGATGAAACTTATTTTTCAAAGAAGTGTTGAAAAATATGGGATCAGGTATGTGAAATACCTTGTTTATGGTGACTCCAGTTCCTTCAAAACTGTCTTAGAATGTGAACCTTATGCACCAGATTGTAAGATTGAAAAGTTAGAATGTGTTGGACACATTCTGAAAAGAATGGGGGGGGGGGAGACTTAAAATTAAAGAAGGGACTCAGGGGTCAAAAACTTGAAGATGGCAAGCCGCTGAGCGGTGCTAATAGGCTTACTGATAAAGAAATACACACTTTGCATGTATATTATTGTAAGTCTATAAGATAAAACTCTGGACATGTGAAGGACATGCAAAGAGCTGTTTGGGCCATTTATCTTCACAAACTGTCAACTGACCAAAATCCTATTTATAACCTATTTCATGTTATAAATTCAAACAAGCTGATCAAGTTGGCACTACTTTTTACCAAAAGCATAATCTACCTGAAGCTGTCATGAATGTAGTAAAAACTTCCTTTATGGTTCTGGCCAATCCCGATGTGTTACAGAAGTGTTTGCACGGCGGAACCCAGAACCCTAACGAAAGTTTCAACTCCCTTATATGGAAGATATGCCCCAAAGCTGTATTTGTCTCTTCAAATTTGGTCCAAATAGCAGAATATGATGCTTGTTTAGTGTTTAACAATGGAAATGTAGGGAGGATCACATAGATGACAGGCGAATTATTACAGCTGACTTCACAATGATGAAATTAGAAACTAAAGCTCATCAAATGAGAAATTCAAATAGGAAACAGCTGGAGGAGGAAGAATAAACTGAGTAATATGGATATGGTCTGCACTAATTCTTTAGATGAATGGTAAAACAATATAAACAATCTCAAATCTTTCATTCAAGTTTACCGTAACTTACATTTTTTTAAGTTTAATGTACCTTTCCTACTACATTTTTCTAGATACAGTGATGAAACTTGGTATACATCTATAAACCATTATTATAAATAACTTCCTGGAAAAGTAAGAATTTAAAGAAAATATTTCGGATTTTATGGGGTAACAAATCACTATATTTTTTCCTAATTTAGTCCATCAGCCAGTCCCTGTTATGAATGGTGTGAAAATATCGCTCATAGGGTCAGTTGGTGCATTATTTTCAGTGGGCTTGGCAGACTGATATGTAATAGCAACTTCTGCTCAGTGAGGAAATCAACGGGAAACTACCTCACTCTTCATTTTCCTAGTGTTTCTCTTCAGTGACACCTAGGCTATTTATGACAGCTGTTGGTGGAGCTGCAGAGGATCAAACCATCCTTCGGGCTGAATACCCAACAACATACATATTTGAAATGCTCTAAAAATAAAAGTAAATAAGATATCAGACATTCGTTCCACATATATCTTCAAACAATTTCTTAGATATTATGTGCCAAATTTGGTGACTTAGAATTTGATGTTTTTCTAAACAGGGTACATTTTAAGGGTACATGTTTCAGAAAGTTCAAATATTCCTAGCTTAGGAACTATTTAAGTGATCGCCACAAAAATTAGCACATATATGCCCAGAACACGCATAAGCATGCATATCAAATTCTATAATGTTATCTTTAAAACTCTGAGTTACAATAGTTCTGTTAATGAAGTGCAAATTTGCATATGTCCCCCATTACAGACTGGAAAGCAGAGGGAATGATTCATGGTACAAACAGGTGGTTAGAATAACAAGAGGGTATTCGAAATGGCGACCTAAAAGGTCCAATGCATTCCATCTCTAAGACGACCACTGCTTCCTTCGATCAATAACCATGAATTTTATTCATAAATCAACAAAATATTCTCTATCAAACGACCGGAAACTATTCACGGTGTGGTATTGCACATATCTGTACATACCTACATGCAATATTTCGTGGAATATTTGATTCTCATTGCTACTAGATAGCAGTGAGTGCGTAAGAAGAAAATGAATGTTCTTTCACAGTACGGGTGAATTTCTATAATAAAGGAGAGTAATAAAGGAAGATCTCAGTGAGATGTAGCAAACTAGTTTAAGAGCTGCAAATCGTAAACGTTACTTCAAAGAATAGGAAGAAAATGCGTTTTCCATGGGGTTGAATCGAACCCGTGCTAAGACATTACCCGTAATTGAGCAATGTTGTAGGGAAATGCCTTCAAATTTGTTTCTGATCTTACAAAAATCAACAATCTTATGTCTTTCAACGTTCGATCTGCAAGCCTCTGTGAATTATCTTAAGCGCTACCACAATCTTCTACTTGTAACTAGCTCTTAGCCTCGTTCTTTAAATCATTAGAAACTGAGTCAAACCGTCGCCGTCTTGGTCTCCCTCTTCTTCTCGTACCCTCCATGACCAAATCTATTATTCTCCTAGGTAACCTATCCTCCATTTTCCTCACATGACTCCAACATCGAAGCCGGTTTATGCGTACAACTTCATCACCTGAGTTCATTCCTAACTTACCATTTGACTCATCATTTCGAGTACACTCCTGCTATCGTTCCCACCTATTCTTCTAGCGATCAACCTCGCTAGTTTCACCTTTGTTACTTCTAACTTATGAGTACCATATGCTGAGTCCACCCATATTTCATTTCAGTAAAACAAAGTTGGTCTGAAAACAGACTGGTGTAAAGATGGTTTCGTCTGGGAGCTGACTTCATTTTTACAGAATACTGTTGACCGTAACTACGAACGCACTGCATTAGCTTCGCTGCGCCTTCATAATCACTTTCTATACTATCATCCTGGGAGAATACTCATTCTGAATACTTGAAATTATCTACCTGTTCCAGCTTCTTATTCCCAACTTGACATTCAATTCTCCTAAGTTTCTTACCTACTTATATCATTTCGTATCATTCTCGTTGCACCTAGTTTTAAGATCCAAGATATTAGACTGCAGGCTTTCAGCACAATCTGCGATTAAGACCAAGTCGTCAATATAGGCCAAACTGCTGACTACATTTCCATCTACCTAAATCCCTCCCGGCCACTTGATACTTTCCATTAGATGAACCACATAAAATATGAACAACAAAGGTGAAATATTACAGCCATGCATACCGCTGTTGCATCTTGGACCAAGAACTCACTCTACAATCAATTCTCACCACAGCCCAATATACAACGTAAATGCCTTTGACGAACATCTTTCCCTTCGATACGCTATCATATGCCTTCTCCATACCTAAGAAATATAAACATAAACTGTCTATTCCTCTCGTAGCATTTTGTAATTACTTGGCGCCTACTGAAAATCTCATCCCGACAGCCCCTCTGTGGTCTGAAACCACAATGGTTTTCAACCAACATTCTCTCAACCACTGATCGCGCCCTCCCTTCCAAAATGTCAGTGAACACCTTGCCTGGTACCAATGAAATACCTCGATAGTTTTCGGAATACTTTCTGTTCCCTTGCTTATAGATAGGTGCAATTGCTGCTTTTGTCCAATCAGAAGGTATCTTACTAACATTCCATGCTAATATTAATACTCAATGAAGCCATTTCATCCCTGCCTTCCCACTATACTTCACCATTTCAGGTCTAATTTCATCAATTCCTTTTGCGTCATGACATCGGAGTCTATTTATTATCCTTTCCAATTCCTCGAGCGTAATTTCACTAATATCATTTTCTTCCTCTCAATTGCTCTGTTGTTCGCAACGTCAACAGAAAGATTTCCTTTTACGTTGAGAATATTTCCAAAATATTCCTTCCACCTGCCCAGTGATTCCCTGAGATCTGCTCTGAGTTCACCTGATTTGCCCAAATTCATGTCCCTTTCCCTCCCTGAACAAGATTATTACTGTCCAGAAAGGTTCCCCACTCCTTGACCTAGCCTTTGCAAGTTATTACCAAAATCTTCACATGAATTTTCTTTTATTCAACAGATATTTGTTTCGCTCTTTTTTCTTTCATATATGTTCAACTCCATGTCTGCACCAGCCCTTGTTTCAAGACATTTCTGATACGCCCTACTTTTATGTTTACAAAATGCCGTTACTTCATCATTACACGAAGATGTTTGCTTTTTCCATCTTTACACATAGTTGTCGCTAGGCATGCCCCTGCTGTTTTTACTACAGCATCCCTCTTCTTCTTATTTGGTTTTACAGCCGCGTTCCAGCCTTGACCGTCTCAACAACATGCATCCAGGTGTCCCGATCCTCTGCTTTCGTCCTCCATCCTCTGACTCCAGCTCCCCTTAGATCCTTACAGCATCCCTCTATCCTACCCAATCTCTTTCTATATACTGAACATGCTTACTGTCTATTGTTCGGAAATTTCTGTAATCATATCCATGCACTTCTAATTTTCTCGTTTGTAGATGCTTAGTTCAGTAAAGATCAGATAGTGGTCTGTATCATCGAAAATTCTCCGGAATACCCGCACACTTCTGACATATTTCATGAATTGAAATTTGGTTGTGATATAGTCTGTCATGAATCTGGTGCTCCAATCCTCCCTTGTGTAGCGGTAACTAGCCTTATGCTTGAAGAATGTATTCGTAACTGCTAATCCCATACTAGCACAGAAATTCAGTAAACGCTTCCCATTCTTATTAGCTTCTATATCTTTCCCATATTTACCTATCACTTTTTCGTTTCCTTCAGTTATATTCCCAACTCTCGCATTGAAATCGCCCATTGCTACTACCCAGTCCTTGCTTTGACACTGTCTGCGATATCACTCAATGCTTCTCTTTAGTTCATTTCTCCGCAAGTAACGTATGGTTAGATCAATTTCGTCTGTGAAACAATATCGCCTTGCGAGCAATTTGCAGAATATTGCTTTATATAATGTATATGTAGTACTGGTAGAAGGTAATCCTCCTAAAAGACTGATTCTGTGATTATTTATCGTCTAGTCGGCTTCTAGATGTTTCACTATTTTAACCAAATTCTACATTTGAACCATTTCATGTTTGTCTGTCCGTGAAGCAGTCGGCTCTATGGTAGTGGGTTCGATCCTGACTGGCGTCGGTGGCAACCTATTAGTCTGAATATCACTATCGTTGATTTTCAACACGTTACGGAACTTTTGTGGAGTAGATTTCCGACACGCTATAATCTCTTAAAATTCGCAGCAATTGTAAAGTATGTTTTATACTGGTTTAGGACTGGAAAGGAAGCAACCGTGGCCTTAATTAAGGTACATCGCACGCATTTGCCTGGTGTGAAAATGGGGAAACTACGGAAAATCATTTTCAAGGCTACCGGTAGCGGAGTTCAAACCTGCTATCTCCCGACAAGGTAACAGCTCTGTGACCTAAATCGCGCATAATATACTCGCTCCGCCAATTGAAAGGATGTTGGACAATGAACACTTTATATATTTTCTGTGGCATTAAGAACCTCTTTCAGATTAAAAGTACATTACTTCAATTTTCTCTAAAACAGCGATTTTCACACCTCTCTAGCTGGTACCTCCCTTTTAAGCTCCTCAATTATCATGCCCTTCCCTCCCCCTCGTACACACACACATACAGTCATTAAAATATTTCTCAAAATCATATTCACAGAAGTACAGTAACTAATGTTCACAAAAACTTGCATGTGTGGCAAAAATAAGAAATAAGCTTAAATTAAAATAAATAAAAATGAGCATAGGTCAACGAAGTGTCATTATCATGCTGCTCCTTCAATCGCAAGGTATGTGTGATGAGAACTACAAATAGACATATTACTAAATTACCTAATATTATATATTTCTACTGATATCAATTTTCCTGACTTTTTAAAAACAACAATTTGCCTTTAGGAAGTGAACGTGTGCTTCAGGCACTCAGAAACAAGACTGGAAGATTGTTTTTCAATTGTTGCCAACTCTGCAAGAAAACTGTCACTCACAAGTTTTAATGTCGTACGCGGTATATTAATTTATCTGTTTATCAGATCGCGTGTCCCATTTTCCTTCTCAGTAAATTGTCTGTCCTTCCCTTGTAAAAATCTCACCCCCCACTCCCGGTTTGGGAAACACTGCTTTAAAGACATTAGCAGTCTAAGAGAAATTATTATTATTATTATTATTATTATTATTATTATTATTATTATTATTATTATTATTATTATTATTATTATTATTATTATTCCCTCTGTGTATCAGCGGTATAATGTTGGCCTCCATATCCCAAGATAGCGGGTTCAAACCCGGCAGAGCTAGTCCAATTTGTGAAAGGTGGAAGAAAGTCCATTCGACACCATGTCGTGCGATGTCGGCATGTACAGTAAAAGATCCCTGGTGACACATTTGGTGTTTACCCGACAAAATTCATTAAAAAACAGCCATAGACACCCAAAAAAGTTTCGCTTTACTCTGCCATGTACTGTGGTAGGTTTAGAATAAAACGGAACCTTGACATTTACGAGCAAGCAGCCAGATGGCGTAAAATTAAAATTATTGCAGACGATACCTGAAGCCATTCGATTATTATTATTATTAGTAGTAGTAGTAGTAGTAGTAGTAGTAGTAGTAGTAGTAGTAGTAGTAGTAGTGTCTTATTTGTGCGAATAATACCTGAACATTTTTTAAAAAATTGAGGCACGAAATTGTGGTGCGGGGATTATTCAATGGCAGGGATTATTCGTGTAAATATGGTATTATTATTATTATTATTATTATTATTATTATTATTATTATTATGATTATTATTATTTGTTACGTACTTGTTTCAGAGTCCAAATGTACATTCGGTAAGCTTGAGCTGAAAATAGGGGAGAAGCTGAATGGGAGCGAAGCTAATTGTACTTGCATCATTCCACCCCATGTGACCTGCACAACGTGACCAGGTAAGTTTCTCTTATCAAGACGTGGTTGACAGTTAGTTCAAGAGGAAAGTATTAATAACTTACTATGTAACTAGACATTAAACTTCAAGTGTTAGCAATGTGAAAAACAAGCAAAGTCATCTCCGTACAGGTAAGGTAAGGGTGTATGCTGCCCGAAGGCAGGTCCGAATCTCCGCAGAGGTGCGCCTGAGCCGGAGTTGACGTACGGTAGGGTGGCCAGTTCCTTTCCGCACCTCCATTCCGTTACCCCGCGCGTGGCAACCCATCCAAATCTTGACCATGCCCAATGTTGTTTAACTTCAGAGATCTCACGGGATCCGGTGTTTCAATACGGCTTCGTCCGTTGGCTCCGTACAGGGAGTGAATGATATAGATATACGTTATATGGTCCCATAGGCAATTGACCTCTTCTGGGCCTCTTTGATAAATACTTCCTACTGAAACATATCACATTGCCCCAGGGACTTTTATTTGCATAGTGCGCAACACTGTGGAGGCGTTAAATTTGAAAGATTTTGTTTGCGAGGTGGCAAGCAAACGGCTTTGTGCTGGGCCGCGCCCTGGAAGAGCGGCCGGAAGCAGGTTTGAATCGGCCTGTGGTTTGAAAGTTTGAACGAGGCTGTGGGAGTGTCGCAGCGTCACCTAACGTGCGGCGAGTTTGAAAAGAGCCAATCGCGAGCTGTGAAAGCGAGTCATAGAGAATTGCGCGGGGTTGCTAACTTCGATCATCGCAGTGCCGACCTATTAGAAATAAGGGTGAAATCTGATAAATAACCCTGCTCCACGGTTTCGATACGCCTGATGAGTAGTAAATGAATTTAGACTTCTTTATCTGTTCATTCATCGGCTAACTTCTACATATATATTTGTGTGGATAGGTTATAACGGTTGTGGGCTTTGTCCTGAGAAAGCAGTTGAAACCTCGCGCTATAGCCAACAGGGCCACCCCCTCTTTTCGGAACGACGCGGGTGGGTCCATAAAACCAACAGTGGCTTGGGGAAGCGGGCTGTCTTTCGTGAGGTGTCCGTGGTACAGAAGGTAGTCTCCACGCCAGTCGAGATCGCCATTTTCTTTGTCCGATATCAAAGTGCTACAGTGACGTTATTTCTTCATGATTGATATATGAATATTATGCACATAGAAGCGTGCCCAGACTACAGTAAAACGTATCACCCTGGTGTGAGTTACATTTAATAACTACGGGAGTCATAAGTCCGTATATGTGTATTTACCGCTACGCGTGTGACGCTTCGCTCTTACATCAAGTGCGGTAGGTACCACGTATGTGTGAACGCGGTAAATAAAAGGGACGATAGCTGTGCATACCGGGAAGATTGTCGTGAACTAATTAGCTGTATTACACGCCAACGTTTCGGGTCGGTTTCGCGATCGCGGAGAAAACGTGTTCGATCGTATCGCAATTGCTCTTGCATACGGACGGATCCGGGGCGCATTCCATGAGACTACGACTCTGATCAAGGAATTAATCTTTGTCCAATTATGTGTGCTAAGCAATATCTCCTTAAATAGTGTGCGCGTATGCAATTGAGCAAGTGTAGTGCTAACCTGTTTTCCATTCATTGTAGGAGTGTTATCTGCAAGGACAATCATGGAAGCTACATGTGTAATTCATATCTTTTGTAACGCCATCAAAGAGGATATGATGGCCGAGTAATCTCCTGACGCTGCAGTTGTGCAGATGGTGTGATTGCCGAAGACAACAAAGCTAAGTGGATATGTCAGATTTTTAAGCATGTGGGTAACATTTGAGGTCAATTCAGTTTCATCCAGTTTTTAGGGTAATATTAACGGTCAATGTCAATTTGCTAACGATGAGTAATTTTACTGTCAATAAATCAGTGGGAGATACAGGGCAGCATGCTAGTGCCCTTATTTGTTGCAGTGATTCATGGTTAGTTTAGTTATGGGAAAAAGGGTTGTAAATAGGTAAAGTTAGGAGTGTGTGTGCATGCATTGTTTTTAATCCTATCAGAGCATTCCTAGGTGTGTGTGTTAAGTGTTAGGAAGGTGGATAGTTTCATCATTGACGAGGCCAGGCCGCCTTCTCTTTGTGGAATAATTATCAGTAAAGACCAGTGTAGGCCTCTTATATTTGATCTGTGCGCGATTTCAGATATATGTTCGCTGCCACAGGAACGCCACGACGTCTTCGTTGGGTAGTTAGGTTCTTCTAATGAGCAGAGACGACAGTAGATCGGGGTGGAGATTATTGCGAGGGTTGAGAGGCTGAGATCGCCTGATATATGACGCGGAAGTCAGATATGGGTTTGAATGCCTGTAAACATGGCAAGGAAGGGATGTTAGCAGGGCAAGCTGCTTTAAACAAGGATGGGCTTGGATATGCCCGCAGAGTAAAGAGACAGAGTCGAGTATCGAACTCCCGAGCCGCTGAGACGGAAGGCCATGTGTGACGTCTTCCTTGAGAGCGATTTTTGCGGCATATGTATTGAAAGGTGAAGAAGAGATGTTTCTGTTGTCATAGAAGATTTTATAATCGGGAGAAATAATTAGTTTACATAATAAGGCAGCAGTATTTAAGAGAGAAACCTTCTTTTGTTGTGTGAGCAAGTCTGGCTGGGATAGCCGTGAAGGAAGCAATTACCTGCACCCCGTTTGCCTGGAGTCCTTTGCGAGGCAGTATGAATCACTTTCCAGCTGGGTTCCGCTCCCATGAAAAGTGAAACTTTCCACTAGTCCAAGGGGAATGTCCTGATCGCCCTGGTGGACAGGGGCGTGCCACTAATGACCTGGTGATGAGGAAGTGCTCTGACTGCATGTACATATTTTCTTTATATTGTAATTATGCTGTTATTTTACAGGAGCTGTGTTTATATACTTATGTACCTTGTATCGGAGTGCCTTGTCGTATCTGTTGTCAGTGTGTTGTGTCTTGACGAATTAATCTTTGTCTCTTAAATTTAGCCCGGAGCTAATTTTCTCTGGTGGTATGCAGCTTCAGGCTGGTTGTTTGCGACAGATCGGATCTGTCAGTAGAATCTGTGTAGTATATAAGTTAGGATCCCTGGATTTTCCCTTATCAGGATTAATGATTTTGTATATGTAAATAGTTGGATTATGGAATGAAACTAACGTGATTTTCTCTTGTCGAAGCATAGCTTGTGGACGGTCGTAATCGAAATTCCCCTCGGGGAAATCGGCATATTCACTTGGCGGCGTTGTCGAGAATTAAAGATGTAATTCAGGCCAAGATTTAATATTTTGTGCTTTTATAATTATTTGTTCGGTATTTGGACCGAAATTTTTTTTAGTAATGTAATATGTAGTTGTTCTTAATGTGCACGGCACATTATACTTTTATTATGACAGTTTGCGTCATGTTTTATTGTATTTTGTAGAATTTCGATAGAATGAATATTAATTATGTGCTCTAGTGAATAAATCCATTTTTACCCCTTTATCTGTCTCTTATTCACAACAAATGCAACTGTTTCCCATTCATATACACCATTGGTGATTATTTTTATAGAAGTTAGATTTAATTCTCGCCCACAGACCGAACGTAACCACGAAGCTCTAACCGACTGAGTCTGGCATTGTGATATCGATGGATGGGAACGGTTCACTACCAAGTCTTTCATCCCCATATTATAATAAAACAGCTAATGCAAAAGAAAATAATGAAATAATGCCAGTAGTTAAAAAGTAAAAAGCTATCAAATCATTAAGTTTACTTTAAAATTCCAGTTACTTTAGAAGAAAAATATTAACATGGTTAAGGAATATAATACACCACTAAAAAACAAATTTTCTTTATTTTATTTTTCATTTTGCAAGCTGTCATATTTAGTAGAAGTAATGACAAGAGAATTTAGTTGTGTTTGTGTCACTGAAGTTCGATGACAACCTTTAAGTAGTCTAGTCTTAATTGAAAAATGTCCGTTCAGCAGAAGCATTTCTTATCATGGAACTCCTATAAATTCTCAATGCCGTCATAATATTTTGAAATATTCATTGCACTTTGTTTTAAAGTGTGAGGTCACTCTGTGGGAAGGGTGGTAAAATAACACCCACGGTATTCCCTGCATGTCGTAAGAGGCGACTAAAAGGGGCCCCAAGGGATCTGAACTTTGGAGCGTGGATTGGCGACCATGGGGCCCTTAGCTGAGTCCAGGCATTGCTTCCAATTATTTGTGCCAGGCTTCTCACTTTCACCTATCCTATCTGACCTCCGTTGGTCAACTCTTGTTCTTTTCCGACCCCGATGGTATTAGAGCACTCGATACCTAGGGAGTCTTTCATTTCCACGCCCTTCGTGGTTCTTGCCTTTGTTTGGCCGATACCTTCATTTTTAGAAGTGTCCCTTTCATTTTTCCGTCTGATTAGTGTTATACAGAGGATGTTTGCCTAGTTGAACTTCCTTTTAAAGAAATAATCACCACTGAAGAATGAGTCTGTATGACACCGAAGGTAATTTGAACAGTAAAGCTGGTCACTAGGGGCACCCTTATGTGTCAACTATGGCAACAGGTGTCGAGCTGCATGCCTCTCATCCTTCACATCTACACTTCATGAACTGTGTGAAAGACAAAAGACCGCTCGCCATTGTAATTCAGACAACTCGAAAATGTGTTCGTAAACTTATTCGCAGTTTGCACATCCACACAATGTACTTTATCAGGTGATCTGCTGTCTTTGGGCGCCCAGCAGCGCGGGGTCCATTGGCCCCAACTTGCTCTGCCTATTGGGTAGCCCGGCACTCCGTACAAGCCATAAAAAGCCCAAGGAGAAATGGATGGAAAGACTTCCACCATCCTCGACTCTAAGTGGGACAGAGATGACCGGCCGCATTTGTCCTCAGAATTTAACCCGAAACCATTTTTGTTGTAGGCCGAGTAGGCTACACCCCAGGGCCATGAGCATCTCCAGATGTAAGTCGCATTTCTCAATGTTTTCGACTTCCTGACCGATACTCGGATCCACGAAGTTGATGATGATGATGATGATGATGATGATGATGATGATGATGATGATGATGATGATTTGATAACTTAGTAGATGAAAACCAGCTTCTTCTTCTTCTTCTGTCCCTCCAGGGTCAGTTTTTCCCTCGGACGCGGGGAGGGATCCCACCTCTACCGCCTCAATGGCAGTGTCCTGGAGCTTCAGACTCTGGGTCGGGGGATACAACTGGGGATTATGACCAGTACCTCACCCAGGCGGCCTCACCTGCTATGCTGAACAGGGGAATGTTGTGGGTTGAGAATATTGGAAGGGATAGGCAAGGAAGAGGGAAGGAAGCGACCGTGGCCTTAAGTTAGGTACCATCTCGGCATTTGCCTGGAGGAGAACTGGGAAACCACGGAAAACCACTTCCAGGATGGCTGAGGTGGGAATCGAACCCACCTCTACTCAGATGACCCTCCGAGGCTGAGTGAACCCCGTTCCAGCCCTCGTACCACTTTTCAAATTTCGTGGCAGAGCAGGGAATCGAAGCCGGGCCTCCGGGGGTGGTAGATAATCACAGTAACCACTACACCACAGGGGTGGACGTAACTAGATAATTATGGAAGAAAATGTATTTCCGGTAAACGAATCGTAACATCTTGAAGATATATGTTGGAAGCCAATCAGGACTTTAGAAGGTGATAATCGAACCCAGCGGAGGTGGAGGAAAGGGCTTTAATAGGCTAAAGACCTAAAGGCTGTGTTGGAAAAGAAAGAGTTGATCAATATAGGTCAGACGAAGAAGTAAAAGAGTCAGACTCAGCTCGGGAGACTGTAGTCATTAACCCACACTCTCCAGCTCATATTAAAGTGAAACAATTCTAGGAAAGAGACTGTTTGATCTGTTCGATTGTAAATAGTTAACAGATATAAGATTTTTTAATTTTTTTTTTTTTTTTTCAGTTTGCTTACGTCGCATCGACACAGATAGATCTTGTGGCGACAATGGGATATGAAAAGGCTAGGAGTGGGAAGAAAGCGTACCTGGTCTTAATTAAGGTACAGTTGTCTAGTATAAGAATGTATGCGCACAGTTTCTCGATATCTTATGAAATGTAGTTACGGAAAAGATAGGAACATGATTGCTTAGTAAACTACTATAGCCTCATGGCTGACGATATGTTACAATTGACTAAACATTGCACGCATCTGACAAATTATACTTAATATTAAACACACTGGCCGCCTCTGTGGTGTAGTGGTTAGCGTGATTAGCTGCCACCCCCCGGAGGTCCGGGTTCGATTCCCGGCTCTGCCACGAAATTTGAAAAGTGGTACGAGGGCTGGAACGGGGTACACTCAGCCTCGGGAGGTCAACTGAGTAGAGGTGGGTTCGATTCCCACCTCAGCCATCCTGGAAGTGGTTTTCCGTGGTTTCCCACTTCTCCTCCAGGCGAATGCCGGGATGGTACCTAACTTAAGGCCACGGCCGCTTCCTTCCCTCTTCCTTGCCTATCCCTTCCAATCTTCCCATCCCTCCACAAGGCCCCTGTTCAGCATAGCAGGTGAGGCCGCCTGGGCGAGGTACTGGTCATACTCCCCAGTTGTATCCCCCGACCAAGAGTCTGAAGCTCCAGGACACTGCCCTTGAGGCGGTAGAGGTGGGATCCCTCGCTAAGTCCGAGGGAAAAACCGAACCTGGAGGGTAAACAGATGATGATGATGATGATGATTAAACACACTGGAGCCATAATCGTAATCAATTAAACCTCTTTTGTGTCCGTAATGTCTACGACTTTTCTAGCCCTTTCCCCAGTTTTCTGCCGTCGGCACTAATGTGGATTAGGCCTACTCTTAAAGCACGATACTCTTCCTGATGCCAACGCCATTTGGAGGTATGTATTCAGTATGGCGTGTTTCTGTGGTGGTTAGTAATGTTGCCGATATGTTGTGTCTAAATGAATATTGTGTATACATATGATCATAAACACCCAGCTTGATCTGGAGGAATTAACCAATCGTGGTTAAAATCCCTAACCAGGCCCGAAATCGAACTTAGGGTACTGTGAATCAAAGGTCACTGCACGAACAATTCACCAAGGATCCCGACTTTTTTCCACCAGAACTATTGTTACAACAAATAAAAACTATATCAAAGTGATTTTGCTTGTGCCTGAGTGTTTTAAAATCATGTTCTCACCACTAAGGAGTAGAAATAAATATGACGCAGAACACATTTTTCTTTCCAGGCTGTATCACATGAAGCCAGCGTACATTCATCAGATTCAGACAGAAGATATATTTATGTCAAATTATTTTGTGAAGACATTTGCAATTTAAGTACTGTAAAAGATAAAAGTTGTATTTTAGTTATTGACAAATAAATTATTTAAGTACCCCACAGAGTCTATCATTCACCCACCCGCTCTTTTCCCCGCAGAAATCATCTTGAGCGTTCTCTGCCAATCAGACTACATAAGAATGAATCAAACAACGATAAAGTGCAGGCCAACCTTTCAGAACTCATTCAATTGTTTGGGAAAGAAATGCCACAATACATTGTATATTCGCGACATGTAGCATATTAGCAGCGTTTACGAGAGCAGACAAGATGATCTTGCTCGAGATATCAACCAGATTAACGGTTACAGTAAGTCATGACGTATGCGATCATTATAATACAGGAAAAGAGAAATACCGGTACCGGGCGAGTTGGCCGTGCGCGTAGAGGCGCGCGGCTGTGAGCTTGCATCCGGGAGATAGTAGGTTCGAATCCCACTATCGGCAGCCCTGAAGATGGTTTTCCGTGGTTTCCCATTTTCACACCGGCCACGGCCGCTTCCTTCCAACTCCTAGGCCTTTCCTATCCCATCGTCGCCATAAGACCTATCTATGTCGGCGCGACGTAAAGCCCCTAGCAAAAAAAAAAAAAGAAATATCGGTAATTTATACGTGCAGGCAACAACAGAACAACAGGCATATATGTTGACAATCAAGGCACAGTGTTTCGTAGTTGACGGTAGAATAAAATGGTGGTTAAAAATACAGTATATGTACGGGAGTTACACAAAGATAATATTTCACCCTTATTGTTCATTGTTTACATTTACTGAAAGGTACAAAATGGCAGGCAGTGGTTCCGTTGGATAGAAATGTAGTAATAAGTTGGCCTTTGTCTCAATGGCAGACCGCGTCCAAAGCTTATAATCGAATATCTTGGAGTTTGAAAGGAAACACAGCGAGTACAATATGAAAATTAGCATTTGTAAGACTAAAGCGACGTTAGTTATGAACCATCCTAAGAGGTTTGAATGCCAGCTAGGAAATACAAAATATAACAAGTGGATCTAAGTAAAAAGGATGTACAGTATATTCTCCCAGAATTGTTGCATAATATCACCAAAACTAATACAGTAAGCTCACGGTTGCTATCAACGGTATCATACGGGTAAGAATGAATTATTATTATTATTATTATTATTATTATTATTATTATTATTATTATTATTATCATTATTACACTAGATTAGCATTACATAGCTTGTGGGCATGGACAAACTCCTTTCCTACAAGAGAGTCATGGTCTGGATACCAGGACAACCAAAGGACAATAATGTCCTTTTGGGAAGAATGGCTCGCCAGAACCATGGCTTAAATCCCACCAGCTGGAGGGTCTACGACCGCAAGGAGAAGAAGAGAGGTGTCCGCCTTGTGGTCAGCATGGACTCCAGGGATGTGGAGAAAGTGGTGGGGAAGAAGATCTTTTGCGGGGTGCATGTGGCTACCTTCACCTTGGTGGAGGGCAAGCATGATAAGCAGAGGACCAACCCCACCACAGAAAAAATCGAGACCAGCAGGGGCAAAGAGCTGGAGCCCGGACAGGAACCGGGGCCAGCCAAGCCCCAGGATCCATCGCGGGAGACGGAGCTGCAAGTTCCGGAGACCGCATAAGGTAAAGTATTCTATGAAAGTAAAGAATGATTACTTTCATACAAGCAAATATACAACATTGTATAGCGGCCTCTAGGGTACTTAATAGAAGTATCCAGAAAGGCGGGTTTTCGGTCGTCCTGATACAGGAACCCTGGCTTAGACAGGGGCATATCATGGGACTAAAATGTGCAGGTTTCACGCTATTCAGTGGAATAGCAGAGGAGAAGCCTAGAGCATGTATACTAGTTAAGGATCATAACGCTTGGGCTATACCGGGTTTCATTAGTAGAGACCTGGTAGCAGTCCTAATGAGATATGAAGAGGGCGGACAGCCAAGAGACTTGGTTGTCTGTTCTGCATATTTCCCAGGAGACTCTGAATCTCCACCCCCGCCGGAGGAGTTCAAGAGACTGGTGATATACTGTAGGAAACAAGGATTAAACCTCGTAGTAGGATGCGATGCCAATGCTCATCATAGCATTTGGGGAAGCAAAAATACAAACCGAAGGGGAGAGCACTTCATAGAATTTCTATGTACAACTGATCTTGAGATCATGAATATTGGTGATACCCCTACCTTCATTAATAATAGGAGCGAAGGGATCATACATCTTACCCTGGGTTCCATGGGAATCATGCAGGAATTTAAAGACTGGAAGGTCTCTTTGGAGCCTTCCTTGTCAGATCATAGACACATTGTGTTTTATATAGAGGGCTCCATCGAGATCCCGTCTTACAGAAACCCTAGAAGAACCGATTGGATATCTTTTAGGGAGGACGTGAGGAGGGGACTGGAGGGAGGACCCTCAAACATAATTAAAAACAAAGAGGAGCTGGAGCTCAGTGTGAGTTTTCTCACACGGACACTGGTTACCTCTTATGAATTAAACTGCCCTATTGTTAAGGCAAAGAGAGTAACAGGAAGCTTCAAGTGGAATAGTTATCTTGAACACCTGAGGAGAAATACAGCAAGGCTCTGGAATAAATACAGGGAACTTCAGGATCAAGAAAGCCTAGATTCTTGCAAAGAATCACAAAGAAGGTACAAGTCAGAAGTCAAAAAGGCTTCTAGGAAATCTTGGAGACAATTTTGTGACTCCATTGAAAGTCAACATGAAGCGGCAAGGCTTCATAAAATTTTAACCTTGGATAGAAGGGCAAGGCTGGGCTCACTGGAGACTCCTTCTGGTGGATACACATCCACGGAGGGGGAGACCCTGAGCTTACTGCTTAATGCCCACTTTCCAGGTTCGGTAATCACGAATTGTGAGGTGGAATCGAGCGGATCCTTCAGACCCGATAAAAGTGGCTGGAGGGAAGCCGCAAAGATTGTCACCCCAAGAAGGGTTAAGTGGGCATTAGAATCCTTTGCCCCTTACAAAAGCCCAGGTGTGGATGGGATCTTCCCGGCGCTTCTTCAGGAGGCGGGAGAGGTCCTTATACCATACCTGGTTAGAATTTTTAGAGCCTGTCTCACTATGGGGTACGTGTACTCCTTGTGGCGTCAGGCGAAGGTGGTATTTATACCTAAACCCGGAAGGTCTTCATATACTAGACCTAAGGATTATAAACCCATTAGTCTAACGTCGTTTCTACTTAAAACTTTGGAAAGACTGGTGGATAGACATATCAGGGAGAAAGTTTTAAGAGACTGTCCCCTGCATCCTCACCAGCATGCATATCAACCAGGGAAGTCGGTTGAGACGGCACTGCACCAGCTGGTTTCTAGGCTGGAGAGTGCCTTGGATCAACAACAACTTGCCATGGTTGTATTCCTAGATATAGAAGGGGCCTTTAACTATACATCTTTGGGCTCCATAGAACGTAGTCTAGAGAGAAGAGGAGTGAGCAGCATGCTCATAAAATGGATTATGGCCTCACTGCAGGGCCGTCAAGTTCTGTTTACCCTCAACGCTGTAATGTTGAGAGCTAATATAGACAGGGGGTGTCCACAGGGAGGAGTATTATCACCAACATTATGGTGTCTGGTAGTGGATGAACTACTTACCAGGTTAAATGTTGGAGGAATATACGCCCAAGGCTATGCAGACGACATAAGCCTGATGGCGGTAGGAAATTTCCCCAGTACGGTTTCCGAACTCGTACAGAGCTCTTTACGTAGGGTGGAAAGATGGTGCCACGAGACAGACTTGTCGGTTAATCCCGATAAGACGGAGCTTGTGGTATTTACCAAGAGGAGGAGGCTAGACGGACTGTCAGAGCCTTTCCTATTTGGGAAAAAATTAGTTAAGACAACTTCGGTTAAGTACCTAGGGGTAATCCTTGAGGCAAGACTGAGTTGGAAGAAACACATAGATCATAAGGTGGATAAGGCTCGCAAGATTATGTGGGCCTGTCCCAGGGCCGTCGGGAAGACTTGGGGCCTAAGACCTAAGGTGGTCCAGTGGCTCTATATCTCCATTGTACGGCCCACGATCACCTATGCATCTATAGTTTGGTGGCCAGGCTCAGAGAGTAAAACTGTGAGCTCCAAGTTAAACAGTGTCCAAAGACTTGCGTGTCTAGGAATAACAGGGGCACTGGATACTACACCATTATGTGCAATGGAGGCCATCCTAGGTTTTCCCCCATTACATTTATATGTTAAGGTAATAGCGGGAATGAGTGCCTATCGCCTTTGGTCACTCGGAGGATGGTCCTTCAAAAACCCGAATAGAGGTCATGCCTCTATTCTTACAAGGCTTCACCAGACTTGCCCTATGACAATGATGATCGGGGATCTGATGAAGCCTAGCTTTAATTTGAATTATAAATTTACAGTGGTGATACCCACAAGGGAGGAGTGGGCCGCGGACGCTGGGGCCCGTCTTAAGTCTGGGGGCTGTACGTGGTACACAGATGGCTCGCGGACGGAGACGGGCACAGGCGCCGGGGTCTGGGGGCCTAAGACAAGGCTCTCCCTTCCTATGGGTAAATATGCTACTGTTTTCCAGGCTGAAGTATACGCAATACTAGCCTGTGCTGTAAATATATGGAATATGCCTGGACACAGAAGACATATCACTATTTGTAGTGATAGCCAGGCAGCGCTAAAAGCACTATGTGCAGTTAAAACAACATCAAAACTGGTATGGGAATGCCAAAGGATGTTAGATCAGCTGTGTGAGCTTAGCTCAGTTACCCTATTATGGGTTCCTGTGCACACAGGTATCAGTGGAAATGAAGAAGCTGACAAACTAGCGAAACAGGGCTCAATGGGTTCCTTCATAGGACCAGAGCCCTTCCTGGGAGTGTCACTCCGAAGTGTGAGACTGGCAATATCCCAATGGATAAACCAGTCTCACCTAGATATTTGGAAGAGGTTAACCATAGCAAGACAGGCACGTGAACTTATCAAAGGGCCTAGTCAAAGCTATAAAAAGGTCCTAATGAATTTGAATAGGACCAGAATGAGAATGCTAGTTGGACTGTTAACAGGCCACAATACCTTACAGAGACACCTACACATCATGAAAATCACCCAGGATCCGGTGTGTAGAAGATGCGGTAAGGAGGAGGAGACCTCCGCGCATGTGTTATGTCAGTGCGAGGCTTTTGCAAGCACTAGACATCGATTCCTGGGCTCACATTTTGTGAGCCTGGAGGACATCAGGAATGCCAAAAATCCGGACACTGGTATCCTTTATAGGAGCACTAGGGCTGGACTAGGCAAACCCGTTCAAGGGGCACAAAGGGTCTTCATAGACCTACGTGTGGAGCTCTGCGAAAACAGGGCTCACCCATTTCTTATCTATCTATCTATCATTACATAGCTCTGTTTCCAGACCGACTTTCTTGTACGGGAGTGAAAATTGGGTGGGATCAGGATATCTAAGCTTTAAAAAAAGATATGGAAGTAGCGAGAATGTTTGCTGGTACAAATTGATAAGAACAATGGCAGAACTATATAAAAGAGGATTGTCGAGTGAAGCCCTTTACACATCAAGCTCCGGGAGTCGAGTTCATATGTGGCTGGGAACCCGGGTCTCTTGGTGACTCGACCGTCTCACATGTCAGTTTGAAAACACTGGCACGCTGATGATGATGATGATGATGATGATGATGGTGATGGTGATGATGATATGCTTGTTGTTTAAAGGGGCCTAACATCTAGATCAGCCCCAGAGAGGCATGCAGAGACCGTTCAGGCTCCGTGAGCATTAGCTAGCGACTTCTATTTATCTTTCAATCATGGCAGTTCTATCTATGGTACAGCATGGAATTCGATCTTTGATTACTCTCGGTATTAGGGAGGGGTTTGGTGTGGGGGAGGGGGATGTTGAGACGATTTTCTCTCAGTACAATGATGGAACTCGAGGAATTTGTCACGATTCTGCTGCTTACTACACTTCTTGCAGAGAAGAAGAAACAGGAGGTGAGTATTGGTCATCCTGTAATACTGAAATACCCAGAGATGTTTTATAATTATTTTCAGATGTTCCCTTGAAGAAATACACAGGCTCATTGAAGAAAAGATCTGGAAGAATGGCAAAATTCAGGACAGTATCGGACAGCTTCAATTAGAGCACCAGATCCAAAATACCCATTACTTTCGTCATTGTACCTAGTGACTACTATTGGATTCAAAATTATGTGAACTCGAGTTTAAATCTCTATAAATATTGAACGAGTTGACCGATCTGAACTTAAAATACACCACGTTAGAGGTGATATAGAATTATTTTCGTACATTTAATGTTCCAGATATTTAGACGGGATTGGAAATAGAACCTGCTTTTCGACCTTCTACTGACGAACCTACAGTTTAAAATCACGTGCAATGAAACTTTTCCACCTGACCGTAACCAAATTTGAATACAACGTAGCTCCAGGGCTCTTAGCAAGCTTATAAAAATACAGACGTTAGCCTTTATTGATTAAAAAGTTGCTACCAGTGCAGTGAACATACTTTTTCTCAGTACCGGCAACTCGGATGGAGTCACACTTTCGCGTCGTTACAAGCGCTCTAATTAGTGTTTTTATAAAGAACAAATTTGGAAACATCCATGCGTTGATTTTATATAGAACTTTGTAGGGAGAGAGGCTGTTCGCTGATTATTTAACACAGTGACGATCGGGTTATCCTCTTAGTGTTGTGTTGCCGCCTACGGTTCAGACATACTGCTATACTCCGTACTGATGTCAGCGAACACTGATAATTTGCAAAAGAAAGGTTTTACATGTTGGCGATTTGACCATCTAAATAATTCTGACCCCTCATGGGGTGTACCAACACAGAGTTCTCTCTGAGTCCGAGATGTTGGTAATGCAACGGTTGTTCTATGACTCTTAGGGACAAAGTTATGTGGGGTGAGAATTTATAAATTTGCTTCATATTGATTTCTGGCTGTAAATTTCATCCCATGATGTGTGTATCTTTGAATATAATATCTTACGCATGACAGCAAAGTTGAGATACACTTATGGTGATTAAGGCTAAAGTTCCATGGTGTTCGAAGTTTTTAAAATGACCAAATGCAAGGTATTGAAACATACGTATGCCTGGACTATACTACGTAGAGATGAGAAGAATGCAAGCGCGAACTTTCTGTTCTGCCCAGACAGATCGGCTCTTATCTGCTCTTATCTGCTACACGAAAAGATTGACTCACACTTTGCAGTTTGCTGGATTATAACAGACAAGAGCGAAGAGCTGCCAGTAGAAGATAATATAAAGTCGCCTGGGTAGTAGAGGAGTTGCTATGGTAACCATTGCGTCACTGGCTCTGCTGGTGAAAACCCCTTCGCCCCGTGCCTCACCGGGCATGTGCATTCTTCTGATCTCCCAACAATACATCCATTTCACCAGAAACCGAACGAGTCAGTCTCTCATCTCTATCCCCCCGCCGTATATTTCAGAATTCTGTTCTGACACAGCGCTATACTCCGCACTGCTGTCTGTGAACACTGATAATTGGCAACAAATGTTTTGAAAGTCGGCGATTTCACCATCTAAATATCAATTCGGACCAGACATGGAGTGTACCAACAGAGAGCTCTCCCTAAGTCCAAGACGAGGAAACCAGTGTAGATCTGGACATTTCTGTGGATTCACCCATACTTTATAATAGCCGTTCTTCAAGATTTTTCAATTGTAGGGACAATCGTATTTAAATAATAATTTATACTTCTCCATATACATCCAAGAGTAAATTCGTTAAAGAGACTGTAGGGCGTCTCCTCCTTACGTAGTCTCGTTCCATGTACAAGCGCACGATTTCCTTCGTCTTATTTATCTGATGCTCCAATCTCCTTTACAGAACCATACGTGTTTCCGAGACATTCCAAAACCTTGTGATAAACAGAATAGCTCATATCGTTTGCTTTAAAATCTTCGAATTTAAAGAAACTAGTATCGTTCAAAGTCATTGCTATTTATCCTTCAGGAAATAGTGACATCGGTGGCATCTTGACAACGTGCGAACACAACTCTCATTCTGCCAGTGACTTGAAAAATCCATGGTAAGATGTAATTCATGGGAAACTGGCAGCAAGCAGTAGGGAGTACTGTGTAGTGCTGTCCTCAGAACCGTACTCAGCAACATAGCACTCTGGGGTGAGCCCGATCATCGCTGTGTTACTGAACAGTCATTCTCTTTCTCTATCAAAATTAGACTTGTAATCAATGCATAGATCTACATTTTCTGTAATTGTACTTTATAATAATACTAATTGGAGAGTTCTCGGTAGGCCTACTGAGAAAGCTTTTCTTTGACTAAATTGACAACGTTTTTTATTAATGAAGATAAAATCTTCAATTTGAAAATAGTGTTAATAATACTTGGAGCTATGTTTTTATTACAATTTCATCATGATCTCATTGTAAAGTTTCATTGTTCGTGTTTTTAAATTGGAATTTCGTCCGTAGAAAATTAAAAAACATGCTCCTTTTCTGATGTTAAAATATCTGCGGCGTTTAATGTAGGGCCTACTGAAACATATTTTAAACCAATTCTAGACGTCCAAAAGAAGGAGATAAAATTGTTGGTATTTTACTGTAAATTATAATTGACCTACTCGTTCAACATTTAAGGGAGTTTAAACTTGAGTCTATATAATTTTGAATCCCACGGTAATGTGAACATTTGTAGATGTTCTGCGGCTCCATGATGGATAGAGCGGTGTGTAGTGGAGCAGTTATAATGTATTTTGAGAACGTTGTTGAAAGGGTTTGTTGTGTTTAATAAATTAAAATTGTGCATGTCAGCTGAGAAACAAGTGTGTGTATTCGCAGATGTTTCCTCTCGTAAATAACTTTTCTCATAACCATCTGTGAACACCTGATTGCCACAAAGTTGTTAGCCTAGAAATCATTGACAGAGCTACCAACTTGCTAGTATTAATAGGATTACTATGGCTGATAAGTTGGGCCTGGGGACAGAAGTTCGTAAGCTCAAGCTGGGACCTAGCTTTTCAAACAATAAATCTACATCTTTCCATACAATACGGTATGACTTCAAGCATGCAAATGTTGATCTCAGTAAAGTGGCGACTGTGGATGTTGGTTCAGGAAACCAGGTGACAGTGACAGTTCCTCATCTGGATGCTGCTGGTATATATCATACAGTATTTAAAGGTTCTCAACGTCCTTATCAGAAAGAAAGTCTGCTTATTATTGATAGAACAACTGGAGAGATAACACTGGAAAAGTTAAGTAATAATGTATAAGTTAAGAAGACTAGAATGGAGATGGTGCCGAAGGTTACTCCACCATTTCCTCATCCCAATTCTCGTGTTGCTTTTGAGATGCCTTCTAAGAATCTACCAGATAAACTTTCCGCCCCTCAGCAACGCCCAAAAATCAAAAAGAAAACTTCACCTAAATCTCATCAAACAGCACCTTCACTATCTGGATGCATTTCTCGTCACTCTCCTCTTCGCGCTTCACCTCCGTATCATACACATAGCCCAACCCGTCCACAGCACAAGTCGCCTCCACAAAGTAATCCTCCAAGGAGTGCTCCCGTGCCACCAAGCTTGCCAGTCATAGGAATGGATGATTCACCAAGTATCGGATTTGGAAATGCAGGAATTTTCGGTTCTCACTCACAACAGCAGTCGCAGCCGGAAATATCAAGGCCGTCTAGACATTCCCCTGAGTATGAAAACAGTCTACAATTGAACAAGATTTGTAGGTATTCTGCCATCATCTTCATGCGATTCTTCAAGTGGCAGTGGATCTACTGATAATGACAGTGAACCCGACATGAATCCCGTTGCAAGATACAATTATTCTCCCTTGAACAGTGTGAATGGTCATATGAATTGGACTGCTTCGCCCTCTTTGTCGATGCCCGATCATTTACTGAAAGAATATTTGCAGCTCTCAGAATCTGGTTCTGAGAGTGATTCATATTCTATTTCATTAACATCTATATGATTTTTATGTTCATGCAGAAATATCTCAAATGCTACATGGACAACAGGTGGCCAAATGTGTAAATGTTTTATGAAGAAGGAAAAAAAACACCTAGCTAGACGCAACTAACTTCCTTGTGCGAGATCATGACAAGTCACGAAGGTGGGAAAGTCGGTGATCGGCACAAGTTGTCTCTAGACAATGTTGCCTAAGTCACAGGAAGCCTACTCTGAAGGGGTCGAGAAGGTTCTCGTTAGAATATCCGGACCTGCCTTCCCCGACATTTTGAGCTCTCTAAAGACTGGATAAGCTCGCTCGCCATTTTGGTTCTCACATGCTCTCCTTTGGTAAGGAGAGTTTCTCTCTACGCTACGCTAGCAAACACGTGCAAAACTAACTTAATGCTAAATTACTTTTACATTATTAACAGTGAAAACGGTAATGTTAACATAAATACGTTGTAGTGTACCATGTGTATGTATATGTACTGTTTACTCGAGATGGCTGTTGTAAAGGTAAGATACGTGGACAATTTACCTTTTAATATACAAACTATATACTTTCTGGATAAATATGAGGAAAAGTACCTTACTAATAAAGGAGTTTTATTATTGTTATTGTTATTGTTATTATTATTATTATCATCTATATAAATAAATTTGTAGGGGATCCGCTGTCTGCAATTTCGTTTGCTTTGTCCATGCGTTAGATATTTGTCCGATTTAGATCAACTCAAGACCTTATAATTGGTTTTTAGCTTTCGTGTCTGTTTGTCCGTCTATTCCACCATCACGGCGAAACGGCTTGGTAGAACTCTACTAAACGTCATATATAGAGTATACTCATCTACGAGAAGGTTTATGTATGCATATGATTTAAAAATCACGAACAGACTGGGGGTTTATAGGAAAACCACAAGAGTTTCGTTCCATTTTTGCTTGTACTATTGATTTTCTGTGACATCCGTGGACTATATGTTGTTGCTTGTTGTTTTAAGGGGCCTAACATCGAAAGTCATCGGCCCACGACTATATGTGAAACGTCCCATCATTTTATGAGCGTAATTTCACTTACTCTTCGAATGACGGAGAAAATGGCTACTTCCTGCAGGTATCATGCTCTGCATTGAGTGACCGACAGACCGACAACGAACCTACCGGTTACCATGGCAACGTCTCTGGCTGCTTGCCAGCAGGGAAGTAACGTATTGCCATTCTCGCCAACATTCCTCTAAACTCCGCGTTGTTCCTTGCGTGGAAGGCGAGAGTGACGTCAAGTTGCTATTCTGCGCGATAGTTGCGAAATACCATTAGAAGTTACAAGCGTCTTCGAATAGCACTAAGGGTGGCTGTTAAAATTTGAAATGTACCGCGGAGTGCAGCCCATTATTTAACATCGTAAGGTGTTTTCTAGTATTTCTATAATTTTTATTCTATTTCTCTTCTACTTCTGTTTTACGCTTTCATTTCCTGCCTGTGCCTTGCCTCACCTCTTTAGGCTTAAGTAATAACACCGTACAACTAAAGGAGGCAGTGTGAAACTGGACAAATTGGAGAGCGCTAATTCACAGAATCGCCGATGGTCTGATTCGACTGAATGGATGACATCATCATCAATAACACCGTAAGTCATCTTCCTTTCTGCTTACCTAAGAATCCCTGCACCTTATTTCTCCTCTGCTACCGCCTGTAGATTTTCTTTTCAGGTTAATTGATGGCTAAAGGTAAGTTGTATCACAAAACAGATACCTCAATCGCAGTTCAATTTGGAGAGATCTACAACTTTGTTCCTACGATATTTTGTCGTATCTCGAGCCCATTGACGATATTGCATCCAAATTGCCTTGGGCGATTTGGTGGAATATATTCATTCATTAGATTCTGTGTATTAATGTAACATTCGACAATTTTAGCATAGGACTGCAGTATGGTCGCAGCCCACCAACGTGGAAGACCTAAGCCACCTTAGAAGAGGTAAGGCACTTTCTGTTAGGGGTTGTTAAACAATTATGTCATAAATGCACTTAGCCAGCTATTGCCTGGAAACATCCACCCGCTGCACCTTGGGAACTGTCCTTTAGCACACCTTGAGAACATTCTTTCGTAAATTTTCCTCGCATCTGTGTTAGACAGAGAAACTTAAGATATACGAAAAGGACAGAGGATAGCTGAAATTTTGGAATTAGACGAGTAAACCCCGTAAAAAATGGCGCAACCAATCAAATTTCTCCATTCCTAACCGCCGAAATTCCCGCTGGGAATATTTGAGTCCATCTCATGAGTTTCTGAAAGATTGCACATGAGTTAGGATTCTAATAAGTATATTAGAGGGAAGATGACTTTTGGTAGACCCAGTTAAATTAATTACAACGTAGGTGGCATAATAATTATTGTGCGTAACTGATCACGTGTGTTACGTGTTACTTCGTCGCGTAGTAATAAGTGTGGGATATAATCTTCAGAAAATAAAGTTATTTAAGTAGATTTTTAAAGACAGTGCTTTTAAACAACATACCACAAATGCATGGATACGTCATGCTTAATCATTTTCAAAGAGGGTCGATTACAGTATCGGCAGAGTGCAAGGATAACGCTGGGAAACCAAAGGACACCGTGATAGGTACAGAGTGATAATGACTAATAGGGAACCATAAAAAAGGAAAAGGCAACATAGACGAATTTCAACAAACTATGAGAAGAATGTATTTAGAATCAGAGAAGTATATCAATTCATTTTAGAACAAGAACCTTGAAAAAACAAAGGTGTTTTAATAAGATATGAAATTTATCAACAGAGATCACACGATCAAGAAAATCGGCCACAATAAAATACCTCAAAGCTAAGTTAAAATCACGTCCATCCATCGGAAATGCCCAATAAAAGAGAATTTTACCCTAAGAAGACAAACAGGGGAAGGAAAGGGAGAGGTCGGGAGAGAGAGGCATCTGAAGTTTATTACAGTAGAAATGAAAATGAACCACTTGAACAGGGTTCATTGGTTTAAGTTTTGTGAATTTAAATAGAACACAAGTCTTTGACCACATCTTCACGCACAATGTGTTCAACGAAGTTAATTCTTAAATAAACAGATGTTTAGTTCACACAATGAAAGAGCGAACACAATGCATGGTAAAGAAGAAGATTAAGAGTTCTGGGGGGGGAGGACATCCTTCGTCGACTGCAGTGACTCTAACGATGGTTTATACCACTGCATAAGTCTTAAAGTCCGTTTGACATCCGCACACCAAACTAACACGGCGATTTATAGTCGCTTGAAAACGTGTCTAGACAGGTGGACTGAGTGGTGCTCGAATTGAGGTTTCACCTCAGGACCCATCTTACAAGTTCAGCATCGTACTACTGTATCTTCTTCTCGCACCTCGCCGAGAGGATTGTCGAGCTTTCTGCCTTTTCCACCAGTGGTCTCCATCGGATAGCGTAGAGCAGCTAATTGATCTACGTGCATCGCAATGTATCGCTATGCAGTCACCACCACCATCTACAACTTCTGTTGCATCCGTCACTCTTGTCTCCGCCACCGTAGCCTAGCATGCTGCTATCATGTCCTCCTTCGCACATCCCAAATACCAGGCGAGATTTCTACCACGAGTTTCATCTCAAACGTGGGACTTCAACAGTCTTCAGTATAAACGTTCTGCCTAGACCACCCCTCCTGAAGATGCAAAACAAATCCGGCGCGTAGCGGTCAGTCCAATAGATACTCATCAAGTTAACCTTGATCAATCTCCAACCCTCTGCATGGAAACTGCACCTGAACGACCTCTTCCTCCTCCCAGTGAATCATTTCCAGTCTCAGGAGCCCGCCGTCCTCACAACAATTCACGCTCTCTCCGGACCCCACCAAATGGTACCTACGTCTATCTCCTTGAGAAACCAGCTCAGCAATTCCGCTCTCCTCGCAACATCCTTTCCACCCTCCTCCAGTTCAATATGCGCCGAGAAGAAATAGCAGACATACGGCCAAACACAAACGGTATTGTCATCAAGTTGAATGCAGACCTCGCCGCCTAAATACTCACTATGTCCATCGGCGACTGGGTTCCGCCGCTCCTTTCAAGCTTCTCTCTCAACCAGTGCTCAAGACTCCGTCCCCGCCTCCAAGACGTAGCCTTTTCAGCTGTGAGGTATGTGGTATAGATCCAGCCATCACCGAGGAAGTCATCACTGAATTACACTCCGAAGGTATCCCAGCTCGTAAAGCCTTCCGAATACGGAACGCAGCAGAACCAACTTACATGATGCGAATTCTACTGCCTACCACCGCAGATCTTGACAGAATACTAGCTTCGGGTGTGTCCATCTACCGCCGCCATTACAAAGTTGAATCTTCCCGTGCACCCCCGCCGCAACCTACTCACTGCGAAAGATGTTTGACATACAACTCTCACAGCACCAACCAGTGACTAGCTCGGAATCGAAAGTGCGGGCACTGTCTACAAAAACATCCAACCTACAAGTGCCCTAACACTGTGCAACCCCCTGTCTGTAACTCCTGTGGAGAAGCACACCCGACCTACGCCCGGAGTTGTAAATCTCGTCCCACCCCTCCTGATAATCCCGGACTCGTTGCGCCTCACCGCACATTTAATTCACTTAGCAGTCCTAGTAGTTCTCTTTTCCCTTCTCCTACCGTCGAGGATTTAATCCGATTCATCACTATAGCCCTATACAATATTCACCCCTACCACCGTCCTCTCGTTCTAACGCACCTACAAGCTGCTGCAAACCAAACCCTCAATGACCACTTTCAGACTTCACATTCCGGCCTAAATACTCAGTTCTATTTCACCCCCTCAGAAACTCTTGTCTGAACCCTGTCGCTCATCCCTCGTCCCTACCACTGATTTTCCTCTTCAATGTACATTGAATCATCCAGTGAACTACGGCACTTCGATAGGGAAGAAAGCCACATCACATTGTCAGCAATTTGCAATCACATTTTGCTCTCCAGAAGGATCATCCATAATCTTCTAACTACTCTATATTACTCACTTCTTTAAATCATGTTATGTATATGCATACTTTATGTAAAAGCACTCACCCGTCAGACCAACCAAAAAAATGATGAAATAAACAAAATAAATAAACACCCTAATAAAGCAACATTAGGCAAGATGCCGCCCCCTCCCATATCAACCTCAAATTCCTCCACCCTATTTTACTCACCTTCTTCCTCCCGTGCAACTCCCTTAACCCCCATATCTCCTGGCCAGAGAGAGGGCGTTACCCTCTAGGTGGCCCGCCCCTCTCCTTGAGGAAGGGGAATGAAAACGTTAATAGATAGATAGATAGAGTTCAGGGCATCTCCAATCTCCGCAACTTTTTTTTTTTTTTTTTTTTTTGCTCGGCAGGGTGGCTAGTCATCTTTAACTACAGCTCCCGCCAACCTCAAGCCAGCATATAGGCTGACTCCGCACTGGCAGTAGGCTTACCCATTTAAGATCCTCTCTTTTCCTACCAGAATGATCACCACCACTACCAACACAACCTCCATCCGCATCTGTCCTTTCGTTTCTCTTACCTCCTCTACGTCTTCTCATCCTTCTTCGATCATGTCCTTTTTCTCCTAACGCCACCGAACCACCCTAGTCATCTTCCACCGCTTCAAGATGAACTTGCCACGCCACCAGTTACAACTGCCGATGCATCTCTATACCTCCGATGCCCAGTCATCTTCAACGTCAGTCGCATCAAGACGCACCTGCCACATCACCAGTTACGACTGCTGACGCACCTCCACCATCGCCACCAGCGCCAACTCCGTTTCAGCCAGGCATATATAGCTGCGTTATCCGCAGTGTAGACCCTTCCATCTCAGTATCTGCCATCCTACGAGAACTCCACGCATCCCGGCACGCAGAGCTTTTCGTATTAAGAACCCCACTGGACCCACATTCTTGGTTCGATTTCACCTACCTACAGAAGCAGACGTCCGCCATCTTCTCATCAACGAAGTGCATCTCTTTAGACATCGACATAGAGTTGAACCCTCACGCTCCCCTCCTCGAACATCTCGACCCACATGACGTCGCACCCGGCCAGCCCCTCCTCCACAATATCGATCTTCTGTTCGCCTTCTCCTCTCTCCATTTGTTCTTTCCGCCGCATTTGCAAGCTGCACTTCTCAGACTCTTCACCATTTCTTTAAACCAGATCGCCGCCACACTCCTCCCCAATCAACTGCACCCTGGCACTCTTGTATAACCCCACTCATTTTCTACGCATCCTCTCTCACAAATCCCCTATCATTCCTAACACCATAGCCCCATTACCCATCTTTCTCATCTACAACACCGAACATTCTCTTCACTTCTCCCGGCCCGAGACAGAGCGTAACTCTCTAGGGGCCCGCCGCGCCCTTCGGGAGGGGAATGAAAACTTCTCAAGAAGAAGAAGAGTCCTAGTCCAAGCCTGAAGGGCGAAACGGGAGTCAAGCTCCCTGCTTTTGATGCTTAAATAAACATTTTTAGCTCACCCACTCCTCGCACAGTGATGAATTCCAGATGGACGGATATTTAAGGAGTACATGTGAAAACACGCACTTGAACCGGAGCCCGTCCACACTAGACCGCTATCAAAGCTGGACTGATTATTGAGGACAACAGTTCGAGTTTTTATAGGAGGGAAAAAGGAATGTCCTAGTAGGAAAGGAAGCATGGAGGAGCATCGAGAAAGTTCGCTGACGTCTCAAGTCACATGGTCGAAGAGCCGATGCACGTAGAACATGTTTAGTATGAAGCTGGAAGGCGAAGATCACGGGTGCATGAGGCTGATGAGCAGGTACAGAACTATTTCTTCTTCCTTTTATTTTTTATTTGAGGGGGCACGTTACACGTGTGAATAGCTGAAGTAACAACAGTACCGCCATCAAGCAAATGGCCGATGTTAGTTTAATTGAACCAACGCCAAGTGAATTATACAAAACGGTGCGATCGTACTCATACATTCAACTCCGTACCGTGATACAATAAAAATAAGGAACCACGGACTCCGGTTAATAAATTAATGAAGCCATTGGATTAATATTATACTCTCCGTAATATCACCGGAAGTTGAGATTGAATCACGTAGTCGGAACGAAGGTTTATAACAGACGTGAAACGAACCAGGGAGACACTTTGAATCGGCACTTTTTCGTTGATACCTCTTCGCCATCAGCACTTCTCGTGAGTACACTTCAACCGTTCACTTCCATCAGTCGAGCAGTTGAGTTCGGTCCATAAGTGAAGTCCATCGTGCAGTACAGTGCGGGTGCGTGTTCAACCGAATTCGAGGGAACGCCAAGTGACCGACTACTCAGATCTTTCAACAAGATAATTGAAAAATGTATGTGAATATTCATAAACTATATTTATTCACTCGCCGTAGAGAAAATAGCGAAATTCGCGCACTCGGGCGTCGCAGCGCGACTCCTCTCATACCAGCAATAAAAATTGTCTCTCATAAAAGTTCGTCCTGCGAGTATATCCGGCAGAAAAAGAACATTGAAAAGTGGCAATCTGACAACACTGTAACCACATGTAGGGCAACTACCTCTGTCAGCACGTATTAGTTGTGCTCTACAGGTGGTGCAGTGGATAGAGTTTTGGGTTAGCATGCAGGAGGTCGAGGGTTCGATACTGGATTGAGGCGCACTTTTTAGATGCTAATTTCCATCGGACATTACATACTTTAATACAGTAAGACACCGTTTCTGTCCGCCTCTGTGGTGTAGTGGTTAGCGTGATTAGCTGCCACCCCCGGAGGCCCGGGTTCGATTCCCGGCTCTGCCACGAAATTTGAAAAGTGGTACGAGGGCTGGAACGGGGTCCACTCAGCCTCGGGAGGTCAACTGAGTAGAGGTGGGTTCGATTCCCACCTCAGCCATCCTGGAAGTGGTTTTCCGTGGTTTCCCACTTCTCCTCCAGGCGAATGCCGGGATGGTACCTAACTTAAGGCCACGGCCGCTTCCTTCCCTCTTCCTTGCCTATCCCTTCCAATCTTCCCATCCCTCCACAAGGCCCCTGTTCAGCATAGCAGGTGAGGCCGCCTGGGCGAGGTACTGGTCATACTCCCCAGTTGTATCCCCCGACCACGAGTCTGAAGCTCCAGGACACTGCCCTTGAGGCGGTAGAGGTGGGATCCCTCGCCGAGTCCGAGGGAAAAGCCGAACCTGGAGGGTAAACAGATGATGATGATGATGAAGACACCGTTTCTTAGGTCACATGTATCCTACATTTACAAAATTTAGTAACACTGAACACGTTGTAACGCATCTAGTAGATGAAGTGGTGTGAATAAATTCACGCCCACGACGTGGAAAGGGAGTCTTTCAAAGCTGACCAATGAAAACGAATGTTCGTGCATTTCTAGGATCGTAGTGTGTAAGTGCAAATGATTTCTAGAGGACCCGCTGCAATCGCTGTTGGCGATTAAGATACCAGGTACAATACCACCTGGACTACATTTACAAAATAAAAAACACGCCTCAAACCAGGATCGACCCCTCGACCTGCTGCATGCTAACCCAATACTCTATCCACTGCACCAACTATACAGCGCGACTTATATGTACTGACAGAGGTAGTTACCCTACACGTGGTTACAGTGTTGCCAGATTGCCACTCTTCAACGTCCTTTTTCTCCCTGATATACTCGCAGGACGAACTTTTGTGAGAGACATTTTTTTATTGCTGGAATGTGATGAGTCGCGCTGTGACGCCCGAGTGCGCGAATTTCGTTTCATCCTGTATATGGGGCTTATTACACAAGGCAGCCAGAGACCGGCAGCCACAGTTTAGTTACGTATAGCCACGTGCTACTGTGCACTGTTTTCTTGACGGCAAGTGGAAGTGCGCTATGGATAAAATAAGTGCTACTGGACGTGCAGAGAAAGGAGAAAAGAAGAAACAGGAACAACTTTTGAAAGAGTGTCAAACGTTCAGACTCAAAACTGAACACTGAAAATTTCATCTGTGAAATAGAAAGACGTCCGCCTCTGTGGTGTAGTGGTTAGCGTGATTAGCTGCCACCCCCGGAGGCCCGGGTTCGATTCCCGGCTCTGCCACGAAATTTGAAAAGTGGTACGAGGGCTGGAACGGGGTCCACTCAGCCTCGGGAGGTCAACTGAGTAGAGGTGGGTTCGATTCCCACCTCAGCCATCCTGGAAGTGGTTTTCCGTGGTTTTCCACTTCTCCTCCAGGCGAATGCCGGGATGGTACCTAACTTAAGGCCACGGCCGCTTCCTTCCCTCTTCCTTGCCCATCCCTTCCAATCTTCCCATCCCTCCACAAGGCCCCTGTTCAGCATTGCAGGTGAGGCCGCCTAGGCGAGGTACTGGTCATACTCCCCAGTTGTATCCCCCGACCAAGAGTCTGAAGCTCCAGGACACTGCCCTTGAGGCGGTAGAGGTGGGATCCCTCGCTGAGTCCGAGGGAAAAACCGAACCTGGAGGGTACACAGATGATGATGATGATGATGATGAAATAGAAAGATGCTCAAAAGAGTATAGTACAACCATTTAGATTGTCTTCAAGATAGAATAGGATGCACATGCATCTTTCTTTTCCTTCTCCTCCTCTTCTTCATCAACAGTACAAGGAGAAGCATATACTCATCACTCATCTAACTAGTCAGTTTATAAACTAACTTAATAATCGAACTCACGAACACTCGTGTCTTCATCACTGGTCAAACAGACACTGAGCAACATGGAAGTGTCTGGCTGCTCCACAGGTCTCTCGGCTCAAGACAGGTCGGGCAGCCATGGCTGTGTAAAAAGGCCCTCAGTAGAGGACTTCCTAAACGTAATTACTTGCTATTGACTAGGACAGTGTTGATATCATGAGTCAATGGGACAAATACAAGTAGCCGGTTTAACACAGTAAGGGGGACATAATAACATTCTGCAAAGGCCAACGGAATATTAAGCAGGTAAAGAGGGAGCAGTTTGGTAAATCCCTTGTGTGGTCACCTGTACTTTAAGTGCGCGAGCATGTCCTTAAGCTCCTTTGACCAAACCAGCAGAGGACAATGAACGGTAACAGGAAGAGTGAGAGTAATTCCCAGCCAGCCGTCAGAAAAGGTAGCAGATTTGAAGGAGATTTTAAGAGGGCCTATTTGCCGCATATCAGACCAGCTGATAGGAAATTAGGTAAATATGGGACAGTGTCACAAATTATGCTGATAGAACGAGGTCATCCCCAGGAGTGTGTTAGAATAAACAACAATATGAGAGCTTAAATTAAGTTGAATAAGACTGTTTCGCGTGTATAAATAAGTTGTTTGTCATGAATGTAGAATGTGCCAAGTTGGATATACACCAGTCTTCACGATGACGACGTTAATCTTTGATATGGATTAGACCCAAGGAAGGTGCCATGGATCGCATGGGATAGCCTGACTGATGTAGCTTGGAAATGTAAGTACCAGATCATTGAAATGTTGTTTTAATTAATGTGTAAATACGTAACTATAGCCGTGACCATGCTGTCATCCGTTAGAGATAATTATGCCTATTTTGCTTAATTTTAGGGCTTCGTGGACGACAGCTAATATTGCTTTTAGGTCACGTAATATGAATTGTGAACATGGCGTGAATTAATGTTAAGGGCCCAACATTAAATCATCTATTTGCTTAACGCGTATTGATTTCACTGTGTGGAAGGTGATGGAATGTCTACTGTATCGTTTAAATGATCTAAATTTATATCTATCCGTGTCCATAATTTTAATTTATATTGAGAATAATAATAATAAGAGGTCAAATAATAACAATAATAATAATATGTTGTGTTGCGAATGATAATTTTATAATGATGGATCGCAACAATAATAATGATAATTGTCAATGCCGTTGCTATTTGTATAAGTGATTTAACTGACTCTCAGTTGTAATTTTAAGAGGTTTCGAACATAACGTCGGAATAGGTGGATATTGATATCCCTGAGAGGATCCGTCATTTGTTTGAGCATGCAAAAATAAAATAATTGGGAAGTTGTAAGAAATAAATTAGAAATGTGTTGGACTGTTTGCGTAACACTGAGTAGAACTAATATAGTTCCGATCGGATGTGTAGAAGTGAGTTGAGGTCTGATATAAATGAAAATGTCGAGCAACAAACAAAAAATATAAGAAAGAATGAAATCCCCGCCGCCTCTGTGGTGTAGTGGTTAGCGTGATTAGCTGCCACCCCCGGAGGTCCGGGTTCGATTCCCGGCTCTACCACGAAATTTGAAAAGTGGTACGAGGGCTGGAACGGGGTCCACTCAGCCTCGGGAGGTCAACTGAGTAGAGGCGGGTTCGATTCCCACCTCAGCCATCCTCGAAGTGGTTTTCCGTGCTTTCCCACTTCACCTCCAGGCAAATGCCGGGATGGTACCTATCTTAAGGCCACGGCCGCTTCCTTCCCTCATCCTTGCCTATCCCTTCCAATCTTCCCATCCCCCTACTAGGCCCCTGTTCACTATAGCAGGTGAGGCCGCCTGGGCGAGGTACTGGTCATACTCCCCAGTTGTATCCCCCGACCAAGAGTCTGAAGCTCCAGGACACTGCCCTTGAGGCGGTAGAGGTGGGATCCCTCGCTCAGTCCGAGGGAAAAGCCGAACCTGGAGGGTAAACAGATGATGATGATGATGATGAAATCCCCGCAAGAGGAGGAAATAATACTTTGAGGAACCAGTAGAAATGACCCGGGCTAACAAGCGATGAGCTAGTGAATAAATGTCTTCGAATAAAGAAAGAATATTAATGAAGCTTCGATGAAATAAGAAGCGAAAAATAAAAATCTACGTGAGAATAAGAAATGAAATAAATAGGGACTAGCCGCTATGTAATAGATATAGGCAGAAGTCTGCTTAAAAAATCCTCGAATACATGAGATAAAACCGCCGTACTCACATCCAGACGCACTCTGAGTATTTAATCCATATTGATTGGATTCCAGATGGTGTATTCTGAGTTAAATTGATGCCCAATTATTTTATATTCTAAAATTACACCTGTGAATAAAAATAATAATGTTAATAATAATAATAATAATAATCCATGACACAGTAACATTTTTATTACGGAGGTTAAATAATGTTTATTTATTTCTGTCCAGGAATTTTGACTGACTTTTCATTCGTAATTTTTGTCATGGAAGGATGAGTAGTGGATAAGTTATGAGGATCTCTTCAGACGGACGTATTTTCAGGCCTATTAATTCTTGAATCTGTTTTCCTTTGATGTTGAAGATAAGCGATCTTTCGGGCTTGTTTAAATTATTAGAGTGATCATGATATGACGAAATTGGACTAGGTCACGCACACCATCCACGGTGAGATATTACCACAGTCATTGTGACGAGGGAAATACGTAGAACTTTTGGCGACATTCACTCATTTGAATGACAGGTGCCTTGAGCGTCTGAGATAGAAGTTGCACTCAATTTTGTACGTGACCTTCCTGCTTGATGTAAATACTATAGGTTAGATATGATAGGATGTCTTCTATTTCAGGTGTGTATTTAGATGGTAGAATGAGAATAACTGAGGTTTAGCTGCCTGTTTCATTTTGTCAATTAGTTTATTTTATTTCGTCAACGTGTGAGGATTCACCCACGCTTTAATGTAAATATGAGGTCAGTAACCTTAGGGAAGGAAGACAGCTTGGTTACATCCTTAAAACAACATTTCGCTTACAGTCCAAGCAAATTGCAACTTAATAATTAAGTCACTGAACAGTCCTCTGTAGAATTGTAAATAAGTAGGGCTGTAAGTTTAAAGCAGTAGACTTAAGACATTTGTTTATATTTGGGGATAAAGGTATGCGAATCATGCAAACCCGGTAGGGTTAAACATTTGAATGTGTATGATAATATGTAATTGTTAGGCAGGTCTGTTCAGTTGATTTCTTTATGTGAATTTATAACTTAGGGAATCCAATGCGACAACACAGCGATCATGAAATGCTCATGGATAAAATTTTGTTTGTGTATCCTTCCGATACCAGATCATGAAAGGTCAGTTGAGACCATATTTACTGTTATGCTAATAATAATAATAATAATAATAATAATAATAATAATAATAATAATAATAATGTCCGCCTCTGTGGTGTAGTGGTTAGCGTGATTAGCTGCCACCCCTGGAGGCCCGGGTTCGATTCCAGGCTCTGCCACGAAATTTGAAAAGTGGTATGAGGGCTGGAACGGGGTCCACTCAGCCTCGGGAGGTCAACTGAGTAGAGGTGGGTTCGATTCCCATCTCAGCCATCCTGGAAGTGGTTTTCCGTGGTTTCCCACTTCTCCTCCAGGCGAATGCCGGGATGGTACCTAACATAAGGCCACGGCCGCTTCCTTCCCTCTTCCTTGCCTATCCCTTCCAATCTTCCCATCCCACTAAAGGCCCCTGTTCAGCATAGCAGGTGAGGCCGCCTGGACGAGGTACTGGTCATTCTCCCCAGTTGTATCCCCGACCAAGAGTCTGAAGCTCCAGGACACTGCCCTTGAGGCGGTAGAGGTGGGATCCCTCGCTGTGTCCGAGGGAAAAGCCGACCCTGGAGGGTAAACAGATGATGATGATGATGATGATGATGATGATGATGATGATGATGATGATAATAATAATAATGTAACAGGGATCAGTAAACTCCCAAACTCAAGTGTGTTCTCAGGAAACTCCTAATTATTTATCGGAGCAGTGCCAAATCACATAAGTCAATGTAATTCCTTTTATGATTTTAATTTTTGATATCTTCCAAATAAACTAAATAGGGTATAACTTTAACACTGCTCAGAGTTCTCTCATGTAATACAATTATTGTATTTGGCATTACAGATAAAGGTAACTGGGTTACGTCAGTCATTAGTTAATATTGCGCGCCTGTGCTGTCAATAATTAATTTCAGTTTAATTAATCGGTTATGGAAAAGTCTTTCTTATTTCGTAACCGAACTATTGATAGCTATTTTACAGTCCGAGTCCATTTTATGATTTTATTTGCCTACTAAATTGTTTGATTTTTAATTAATTTCGATTTGAATAAATTAAACTGAGTAAAAATTTTAAACTGGTCCATTATAATTAGTAGTGTTAGTACCCGTAGTACTTAGTATCCTTATATACCAGAAGAAGAATACCGAACCGATCGCGCCCTAAGCAAATGAGACTCTCAAAGCGATAAGTATAGCTTATTACAGAGCGCCGTGGCAGAAGACTGATAGAGAAGATTACCGCTGATTCGACATTCCTAAGAGTACAATATATACAGCTGCATTTCGCAATTTTAAGTTAATTTTGTGCTTTTGACACGTATATGATATGGTTTGACATACTTATAGGAAAGATAGAATCGTCAAATTCGGTACCCACATTGACACGACCGGTGAACATATGTCAGCCAAACTTTATGATTCAAGCTGACACATAAGTATCCGAAAAAAAGTTATATGTGAACACTGGACCAAAATTTCGCCCCATTCCATGTTTCTAACTCAGTCAAACTCATAAATATAGAGATACGAGAAAATGTCGCAAGACCAGCCATGTAGAAGACTAAAAGAGGCGTCTGACGGCAGAATCCGTTTCTTGATATGACGTACCGTTTAAAGGCAGTAAATCTTGAAATGAAGGTCAGCACTTATTAACAAGCCCTAGCTTATCTATATCAATAAATTTCTAGGGGGTCCGCTGTCTGTACTCTCGTTGTTTGTTTGTTTGTTTGTTTTTGCCAATTTTTTGGATATTTATGCGATTTGGGTCAACTCAAGGTGGTATAAGTGGTTTTTAGCTTTCATGTCTGTTTGCCCGTCTGTTCCACCATCATGGCGAAGCGGCTTGATAGATCTCTACCAAACTTCATATTTGGAGCATACTTATCCAGAGGAAGGTTTAGATATGTAGGTCGTATATGATTTTAAGCCGCCTCTGTGGTGTAGTGGTTAGCGTGATTAGCTGCCACCCCCGGAGGTCCGGGTTCGATTCCCGGCTCTGCCACGAAATTTGAAAAGTGGTACGAGGGCTGGAACGGGGTCCACTCAGCCTCGGGAGGTCAACTGAGTAGAGGTGGGTTCGATTCCCATCTCAGCCATCCTCGAAGTGGTTTTCCGTGGTTTCCCACTTCTCCTCCAGGCGAATGCCGGGATGGTACCTATCTCAAGGCCACGGCCGCTTCCTTCCCTCTTCCTTGCCTATCCTATCCAATCTTCCCATCCCTCCACAAGGCCCCTGTTCAGCATAGCAGGTGAGGCCGCCTGGGCGAGGTACTGGTCATACTCCCCAGTTGTATCCCCCGACCAAGAGTCTGAAGCTCCAGGACACTGCCCTTGAGGCGGTAGAGGTGGGATCCCTCGCTAAGTCCGAGGGAAAAACCGAACCTGGAGGGTAAACAGATGATGATGATGATGATGATATGATTTTAAAATCACTGAATATAATTGGGATTTATAGGACAACAAATGTCTTCCATTCTATTTTAATTGATTTTCTGTAAAATCCGTGAACTTCAGTATATGTGAAACTTCCCTTCATATTAAACAACTTGTGTTATATACATAATTTCGTTTTGTCACTGGAGACTCTTTCCTTTGAGTGAAGATTTCAAATGTATAATATTTTGGCCCCGGAAAATATCGTAGTATGAAGGTAACTGTTGGGGATTCGAGATGAACAGATAAAGACGCTACTTCCCGTGAGAGACATATCTTTGGATATCCTTTGTTATATATGATCTGAACGGTAGCCATTTTGTTAAATAAGTAGTTGAATAAAAAAGTGTGTTACGTAAGATAAACGGTAACTTATTCCCCATCTAATTATAACATGTATTTTCCCCACCTATTCACAACATTTACTTTGGTGCCGAAACCCGGGAACATTTCATTTCAATATACGGACCACATACCCACGAGAAGACAGGTATTGCACAGAATTACACGAAAATACGATGTGTGAAGTGTAGTGAATTGATGTATGGTACCCTGGGAAATCATCACTAGACCTCACGAAAGAAGACGGCTATTGACGGAAATTACCAACGTATGAGGATACCTACAGTATTAGACTACAATATTTGGGGAATATTTTTAGGTATACGAAAGGTTAGCATGAACATTTTGAAGTTTTCGCATGACTGATAGAAATATTTTGTTAACTATAAACTTTATAACCTATCGTCATAAAGGATAGTAATTTCGTATCTCATTTGTTATCAAATCACTGCCACACTAGACGCTTCCAACTACATGCTTGTGCCATCTACCAGCAATAACTAAACTACGTTGTATTACACGACGAGACTGTTAAGACTTCAAGAGAATGACACACTCTGCGGGCCACTACGATGTACTACTCACGTAAACAACAGACCCAGCGGCCGAGCACCTGTCAATCAGGATTTATTACACGGCCATTATGGCAAATACAGAAGATGCAGCCGCTAGACTTCCTGACTCGACCGCAACAATTTACAACTTGAAAAGAAAGAGGACAAGAGAAAGGAATAACGTTACTCTGTTCCTCACGGCTATTGACAGCTTTACGAGAGAGACATCCATTAACGATTACCAGTATTACCGAGATCGACTCCAGGAATCTTTATCACATTTAACGCAGCTGGATGACTCAATTCATGATCTTCTGTCAGATTCGGAGTTTATTTCTGACGTACCTACCTGCGATGATTATATTGACAAAGTAAAACGTGGTATTCAAAAGGCTAGTTTGGAGATAGAAAATAAACTGTCCACTGTCCACTACCACTGCAGAACTGGCATTGAACAGTACCCCTATTTCAACGTCTGACGCAGCAATGACTCACACTGTTAAACTTCCAACTTAGACTACAACCATTCGCAGGCAACGTAGAAACGTGGATGCCCTTCTGGGAAAAATTTGAATCGTTTGTTGATAAAAACCCTACCCTCTCGACAATAAGCAAGCACATTTTCCTGCGCAGCTACCTCGAGGAGAGCCTAAGATGGTTGTCGACGATATCGCTGTGACTGCATCTACGTACGAAGACACACAAAAAATACTAATGGCAAGGTACGGAAATAAAAGCAGAATTATTCAGGCGCACATCGATTATTTGGAAGAAATTAAACAAATATCACGTGTTTCACCTGAATCACTCAACTCTACCTACATAGAATGTAACCGGCGCATTCGTTCATTACAGGCCCTAGGTGAAAATGTCAACGGATGTGGACGAATGCTAGCTCCAACAATTCTCCGAGCCTTTTCTGACGACATTTGTACTCGGTGGATAATTCATTCCAAAAGAAACGAGATCCCGGAGTCTGACATCATACAATTAATGGAATGGATTTCCTAGGAGAAGATGTGGAAGGCGCTCTTGTTACACAGAAGATTCGAGGAGAGTCCCTAAGCTCTAGTAATGTTTTACCAACTATAGCCGCATTTGAAGTTCATTCTAGGACAAAGGGCCCCACAAAAAGAATAAACCATCCGATGATCTATCCTTCGTATTCTGTGAACAACGGGGTCATTGGGGTCAAGATCGCAAAACGATAACTATCGTATACGATCGAATCCAGAAAGTGAAATCAAATAACCGTTCTTTTCTTTGTTTAAATCCTGGGCACACAATTTCAAAGTGCAGCAAGAAAGGAAAAGCACAGTGTACCAAATGTAAGAAATCACACCATAGGGCAATTTGTGACAAAAATGAGAAGATTTTATCTGCTCCGCCTTCTCAAACTGCCGTAGGCGGGGGGGTGGGGGAGTTAAATGTTATGTCACCCACTTTTACTTATTTGCAAACAGCTCAGATGTGGATTACTGGTCCAATGGGTTTAACCGGAGTCACTCGCTGTGTTCTCGATGCAGGCAGTCGGTTAAGCTTTATCGCCAAATCACTGGTAGATGATCTTCAGCTAGAGGTAATCAGGCAACAAGAACTAACTGTATGTGCATTTGAGTCAAAGCCAACGACTTCAAACAAGCGGAAACTTGTTCGATTGAATTTGAAAGGAGCCTGGACGAACACTACTGTTTCTCTTTCTGCTTTCGAAAGTCCTCGCGTTCTCTTGCCGCAGCCATGTGTTCCGCGAAACGTCACCGTATTGACACACGCTCGGAAGCTACAGTTGGCAGATCCTAAAACCGCCTCACATGAAGGCCTCTCCGTTGAAATCCTTATCGGTAGTGATCACTACAGGAAGATAATTAGAGATGTTGAGCTACATTCAGAAACAACAAGTGGAAGAAGTGGATACAGCGAGACCGATCGACGTCATGTACTACCTCCCACATCAAGCCGTAAAGAAAGAAATGTGTAGGACGACCAAGAGAAGAATAGTATTCGATGCCTCGGCTCATCAGGCTAATCCACACTCTCTGAATGACATGCTTGAAATGGGACCTAATCTCTTACCATAGACCCTCGCCATTCTCCTAAGTTTCAGACTTTACCAACGTGCAGTCATCGCTGATATATAACAGGCATTCCTTCAGTTAGTTCTCGATGAGAAAGACAGAGGCCTTACCAGATTTCTGTGGTACAAAGTGACTCAGAACGAAGGACATTATCGCACTACGAATGGCATCATTACTTACCGTTTCACTCGGTTTTCCCTGTCCGACTCGTTAGCTGAACGGTACTGGCCTTCGGTTCATAGGGTCCCGAGTGCGATTCCCGGCCGGGTCAGGTATTTTAATCTTCATTGGTTAATTCCAATGGCCCGGGGGCTGGGTGTTTGTGCTGTTCCCAACGTCCCTGCAACTCACACACCACACATAACACTGGCCTCCACCACAATAACACGCAGTTCCCTACACATGGAAGATGCCGCCCACCCTCATCGGAGGGTTTGCCTTACAAGGGCTGCACTCGGCTAGAAATAGCCACACGAAATTAAATAAATTAAAATTAAAAATCGGTTTTCCCTTAGGCCTAACGTGCAGCCCATTCCTACTCTCTGAAACTATCAGGGAACATGCGGACAAACAGGACTATCATTTCCCAACACTGCATCATTAATCAACAGGAACACCTTAATGGACGACATCCTTATTGGAACGAGCGATGACATCAAGGTGATCACGATTTTCTATGAACTCACCGCCTTGATGAAGGTCACTGGCCTCCCCCTCGCAAAAATGGGCTACTAATTCGTTTGAGCTGCGACACACCTAGAAGGCCGAAAGAAGAGACAGTATACCACAGACCCAAGTTCTAGGCATGAACTGGTGCACTTCAGGCGATTGTTTTTCGATAAATACGGACGAAATCCTGCGCAAAATTTCAAATGGACCAACGACCAAGATACAGATTTTGAAGATCGCGAGCAGCTTTTACGACCCACTTGGCTTGTTAACACCGGTGTCACTCATCCGGAAGCGAATATTTTAGGGTACTTGGTGTCGGGGTGTTCACTGGAATGAACGCTGTCGCGTACCTTTAAGAGAGTCCCATCTACTCCCAGAGTCCAGGCTACTCCCGCCGTTTACCCGCGCCTGGCCACATTAAGATAGGCAGGGCTACGCTTTGAGCGATTACAGCTGTCGCGTACCTGTTACCTTCCGATCTTGCTGCTCAGTGGCAAATATTGATATCAAGTGTCTCTTCTCTCCCACAAGTACGCATGCCTCGTTGTGTACATATCTCAAGCGAGGTAGATATCCAAATCCACGTTTTGTGACGATTCTCAGTGAGCCTATGGGGCAGCCTTGTATATTCTTACAGTTAATGAGGGTGCTGTGCAAGTTCATTTAGCCTGTAGTAAATCAAGACTACTGTAGCTCCAGTGAAGAAAGTAACCCTACCACGCCTTGAACTCCTAGCAGCGTTAGTAGGAACACGACTTCCACGATATTACAGTAAAGCGACTGATTGTGACGTCTCTCAAGCCATCTTATGGACAGATTCTACCGTGACCTTGGGCTGGGTACGTAGTAATCCAAATCAGTGGAAGACCTTCGTCTGTAACCGCGTGACGGAGATCCAATCTTATCCAACGCCATCGCAATGGCGACACTGCCCAGGATCTGACAACCCTGCAGATCACCTATCTCGTGGAATTTCTGCAGATCAGATACAGTCCATAAACATATGGTGGCATGCGCCATTTTGGTTAACAAAAACAGATTCTCACTGGCCTCGAAATCTGCTGTCACCTTCATCACTTCCAGAGATGAAGAGCACTGCACAACAGGTCCTCCACGTGGATTTGCCGTTGCCCACAATTAACTGCACAAAATTAAGTTCTTACGTATGCCTTTTGCGTGTCACTGCTTGGGTAGTTCGCCTGGCACGTATCCTTTGTCACAAATACTGAGAACTCACTGTTAAAGAACTTACAGCCGCACGCAACTACTGGATACAGGTCACCCAAATCGACTGCTGTCTTGCTGAACTGAGAACGCTACAAACCAACGCCCCTCTTCCAGAAGGATCCAAACTGCGTTGCTACAATCCCTTTCTGGAAAATGGAATTCTGAGGCTTGGTGGTCGACTAGAAAATGCTGAAATTACCCACGAACAGCGTCACCTGATGGTGATCACCGCTTTACGCAATTGCTGATTAGGGACACGCACATTTGCCTGCATCATCTGGGAGTGCGAATAGTTTTGTCAGAACTCCGAACGAACTTCTGGATATTACGAGCACGCCGCGCCATTCAGAAGATTCTACACCGCTTCCTACCTTGTAAAATGGTCCGAGGCATCGCTGAACAAGCAATTGGGGCACAACTTCCACCGCAGCAAGTCATTCCACAGAAACCATTTGCGGTAACAGGTATTGATTTTGCCGGACCATTATACGTAAAGGAAGCGCACGCCGCACAAAAATGCTACATTGTCCTTTTCACATGTGCGACGACCAGAGCGCTTCATTTAGAATTATGCCGAGATCTCAGCACCGACAAGTTTATACAGGCACTACAGAGATATGTGGCAAGACGTGGCATTCCGCACACTATCTACTCTGACAACGCCCAGACGTTTCAGTGTGCAAACAGAGAACTGTCAGATCTATGGACAACGATCTCGCATGCAAAGACTCACCAGTATCTATCACAGCGTAGCATCACATGGAAGTTCATTGCACCACGCGCGGCTTGGTGGGGAGGCTGGTGGGAAAGGATGATTGGCTCCATCAAGCGATGTCTGAGGAAGACTCTGGGACGATCCTCAGTAGATCAAGACAGTTTGCAGACGGCACTGACATCTATAGAAGCCGCTCTGAACTTCAGACCACTAAGGATGAGGACGTAGATGTTCTTACCTCAGCACATTTCCTCGTCGGCGGACAACTCACTGCACTACCTTCTGGACCTGAACCACAAGTAAACTCTCCCATTAAAGAATTCAGGCTCCAGCAACAACTGGCGGATCATTTCTGGAAACGATGGAATAAAGAGTACCTGCTGCAACTGCAGAACTTCCACCAAGTACGACTCCCAAGAGGAACACGTCCTGCCGTCAGAGTAGGAGACATTATCCTTTTGCAGGAAGATCACCGACCACGTCATATGTACAATAAGGCTTGTGTCGTGGAGTTACGTCATGAACAAAACGCACACGCCCCGACAGTTGCACGCTCCAAGATGGACAGCGCTCGCATTGTCAGGCTTCTTCAGCTGGTCATACCTCTCGAGGTTGACCATGGTGGGGAGGATGTTATGGATTCGAGATGAACAGATAAAGACGCTATTTCCCGTGAGAGACATATCTTTGGATATCCTTTGATATATATGATCTGAGCGGTAGTCATCTTGTAAAATAAGTAGTTGAATAAAATAGTGTGTTACGTAAAGTACACGGTAACTTATTTCCCATCTATTTACAACATTTATTTTACCCATCTATTCACAACAGAAACTTCAATGTAGGTGCACATTTTCGTTTCAGGGTAACTGCTTTCTAAACGGTGTCATTTCACAAAGAAGACGACACAAGCGCCGCTCAATTTGGGGAGAACTTCAACTTTGGCCCCATGACTCATTGCCGTATTTTAATTTTTTGTACGTTAGATAGCGCTGCATTTCTCAATTATAATCAAACCTCTCCAACTCATTTTGACTGGCATTAGGGAAAGATGCCTCTCATAATGAAACCTCTCAATCTCCAATGTGAATGGCAGTTGGCAAGTGAGCCTGCCATTATAGTAGAAACTCCCGAGCTCGATTGTGAATGGCAGTAGGAAATTTGGCGTGCCATTATGATCAAAACTTCCCAAATGCGCACCTTACTTTGTAAACAACGTATGGGGCCCTCCCCGTTTGGTTTTTTGGTATAGCGCTAACAGACATGCAATTTAATATAATCTTACTCACTTCGAGTAAATTAATCGACGTAGAAATCCGTACATAAGGTAGAATACCGTAGCGAAACACGGGTACGTTTGCTAATTAGTATTAGTATTAGTAGTAGTAGTAGTAGTAGTAGTAGTAGTAGTAGTAGTAGTAGTAGTACCGGGCGAGTTGGCCGTGCGCGTAGAGGCGCGCGGCTGTGAGCTTGCATCCGGGAGATAGTAGGTTCGAATCCCACTATCGGCAGCCCTGAAAATGGTTTTCCGTGGTTTCCCATTTTCACACCAGGCAAATGCTGGGGCTGTACCTTAATTAAGGCCACGGCCGCTTCCTTCCAACTCCTAGGCCTTTCCTATCCCATCGTCGCCATAAGACCTATCTGTGTCGGCGCGACGTAAAGCCCCTAGCAAAAAAAAAAAGTAGTAGTAGTAGTAGTATAACTGATAAGTACGACAGGTTTTCACAAACTATGCACGCGATGCCACCGAATGAATGAAATGAGGTACTCCATGGGTTCTGTAATTATTTAGTCGTGAGTTTTGAGGTGGTAATTTATCACTCCTTCCTCAAGAAACTGAAGACAGAAAACGGTGATAAGTCAGATCCTTCCATATTTTGATACCGTACGATATCATACAACGTTCAATGCAGTCAAAATAATAAGAAAAATACACCTTATTTTGAAAAAAAAATTTTAAAAGTAACGCTAAGATGTGAAGTACGAAACGAACACAACAAGCTTATTTTGCAAAACGTTTGTCCACTTTGCTACTCATTTAAAGGACGTCCTATGTATTAAATACACTTAGACATTTGGTGAGTGGTTATGAATCTTGTCAGTTTATGAAGTTATCTATAATTCCTTTCACTTATCCAACTGAATATTCATGAAACACGTGTTATGTTTTTATAGTTAAAAACTGTATTTGAAGAGAAAAGAGAAGGTAGGTTTAGGATACTTCTTAGTCCGAGCCTTCTCATCTAGCACTGAAAAGCAGTTACCAGTGACTCTGAAATAGTTGGTAAAGTGACCAATGAGCAAAGGAGAACACTGAAAACCTGAAAACTCCGGTAATGTTGCCGGCATGGTATCGCAGACATAAACCTCTAGTTGCAGGAGAAGGAAGAAATAGTCTGACTTCTGACCTGAACTCACCTTGTTAAACATCAAAGGCTGCAACATTGGTTAATTTGTTCAGGCAGTAGTCCAAAGTATATTAACATCAAATTAAAGAAATGTGCTATTAGTTTACATTCTTCTGTTACTAGAGCATTAAAAATCACATTGAATTCTTCGTCCACATTTTCTTCTTTCCTTTTTGCCGATACAGTCCCATACATTGTATCCCATTCCTGTCTACTGTTAAAATCCACCACAGAATCTGATTGAACTTTCAAGAAATGTTCAACATTGTGTTCTTTCAAATCACGACACATAGGAAAGATATACATTTATCCTTCACAATTCCTACCATTAGAAAATTCGCACGAATTTGCATTATATATTACCCATAAGACCCGCGTAAAGCGTCACAGTTACAAATTAAATACATAACATTCACGCTATGCATTCAGTATGGAGAAGTGAGCGTTTGCAAGAGTTTGGTCACACGACCCTCGCGCGCTAGGAACCAAAATGACGGGTAAACATGTCCCTTACCGACGCCCACGTCGTCACATGGAGATCAACTCCTGGAGCCTACTGTGAAAGTGGGTCTTGAGAATGAACCCGATGGATGAAACTGTACGTATGAATCAGCTTCTGAGATGCGAGCATGTGAAGCAAATGGAGGAGGATTGCTTACCCAAGATCGATAGCTGCAGTCGCTTAAGTGCGGCCAGTATCCAGTATTCGGGAGATAGTAGGTTCGAACCCCACTGTCGGCAGCCCTGAAAATGGTTTTCCGTGGTTTCCCATTTTCACACCAGAAAAATGCTGGAGCTGTACCTTAATTAAGGCCACGGCCGCTTCCTTCCCACTCCTAGCCCTTCCCTGTCCCATCGTCGCCACAAGACCTATCTGTGTCGGTGCGACGTAAAGCAAGTAGCTAATAGCAAAGCTTACCCAAGAGATGAAGTGTAAGAGGGGTAAGTCCTAGGTGACGATGGTTAGTCTCCTCTTGGAAGATTCTAAAGTAACAGATCACAGTCTTCTTATTCTTCTTCAACCACTCATATCACACCCTGCTGAAGTTTAATATGCAACCTGTGTCGCACATGTGGATTTGGCCCTGTTTTTCGACCGAATGCCCTTCCTGACACCAATCCTGTGAGGACAGAGGTTTTCATAATTAAGTGCTCCTTTTGTGGTTGGTAGTGTGTCGAGTTGTGCAAATATGAAAAGGAATGAGTTAGGAAAACAGAAGCACCTAGTCCGCGAGTCAGAACAATTAACCAAACGTGATTAAAATCCACAACTAGACCAGGAATCGAACCCAGGACCGGCTGAACCGAAGGCCCAAACGCTGACCATTGGACCAAGAAATCATGTAAGGGGAGATTATAGTGATACTTGCAAATAGAGAATTATAGAAAGACAGAAACTTCTTTCTCCAGGGACGGAGAATGTACACTGAAAGTCATAGCATATTCTGAAGATGTATGATATGTGTACTGTAACATTCCGTAAAATATCTTCACATGACGAGTAAAACACAGCCATATTTTATTATATGATTTACGTCATTTCTAAATAGATGTTGGAATGTTGTACCAATCTCTTTTACGTGCTCAAAGCCCACACGATGTTGTCGCCTTTAAACACATGTAAATGTATCTAATATCAGCAGGGATCGAACTCTCTATCTCTGGAATGAAAGGCCAACCACTAATTAACTGTGCCCGTCAAGACGGCAGGTAAAAATCATGTCTACGCTAAATTAGCTGCTACGCAACCTAAACTTACCTAAAGAAATCAGGTGTTTAGTTACAAAAAGCTCTTCCGCTTTAGTCAATATTTGTTCCGAAGTCAAAAATTTGACAGATTCCTTCCCTGTTAATTATGTACTAAAATCGTTTTCCATTTTTTTAGTGAGTAATTGACCTCGACGAGGATCAAATTCGAAATATATAGCTTGCGAGAAGCCCACGAATCGACGTTGGAGACAGCTTACCTGTCTGATCCTCATACCTTATAACTTGAAAGGCTTTTTTATACTGTTATTAATATTCTCTTCGTTTGCTTTAGAATAAGCTACTGGATTCTTCCCAGTCTAACAGATGAGCTGTCCTAACAAGCCTTATCTCTACGGTGGCAATGTGCCTCGTACGCGTCCATCACCCAAGTTTGTGAGGCCGCACATCAATATCTTTATAGCGGTGTGGAGCCAGCGCCTTAGAGATATCTCTTGCGCTGTAAAGCTTGGCTTAAACCTGGACCCACATACTTTAGCTGATAACTACATCTTCCTCATATGATATCTCATTTGGATGTTTAGGTACGTCGTTTCAATAACACTACGCGGAAGAAATAATGCCAAAGAATCAGTTTTCTTTTTACAGTATAATACTCTTTTAATCCGGCTCCATTGCTAAATAGAATAGTTAGCATGCAGGGTCTAAGAGGTCCTGGGTTCGATTCGTTAGTTAATTCTTCTGGCTCAGGGCTGGGTGTTTGTGGCGTCTTCAACATTATAATTCATCTTAGGTATTTATTTATTTATTTATTTATTTATTTATTTATTTATTTATTTATTTATTTATTTATTTATTTATTTACAATTAGCTTTACATCGCACCGACACAGACAGGTCTTATGGTGACGACAGGATAGGAAAGGGCTACGAGTGGGAAGGGAGCTGCCGTGGCCTTCATTAAGGTATAGCCCCTACATTTGCCTGGTGAGAAAATGGGAAACCACAAAAAACTATCTTCAGAGCTGCCAAGAGTGGGGTTCGAACCCACTATCTTCCAAATGCAAACTCACAGCTGCGCGCCCCTATCCGAACGGTCAACTCGCTCGGTATCCTCATCTTCACAAGACCTGCATCAGGCCTCTCCGGAAGCCATACGCCATTATTTTTATAACAACTTGATATACTAGTTTTTTCTTCTGAGCTTTTGTATGAAAATTGCTACATTGTAAGAGTCGTTCTAACAGGTACCGTTTTCCGTTTTCTGACGAGAAAGGACAAGTATAAATCAGACTGTGAATATCTGAGAAATAATCATACCACCAACTTTCGTCGAATATTTGAAGTCCTTGTTTTGAATACTGAAAGTTCAGTAGTGAGGAAAAATGTACATTACAACGTCAACAATAACCCTGTACCGTTTATATGTAAAATTGTACCGAACAAAATTATGTAATAATATATCATTCGGACATAAATGTGTCCTGTATTCTAACCAACAAACCGTTCGACGTGGTTATAAACGAATAGTATGGCAACACGTGCTGTTTACAATAATTGAAACCACACGAAAAGTGTTATTCGCGATGCGGTAAAAATGAAAATATAAAAAATAACGGAAATGATAGAAAGATTTATTACATAATTCAGGGCGTTCTGAAGCTTTTGTATGCCTCCAGTATTCAAATAACTGCCTTTAAAGAATCATAACTATTTGAATCATCATGGAATGTTTCTATCCTGGCTGAGCTGAAAATATTCAGACATGCAGTCACGTCTTCAGTTCTCTTAGTTTCCTGGTAGCTTCTGCTGTCTTGACACTGTCCACCAACTGATATCTTATCCGTCCTCTTCCACTTCTTCCGTTTACTAACCATTTTAAAGCATCAATTCGCAGCGGGTGATCATACCAGTTTCTTTTCCCTACATGTATGATATTTAATAGTTTCCATTTTTCACCAGTTTTTTCCAATACCTGATCATTCCTTACCCTTTCATCCCAAGATACCCGTTCCATCCTTCTCCACAACCACAACTCGAATGCTTCAAGTCTCCCTTCATCTTCCTTTCTTAGCGTTCAGGTCTCGGTTCCACAGAGCGCCACACTCCAAACACAAAGATTTTCGCTAAACTCTTCCTTAACCTCGTGTCCAAATTATTTTGCACACAGTCAGACAGTCTCTGTATTCATCTTTGTTTATTTGTTTACTTCGCCTCTCCGCCACCAGACGCCAGCAAGATTCCGATCTCGTGGAAGGATATGGTTTTATTCCTATGTTTCCTCTGGGGTTTCTGTCGTAGGCTGAGAGAAAAGATGGAGGTCCTAATCTCTAGTATCGCATTTTTGTGCTAGGCCTACTACTTAATATTTTGTCGCTTCAAGTCTTAAGAAACGGGATGACTCACTTATAATGACCTGTGTCTTTTTAACACTTTGGTTTCGTAAGTAAGGCTATACTGTATTCCGAATGTTGTGCTTTTCCCGTGGTGACGGGCATATTTTATTGAAGCCGTTAAAGTAAGCTTCGTTTTATTTACCCCACACTGTAAGTATCTAGGTGTTAAAGTAAGGAATTGTCTTCATTGGGGTAACCTTATTAACGAGGCTGTTAAGAAAAGCAACAAATCTCTTCGCATAGTTATGAGAGTATTTAGGGGTTGTAGTAAGGATGTAAAGTAGAGGGCGTATAAGTCTCTGGTAAGACCACAGTTAGAGTATGGCTCCAGTTGCAAACTTTGGGCTAGGAATACTTCGGAGTAAGGAAAAGAGATGCTCGACTCTGTGGTACGTTTCGAGCTGTCAGTGGAGAGTTGATATGGAATGACATAAGTAAACGAATGAGATTAAGGTAAATGTGCGATAAATTTCCAAGTTCTTCGAAAATGTTTAAGAAAAATCTAGGTAAATAACTGATGGGGAATCTGCCACCTGGGCGACAGTCCTAAATGTAGATGATTGATTGATTGATTGATTGATTGATTGATTGATTGATTGATTGATTGATTGATTGATTGATTGATTGATTGATTGATTGATTGATTGATTGATTGATTGATTGATTGATTGATTGATTGAGATTAATGAATGATGTGTTGTGTGTTATGGCGGAATCTGCGATGCTACGTCTTATTATGGTGCCTTTTTTCTATTTGTTTTACGTCGCACCGACACAGATAGGTCTTATGGCGACGATGGGATAGGAAAGGCCTCGGAATAGCAAGGAAGCGGCCGTGGCCTTAATTGAGGTACAGCTCCAGCATTTGCCTGATGTGAAAATGGGAAACCACGGAAAACCATCTTCAGGGCTGCCGACAGTGTGGTTCGAACCCACTCTCTCCCGAATACTGGATACTGGCCGCACTTAAGCGACTGCAGCTATCGAGCTCGGTTATGATGCCTTTGAGGAAGTCATTGGTTACGAGTACTCATTCTAGGGCCAGCCGCAATATTGTATCCCCTGATCTGTGAGAACAGTTCGACTTCTTTTTGTGCGTTGCATTTCTTTACGTGTAATGGCTCCTAGTCGCGAGTGAACTTAGTATGAATGGTAAATCATATTATTTTTCGCACTCCGAGGATAATTTTTATTTTAATTTAGCTCCTTTTTCTTATTTCCCTCATATTATTATATTCTTGTGTTCTTCTCCCTGGCTCCATATTTTGTTTTTCTGTTTATTTATTTATGTATGGCAACATGGAACTTTTCGTTTCTTTACCTTCTTTTATTAATTTCGTGTGTCTTCTATCTTTGTGTTTTGATTTGCGCAAGGTCACGTCTTTCTCTCCAAGCTTGGGCCTGTTTTAACGTCACGTTTCCCTTTCTTTAAGTTATAATGAATTTTCGACATTCCGTGATGTATTGATTGTTATTTGGGGCGTGTCTTCTTTGAGGTCCGTCTCATGAATTGATGTGAAATAAGTTCATGGGACAAAATTTTCATTTATTCGATAAAATCTGAATTGGTCAGGCTCAGTGATTATCGTATGAGTCGAAGCGGGTTGGATTAATTCTGCTTTCTGGTGGATGTGTGTTCTGGTTAGTTTTTCAGACGTGTGAAAGCCCTATCTTACCTAAGCAAATGTTTGACTGTGAGTAAGTAACCTTGTATTTTCTCTCATCTTTAATTTCAGGTCTATCCGTTTCTTTTATCTTGACTTTTGATTTAACCTGCTCTTTTTAGTTTTTAATAAACTATATGTTTTGGTATATCCTTCCTCATTTAGTAGCTCAATCTGCCCTAGTTAGATATTATTTATATAGGATAATTGGATTCAAATTCGGACTGTATCTTATGTGTGCTCTGGTTGAAATTCCTCGGCCTATACTAGTACTCCGATTCCTTCTGCTCAGTTCGCTGTCTCTGCCTTGTTTTAATTTCTTTATTGCTTACGATTGTTGGGTGGTATGCACTGCGTCTTTTTTTTTTTTTTTTTTTTCTGTTTAAGGCTCTTTAACAACAGCAATCCAATTTTCTACTTCCTTACTACTTCTCATATAATCTGTTATTCCTAGGTATTTGAAAGCTGGTACTTGCTCAATATTATCTTTGTCTACCTTGATGTTTGCCATGTTCCCCTTGCGCTTATTACATCGCTCTTTGTCTTGTTCTTATTAATTCTCATTCCATTTTGCTCATATTGCTGTATTCAGGTCTGCTAGCATTCCATTTAAAACTCTGCTAACAACACCATGTCATCCCGAAATCAAATACACTCTAGTCACCTGCCACCATGTCCGGCTCCATGGCTAAATGGTTAGCGTGCTGGCCTCACAGGGGTCCTGGGTTCGATTCCCGGCAGGGTCAGGAAATTTAACCATAATAGGGAACATGCATAATTTTCAAAAATATTTTTTTTGAAAAGTACACCAGTGAAATAGTACGTAAATCTATTACAATGTGGTAAGTTGCCTTGTTTTCTACCATTAAAAAAATGTTCAAAAGTGCCTTTCCGCAAGGTGAGTGAAACGGCCTCTGACATAAGCGGCGCGCTGTGACGTCACGGTCCAGTACCGCATGCAGCTCTACCAGCCGTTGTGCATCAGCCGTTGCTAAAAGCCGATTGTTTATTATTCGTGATCGCGAATAACTTGAAAATGACACAAGAAAGGTTCAAAACAGCACAGTCAGACAATCTACCATGTGTAGATATCATCATTCTTGAAAAATAGTGACCTTTTGTAAGTGGCATCTTTTATATACGTGCAATGTACCGTAACTCATAGTAATAGGATAACAACGAACCTGGATAGAAATCACATCACTTTCAACATTTCCTTCTAGACTGATTCCCATATTAAAGAATAACATTACATTTTCGTGCTTTCAGCATTAGTAGAGTGAGAAATCGGATTTCAGCACTAACATAAACATATAGGTAGCATTATAGTACTAGTCCGCCTCTGTGGTGTAGTGGTTAATGTGATTAGCTGCCACCCCCGGAGGCCCGGTTTCGATTCCCAGCTCTGCCATGAAAGTTGAAAACAAATAGTACGAGGGCTGAAACGGGGTCTGCTCAGCCTCGGGAGGTCAACTGAGTGGAGGGGTTTCGAATCCCACCTTAGCCATCCTCGAAGTGGTTTCTCGTATTTTCCCACTTCTCCTCCAGGCACCTAAGGCCACGGCCGTTTCCTTCCCTCTTCCTTGTCTATCCCTTCCGATCTTCCCATCCTCCAGCAAGGCTCCTGTTGAGCATAGCAGGTGAGGCCGCCTAGGCGAGGTAATGGCCCTCCTCACCAGTTGTATCATCATACCCAAAGTGTCACGTTCCAGGACACTGCCCTTAAAGCGGTAGAGGTGAAATCCCTCGCTGAATACGAGGGAAAAACCAAACCTGAAAGTAAACTGATTAAGACAGAAAGAAAGAAGGAAAGAAAGATCATAGTACTATAGGTCTATAATCTATCATTCCCGAAAAAATATATATTTATGGTTGGGGCAACTGGCCTACCCACTTCCGGGGCCCATGAAAGAGAAACATTAAATATCTTGGTGGAGGGAGAAAGTTAAACATGATAAAGATAAATATGACTTCATCTAGTTTTCACAAGTCAGGCTGAGTGGTTCAGACGGTTGAGGTGCTGGCCTTCTGACCCCAACTTGGCAGGTTCGATCCTGGTTCAGTCCGGTGGTTGTTGAAGGTGCTCAAATATGTCAGCCTCGTGTCGGTAGATTTACTGGCACGTAAAGGAACTCCTGCAGGACTAAATTCCTGCACATCGGCGTCTCTGAAAACCGTAGAAGTAGTTAGCGGGTGTAAAGCCAATAACATTAATTACATTCGCCCGGTATTTTTACCCTTCGGTTTATTGACTTGGCTTGTATAACCTAAAACTTAGGCTAAGTTGGATAATATTTTAAACACCAACATCACTATTTTCACCTGTATGCAATTATGTTATTTATTTTACTAATAGTATGATAATTATTATAATTGAGCATTGTTAAGTTATAAAACCCCATCAGAAAAGCATTGGTTTTGTGTAGAGATATACATTTGTTAAACTCACGTTGTTTTCTTTCATGACGTACGCGCCTATTTTTTGTTATATTATTGAGTATTTAGCTATAGTCTACGTTTCTTTACAAATGTAAGCTCTTCAATAAAGACATAAATAACTGTCACATGCCAAGATAAATTGGTATAATTAGAGCTGTCAATATGGTTCATAATCCCTTTGATTTATTACCTTGACATGGATCACCCAAAACATAGGTTAGGTTTGGAGAATACTTTAATAATCAGCATTAATTAATGCACTGTTTATTACTTTCATATTCCAAGATGTATTTGAAGCATTTAATTAAAGCATCATACATTAAAATTCAAAGTGTTACCACTAGAACAGCTGACATGAAAAAGTGATTGAAAATTCAAACAAATTCAACTTACGTTAAAATGTTCTTTAAAAAAAATAAACTGTAGACTTTACCGATATATCATCAGCATTTCTTCGGCTCGCCAAAACCCATTTCTCCCTAGTTTTAGCGTCTTTGGAACATTTATAAACAATTTGTCTGGAATGGTATGCGATGTGCTATTGCACATCGGAACTATACACTATTTATAAGTTTTCTGCCTCACTGTCTGCGCAGGATTCATTTTAAGTCTAAAATATACCACTCAGATTATTATCCAATGTATAGACTTCGAATTTAACTACACCAGACACTAACATAAAGTAGAAATACGCAAAGTGTATCCTGCTTCTCACAGCACACTATGTGTTATTTCGTCTGCTAATTCAGTCAACCTGTACGATGACGTCAGACCAATGAGATCGCGTACTTGCGTGACGTGACATTTTCGTACTTTAATTTAGATTTTGATCATGTTTGGAGTTATTATTTGTACATTCTGATCACATTTTTGAAATCTGCATGAAATTTTGAATCAGATTAGCATATTTTTAATTAAAACCCCGGATCATGCATGTTCCCTATTGGTTAATTCTTCTGGCACAGGGACTGGGTGTCTGTGTCGTCATCATCATTTCATCCTCATCACGACGCGCAGGTCGCCTACGTGAGTTAAATAAAAAGACCTGCACCTGGAGATCCGAAGTCCTCGGACACAACCCGGCACTAAAAGCCATAACCCATTTCATGTTACCTGCCACCATACGTACTCCTGAGCTTCCATCTAGGCATTTCTCAACAATACAGTATCTTCCATGTAAACGTTAACAGTATGGTAAAGAGACAACAACTCTGTCTGACGCCCCTTCCAATTCTGCTTTCCTCTGATATTTCATTCCCTACCTGTAATCTGTCCATCTGTTGTGAGTACAGGTCCAGATCAATCGTCTATCCTTCCAATCCACTCCTTTCCTCACTAGCTTGTCCAATAGTTTATCCCATTGCACTCTGATGAATGCCTTTTCTACATCTATAAGAACACCATAAACATCCTTTCTCAATGCATTTCTCATCCCATCGCTTGTCCCCTTACCACTTCGAAAACTATAATGTCTTCTGCAATAAAACTGTCTAACTTTACATGCAATCTTCTAACCAATACTCTAATAATACTTTGACTGCATTGGATATCAGTCTATGGATGCTTTGACCCTCGCATTTCTTGGGATTTTTCTTCTTTGGATTTGGTATCATTATTGTTGAAGGGAAGTCATCCGGCCATTCCTTTATATTGTATGTCTCGCTGCAGAGGTATGTTATGTCTTTCACACCTCTGTCTGCAAGACTTTTTAAACACTTCTGTCGGCGGTCTATCCATTCCGCTTGCCTTGTGATTCTTCATGTCCTTTAATGACCTTTTCATCTCACCTTCCAAAACACAATACAGTATCCTTTTTCATATTTTATTGCTCATACTTTATCGTCAATCTTAATGTTATTTTGTCTTTTGTCGGGCTTGTGTAGATTCTCCATATTATTGCAATATTTTCAACACATCGCGAAGTTCACTGAGTAACGGATCATTCTTTCCTTGTATTTCCATTCCAGTTCTTATCCTCTTACCATCGAACACCATCTCCATAGTCATTCGATGCATCATTTCATCCATTTTCCTCCTTTTTCAGCCTATCAATTTCTTCTCACTTCTCTTCCAGCCATGATTCTCTTGCCTATTTTGTCTCCCTTCTTGGTTCATTATCCACCTGCTTTCCGTCCTCCGATCCCACAGTCCTCCACTCCATTCTTTCCCCCATTTTACTCAACGTGGCCTTCGCTACCCATTATTTTCTTATAGTTCTTGACTGATTTCCCCTGCAGCTTTCTTACGGCATTTACACTTTTTTTCCCAGTTGGCCATAAAGCTGTCTTCCATGTCCTCATCTCACTTCGCACATTCCCAATATATCCAGTCTATTACTTTTCATCTCCTGCTAGACATTTTCCAACTGTCCGGCTCCATGGCTAAGTGGTTAACGTGCTGGCCTTCGGTCCAGAAGGTCTCGGGTTCGATTCCCGGTTGGGTCGGGGATTTTAACCTTAATTGGTTAATTCCATTGGCTCGGGGGCTGGGTGTGTGTAAATGTGTTCAGCATTATAAATCATCCTTCGTAGGGCCCTCATCTTCACAGACATGCAGGTCGCCTAATAGGCATTCTACGACAAAAAGACCCGTAGCAGGCCTCTCCGGTGGCCATACTCCATTATTATTATTATTATTATTATTATTATTATTATTATTATTATTATTATTATTATTATTATTATTATTATTATTATTATTATTATTTTCCAGCTTTCCAGCCTGTAGAAGTGTGAAGACGTTCCAGTTCTTAACTTATCTTGTTTCACCTAATCTGCAGTCACACTTCTCCTTCCTTATCTACATCTTGTATCAATGCAGTCTCCTCTCCGAAATCCGAATGAGGAATTGTTTAGTTTTCCAAAGAGAGACATTCTTTTGTTTTCTAGGGAGAATAATGTTATAGTAACCCGTTACCTTCCACGTAGCAATTTTGCAGCTGGTTGCAAACTCAGCCAACCCTCCTCGTTTCTCATTCCGGACTTGGGACCGGCCAATGGTTGAGTTCCTGTATTGAAATTTCTGTACATTTCTTTTACATAATAATACAAATAATTTTCTGTTATTTAACACCCACTTCTCAAATTGTTATTCTTTCATTTGTTTTGGAAGTATACTGGACTTGGTTCCTTTTCTCTTTTCGTAGGAGTGTTTCGCACCGCATAAAACAGCAGAGAAAATTCAGTAGACAAATGTCAAAACCGCCATTTCGTAAAACGTGGACATAGTACAATTTACCTCCGAAATACATAAATAATAAATAAATAAATAAAATCGATAACTGACTACATCATAAACAATAATGAATTCAGAATATATATTAATAACTCGCGAAACGGAGGACATTCTCTACAATATTTTATTTCGTGTGTTGTAAGACGAGTGCTACACTTTAAGTGGTACAAGCAGCATAAATTGAGGCAATTCTCTATGAGTTTAGTCTGATCTATCGTAAGATGAGTATCACTGTAGTTTAAGTATTAGAAGCAATGTGAGCCTAAAAGTTGATAAGGGCTTCTAACTACGGAAATTAGGTGTATAAGTGCATAGACTTCCTCTTCCTTTAAGCGTTATCAGCTTGCCAGCACATTCCTCTCCACTTGGCTGGATCCAAGGCACCATCAGGAATAGCGTTCACTGACATGTCATCTACCGTTTTTTTTTTTTTTTTTTCGTTCTGTCGTGTCAATACTGCCCGTCAGGGTCCTGACAAATGACCAGCTTCACTACGTGTCTTTAACACTGCCTACGACGTTTGTACACCATCCTTAGTCTTCCATCTCATATTTTAGCCACGATTAACGCTACTTCATGCTTCTCACTGTAGATCTAATATCAGTGAGAGTGAATAAATCAATCTTCAATTACTTGAACACCGGGCAAGTTAGCCGTCCCGTTAGAGGGCGCGCAGCTGTCAGGTTGCATTCAGTAGATAATGGATTCGAATCCCGCTGTCGGCAGCCCTGAAGATGGTTTTCCGTGGTTTCCGATTTTCACACCAGACACATTCTGGGGCTGTACCTTAATTAAGGCCACGGCTGCTTCCTTCCAATTCCTAGGCCTTTCCTATCCCATTGTCGCCATAAGACCTGCCTATGTCGGTGCAACCTAAAGCCAATTGCACAAAAAAGTTATTTGAACACAAATTGTAATTTATTTATTATTTCAAAATATATCAATGTTTAACGCTAACCCCGCTACCTAGGTTAGATTCTCGGCTCGTGTAAAGCTTGTCATTTTGTACTAAGTCCAAAAGCGGAGTTCACTAAGTATAGGAAAATCGACCGGGGTGCTATCTTATATGAGAGGAAGTGGGCTCGGTCAAGGAGGCCTAGCAGTGGGCTAAAAATGTCACGCTGACATTGTAGGGCTCTAGTATCTGCAGGATATCAGGATGGTCATACCAAGACTTTTAATCCATTTTATGAATTGTGTTCAAACAAATGGAAAAATGCAGACAAATTAAGAATAAAATCATAAAAAATTAACGTTTCTATGTTCCATCTTTTGTGTTTTGATTTTTATGCAACTGGAAAAGTATTTCACATCTTCAGTACGGAATAGTAGGAATAGTGAGGCAAAGTTTCGGAACGATGTGTAAAGTTGCGAACCGTGACCTTGTTCCCACTCGTAAAACATCCGCCAGATGCCCACCTTGGAAGAAAAGTGACACCAAATTTTCAGAAATTAATAAAACGAAAGCCTGGAAAGACTGGAAAAGGTCACCTTCTGAAGCCAGCTATAAAACTTTTTCTGACCTTCGCAAACACCATAAACAGCTTCTAAAACGGGATTACCAGGACTACATAAACTCTGCCTGCCGAGAAGTGAGAAGTAATAGCAAAAGATTCTGGTCACTGAAAAACAGCAGGAAAAATACAAAGCGTGTGCCAGACACAGTGACTTGGGGTGATAATTTAGCCAGTGGTAGTAATAGACCGGAAATTTTCAACGATTACTTTGCGTCTAATTTTGTTGCACCTGTTCAGTTCCCAGATTTTCCGTGTATTGATTCTGTTCCTTCTCATAGTCTCAGTAATCTTTCCACCTCTGAGTCAGAAGTCTATTCTTTACTTTCCTCCCTGCCAGAAAATAAACCTACTGGTCCGGATGGTCTCAGTCCTGTCTTCCTGAAGAATACCGCTACGACTCTTGCCCATCCTATTGCTGTCATATTTAACCGTTGCTTCTTAGCCGGCTACTTTCCTGACGACTGGAAAATCGCTAACATCACTCCGGTTTTTAAAAGTGGAAAGAGGTCTGATGTCAGAAACTATCGTCCGATTTCTATATTACCCACTCTGTCACTCATCTGTGAAATGATTATCCACCAGCGTCTTCTTTCTTTCACACTTCCTTATATATCGTCACAGCAGCATGGTTTTCTTGCTGGCAGTTCCTGCCTAACTAATCTGGCTGTTCTTCTCCATCGTGCAACGTCCGCTCTTAACGCCGGTTCTCAGCTGGACGTGTGCTACATTGATATTGCAAAGGCTTTAGATACCGTAGACCACGCACTTCTTTCCTATAAACTCTCAGAACGTTTTAATATCCATGGTCGCTTACTAACTCTCCTGCAGAGCGTCCTCAATACCAGAACTCAGCGTGTGGTTCTTGATGGGTTCAGTTCGACTCTTGTTATGGTACATTCTGGCGTCCCACAGGGCATTCTCCTAGGTCCGCTTCTTTTTGTCTTATTTATTGACGATCTCATTAATTCTATATCCTCCGTTTCTTGTGAAATTCTACTATTTGATGTTTGACAGTAAATTGTTATTTGTCCCCCATATACAAAAGATAACCGCGCGAGCAATGTCACTTCTCGGTTTGTTGTATAGATTTTCTGACATCACCGATATCCACGCCCTCCGAGCCTACTATGTATCTTGCATCCTACCGATTATTGAATTCGCGTCTCCCATTTGGTCTACCTCTTCACCCACTAATCTGAATCATACTGACCGCGCGCAGTCATTCTTCTGTGCCATTGTTAGAGCTAGAGTATCTGATTGTCGAAACTTGAGCAGTAATCAGATACTAGATAAGTTAAACCTTCACCCGTTATCTGGTCGCAGGAAAGTAGCCGACCTAAGATTCCTATATAACGCTGTCAACGGTTTATTTCGTTCTCCTGATCTGCATCCTTCTTTTCCTAACATGTTCCAACCCGCAAAACCAGAATTAATCCGCCCCTTCATATTCCGTATTCCCGCCTCTCTCTCGTTCAAAGAAGTTTATTTATCCGCATACCAACCCTCCTTAACTCTTTATCTTCTGACAGGAACTTGGACGTTTCTTCTTCGTATGCCTCTTTTAATCGATTCTTCCTTAACTTAACCTAGTTCATTTTCTGCATATTCCTTTTTTCTCTTCTCATTGCTGTCCTCTGTTTTGTACATAATATAATATTTATTTATTTTTTACTGTACTATACCGTTATTTGTGTTATATGTGTATTTATCTTACTGTGTCTAGCTATAAGTTCTTCTCTTCGTTTTACGCTCAATCTTCAATTTTTCGCGTTGTTTCTTTAGCCTTTATGTTTTGTTGTCATTTGTTGTTTCTCTACAGTTATTTTGTTAGTTTTTAATTTTTTTCCTCTATTTTTATCGTTAGATGTTTTTTCGTCATTGTTCTTCCACTTATTTTTTATGTTTGCATTGTGCTGCTCTATTGTAAATATGTTTTTCATTGCGGAACTCTGTAATTCGGCTTCTCGCTGTTTTGGTTTCTCAAATAAATAAATAAATAAATAAATAAATAAATAAATAAATAAATAAATAAAGAAAGAAAGAAAACGCATGCATCCTGGTGAAGTGACAAAGGTAGATATTAAAGATGACCTGAAACGAAAAAGCATGAAGGTGTTGTCATTTACATAGAGGGCTGGAACAGAATCAAATCTCTATCAGGGACGTGATAGCTGAGTAACTGTCACTGGCTTCTCGCCAAGGTGGCCGTGGTTCGAATCCCTGCTAACGCACTTGGGATTTTTGAAACGAAAAATGATGCCTCTGTGGTTCGGATTCCACGAAAAACCGGATGACCCGTGGCTATGAGTACGATATCAACAGGTATGTAAAATAACAAAAAACATGGCATTACAGCCTTGAAAGGTCTTAGCCTATCAAGCAACCGTTGCTCAGCCCGAAGGCCTGCAGATTACGAGGTGACACATGGCCTGTGCGACGAATCTCGCCCATTATTTCTTGGTTTTCTTCACCGGAATGTAAAACAACAATCTTACTTTAAATTTGTATCCTTTCTGTATAGTTCAAAACGAAGTCAGTGGAGGATTTTAATGACAGCACAATTATATCTGCGATTCTATTACATACTGCTCTCACCTTCTTCTGACATAGCTAACTCAACATCACATGTTCTTCTTCTTCACTGTACCATCTCAAAGAGGGTAGTGTTACGGTTAGCGCCGTTAGCTACCATCCTCGGAGGCCTGGGCTCGACTCCCAGTACTGCCAGGTATTCAAGATTGGCAGGAGCGCTGATATGTAGTTAAAAGCTGCAGGCATCCTCCATTGGAGGCGTACCTGAAAAGAGCTGCGCCACCTGGCGACGAGCACACCAGTTCACATTTACATCTCGAAGAGTTTCTATTCCTCCATATCTTAAGTCATTAAGAGCTCGTTCATGAAATGCTCCGTAAACTTACTTTGTGGTCAGTGTGTATCAACCTCAACTTAATTGTGGAACATTCCGACCTCAATGGTAGCCGGAATGAGGTTAACACCTTGACTCACTTTGTTTTGACAATAACATTTCATGGCGTTGAGATGAGGTGATTCCACCTACCCAGTAAAAACGAGCATAAATAATCCGTCTATAATTGTACTGTGTTGGGTGTAGGCGGCCACAGTTCGCTTGTATAACAGAGCGTCATGTTGTAGGCCAGGTCAGGAGGTCATTCCCTTCCCAAGGTTCGTGTAGCACAGAAATAATACCACCGAACATATGGCAGAGTTCCTCTCTTGGTATAGAATGAACAGAGCCCTAACTTCAGTTTGAAAGATATATATTTAGTAATAACAATAATATCTAAATACATCATCTCACCACAAATCCATTTTGATATAGAATGAACAGAACTCTAATTTCAGTTTGAAAGATATATATTTAGTAATAACAATGATATCTCCATACATAATCTCACCAGAAATTCATTTTGATGTAAGATAAACAGAACCCTAATTTCAGTTGGAAAGGTATATATTTAGTAATAACAATGATATCTCCATACATAATCTCACCACAAATCCATTTTGATATAGAATGAACAGAACTCTAATTTCAGTTTGAAAGATATATATTTAATAATAACAATGATATCTCCATGCATAATCTCACCACAAATCCATTTTGATATAGAATGAACAGAACCCTAATTTCAGCTGGAAAGATACTGTATGTATTTAATAATAACAATGATATCGAAGTTATCATTGTTATTATTAAATCTATGTTTATCTGTATACATAACCTCACCGCAAATCCATTTTGATATAGAATGAACAGAACCCTAAATTCAATTGGAAAGATATGTATTTAGTAATAACAATGATATCTCCATACATAATCTCACCACAAATTCACATGATATAGAATTAATAGAACCCTAATTTCAGTTTGAAAGATATTTATTTAATAACAACAATGATATCTCCATACATAACCTCATCAGAAATTAATTTTGATAAAGAATGAACACAACCCTAATTTCACTTTGAAAAATATTTATTTGATAATAACAATATCTCCATACACGCGCTCTTGTCTCCCTTTTATCCATAGTACCACACATCGAATTGCCAAAATTCTCCAGGAGCACAGTATAAAAGTCTTTTACGAGACCGTCACAAAAAGTTGTACCGTTTAGGTAAAAGTCAATACAAATTAACTCCACTATTACACCCAGTGATATAGGAAATTCTTTGTATTGTTGCAAGGTATACACTGGCAGAACATGACGGTCCACGAAAGAAATATCCGTCTCAATCAGCCAGATGGACAACAGGTTATAAATATAATGTTTCAAGATGTATGTATGAACTCTTACACATATAAAACACAGTCGTTCTAAGATCGCACGGAAAGCGGTGGATATTCCCAAAATATAAATAATTTTATCTGGAATATTGGCTACCAGTTAAGCAATTTCTGGTTGCCAGCAATTAAATATCTGTGTAGGCAGTTCTCTTTCCAGTCCACTGTCTCTTTTCGTTTCGGGTTTCAAAATACGTACTCACATAATTACTAGATGATTCACTTAAATACATTATTCTCTAGGAGTGCAAAATAAGTCGCACAAACAACATTCCTACAGTGCAGTACGATAAGGTTCATTTTCCTTGTCACATGTGCATAGGAAAAATGTTCTAATGGACTGCATATCCATACGTGGACGGGAGGCGTGACCAGTCTTAAGGGAAATAATGGATAGGAACAGCATTGTCAGATACGTGATATTAGAACTAGGCCGTCGATATCTTTCTTTCACTGCTCTTTATTTTTCATTAATCTTCACCCTCCGTCTTACAGTGTTTATTCGTCTGATTACCTTGTCACCGGGTGAGTTAGCCGTGCAGTTTGGGGCCCGCAGCTGCGAGCTTGCATCCAGGAGATAGTGGGCTTGAACACCACTGTCGGCAGCCCTGAATATGATTTACCGTGGTTTCCCATTTTCATACCAGGGAAATGCAGGGGCTGTACCGCAATTAAGGCCACGGCCACTTCCTTCTCATTTCTAACTTTTTCCTATCCCATCGTCGCCATAAGACCTATCTGTGTCAGTGCGACGTAAAGTAAATTGAAACAGAAATGAAGATTACCTTGCCATTGTACATTTTCCAACTCACGGACGAGAAAACATCAGGCACGGAGCACAAAAATACTCTTCTTCTGCCACTTCTTCTTCTTCTTCTCCCTGGCATTTTTTCTAAATTTACCTGGATGACACCTGTAATGGATTAAGATCAGTTTTGTGGCTGACTGTCCTTCCTGACGTCAACTGTGTATTCAAGGATGTATTCACTCTTAGGTGTTTCTATTGTGGTTAGTTGTGCAGTGTGTTGTATGTAGATGAAGAGAAGTGTGTTAAGATGAACATCTAGTATCATATCCATATGAATCAACCATATGCAGTCAATGACTTCGGGCCGACCGGGAATCGAACCCAGGGCCCTCTGATCCGAAAGCCTGTACGCTGACCATTCAGGTAAGGAACCGGACTGACATAGAGCAAATATACCGACGTGAATTTCTTCTCGGAATATAATAGCATGTAACGAACGACAGTATCATTTCATTAACAGAGCAACGGTCGATTGACTACTTCTCGGCATTGTAGAACAGCCGCAGTCCTGATCGGTCAAGTTCCTCTACAGAGGATGTGGAATAAAGTCTGGATGAAATGTAAATACTCTCGATATTGTAGAACAGCCGCAGTCCTGGTCGGTCAAGTTTCTCTACAGAGGATGTGGAATAAAGTCTGAATGAAATGTAAATACTCTCAATATTGTAGAACAACCGCAGTCCTAGTCGGTCGAGTTTCTCTTCAGAGGATGCGGAATAAAGTCTGGATGAAATGTAAATACTCTCGATATTGTAGAACAACCGCAGTCCTAGCCGGTCGAGTTTCTCTTCAGAGGATGCGGAATAAAGTCTGGATGAAATGTAAATACTCTCGATATTGTAGAACAGCCGCAGTCCTGGTCGGTCAAGTTTCTCTACAGAGGATGCGGAATAAAGTCTTCATGAAACGTAAATACTCCCTGTAGTTTGTCTCTTCCCCACGACAAAGACCCAGAAGTCTAACAATGATAACCTACTTACCAGAGGCAAGATTAGGCTATAAAGTCCCACCAAGGTTTCTGACTTTTACTATTTATATTACGTCGCACTAACTGAGTCTTCGACGACGATGGGTTAGGACTGGTACGTAGCGACTGTGACATTAATCATGTCTCATCCCAGTCCTTGCATAGTGAAGACAGAAAACGTTTTTCAGAAACAAGGACGGTGACGTTCAAACACGTCATCTCCAGAAAGTAAGCTTACAGCTAGACGACGCGTACCATATAACCAACTTGCGGAGTCTCATTTAGAATTTGGGTATCTAGCGCGGGTTTTCACATTTGTTCGGGGCGAGGGCAGTGATTATGTAACACTGTCATGTGAAAAAAAGACATAGAAAACTGTAATATACATGTTGTTTTCATCTATACTTTCATAGATATCATCATTTTCATTTTTTCGTGCAATCTCCATTATGAAATATTGGAATGTAAATGATCAGCTTCAGAGCGGCTGAGTAAATTGCGAGCCAGTGACTCGGTCATCATTCGTAGAACATGCTACCATACAATAATTAATAATTTTCCAGTGACTTTTCGCTATGTAACTTGTTTACTGCCAGAGGCAAGATTAGGCGAAGTCCCACCAAGATTTTTGAAGGTTATTATTATTTTATATAATGCCTGTCGAGACGGAATGTGAATATAGGTCGTAGAACCTTGCATTCGGAAAAGTGCGTTTATCACGTAACAATGAAACTGGCCAACAAAGGGATTCTCGAATGTCACAGGACAGAGAAATAATGACAAAGGGAGTCATCTTTCTCCATATTCACTGCCCAGGTTCAAATATGTTACTCAGTATACTCAGCAGTCGGTAGTGAAGACGCTGTTCATTACCCTACAGAATTTCTAAATTCTTTATATCTTTCCAGCTTGCCACCACACAAGATGATTTTGAAAATAGGAGGTGCCTATTATATTGTTACGTAACCGACACCTACCAAAGTTATGCAGTGGGACGCGATTGGTAGTGAACATCTTGAAAAACTGTTTGATTGAAGTTGATTTAATTGGCTGTGGCACAGGAGAAGCGGTCTTAATACGGACAACCCCTATGATTCCTTCACATTTGCCTTTGGATATCAAACGAGTCCAGTTCCCGGTAAGAGTCTGCCTTGGCACAGGGTCGGACCCTTAGCGTGGCTGGAGTTGATTTCAGTGGAGAATGGTTTTCTCACGGACAGCTTTACGCGTCCCTTTTGCGTATTACATCAAAACAAAATCTTGTCGGTTCATTACTGGAAGAAAAACGGCTAATGTCGTATAGAAGGAAATCTTATAAGTCTTCTGTTAAAATTAACATATCGCCTTAAATTCATAAGTGAGGCGTCTAGTATCAAAACCGGCCAAGTCACAAAATTTACGAAAATGAGTTAAGGTTATCAATTTGAAGTAGAAGTATAGCACTATCAGGTGAAACAAGAATATGCTTTAAAATCGTCCATGTTTTCATGTTACAGAGCACTGAATTCTTGGTCGTGCAACAGAATGGGCCAAGTCATGCAGGCAGTGAATTCAAAACCGGCCATGTCATGTTGCAGCATTATTGTCTGGAATCTTGTGTTTTTACATTATGCAACAGTGTGATAATATCAGTAGGCAAAATCGTTCCATGTATTGTATATTCTTTGAAGTCATAATATTTCCTATTTTGTTCATTTGCAACACTGAAATACGTATTCGCAGGCTTCTTACCGTCATTTGCGCAAAAGCAATCCTATTTCCTGTGTGCTCGTATTTTGTCATTGTTGTGTAGTATAACGTGTATATTTTTCCGAATGGTGAACTGAAAATTTTGTTTTCATACCTTGTCCTACATTACGGAAACATAGACGAAATACCCAGATCAAATGCAAGAAAAAAACAAGAGATACATCACATTGGAAATCACAACAATGAAAGCGAGAGTGGTAAGAATAATATTTAATTTTATTTTACTACAGATTATCAATGTTTCTCGCACAAAATTCTCTTCAAGTAAAAGTTGAGGTATTTTACAATAATGATCTTGGGAAGTATCGAAGTCTGTGTAAAAGAGGTAAATCGCTGGCTCAAATGACACCTCACAGAGTGATCAAAGGCATTACTCCTCCTGTCTCTAAAACAAAAGACATAAAAAATATCCTGCAGAACCACTTTGGCTCAACATGGCAAGATCATCCATCACTGCAGTTTCATAAAACTATAATATTAGCAAGAGAAACAACTTTCACTGGTCATGAGAGTTCCAACACTGTTTCTGAAGTCTGCATCAATAGTCAACGTAAAATGCATGACGTATAATAAATAAGAGCAAATTGAAGACTTAAAACAACAATATTATATAGTATGTGTGAACAGTACGTATCTAAATAATTATTCTATTAATATAAGTGACTGTTATTGCTGATCATTTTCTTTTACTGTGTTCAAGATCTAAGTGAACTACAAACTTTTAGTGAGAGAAATCCTATTTTGTATTCTCAGCTTTCTGATGTTGTTCTTCATATATTATTATTCCATTTATGCTGAAATGCTTTTTTATTAATTGCAAGAAAGGAAAGTAATTACCATGTCAGTTTATTTTCATGTAATTACATTTTTTCATATGCGTTTGGAATTTAAATTGAATACAGTTTTAGAAAAAAGCCTAAAATATACAAAATTGCAACAAAAACAGCCAAGTCAAAATTTATATTAACAAAAAAGATGGGTTCATTATGAGTCAGATTTCTCAAAACAGTGGAACTTAAATATTAAACTATTAAGAATGTAACTATGAAAAAAATCTTTTGTGACTATCATTGCTTTGTCTCTACAGATTTTTCATCGATATTGAAAAATATGCCTTCACTGACTTGGCAGGTTTTGATACTAGACGCCTCAAGTGTTCCCGTTCGAAACCGGGGCGGGTAACTAGTTGTAGATAAAAATGTGTGTATAATTACACTTTTCCATGTTTAGTGCCCCCCTACTCCGAGATCTTGCACCATCATTATGGTGCAAATAAGCTCAGTCTAGCCGGTGTTGCCAAAAGCAAATGGCGCCTAATTTGTAGAATGTCCAGCATAAGAATGCTACAAACTTTCGTTCATCCAACTTAATAATACGGTTTGTCATTTTCAAATCTCATTTATACTAGGAAAACACGATTTGACTTATTTTGATTTCTCAGCATGAAAGAGCATATTAGAAGCCACATGTAACAGAATCAAAATCAACTTTATCGATAGGTGAATTTAATACGGTTTGCTCCGGTCATTTCGATAGACAAAATATGACTTTAAAAGACAATCACTTTTCACACCTCATTTACACTAAGAAAACTCACGATTTGACACAATTGTATTTATCAGCATCAAAAGAGAACATGAAAGACTGCGCGTAATAATTAATTACATCAGATTCCGCTTTTTTCCATGAGTGAACGTAATACGGTTTGCAATGATACTCCTCATATTGAATAAGATGAAAATTTCACCTGTAAACAATGTTTATTGTATTAATTTTGAGCTGTCCAAAACGGTAATCATACATGTTAGAGGTATCTTAATTTGACTTATAGCAATCAACAACTTCCATTAGCGACCGTTTATCAACTTCAAGTACAAGAGTAACAAGTGGTGCAACAGAACCCGATCTGACTTCCAAACGTATATGATGGGCTCAAAAACTGGCAAAGTGGAAAAGAATATTCTTCAACAATGGCAACATATTGTCACTCGTTTCAACTTTGGAAGAGTGAATTCCTGTCTCCCATTTGGTCTACCTCTTCACTCACTAATCTGAATCACATTGACCACGTGCAGTCATTCTTCTGTGCCGTTGTTACAGCCAGAGTATATGATTGTCGAAACTTGAGCAGGAATAAGCTAAACCTTCGCCCGTTATCTACTCGCAGGAAAGTAAACGACCTTAGATTCCTGTATAACGCTGTTAACGGTTTATTTCGTTCTCCTGAACCTGCATTCTTTTTTTTTCCCTACATATGCCAACTCGCAAAACCAAGATAAATTCACCCCCTCACATTAAGTATTTCCGCATCTTTCTTCTTCAAAGAACTTTCTTTATCCTCATTCCAACCCTCCTTAACTCTTTATCTTCTGACAAAATCTTGGACGTTTTTTCTTCGTATGCCTCCTTTAATAGATTCGTCCTTTTAACTTAACCTAGCTAATTTCCTTCATATTCCTTTTTTCTCTTCTCATTGCTGTCCACTCTTTTGTACATAATCCAATATTAATTTACTTTTACTGTACTATACCGTTACTTATGTGTCATCCCTGTATTTATCTCACTGTGACGAGCTACAAATTCTTCTCTTCGTTTTACTTTCAATCTTTAATTTTACTCGTTCTTTTCTTTTGCCTTTATGTTTTATTATTAATCGTTGTGTTTGTACTGTTATTATGTTAGTTTTAAATTTTCTTCTGCTACTTTTGTCATTAGATGTGTTTTTTCATTCTTTAATTTGTTTTTGTATGTTTGCATTGTGCTACTCCATTGTAAATATATTTTTCATTGCGGAGCTCTGTACTGTAATTCGGCATGTCGCTGTTTTGGTTTCCCAAATAAATCATAAACGAAGGAAATGCGATCCTTTCTTGATACTTTTCCTATCAACAAAATCTGTTTTCAATTACGGATAAAGGTACAGTGATAACAACAATTTCACCTGGTGTATCTTCTCTGATTCAGCATTTCGATGTTTGTTTTGCTTTTGTTTTACATGAGAAAGGTTTGTTTGCCAATCACTTTTATGAGCGAATCTTGCTTAGCTACATCGACCTCCAAAGAAGTAATGCTATCATCAGCCTTCGTGGCCTTGTCCGTAATCAGTTCAGCGCTCCAATAATCAATAAAATTGTTTAAGTCTACTTGCAAAAAAAACTGCCTTTGCAGTTGAATGTTAATGTCTTAGATAGCCCTGAGAACGCTTTTTCCTCCTGTCACACAGTGATCGGCCGAGAATTACTTCCTGACTACAAGCGTGAGAGAAAGAAAATGGTAACTTTGTTTTCGCGTCTGTACATTATCAATAAAATGTAATCTTGTATGCCTTTAGAATGAGTTTAAATGATAACATACTTCCCTAGTATAGGTGAAAGAACTAACCAAGTTTATTGGCAAAGCGTGTACTTGACTGCATATGAAAGAGCAAGACAGGATAATACAGGATTATATTACGGAAAACGATAGCAGGTATACAACATTTGACGCTGATTGTTCTATGCAAGAGAGAAGGAGAGAGAATGTGTGTATGTTAGATTGTATGAACAGTATTCATGCTCTTTTTATCAAGAGTTTCTTCAACTTATCCCACTTCTTTGTGCGGTGGATGTGAGCTACTCACGCACATTTTGTTTTTTGCCCAGGAATTTAAGGCCGAATACCTTCTTGATGCCATATGATTTTTCAGATGAAAATTCCAACCCAGGATCCACCGAGATTCGAACCCCAATTGTTCAGACTGAAAGGATGCAGATAATCCACAGCTCTAATCAAGCTCACAATTAAATCATAAACATGTAGGCTGTAATAATTACCGTTTACAGTATATATTTCCATCTTATTCAGTATTATACCAATATCTCTTGCACTTCGTGGATGTTCCTGGTCAGTCATATGATATTTTCCAGCGCTTGGTCTTATCACCTAAGATGTGACATAGAGTAGACCTATACTTATCCCCATTCGATGCAGCAACCTAATTACCTATTTCCGTGATATTGATTCAACAGGTTGGTATGTTAGCACACTAGTCTGTGTAAAATATTGGATTACAGTCTGAACAGCAAGTGGAGAGAAAATGTGGATGTAGGAAGAACCTTGGCTTATTTCTAAGCGACAAGCATTAATCATGGAGACAATTGTTTCGAGAGTTGTATACTTATAAACCAGCTGCATAAATCATCCATATGCTGGTCTGTTGGTCCATGCGGGATTGCGTACAGGGACACAACCTCAACTTCGTATTGTAATAAGGGTCAGCTCATGAAATGCGTAGTTCAAATCTCAGGGTACAGTGTGCGTTTTCCTAAGCACTAGTTGTCCAGATCAATATTCGTGCCTCGCTGTTACGCATGGACCATTTGATAAGCAATAATGGCGTGTGGCCTCCGGAGTTGATGTCCATGGGTGACCTGCACGTCTGTGAGAATAGGGCCCTGTTGAAGACGGCATAAACAACCAGTCACCGAGAAAGAGGAAGGTTAAAATCTCTGCCCCGATCGGCGATCGAACCTGAAATCCCTTGGACAGAAGGCCGGTGTACTAGCCAGTAAGCCCCCGAGCCCAGACCTTGAGAGGTAGATCGAATCCATGGATTCCATGTGATGCAGGATAAGGGAGAGTTTCCAAATTCAAATTTCAGTATATTGTCGTTACGTACCGTCAAAGGCAGCTTAATTTCCAACTCTTAAGCTGCAATTGAAGATTCGTCGAGTGACTTGCTGATAAGGATAGCAAGAGAGGGAGATGTGTCATATGTATTTCTGAACTTCTTGAGCATTCACCAAAGTCTTTCTCGGCATAATTACACAGTTTTCTTACACACGTTTACAAATGTTAATTTCAGATTGTGTTATAAAAATATGTCAGTTATGAAAATAACCAATAACAAAAAATACTGGCCATTATCCCACAAAAGGCAAAGCCTTGTGTGTGCTATATTAAAATATGGGCGTATCCTGTTCAAAACGGAAGGTGGGGCAGTGTTCGTAATTCATCTTCTTTCATTGAGGAGGATGGTCCATGGTGCCATACAATAATAAACAATAAAAAAGGAAAAACGTCGTTTATTTTTTTAATTGGTGTGAGGATTAGTTACAAATTTTCTAACTACAGCTCCTTACTCCTTGTTCGCCAATACCCATTGACGGCAAATGTTTAACAATAACCTGTTTTCTCCAGTAGTACTTCTTACAATGCTTTAGTAGACATTAAAAAAGGAAGAATACCGCTTTTTTAATGTAACAATAGTTTGCTAGGATTAGTTGCAAATTTTCGACCTACTTCTTCCACTAATTGCTCCTTATTTGCGAAAACCCAATGATGGTGTGAGTGCTTAGCACGGCTAATCCATTTAACCTATATTCACCAATAGTGTTTCTTAGCCATTGGGAGTTGAATGAACGCTCGAAGTGCTTATTGCGCACGGCTGTGACAGTAATATCAGCAGCACCTTTCTAATGGTTCTAGTTGGTCTTTACCAGACATAGTGGAACATCTGTTGAAACCTCACCCCACACGTTTATCAGGGTCTAGGTTTAAGTTTATCACAAAATCATCAATGGCTTTGGCGATATTTCTGGCTTCAAGTCCTTCAAGCTCTACAAAACCAAAAATTCCCTCTTCGATTTCGTTGACCTTTTCATCGCATTGTCAGAAATGCTGGTGGTTTCGTCAGCCAGAATGCTGTGTGCGAAATCTTCCTCAACCCTTGTGACGATTTGTTCCCTGATTGTAGCACGACAGAGATCAATTGTTTCATTTTTATGATAGGTAATCGGTATGACGCATTTTTCAGTCCATGCTCAAAATGGTGTTTTAATTGTGAATCACCTGCTTCGATGCGTAAACGCCATAAGTACATAAGTACGCCTTCATCCAGGTTTTTGCCTCTGATGGGTTAACCATGTATGCCGCAAAAAATGACGCAGAAAACAACCGATATTTTTTGCGAAGACTAATGAAGTAGGATGTCCACTGGAACGGCTGCTGCTGCTGCTGGTGGTGGTGGTGGTGGTGGTGGTGGTGGTAGTGGTGATGGTGGTCGTTCTTTTCTTTCGTTTTAAATTCACTTTAAAAAAATGATTTTTTCTTACCAAACAGGATCCAGAGTCCCATAAGCTCCATCACACTGCCTGGTCAGCCCGGTTAAGAAACGAGTTCTCACAGAGGACGAATATGGAGCATAAAAATATAATGAGCGAAGAAATCTAAATACTGTATTTCAAGAATTCGTAACGTATGTTTTACAAGCCGAGCAGAGACTGCCGCTGTTTTCCCTTTTCAGAAACGTAACACGCAGAACGAAAGAAACAAGTGCTCTTGCGCAAAAAATAGCTTGGTTCCAAGGCATTCACTGCATGTTTCTGTGGTGTTTATAGTGTGATGCGTTGTGTGTAAACGAAGATGTAAATTCGACGAACAAAAACACTCAGATCTCGAGCCAGATAAATTAACCAGACGCTGTTAAAATTCCTGGACCGGCTGCGAATCGAACCGGAGGCCCTCTGAATCACAAAACACTGGCCATTCAGCTAAGGAGCCAGGCGATCCAATATAATTCATAAAATTATAAAAGACCAATGACAGTACCCTGAGGTACTCCATGTTATAACTATTGAGGTAGATTTTTGACCCTTTCACTCTACCATACTGAATTCTCTCAGTCAAATTACTATTTTATCAGCTTTATAGCTCTTCCTCGGATACTATACCTCTCCATCAAGTAGAAGGATCGTGTAAATGAGTATACAAATGGGGCAAGAACGCTTATCATTATTTGGGTCAGCCTGCTATAGTCCATGCCATTTCAGCAGTTTTCGTCCATGATTTCTAACCTTTGCCCAGTATCCCCGCATTCGTTCTCAGTAGCTTCCTTTCTCTCTCTCTCTTCAGTTCATTTCTTTTCGAGTTTGGGCCTTATATGGAAACCACAGAGGCCTCCAAGCTTCTTTCGAAGAGTATCAGGTTTCAAGATGACATCACATGTGATTCCCTCTTCTTGTAGGCCTTTTTCTACCTCATTAAAACAGGCTCCTTTTGGTATTCTTATACAGATAATATGTAAAGATCCAACTGGACAGTCTGTCTGAACACATTCGTGTCAGGTGACCACAGAAAGTTCTTCGAACATTGGCCGTTATTTTCTCCACACGTGAATATGGCTCATGGTCGTGCCCTTTCCTGTACTCACCCTTTTCGTTGATGGGGTCCATGATTTTCGTCAGATCTTCTTTTCCTTGCCTTTTCGCTATTTTACCAAACCTTCGTTTTGCTCCATGGTTAAATGGTTAGCGTTCTGGCCTTTGGTCACCGGGGTTACGGGTTCGGTTCCCGGCAGAGGCGGGAATTTTAACCACAATTGGTTAATTTCGCTGGCACGGGGACTGGGTGTATGTGTCGTCTTCATCATCATTCCATCCTGATCACGACGCGTTCGTTTTCATCGCGTGGCATTGTGCTGCGTACAGGTCCTCTAGTCGAATGACTGTGCAATAGTGTCTGAACTTGGCGTTATGGACACTGGTCGTTTATTGTAGGTGTCTTTGGTTAGTTGGTATGCCACTTCCGTCTTGTTAAACCTGGCTACAAACATTTATTTTTCATATATGTTGAACTCTATCCGTTCGCCTAGATATTTGAACTTATTTGCCCCCGGTGATCCACCGCTAGCTCTCTGGGCGCTGGCTTGATGTCCGTTATGAACTCCGTTTTCTCGAGGAAAATCTGGAAAATGACCTTTGTCACTTTTTTTGAGTTGGTTGAATGTTTTATTTTATTTTTTTCTACTTTTTTAACGTCGCACTAACACATTAAAGGTTTTCGACGACGGAGGGATGGGAAAGGGCTAGGATTGAGAAGGTGTCTGGTGTCAGCGTAAACCATCTTTAGGGCTGCCGATTGTAGGATTCGAGCCCACTATCTTCCGAATGCAAACCCACAGCTGCGTTTCCCCAACTACATGGCCAACTCCCTCGGTTGATTTGTTTTCCAATTGTGCCAAATCATAAGATTACCTGCAAATGCTACGCAGTCTATTTTCATATTCTTACTCTTGCAACCCAAGGTTACTCACGTCAGTTCTTTTTCACCACAAGCGGATAACTCTGTAAAATACACGGTTAAAAAAAGAACAGGTGGTAACCCATCTCCCTGCCAAACCCTAGTTCTAATTTCAAACATGTCTGAAATTTCTCCTTTAAATTTCACTTTGGATATGATATAAACCTGAGTCCCATTTCCGGTGTAAGCTGAGTGAATCCAAACGACGGGTACCTCTCTAAAACTAAAAGTTTCGTTTCTAAACTTCCCAACTTCCCAACTTCCTCATGGGAAAAGCGAACCCACGTTCTTCAGGGTACACCGAGCATTGTTTTTCTGCCAACGACTATTTATTTTAAAAGAAGCAAGCGTGACAAAGTTTGTCCTGAAAAATGATTATTTGGCGTGTTAGTAAATCTACAAATACCGATATCTCGTATTTAACTACTGTTCAATGCCAACCGACTGCGTCGGGAATTGAATCCGCTATTCTGATCATAGAAGGAGATCACATATACAATAAACATCATAGATAAAATCTTCCCTTTGACAGTGACGTCAACAGAGCGGCCAAATGGAACAAAATCATAATTGACAATTTCATACACGGAAATTGCCGTGCAACAGTCGATACCTGTACATTCTGAAGACAAACAAGATTGAATCTCATCGTCCACCTTGTCCACCACGCTTATAATAAAGTACACCGTACCAGAGTTTCATTCTGTCGAAAACTTGAGTCCGCATAATAGGGCAGTGTACGACTGATTAAACAAAGAATGTAGAGAAGTTAAAATCTCGTGATCAACTCGAAGAAGACGAAACTTTGGAAAATAAACAGTATTAAAATGTACCAGCAAAGGCTAAAGAAAAAAAAGTTGAAATAGATAAAACGACAGAAGATGAAATATTTAGAACACATATTGAGCAATAGAAATGAAGCCAACCGGAAAAGATTTGGGCTGAGATTCTAAGCAGCAGCTGAAGAAGAAGAAGAAGAAGAAGAAGAAGAAGAGAGGACGCATACAACTGTTGGAGCTGTAATGTTAATTCGTGATATGGTTGGTTCGAACCCCAACTGTCCGTGGTCCTGAAAATGGTTTTCCATGGTTTCTCCACATTCATACCAGGAGCTGGCTGAGTGGCTCAGACGGTAGAAGCACTGTTAAGCCCAAAGTGTCGGGCTTGATTCCCGTCAGTCCTGTTCTATTTGAATATAGGACTACAGTATTATTATTATTATTATTATTATTATTATTATTATTATTATTATTATTATTATTATTATTATTATTATTATTATTATTATTGTCCGACTCATTGGATGAATGGTCAGCGTTGAGGCCTGAGGTTCACTGGGTCCCGAGTTCGATTCCCGGCTGGACTGGAAATTTTAATCGCCTCTGATTAATTATTCTGGCCCGGGGACTGGATGTTTGAGTTTGTTCCAACACTTTCCTCTTCATATTCAGACAACACACTACACTACCAACCATCATAGAAGCACGCAATAGTAATTACATCCCTCCATATGGTGCTGGCGTCAGGAAGGGCATCCGACCATAAAACGGGGCCAAATCCACAAGTGCGACACAGTTCGCACCCGCAACCCCACAGATGTGGGAAAAGTGCTAGAAAAAAGAATATTATTATTATTATTATTATTATTATTATTATTATTATTATTATTATTATTATTATTATTATTATTATTATTGTTATTATTATTATATTAATGTTTTCACGGCCCGTCATGCCAAGGAAACAAGATGAAATTCTTTACGTTTCGCAGAGAACTTTGTTCCACGTCTTCAGAAGAAAATAATATTTAGGGACGTTTGAATTTAAGGACACTTTACCGTTGGTCTATATTAAAGCGGTACTCTAGTTCAGCACCAGATCGCTCATTGTACGCTAGCCTTGGGAGTAGTAAGTGATAACGGCATGGCTCCAGTAGCTCAATACGTACGTTCACACTCATCTGGTGATAAACAGAAGTTTTTTAACACGAGGCTGGCGTATTTGAGCACCTTCAAATACCACCGGATTATGTCTGGATCGCACCTGCCAACTTGAGCTATTCAGCCGGACAGTAAACAAATGAATTTATTTTATTTTTTACAATTTGCCTTACGTCGCACCGACACAGATAGGTCTCTTGGCGACGCTGGGGTAGAAACGGCTAGAAGTGGGAAGGAAGCGGCCTGGGCCTTGATTAATGTACAGCCCCAGTATTGTCCTGATGTGAAAATGGGAAACCACGGAAACCGTCTTTAGGATTGGCGACAGTGTGGTTTTAACCCACTAGCTCCCGAATGAAAGTTGACTGGTACGTGACCCAAACCTCGCAGCCACTCCCTCGGGAAAACAAATAATAAACACACATGTATACCTGAACAACGTATTACGTGGATAAGTTAAAGTTAATGCTACAGTATCAGTAACTAATCATTGAAACTTATACAGTGTCATAGAGGCTGACTAGATGAGGAGTTATAATAGTCTTCGGTGCAGTCCTAAGGACACAGGTTCCATTTCCTGAAGTTAACAAGTTAGGAAGTTTAGCCTACTCCAATTGAATTCTCACTCATAATTCAGGCCCGAAAATCTATCTCAGTTATGTTGTGTCGGAATAATATCTCCTTGCATTCACAGGTATACTAGATGAATGTAAACTATATCAAATTGTTGGAAAATAATCTATAGTCAGTCATTAATAACGTGACATGATAATTTTGCTTAACTAGTTATGGAAATATTTTTATCTAAAAGCAATCTTCAATATAAACAAAACTGCAACGTATAAAGTAAGCCAAATGCAAGGGAAGCTAGCTAATATTCTTTAAGATAAAAGTCCATCAGAAAGATAAACAGACAGATATCAGGGGGGGAAGGGGGGAGGGAGGATTATGGGTGTGTGCTTATTTCTTCACTTAAAGTTGTTAGAAATAGCTTAACTCCAGTATGTCCACACTTATCCCACTGCATCAAGAACCTAGTAACTCCACATTCACAAAATAGTCGGTATTTGTAAATAATTACATATTTTTCCTGTCTGTCTGTCTGTCTGTCTGTCTGTCTGTCTGTCTGTCTGTCTGTCTGTCTGTCTGTCTGTCTGTCTGTCTGTCTGTCTGTCTGTCTGTCTGTCTGTCTGTCTGTCTGTCTGTCTGTCTGTCTGTCTGTCTGAAACTCGAAATGTTGGCAGATTAGCCTACCAAGGTCATTATAATTAATTTTAACACTACAAAGTCTTTATAAATTTTAACTTAAAATGTACATCCAAACGAAATATTGTTTATTTGAACACTTTATGGAGAGAATAAAAAATAATTACATCATTTAAAACTCAAAGTCAGTTGGAATGCATATTTCACCGTTCAGTATCAATCAATCAATCAATCAATCAATCAATCAATCAATCAATCAATCAATCAATCACCCCGTTTATCATCATACCAGTGCCTGCTGTCTATCTCACAATGTTGTCAAAGTCTTTTTTGCAGTTGCTCACAATCTTGTAACTTACTGTATTTAATACGAATGCCCCCGCCTGCCCCTATTAATCACTACCTCGGATTCCGAAAAACCAACAAAATAAAACCGAGGTCCTATTCCATTATTCCATGCACACAGTATTCAGGCGCAGCCGGCCTGCTTTAAGCACTCTAATTTGTTCAAAATAAACGTTTTACGTCGCACCGACACAGATATGTCTTATGGCGACGATGGGATGGGAAAGGCCTAGGAAGTGGAAGGAAGCGGCCGTGGCCTTAATTAAGGTACAGCCCCGGCATTTGCCTGGTGTGAAAATGGGAAACCACGGAAAACCATCCTCAGGGCTGCCGACAGTGGGGCTCGAACCCACGATCTCCCGATTACTGGATACTGACCGCACTTAAGCGACTGCAGCTATCGAGCTCGGTACCTCTGATTCCACTTCTTTACTCATATCATTAAAATATACAGTGCCTCAAAAACGTATTGGTCTGCCCATAGCCGTGGCATGAATGGAACTGTATGGTACAAATAATGGTGCATATAATGGAATTATACCTATGCAGATATGTAAGACAGTCAAGTACATCAGTAGGTTGAATATAGAGCCCAAATGATTCACGCTGTTTGCAAACGGACCAGTAATACAAATACACGCCAAACAAGTATTGGTCTAGTACACAATTTCATCGTGACATCGTGCTGTCGGCTGCATCTGGCTCATTGTGTCTGTGCTGACACGTTGGAAAGTAATATTCAGCACTGTTTCCGAGCTCAGCTAGCAATGGGAAGGAAAATCAAAGAAACAACCGTGGATGAAAGGAAGATTGTAGTGCGACTATTTCAGGAAGGTAAATCTTTCAAGGGCATAAGTGAAATTATTGGAAGAGCTGTTACAACTGTTAAAAATATTGTGTACAGGGACAAACGAACAAAAACAATAGATAATAGATAACGAAGTAGCCGTCCCTCAAATTTATCAGTACAAGACAAACGGCAAATTGTGCGTAAAGTGGCCCAAAATCCTCAGCTAAGTGTGCCGAAGATAGCAGCTGCGTTACAACAAGATGTAGGAGTGCAAATGCTATCTGAAACCATCCTAAATGTGCTACGCCAAAGAGGATATGCGGGCAGAATAGTCCGTAGAAAGCCGTGCATCAGTAAGGCTAACAGAACGAAGAGACTTTGCGTATGCTAAAGAGCACAGAAATGACAGCTATGAGAATTGGAAGACAGTCGTTTTTACTGATGATAGTAAATTTACTCTCTTCAGGTCAAACAGACGAGTGCCTGCGTGGAGGAAGACGAATTCTGAACTTGAATAGAAGAACCTGACAGCTACTGTTAAACATGGAGGTGGTTCCCTGATGGTGTGGGGTTGCATGAGTGCGAATGGTGTAAGTGAACTAGCCTCTATTGAAGGTACTATGTCACAAAGCATACATTAACATCCTCAAGACACATCTTCCATCAAGTGGACAAAAAATGAGACTCTCAGCAAAGTATACGTTTACGTAACGACCCCAAACACACAGCCCTGAATACGAAGCTATGGCTGTTATATAATACACCGTGCTGGATGGAAACTCCACCGCAATCTCTCGACATTAACCCCATCGAGAATTAGTGGCACTATTTAGAGCAAAACGTGAGAGAACATGCAATATCAAACAAAGCTGGCCTGGCCTGAAAGAAGCCTTACTCACCGAATGGAATAACATACCAACGAAAACTACCGAAACCTTGGTACGATCGATGCCAAATGTGAAAATGATTGTTTTAAGTTATGGCTTTTTAGTTATATGGTCATGGAAGAATTATGTTTTTCTTACAATGTACATGTTACACAAGATGATAAATAATCAGGGATTCTAGTATATGTGAATATTCATCATCATTCCCTTAGATTCCTCGTCCTCATGTGTAGCATATCTCGATAGACCAATACTTTTTTGAGCCACTGTATAAAATATAAACGTCTTACAATACTGCCTTGAGAAAGTCCCTCTTAATGGTTACAGGATCAGATAATCCTTCACCTGTTCTAATTCTCTGAGTTCTCTTATCTAGAAATATTCACGCTTTTTTCTAGTCCAATTGCACTCGTTTTTGTCAGTAGTCCCCCATGTTCTACCCTGTCAAATGCCTTGGATAGGTCAATCGCGATACAGTCCATTTGACCTTCCGAATCTAGAATATCTGCTATATCTTGCTGGAATCCTACAAGTTGAGATTCAGTGAAATAACCTTTCCTAAACCTGAATTGCCTTCTATCAAACTAGTTATTAATTTCGCAAACATGTCTAATGTAATCAGAAATAATGCGTTACCAAAACTTACATGTAACACATGTCAAACTGACTGGCCTGTAATTTACAGCTTTATGTTTATTGCCCTTTCCTTTATAGACAGGGGCTACCATGGAAACTCTCCATTCATTTGGTATAGTTCCTTCATGAAAAGAGCAATCAAATTAGTACTGCAGATATGGTACTATATCCCCACCCATTGTCTTTAGTATATCCCCAGGAATCTTATAAATTCCATCTGCTTTTCTAGTTTTCAAGTTTTGTATTATTGTGAATGTCTCCTTTATCATAAGTAAATTACAAAACTTCATTAGTATTAGTCACGTCTTCTATCTGGACATTTTGCTGTGTTCCCATTCCTCAAGTAGCCTGTAATTGTTAGCTAGTATTTCCAGAAAATCCATAAAAGAGTGAATGTCTAGGCGTCTTGGGTATTTCCTGGAACAACTCGTGAAAAAATTCCAAGCAAGCCTTCTGAGGAAATAGTGTTCAACAGTACTAACTCATTCTTTACTTTTTGTTAGCGATTTAAAGTTACACTAACATATTGAAGGTTTTCGGTGACGTAAGGATGAGCAAGGGCAAGAATTAGGAAGGCAGAGGCCGTGATTTAGGTACAGCCGCAGCAATTGCCTATTGTACAAACGGGAAACCATCTTCAGAGCTGCCGACAGTAGGGTTCAAACCCCAAATGCATGTTCAAAGCTACGTGACACCAACCGCTCTGCCAACTCGTTCAATACAAAATCATTCATTTGACACTTTAAATTGACTCGTCTTTAATATCACGATATGTAATACTCGAATACAATTGGCCGTAAATAAGAAATCTGTCAATCAAATTGTGAAATCTAGGTTTTAAAAGCTAAACATACCTAATAAATTAGTGACGACTTATCTGAATATTGTGTAATACACATATATGAAGGTAGAAAATATTCTGGCCTCAAAGGCCAAGTAGGCCTAGCAGAAGAAACGATATTCTGAACATGAGTAAGTAATCATGACTAGATTTCTTTTAGTATTTTGTTTTTGCATTTTACTACATTTCCAGATGTAATGATAATAATCTGATTTTTGAGTTATCTATTGCTTTCAAAATGCCACGGGCTATTACGTCATCGAAGTGTTATGTGTTGAGCAACACTCCCTTGTGGAATGCCTGTATTATTTATTTTATATTAATCCTCAAGATGAATAGAACATAGATAATACATAGTGCACCCATATTGCCTTAGGCGCTATGGCGGAATACATTAATTCATCAGATTATTTGTATACATCTTACATTCGACAATTTTAGGGAGGACTGCAGATTGTTCACGTACCACCAACGTGGAAGAGCTAAGCCACCTTGGCACAGTTAAGGCACGTTATGTTGGGGGTTGTTACACAATTATGTAGTAAATGCACTTAGCCAGATATTGCCTGAGAACTTCCGCCCGCCGCAACCATGGGACAGATGGTCACCACACCCTGAGAACATTTTTTTTTTTTTTTTTTTTGAAAACTTTCCACGAGGCCATGTAAGACAGAGAAACTTAAGATACGCGAAAAGGACAGATGATGGCTAAAATCTTTGTAATTGGACGAGTAGACCCCACAGAAAAATGGCGCGACCAATCACATTGCTCCATTCTAAACCGCCGAGATTCCCGCTGGGAATATATTAGTCTACCTTGTGAATTTGTAACAGCGCGTAAATTAGGTTTCCAGTCACAGTATTAAAATTAAGATAAATTTTGGTGGACCTGGTGAAATTAAGTATAACGTGAGTGAAACAATACGCATTATGCGTAATTCATCGCGTGTGTTTAGCGTGGCTGCATCCGGAAATAACAACTTTCGCGCCACTAAGCACGTGGCCGAGGATAGTTTAATTCAACAGACGCCAAGTGAATTAGGCAAAACGGTACGATCGTACTCAGATTTGTACCCCGTACCGTGATACAGTAAAAGTAAGAAACTACGGACACTGGTTCATAACTTAGTGAAGCCATTGTGACGCTTCATAATATCACCGGAAGCTGGGTGAGAATCACGTAGTTGGAGCATAGGCATATAGGCTAACAGAAGTTCATCTAACCAGTCAGTCAGTATTCTGCAGTCATCAGTTCAACACTCGGTTATCCAGCATTCGGCAGTGAACACTCAGTACTTTGTTGAGAGCACACTTCAGCACTTCAGTTTACAAGTAAAGTCCATCGTGTGAGCATTCAACCGAATACGAGACGGAACGCCAAGTTACAGACTAGTCAGGAATTGCAACCAGATAATTGAAATGTATGTGAATCTATATAAATAAAGTTGTAGTCCAACTCGTTGGCTGAACGGTCAGCGTACTGGCCTTCGGTTCAGAGGGTCCCGGGTTCGATTCCCGGCCGGGTCGGGAATTTTAACCTTAATTGATTAATTCCAATGGCACGGGGGCTGGGTGTATGTGTTGTCTTCATCATCATTTCATCCTCATCACGACGCGCAGGTCGCCTACGGGAGTCAAATAGAAAGACTACACCTGACGAGCCGAACCCGTCCTGGGATATCCCGGCACTAAAAGCCATACGCCATTTCATTTCAATAAAGTTGTAGGGGGTCTGTAATTTCGTTTGTTTTGCCAATTTTTCAGATAAATTTATCCGTTTTACGTCAACTCAAGACCGAATCGGTGGTTTTTATTTTTCGTGTCTGTTTGTCTGTTTGTCCGTTTGTTCCACCATCACGGTGAAACGGCTGGATACTGTAGATCTCAACCAAACGTCATATTTAGTGTATACACATCCCGGGGATGCATATCATTTTAAAATCTTTGAATAGACGTGGGGTTTATAGGAAAACCAGAACGGTCAACATTTTCTCTTATACTATCGATTTTCTGTAAACTCCGTGGACGTTATGTGAAACGTCTCTTCATTATAAACAACTTTCGTTATGTTCATAATTTACGTTACTCTTCAAATGACGGAGAAATTTACTCATTTCTGCGGATATCATGCTCTGCATTGAGTGACCGACAGACCGTCAACGAACCTACAGGTTACCATGCCAACATCTCAGACTGCTTGCCAGCAGGGAAGTAACGTATTGTTATTTTTCTCATCATTCCTTTAAATTCGTGGTTGTTCCTTGGGTAGAAAGCAATCGGCCATTCTGCGGGCTATTGGCGGAATATACTGTAGTTGGAGGTTATAACTGTCCTCGAACTGCTTAAGTAATAACATCATTAGTCATCTTCTTATCTGTTGACCTAAGAATCCCTGCGCCTAAACTTCTCCTGTGTTACCAATCTATATATATAAAATAACTTGTCCTGACTGACTGACTGACTGACTGACTGACTGACTGACTGACTGATTCATCATCGCCGAGCCAAAACTACTGGACATAAAGAAATGATATTTTGGGGATATATTCATATTAAAATGTAGGTGCTCGCTAAGAGAGGATTTTTGGATATTCCGTCGCTAAGGGGGTGAAAAGGGGGGTGAAATTTTAAAATGAGTGTATCTATATCTCAAAACTTTAAAAGTTTACAGGTGTAAAAATTGGTACTTAGAATCTTCTTTAAAAATAAGGAAACACGTATTTTTTTGTTTTCAGAAAATCCCAATAGGAGGGATGAAAAAGGGTGAAAATGGGGGAAAATGGGTTGAATGCCTTTAATCAGGATACCGGTACTTATATCTCAGAAACTGAAGATATTACAGACCTGAAAATTGGTACTTTGGATCTCTTTTAAAAATAAAGAAGCACGTATTTTTTTGTTTTTGTAAAATCCAATTAATGGGAGGGTGAAAAGGGGGTGAATTTTTAAAATGAGTGAATCTATATCTCCAAACTTTTAAAGTTTGCACATGTAAAAATTGGTATTTAGAATCTTCATTAAAAATAAAGAAACACGTATTTTTTTGTTTTCGGAAAATCGCAATAGGAGGAGTGAAAAGAGGTGAAAAAGGGGTTGAATGCCTTTAATGAGGCTACTTATATCTCAGAAACTGAAGATATTACAGACCTGAAAATTGGTGTTTGGGATCTCCTTTAAAAATAAAGAAACACGTATTTTTTTGTTTCTGGAAAACCCAATTAAGGGGGGTGAAAAGGGGGTAATATTTTAAAATGATTGTATCTATATCTCAAAACTTTTAAAAGTTATAGATGTAAAAATTGGTATTTAGAATCTCCATTAAAAATAAAGAAACACGCATATTTCGCTTTCGGAAAATCGTAATAGGAAGGGTGGTAAAGGTTGAAAAAGGGGTCGAATGCATTTCATGAGTCTACTTATATTTCACAACCTGAAGATATTACAGACCTGAAAATTGGTGTTTGGGATCTCCTTTTAAAATAAAGAAACACGTATTTTTGTCTGTGGAAAATATAATTAATTGGGGGGGGGGGTTGAAAAGGGGGTGATTTTTTAAAATGAGTGTATCTATATCTCAAAACTTTATACATGTAAAAATTGGTGTTTAGAATCTCCTTTAAAAATAAATAAACACGTATTCTTTTGTTTTCGGAAAATCCCAATAGGAAGGGTTTAAAAAGGTGAATAATGGGTTGAATGCCTTTCATGAGGCTACTTATATTTAAGAACCTGAAGATATTACAGACCTGAAAATTGGTATTTTGGATCTACTTTAAAAGTAAAGAAACACGCACTTTTTCGTTTTTGGAAAATCCAAATATTGGGGGTGAAAAGAGGGGGTGAAATTTTTAAAATGAGTGTGTCTACATGTTAAAACTTTAAAATTTACAGATGTAAAAATTGGTAGTTAGAATCTCCTCTAAAAATAAAGGAACACGTATTTTTTTTTTTTTTTGTTTACCGTAAATCCTAATAGGAGGGGTGTAAAAGGGTGAAAAATGGGTTGAATGCCTTTAATGAGGATACACATATCTCATAAACGAAAGATATTACAGAACTGATAATTTGCATATGGGATCTCCTTTAAAAATAAAGAAACACGTATGTTTTAGATTTTGGAAAAGCCAATTAATGGCGGTTAAACAGGAGTGACAAATTGGGGTGAATTTTTTGAAAGACTATCTACAGAATATCTTGGAAACGTAAAATGTTACAGACGTAAAGAGTGGGTGTAAATCTCCTGTAAATGTAAAAAAATGTAGGTGATTTGTTTTTGGAAACTCCACTTAAAGGGAACTCAAAAGGGGTGAAATTTTAAAATGAGAATTTTTACAGTATATCTAAAAAAACTTAGCATGTTACAGAAGAGAAAAATGGTATTTTTTATCTCTATTAAACATAAAGAAACGTGTACTTTTAGTTTTCGGAAATACCACTTGGTTGGAGGGAGGGGGGGGGGGTAAAAGTGACTGAAAATGGTGATGAATTCTTTTCATTAGGCTACTAATATCTGAAAAATGAAGATGTTACAGACGTGAAATTTGATATTTGCAATCTGCTTTAAAAGTAAAGAAACACGTATTCTCGGAAAATCCAAAGAAGGGGGGGGGGGTGAAAGAATTGAAAAATTAATTGACTTAATTGTATGAGAATACATACATCTAATAAAAACTAAAGTTGTTACAGACGTGAAAATTCGTATTTGGACCTCCTTTAAAAACAAAGAAGAACGCGGTTTGGTGGGGAAACCATCTTGGAGGGCGGGAGTGTAAAGGAGTTGAATTCCTTTCATGAGGACACATAAATCAAAAACTGAAGAAGTCAGAGTCGTGATAATTGGTATTTAGAAGATCCTTTACTATTAAAGAAACAAGTACTTTTTGCGGGAAAATTCACTTAGGGTAGGGGGGGGGGAAGGAGTGTGAAAGGAAGTGAAAGAAATTGAATTATTTTTATGGGGATATTTACATCTCAAAACCGAAGGTAATAGACGTGAATCTCCCTTAAACATAAAGAAACAAGCATTCTTTTAAATTTGTTGGTGGGTGGGGGGGGGGTTTGGCGGTAATTAAACTTAACGACGGTGGGGGGTGGGGTGTAGAAGGAGGTGAGACCAATTGATTTTACTGTTATTAATGTACTTATCAGGATCCTCCGTTTCTCAGGCGGCAGCGCGCCGGCCTCTCACAGCTGGGTTCCGTGGTTCAAATCCCGGTCACTCCATGTGGCATTCGTGCTGGACAAAACGGAGGCGGGACAGGTTTTTCTCCGGATACTCCGGTTTTCCCTGTCATCAGCCATTCCAGCAACACATAATAATAATAATAATAATAATAATAATAATAATAATAATAATAATAATAATATTCCGGACCGTCGTCAAATGCGCGGACCGCGCTGGAAACGGCTCCTGGACGGGTAATGACTAAGAATGCAGTCCGGCCGCGGGTTCAGTGCCACCAAGGCACCCAATATGACACCACGCCGGATCTCCTGAAGGATTTTATCCATATTAAAAATATTATAGGAAAAGATGGCAAAGATTTACGAACCCAACTGACCGGGAGGAATACCTGAGCCTAGCCCGGGAAGTACGAAATCGATTGCTGGAAAGGAAGATTTAAAAATGGGAGGAAACGTGCCGTAAAATCATAGAAAACCAGTCAGATCGGGAATTTTGGTGGATTCTCGCAGAAAACGAGTCAGATCGCGAATTTCGGCGGATTATATATCTAAAACAATAAGCATTCAATTATAAATTTCAGTATAATACCGTAGCGAAGCACGGGTATCTTTCTAGTTTCTTATATCCATAACTCACGCCAGCATAATTTATTGAGGGGCATTTGATTTTCCAAATACATTCACTTGGTATTTACATATTTGTAGTCATCCGGCTGTCCTCAGTTATAATCCATTTTCTATTAATTTCAACTTTTTAACTGTATTATTTTCCTCCTTAATTACTCCGTATGTATGCGAGTGCTAATTCCGAAAGCCGGACACTCTTTTATTTGAGGAATTATTGTAAGCTATGCAAATGTATAAGTTTTGACCCAGGAAAATATCGAAATATGGATGCAATTTTAACGACGGTGCAGAACTTCGTTTCGGGATAATTGGTGGCTAATCGGTAAGTCGTATCACAAATCGCGTTTCATTTTGGAGATATCTACAACTTTGGTCCTATGACTTTTTGTCGTATTTCTATCCCTTATACGTCAAATAGAGCTGTATTTCTCGATCTCAAGTTAATTTTGTACTTTTACACGTATATGTTATCATTTGGCATACTTATAAGAAAGAATCATGACTTTCGGCACGCACATTGACATGGCCAGTGGCCATGTGATAGCCGAATTGTATGATTCTAGCTGTCACATGAGTATCAAAAATGAAAAGTAGTATGTGAAAACTGTACACAATTCTACCCCATTCAATGACTGTAACTCCATTTAACCCATAAATGTAAAAGATACGAGAAGATGCCATAGGTCTAACCATATAGAACACTGAAAGAGGCGTCTGATGGTGAAGCGCGTTTGTAGATATGTCGTACAGTTTCAAAGCAGTAACTCTCGGAAAAAAAAAAAAAAAAAAAGGTCTCCACTTCTAGAGAGTGTCTAGGCATTGACTGTTTTGGCAAAATTTCCGTACAGTTATCTGTTTCAGGTGTAATAATGACCATCTGCATATTTTTAGCTTCGTTGTATGTTCGTGTGCCTGTTTGTTTGCCTTTTGTCTATAATTTGGAAACTACTGGATATGTTTACACCAAACTTGATGTTTAGAATCCATCTGTCCTTGGGTAGGTTTTATGGCAAGTATTGTTTCTAAATCCCTGAACTGACTGGGGGTTTATACGAAACCGAAACCGTGATTTTGCACTCCCACAAAATATACACAACCAAACCCAGCGGAAATCTATCTGCCTTAATGGAATTTTTTTTTCTCATGTGCATCATTTCGATACAAGGATTAATAAGGGAGATATCATCAACGGACCGTTTTTCGGTACAAGTCCCATGGGACTTAACTCATGAGCGGGTGCGTGTAAAGCGTATTTCTTACAACTTGAAAACTACTGAAGATATTTGAACCAAACTTCATATTAAGCATACACCTCTCCAAAGATAGGATTTAAAGGTCAATAACATTTCGTGTTCCATGAACGGACTGGCAGTTTGTAGGGAACCGAAATGGTGTTTTTACTCTTCCACAGTATATATATCACAAGACCAACCTGACTGAAAATCGACCAAACTTGATGGAAATCCATTTCTAAAACATTATTTGTCATTTGCATTTTTTCGAAGGGAGATATCATGAACGGTCAGTTTTGCAGGTTAAGTCCAACGGACATAGCCCTAAAGTCTTGTACCTGGAGCAGATTCCTTATCTATATACATATATAAATAAATAAAATCCTAACGACTGTGTGCCTGTACGTTGAGTATTTTGACGAAATTTTCGTACAGCTACCCGTTTAAGGGATAATAATGACCATCTGCATATTTTTTTGAGTTTGATTTCTTGAAAGTCCTAATTTTATCCTCCTCGCCCAAAATCCAGATTGCGGCATAATCTGCCAGACGAACAAGAAAATTGAAATTTGGAAAAATTATACGTTTTAGCCTGTAATGGACGGAAAATTTCCGAGATTTTTAAATTTTTCACTTTTTATCCCCGAAGAATATTGAAATATGGAGGATATGTTAATGATGGCGCAGACCTTCGGGAAGCCTTATCATATAACGAATGGCACAATCTCCGTTCAATTTGGAGTGATCCACAACCTTGGTCTTATGACTTTTTGTCGTACCTGTATCCGTTTTACGTTTCATTTTTCTCTATTTCTCGATGTTAAGTAAATTTGAGCTTTTCACATGCATAATTCGTACTTTCAATCACTTATAGGAAAGACAGAATCATCAAACTCTACACGAAAATTGGCACATCCTGTAGCCATATGTAAGCCAAATGCTATGTATGTAGCTGTCACATAATTATCCGAAAAGTAATTCAATGTGAGATAATCTTACACAAATTTTACCCTATTCAACATTTCTAACTCAATCTAACCCATGAATAGATGAGATATCGTAGGACCAGCCATTTAGGCCGCTAAATCTGGCGTCTTATGGTACAATCCTTTTTCGATATGACGTACCGATTAGCAGCAGTTAATCTGTAAATTAAGGTCTGCAATATTGTAAACAAGCATATACTTTCGTATGTCGACCTATATATATATTCACTGATATCGATTTGTAGCGATCGAGAAAGGGGGTGTCTGCTATTGTAATCAGTACTCCCCACACCGACTTTGACTGGCAGTAGGAATGGGGTCCTTCACCAACTCCTGTGTAACTGGCATTAGTAAGGAAGGCCTACCATTGTAATGAAGTTCACTTCTCGATTTGACTTGCAGAAGGCAAGGGACCATGCAGTTTTGTATAAAACTCCGCTACCCGATTGTGTTTGGCTGTAGGCAAGCGTGCCCGCCATTATAAACTAATGTACCCATCTAAAATGTGACTGGCATTAGGCATAGTGGCTTGCTATTTTGATGGAACCTCACCAAATTGGTGTGACTGGCAGTAAGCTGGCTGGCAGTAGGAAAAGAGGCCTGTCATTATAATGATAACTGCATAACTCAATTTCGACTGGTAGTAGGGAAGTTGCCTGCCTTTGTAATAAAAACTCCTCAACTGCAATCTGTCTGGAAGTAGGATAGGGGCCTGCCATTGCAACGAAAACTCCCCAAATTGATTGTGACCGCGCAGTAGGCAGTGGGGCCTGCAATTATAATGTAAACTTTCCAACTCGACTGAGAATGGCAGTAGGCAAGTGAGCTTGCCGTTATCATCACAAATCCGTAACAAGCACTTTGCATTGGAAACAACGTATGGGGACCTGTCCATGCTTTTTTCTCGGATAACGCTGAGAGACATGCAATTTTAAATGAATCATATTTACTGCATGTACAGTATTTACTTCGATATTCGAATACAATGTAGAATACCGTATCGAAGCACGGGTACATTTGCTAGTAATTCATAAAATTGATTTATTCACTCGCCGTGGAGAAATAGGACTTTCTTTACGTAATCATTGGTTATTGCCGCGGACAATGTTTATATCGCAAGCACTGATCTCTATACATGGATCGCTGACGGCAGCTCTCCGCTGCAGGAGAAAGTATGCCAAGTTGAGCGCGCGGTCCTCCATGTTGGTGTACCCATCCTAGAGCTCTTCTTATGGGGAAGCAATGATAATATCATCAATTTTAAATCGCAATTAATAGCGCATTGGAATAATTAAAAATATAGGGACATGTTCACTCAAAGCACAAGGACATTGGGAACGCCGGCACGTCATTCCGAGGTCAGTAAATCTCCGGGATAGCAATAAAAAAGAGTGTATAATAACGGCCGACAAATATTAACTTAGGTGCTGAATACATGCAATTAGCGATCGGTAATACAATACGAGGGAGAAACAGTTTCTGGAAACAATGCTCTAAATGTTATACATGTATGCCACGAAATTATGCATTCTTAAGGAGAGGTATGACTGAATTTTTCGTATTTTGAGCCAAAAACTCGGTTTTTTATTCATACAAAATTAGCCCTATTTCTTCCTCTTTCAGAACATTTTTATTTTAGCAATTCCGGCTTGTTTACAGCTTGTAGAAGCCATTTAATATGAGGCCGCAGGACATTTAAAAGCACAGAACCATACCCACTTCTCCTGTAACGGTATAATGATAGTTTTCTGTGTGTTTTTCGCTGGAAATTCAAGTATTTTGCAGCGTATTTTCCGTAGAAGTACACTTCGGCATGCTGACAGTCACTTGTCTACTATGTAATCAATACAATTACATTATATTAGGAAATATTGTAATTTGAACTGACGGAGAGAATGTTGTACATCTTCCAAATAGTACTCTATTTATATCTGCCACACATGTATCTTTGATAGTTTAAATATACTATGTATTTGCATTATTTACATTTAGGAATTCGTATTTGTGTTAAATCGTAGTAGTACAAGCATGGCTTCCTTGTTTGTTTATACGTTACTAACATGCAGAAGTAAGATGTGGTTTCAATTCAGCGAGTGAAATATCTAAACTAGTGATTTTTCGTTTATGTATTTCATCTTAATTCCTTTGTAAATGTGTGGGGTATTGCAATAATACAGCACAGAATACCCGTAGAACTACAATCAGGATGCCTGGTGTCACTGAACTAAGCATAAACAAAGCAAGCGTGCTCCTCGTGGTCTACTGCGCCGTGCGCTCGCTGCCATCTTACTACGCCAGTCATCATCTATTCGGCTTACTGCTACCCATGCTACCAGCCATCCATGTATAGAGATCAGTGATCGCAAGTCAACGGGAGAAACACAAGTTGCCGGTTTGTTTTGGAAAAATAAAGGGGATAGAATGACATTCCACAAAGGCTAACGGAACATTTGTACAGGTAGTAAGGAAGCAGTTAGTGAATCCCTTGTGTGGTCACCTGTATTTCGACTGAGGGAGCAGGTCCTTAAAACTCATTGCGGCCATTCCAATGACCAGCCTAGCAGAGGACAACGAACGCGAGCAGAGAACAATTCCTAGCTAGACGTCAGATATGACCGAGATTTCAAGAGTGTCACTTTGCCGCATATTCAGACAAGCTGATAGGAAGTAGATGAATATAGAATCGTGTTACGAGCTGTGCAGGTTGAGAGAAATCATTCCTAGGAGTGTATTAGAATAAGTGATCTTAATCCTAAGTGGAAGAAGAATTTGCGTGTGTAAATAAGTTGTGTCACAAGTGAAAAATGTGCCAAATCGGATACACACCAGTCGTCACCATGGAAATGTTAATGTTTAACATGGATTAAGCACCAGGAAGGTACCATGGGGTACATGGGAAAGACTGACTGAATGCGGCTTTGGAGAAATGTAAGTACTAGATTACTGAAATGTTGTTCTAATTAACATGTAAATTATTAACTATAGCCGCAACCACGCTGTCATCCGTTAGAGATATTTATGCTTTTTTTTTCACGGTTTTGTAAAGGACAGCTGATTTGCTTTGGATGTAAAATTGTATGTCACGTGCCAGAATTGGCTAACATGGCGTGAATTAATGTTGAGGGCCCAGTATTAAATCAATCGATGTGCTTAACGTGTGGATTTAATTGTGTGCTAGACGTGGAAATGTCCACTGTATCGTTTAATGATCTAAAATTTATACTTATTTATGTCCAGGAATTGTAAATCATATTCGAGAATCTTAAATAGAGGTCTAATAATAATAATAATAATAATAATAATAATAATAATAATAATAATAATAATAATAACGTAAGGTAAGGGTTATTCTGCCTGAAGGCAGGTCCGAACCTCCGCAGAGGTGTTCCTGAGCCGGAGTTTACGTGCGGTAGGGTGGCCAGTTCCTTTCCGCTCCTCCATTACCTCACCCCCCACCAACAGCGCGTGGCAACCCATCCAACTCCTGACCACGCCCAATGTTGCTTAACTTCGGAGATCTCACGGGATCCGGTGTTTCAACACGGCTACGGCCGTTGGCATAATAATAATAATAATAATAATAATAATAATAATAATAATAATAATAATAATAATAATAATAATAATAATAATAATAATATGTTGTGTTGAGGATTATAGTTTGTTTTTAGTGAAGGATCCCAACACACGTAATGATAAATTTGTTATGATGTTCCTTTTACGACTACGCGGTTAACAAGTTTTTATGAACATTTGGAAAAATCAGGTAACGATAATAATTATAATGCCGTTGCGAGTTGCATGTGCGATTTAACTGGCTCTCAGTTATGAATTTGGAGAGGTTCCCATCATAAGGTCAGAATATGTGGATGATTTAATATCGCTGTGAGGATCCGTCATTTTTGTTTAGCTACACAGTAATAAAATATTTGGGAATTCATAATTGTAAATTATAAGTTTGATACATTTTCACGCAACATTGAGTGAAATAGCATGGTGCATATCGAATGTCTAGATGGGAATAGAGTCCTGATGTAACGAGAAATATGGGAAAGAGAGAAATTCCCACAAGGAGCGGAAATAGTATGTTGAGATACCAGTAGAAATAGTCCTGGTAAACAAGCAATGAGCTAGTGAATAAATGTCTAGTCATTAAGGAAGACTAGTAATGAAGCTTCGATGAAATACTAAGAGAAATACTACGAGGAAGTAAGAAATAAAATAAAGAAGAACTAGCCGCTGTGTAACAGAAATAGACAAGCAGAGGTCTGCCTAATAAGATGCTCGCATGCATGAGATGAGACTCCCAAACTCACAACCAGACGCACTGTGAATATTTAATCGATAATGAATTGATTCCAGATTGTGTATTCTGATACTGAAGCAGGTTTAAATTGATACCCAATTATTTTATACTCTAAAATTTACACCCGTGAATTGTAACAATAAGCCATGACCCAGGAACATTTGCCACGGGGGTTAAATTAATGTTTGTTTATTTGTCCAGGCATTTTGATTGACTTTTTCATCCGTAATTTTTTTTGTCATGGAAGGATAGTGTTTGGATAAGTTGTGGATTTCCCATTCGTACGCATTTTTATACCTATTTGTTTTGAACCCGGCTTTCTTTGATATTGTAGTAAAGCGACGTTCCAGTCATTTAAATGACAGGTGTCTTCAGCACCTGAGATTGAAGTTACTTTAATTTGTACGTGATCTTTCTGCTTTATGTAAATACTATAGGTTAGTTATAATAGGATGCCTTCTCTTTCAGGAATGTATTTTAGATCGTAGGATATTAATATTTGAAACTCAGCTGTCTCTTTCATTTTGTCATTTAATGTGTTTGCTTTGCGAGGATTTACCCACACTCTAATGTAAATATGAGTGAAACAACCTTAGGGGAGGAAGACAGCTTGGTCACATTCTTAAAATAACATTTCACTTACAGCATCCAAAGAACATCGCAACTTATCAATAATTAAGTCGCTTAACAGTCAGGATTGTAAATTTATAAGACTGTGCGTGTAAAACAATAGAATTAAGACCTGTGTTTATAGTCGAGGTAAAAGGAAGGCGAGTCATGCAAACCCGGTAGCGTTAAACATTTAATTAGTTAATTAATGTGTAATTATTAGGCAGGTCTTCTCAGTTTATTTCATATGTGAATTCTGATTTAGGTAATCCATGGTGACTACAAAGCGATTCATGAAATACTCATGTATAAAATTTGTTGTTTGAGTATCCTTCCGATACCAGATCATGAAAGGTCAGTTGAGACCATATTTAATGTGACGCTAATTTAAATAATACTAAGGTAACAGGGAGCAGTAAATTCCCAAACTCAGGTGTGTTCTCAGGAAACTCCTAATTAATTCATCGGAGCAGTGCAAATTCACAAATATCAGTGTAATCCTTTTGATGATTTTATTTTGGATATCTGCAAATTAAATGAACAACATGTAATTTTGAGAATGCTCGGAGTTCTTTTATGTAATAATTAATGTATTTGGAATTGTAGATAAAGGTAATTAGGGTAATTAGGTTACGCCAGTCAGTGGTACACACTGCACATCTGTGATGTCAATAATGGATTTCAATTTTAATGTCGGTTATGAGAATTCTTGTTTATGTCGTAACCGAGCTACTGATAGCCGTTCTACAGCGCAAGTCCATTCTAAAACTTCGTGTGCTTACTTGACATTTCTGATTTTTTAATTAATCCCAAGTGGAATAAATTAATTAGTAAAATTTTAACCTGGTGAGCACTGGGTAGATTGAGATAGACTCGTGGTCTCACAAACTATGCACTAGTAGAACAGCTGCAGCTGTAAGTAGAGTGGGATAGTTTGTTTCTCACTCAGCTGTTTATTCATGATCATGATTTTATGTATTGATGTGGGTGAATCGCGTGAGTCTAGTAAAGGAATCTTAAGTTTGCGTTTCATAAAAGTTGTTTGTTTTTTGTTTAAAGGGACCTAACAGCTAGGTCATCGGCCTAAAAGTGTTTAACATCATGAAAATAAGTACATACTTAAGCGCATATTTCACCACTTTTTGCAGCATAAATGCATGCTTATATTGGTGATTTATACAGCATATTTTGAGTTTCTTCATTTCAATCAGTATTTTCTCTAAATCATCTGTGTTGTCATCTGCAAATCTTAACATGTCAATCCTCTGTCCATTTACCTTTGCACCCACCTGCATTTTGCCTCTTACAGTGTTTACAGCTTCTCCAATATATGCAGTGAAAATTGTAGGAGACAGGTAGTAGCCCTGTCCCATGCCTTTCCTGTCCGGCTCCATGGCTAAATGATTAGCGTGCTGGACTTTGGCCACAGGGGACCCGGGTTCGATTCCCGGCTGGGTCGGGAATGTTAACCATAATTCGTTGATTGCGCTGGCACGGGGCCTGGGTGTATGCGTCGTCTTCATCGACATTTCATCCTCATCGCGACGTGTAGGTCGCCTATGGGCGTCAAATCAAAAGACCTGCATCTGGCAAGCTGAACTTGTCCTCAGACCTCCCAGTTGCCTAGTTGTACTTCCTCTCAAAACAATAATCACCACCAATCACCTCCCGGCACTAAAAGCCATACGCCATTTCATTTTATGCCTTTCTTTTATCTCTGCTTCCTCCTCACTAGTGCCACTTCTAAGGATAGCTCTTTCAGTTTTATACAAATTAAAGGTTATCCTCCTATCTTTGTTCTTCACTCCTACTTTTTCATTATCCAGAATATCACTTCCCGGTTGACATAATCAAAAGCCTTTTCAATATCCACAAAGGCTACAAGCGAGCTCTTGTCTTTCAACATCTGTTTCTTAATCAACAGCCTTAAAGCTAGGATTGCTTCTCTCGCTCCTGCACCTTCTCCAACTCCAAATTGGCTTTCTGTTTAGTTCATTTCTCTAGCTCAGGGGCTTCGTATGTGTGTTCGTCTTTATACACATCTTCATTCACAAACAACATTGACGGAGCTCGATATCTGCAGTCGCCGAAGTGCGGCCAGTATCCAGTATTCGGGAGATAGTGGGTTCGAGCCACACTGTCGGCAGTCCTGAAGATGGCTTTCCATGGTTTCCCATTTTCACACCAGGTAAATGCTGGGGCTGTACCTTAATTAAGGCCACGGCTGCTTCCTCCCTACTCCTAGCCCTTTTCTATCCCATCGTCGCCATAAGACCTATCTGTGTCGGTGAGACGTAAAGCAACTAGCAAAAAAAAAAAAAAAAAAAAAAACACGCCATACCATAAATGACCGTAGAAACACGTGACAGTAAATACATCTATCCACATAAGGTTGACGTCAGAAAAGGCACCTGGGCGTAAAACTAGTCTTTTCCCGAGCTCGATAGCTGCAGTCGCTTAAGTGCGGCCAGTATCCAGTACTCGGGAGATAGTGGGTTCGAATCCCACTGTCGGCAGCCCTGAAGATGGATTTCCGTGGTTTCCCATTTTCACACCAGGCAAATGCTGGGGCTGTATCTTAATTAAGGCCACGGCCGCTTCCTTCCCACTCCTAGCCCTTCCCTGTCCCATCGTCACAATAAGACCTATCTGTGTCGGTGCGACGTAAAGCAAGCAGAAAAAAACCTAGTCTTAAACTGCATATAGCGCCAATTCCTTCAAAATTAATCTAGGACAGATTTCTCTATTAAGACCAGGAGGAATAATAAGAAACAACCCACTATAGGCACGACTCTCACAGTTCCTAGTTGAAGATCTATGATTCTGCTGGGCTACGTTTTAACTGTCTTATGAACTATGCAGGTGAGTCTTGCTGTGTAAGTGGCCCTGTCTGAAGGTCTTATCCACCACACACTTAGCTATACTCTTTGCGCGATGACCTCATGTAAGAGACTCTGTCAAACATTTCCTTGACATAGATACACCAACTAAACACAATAGGTACGACTCCTTGAGGTTCCCTGCTGACCAAGACTGCTTTGACTTAACTCCTCCATTGTGCAAGTCCTTCAGTGCTCAATGACAATGCATTTCATTTGATAGTTGACAGACATTTCGTTTAAGACAAGTTTTTACAATTTGCTTTGCGTCGCATCGACACAGATAGTTCTTATAGCGACGATCGAATAGGAAAGGGCTAGGAGTGGAGAGGAAGCGGTCGTAGCCTTAATTAAGGTAGAGCCCCAGCAATTGCCTGGTGTGATAAGAGGAAACCACCGAAAACCATTTTCAGGTCTCTTAAGCTCAAGGCAGTAGTGTGTTAAAATTTTGAAATTACAGTACAATTATCGCTGTTCGGGCAATAGATTTTATCTCACAATGCTCTTCCTATGCATTATTGGCCTTAAAACTAGTTAGTGTTATACATCGAATCCCCTTTTTATGTGTGATAGTAAGAAATATTAAAATTTGAATACGCTTATTAATCTACCGAATTCACATATAAGCTAGTCGGGAATTTTATATGATTTAAATTTTAAGCAACTTAACCTACATACATGGAATCCAAACCACTAGAATGTGACTTCGTGTTGCGGGAATTCTTACTTGTATTGGAAGGGATTCGAACCACTTTTGCTTCTTTAATTTATTATAACCCTTAATTGTCGACCTATTATGCCATAATTCGATATGACACTCTTGACTTCAGGAATCAAACTCTGAAACAAATGCACCACAATGATGGTCTGCGTGCTGAGTTACTCTGCAATTTTCAAAATCCCAAAGCCTAGGTTGAAAACTTTTGGTTCTGTTAACACGTCGAAGTTGTTCCTTTCTTTTGGTTATCTTGAGAAAAATGACATTTGTGAAGTAATCTCACCTTTAATCGGCTAGTATTTTGAAGTTGAAAATATTTTGTGAAACCCCTTTATGTTTCGTACAGACTTTCTGTATCAATTTTTATCCCATAAATCATTCTTACTCATTTAGGGCGATGCCAGATTGAGACGGCAGGGATGTGCTCGGTACACCTGTTCGATTCTCCGCCATAAAGTGGTGAATCTAGAAAATTTCTTCCTCTCGAGAGGAATTTAGTCCTGGAGTTCATTCAGCTCAATAGAGACATCTGTTCTAGACTAATTTCAATGGAGGAGGAAGCAAAAACCACCCCACGTTAGGCTCTCACAACGCTTTTCTACTCAGTGCTGAAATTAAGAATAGTGGCCCTCAACTCCATCAAAAGCTTTCATAGCTTGTACCAGCTGCCTCTGTGGATCAGCGGTAGAGTGTCGGCCTCCGGATCCCAAGATAGCGGGTTCAAACCCGGCAGAGGTAGTCGGATTTTTGAAGGGCGGAAAAAAGTCCATTCGACACTCCATGTCGTACGATGTCGGCATGTGAAAGATCTCTGGTGACACATTTGGTGTTTACCCGACAAAATTAATTAAATCTCAGCCATAGACGCCCAAGAGAGTTTCGGTTTACTCGGTCTGCCATCTAGTGGGGCCTAGAGTAAAACGGAACGTCGAAATTGACGAGCAGACAGCCAGATGGCGTCAAATTGAAATGTCTGCACACGGTAGCTGAGGCCATACGATTATTATTGTTATTATTTATTATTATAGCTTGTACCGTTTAGATTTTCTTATTTATCAAGATTATTGTTAAAATTTGTCGCTGTTCGGGCAAAAGGTCATATCTCCAATGCTCTTAGTATTCATTATTTTCCTTAAGACTGGTCATGGTCACGCCTCCCAACCACATATGGATATGCCATCCAGCAGAACAATTTTCGTTGAGTTCATTTTCGTATGCTAAAGAGCAAAGGAAAATGAACCTTATACTGTAGGATTGCGTAAATAAGTCGTGCAAACAAACATTTCTAGAGTGTGGTATGGTAAGGTTCATAGTGATAGTCTGGTGTCACCGTCATAGGGATCTCACTAAGACGACTACGATTCGATTCCCGATCAACCCATATTTTCCCAGTGGCGCAACAGCTCCTTAGAGCCTTGACAGGCTAAAATGACTGCAGCCCACCCAGATGTCCTGCAGATACTGGAATGCTACGTGGTCAGCGTAAGCCATGTTGACTGCGTTTCTTGACCAGATGTATTGCCGCTCTTTAGTTATTGTAGCGAGGCTGAGTTAACAATGTACCAACACTCAGTCTAGAATTAATATCCCTGGACTGGCCGAGTCGATCTCGGGGCCTCGTACATCACGAGGCTAATGGTCAGCTAGCATTTATGAAATAAAACGACACACTCATTTGTGTCCGATACCGGGTAAAACTACAGTACATGTCGCCAGGCTATGATTAAGCTGATATTTATAAGTGACTGTGGAGGTATTAATTCACAAAAGGAAGCTTTCTGGTTATTTGCTGCTCTGATTCTGAGTGTTTGACCCAAATGAAAAGTCAGTTTATTCAGATCCAGTATTTAGTAGAAGTGCATTGTTATACGCACATCTTCATTAAACACTGTTATGTGTTTCAGCGTTCAGTAATAATAATAATAATAATAATAATAATAATAATAATAATAATAATAATAATGGGTTTACGTCCCACTACCTACTTTTAAGGTAGGGCCTCTCAAACGCCCAAAATCTCACGCGTGCAAACTGAGGCGCAGAGTTCCTGTGCACAATGCATCGGTCCCACTCGGCTCGGCTCGGGCCAGCGCCTCGTCTCTGGGCTACTCGAATGAGCTGAGCGCAACTCGGCTCGGATTTGGAGCGCTACGGAGCAAGTGAGGAAGAGAGAGACAGCGCTATTGCTCCAAATCGAGGAGTGGGGGTCTGCGTTCAGTATGTAAGGCTTTGTGAATGAACTAAGTGTCTCCACAATCCTCTGTTGCCTCGTTTTCCTTCCATACTTCTTAGCATCAAATAATTATAAATTGCATCTAGCCATCGCTATCTTGGCCTTCCTTTACTTTTCTTACCCTTCATGGCGGAATCCGTTATTATCATAAGTACCCTATCCTCTACCATATTCGCCAAAGTCGGTTTCTTCGTACAGCTTCATTCATCGAGTGCGCCTCCGTAGCGTAACGGTGTTATTAGCTGCCATCCTCGGGGGCCTGGGTTCGATTCCCGGTACTGACAGGAATTTAAGAATGGCAAGAGGGCTGGTATGTGGTTGAAATGGTACATGCAGCTCACCTCTATTGGGGGTGTGCCTGAAAAGAGCTACACCACCTCGGGATGAGGACACGAGTTTACCTTACCTTTTGTCGGGATCCATGGCTAAATGGTTATCGTGCTGGTTTTTGGTCAGAGGAGTCCTCGGTTCGATTCCCGGCAGGGTCGCGAATATTAACCATAATTGGTTAACTCCCCTGGCACGGGGACTGGGTGTATGTGTCGTCTTCATCATCATTTCATCCTCATCATGACGCGCAGGTCGTCTACGGGTGTCAAATCGAACGACCTGCACCAGGCCTCTCCGGAGGCTACACGCCATTTCATTTCATCGAGTTTATTCCTAGTATGGCCTTATCTAATCATTCCGAGTTTATAACGTTATAAACAAGCTCTTTTAGTCAGTTTAAAGGCGCTTCGACACATTTAACTTAAATCGATTTCGACACAAAGACCTGTCCTTCAGAACAGAGTGAGTCGTTATCGAGTTAAGCTCACATGGTCGAAAGATAAGCTAGCCCGCATTTATGCTTTAGCTCGTCAAGCTTCTACAGCAAAATGTTCGGCCTATTTGCTAAGAAGTACGCTTGGCCTTGTAAATATCTCGACAGAGCATTGAGGTAATAATAATAATAATAATAATAATAATAATAATAATAATAATAATAATAATAATAATAATAATAATAATAATAATAATAATAATAATAATAATAATAATAATAATATGGCCGGGCTGAGTGGCTCAGACGGTTGAGACGCTGGCCATCTGACTCCAACTTGGCAGGTTCGATCCTGGCTCAGTCCGGTGGTATTTGAAGGTGCTCAAATATGTCAGCCTCGTGTCGGTAGATTTAATGGCACGTAAAAGAACTCCTGCGGAACAAAATTCCGGCACCTCGGCGTCTCCGAAAACCGTACAAGTAGTTAGTGGGGCGTAAAGCAAATAACATTGTTATTATTAATAATAATATGGATCCTTATGTGAATTGCGAGTGTACAGACCTTCGGTTCAGAGGGCTCCGAGTTCGATTCCCAGCCGGGGCAGGGATTTAAACTGATTATGGTTAATTCCTGTGAGTTGGGGACTGGATGTTTGTGTTCGTCTTAATACACTTCGCATAACCTACATACAACACACCACACTACAAACCACGACAGAAAGACGCAAGAGTGATTTCATGCATCCAATTGCGATTTGAGTCAGGAAGATCATCCGGCCACAGAACTGAGCCAAAACCGTAATAGATGCCAATCCCAATAAATTTTGAAAATGAACAGGGATAATAATAATGTTTAGTTATTATATCTGTCTGTCTACCCCTTAGTCCCGTTTCTTTGATAGCGTTTGGAGATGACATACATGCACACATACATATATCATCATTATAGACCGTTATGCCTTTCGGCTTTCAGTCTGCAATCCTCTGTGAATTTACTAAACTTCGCCATAATCCTCTATTTGCAACTAGTGCTGTGGCCTCATTTAGTTCTATACCTCTTATCTTTCAATCGTTAGAAACTGAGTCTAACCATTGTCGCCCTGGTCTCCCTTCACTTCTCTTACCCTCCATAACAGGGTCCATTATTCTCCTAGGTAACCTATCCTCCTCCATTCGCCTCACATGACCCCACCACCGAAGCCGGCTTATGCTCACAGCTTCATCCATCGAGTTCATTCCTAAATTATCCTTTATCTCCACATTCCGAGTACCCTCCTGCCATTGTTCCCACCTTTTGTACCAGCAATCATTCTCGCTACTTTCATGTCTGTTACTTCTAACTTATGAATAAGATATCCTGAGTCCACCCATCTTTCGCTCCCGTAAAGAAAGGTTGGTCTGAAAACAGACCTATGTAAAGATAGTTTCATACGGAAGTTGATTTCCTTCTTACAGAATACTGTTGATTGCAACTGCGAACTCACTGGATTAGCTTTTCTGGAGCTTGATTCAATCTCACATACTATATTACCATCCTGGGAGAACACACAACCTAAATACTTAAAATTATCTACCTGTTCTAGCTTTGTATCACCAATCTGACATTCAGTTATGTTGAATTTCTTACCTACTGACATCAATTTAGTCTTCGAAAGGCTAATTTTCATACCAGACTCATTGCACCTATTTTCAAAGTTCCAGTATATTAGGCTGCAGGCTTTTCGCACAATCTGCCATTAAGACCAAGTCGTCAGCATAGGCCAGACTGCTTACCACATTTCCACCTAACTGAATCCCTTCCTGCCATTTTATACCTTTCACCAGATGATCCACGTAACCTACGAACGGCAAAGGTGAAAGATTACACCCTTGTCTAACCCCTGTAAGTAAATATCAAGATTCAACAGGTTGAGATATAGAAAAAATCCCTAATGGATTAATATGTCATGAACAAGTTGGCTGCGTTACAGCTCATACATCTGTATCGTTATTTTTCGAAAATGGGTTAGAACCCATCTTTTAACAGACCTGAGGCTGGTTTTCTGTGTTTTCCAGCTTTCTCAAGAGGTAAAATTTGCGGTTGTACCATAATTAAGTCCTAGCCATCTTTTATCGTAACATTGCCGAAAGTTAGACAGCAGGGATATCTGTCAAGGATAAGACTTGCTTACTTACTTTCTTACTCATTTATCCGGCGTTACAGTCCTGTGAGAAACTTGGCCTCTTCTACTATATTCCTCCATCTACTTCGATCCTGAGCGGCTGGTCTCCATGGACGGGTGTTCTTTGCCCACAGGTCAGCTTCCACTTCATCACTTCATTGAGAGACCTTCCTTGTCGCCTTCTTTTATCTATTCGGAATTTAACTACTTTTCTTGGCATTCGGTCTTTCTCCATCCTTTCCACATGTCCAAGCCATCGCAGCCTCTGTGCCTTAATAAATCTAACTATATCCTACTGATCTAATACACTGACTGACAGAGCAAATGCAACACCAAGAAGGAGTGGTCAGAACTTTATGCCAATTGCAGGGTAGACTGACTTCACTGAGGTATGCTCATGATGTGAAATGCGCCGCTGTGCTGCGCACGTGGCGAACGATAAATGGGACACGGCGTTGGCGAATGGCCCACTTCGTACCGTGATTTCTCAGCCGACAGTCATTGTAGAACGTGTTGTCGTGTGCCAAAGGACACGTGTATAGCTAAGAATGCCAGGCCGCCGTCAACGGAGGCATTTCCAGCAGACAGACAACTTTACGAGGGGTATGGTGATCGGGCTGAGATGGGCAGGTTGGTCGCTTCGTCAAATCGCAGCCGATACCCATAGGGATGTGTCCACGGTGCAGCGCCTGTGGCGAAGATGGTTGGCGCAGGGACATGTGGCACGTGCGAGGGGTCCAGGCGCAGCCCGAGTGACGTCAGCACGCGAGGATCGGCGCATCCGCCGCCAAGCGGTGACAGCCCCGCACGCCACGTCAACCGCCATTCTTCAGCATGTGCAAGACACCCTGGCTGTTCCAATATCGACCAGAACAATTTCCCGTCGATTGGTTGAAGGAGGCCTGCACTCCCGGCGTCCGCTCAGAAGACTACCATTGACTCCACAGCATAGACGTGCACGCCTGGCATGGTGCCGGGCTAGAGCGACTTGGATGAGGGAATGGCGGAACGTCGTGTTCTCCGATGAGTCACGCTTCTGTTCTGTCAGTGATAGTCACCGCAGACGAATGTGGCGTCGGCGTGGAGAAAGGTCAAATCCGGCAGTAACTGTGGAGCGCCCTACCGCTAGACAACGCGGCATCATGGTTTGGGGCGCTATTGCGTATGATTCCACGTCACCTCTAGTGCGTATTCAAGGCACGTTAAATGCCCACCGCTACGTGCAGCATGTGCTGCGGCCGGTGGCACTCCCGTACCTTCAGGGGCTGCCCAATGCTCTGTTTCAGCAGGATAATGCCCGCCCACGCACTGCTCGCATCTCCCAACAGGCTCTACGAGGTGTACAGATGCTTCCGTGGCCAGCGTACTCTCCGGATCTCTCACCAATCGAACACGTGTGGGATCTCATTGGACGCCGTTTGCAAACTCTGCCCCAGCCTCGTACGGACGACCAACTGTGGCAAATGGTTGACAGAGAATGGAGAACCATCCCTCAGGACACCATCCGCACTCTTATTGACTCTGTACCTCGACGTGTTTCTGCGTGCATCGCCGCTCGCGGTGGTCCTACATCCTACTGAGTCGATGCCGTGCGCATTGTGTAACCTGCATATCGGTTTGAAATAAACATCAATTATTCGTCCGTGCCGTCTCTGTTTTTTCCCCAACTTTCATCCCTTTCGAACCACTCCTTCTTGGTGTTGCATTTGCTCTGTCAGTCAGTGTATATTCTGGTATTTCATCATTCGTCCTTATCCTCCAAACATTCTGGTCTTGAGCTGGGCCATATATTCGTCTAATAATCTTTCTTTCAATTATTCTTAATTTGTTTGTGTCATCAGCTAAAAGGTTTCAGGCTTCTGAGCCATATGTCACTACAGGTCTAAATCAGGGTCTTATATATTTTAAGTTTTGTAGGTCTGGATAATAAACGAGACTTAAATAATGTCAGATTCGCGTAATATGCCCTGTTTCCAGCTATTATTCTACGATATATTTCCTTGCGTATTTTATTATTATTCGTCAATATGGTTCCCAAATACTCAAAACGTCTTATATTCTCAAAGTTATGCCCATTTATTGTCAAATTATCTTGACTTCTTCTATCCTCTATAATAATCATGTGCATATACGTAGTACTTGGATTTACTATCATTTACTTCCAAGCCCATCCGTTTTCTTGCTTCCTCTATTTCAAGAAACAATTCCTTCAGATATATATCATTCTTGGCCTTAACACTACATCATCTGCATACGCACAAATCTGTTTAGATTTAAATACATTATTTCCGGTATCATTAAATTATTTAAGGACCTTGTTAATTGCCAGATTAAACAAGATGACAGAGAGTGCATCACCTTGTCTGACTCCTCTGTCTAGAACCATCATCTTCGCCCTTACTTCTCTCAAAGTAATTCTAATCATCCTAATCAGTTTCTGTGGTATTTCTATTGCCTCCATATATTCATATAAAACAATTTATCTTCGTATATACTGTCAAATGCTTGTCTAAAATCTACGAACAATATCTGTAGATCTACATTGCGCTCATAGCATTTCTCCATCGTTTGACGGACAACAAATATTTGATCTACCGTACTCCTATTTCGCCTGAAGCCACATTGTGCTTCTTTCAATCTCTCTTCAGAATATAGAGATAGATATTGAAATAGGATATTTGAAAATACTTTATATATGATATTCAGTAACGTAATGCCCCTATAATTAGTGCATTCATACTTATTTCCCTTCTTATATATTGGGAAAATTATTCCTATGGTCCACTCATCAGGTAGGCCTATCCAATCTTCCTCCAATATCTTAATATTCAACTCATATATCTCTTGTAGCATTTATTTGCTGCATATTTTAATCAGTTCACTTGTTATTCCATCTTCTCCCGCTGCTTTATGGTCATTTATTTTTGCAATAGCCTTTTCTACATCTTCCAATGTGGGGACACTTATCAATTTGTTCTGGCCCAATCTGCTCCATATGCCTTCACTCTCTTCCCCCTCTTCTCTTTCCTTGTTAAGGAGTTATCGAAAGTATTCGGTCCATCTTTCACTTCTTCTTCTTCATTCTGTAGTTGTTAACCTTCGTTATTCTTACGGCCGTTTGATCTTGGTTTTTACCCCCTCCTGAAATAATTAATTTCATTATAGAATTCCTTTGCCCTCTTTTATAGCCTTTGTGTCTCTATACCCTCTAGTTTAGTCCTAAGCACCACTTTTTTCTTCTTCTTACATATATTATTAATTTCTCGTCTACATTTCTCATACTTTTACCTATTTGACCTTGTATCTCTCTAACATTTTTGCTCTTGATATATTCTTCCTTCCAATCGCGTCTTCACACTCCGTTTAAACTAATTATTTATTTTCTTTCTAGCTATACCCAGTGTTTCGTGTGCAGCATTTTGTATCGACGTTTGGACTTTTGACCACCTCTCCTCTATTCCAGAGACTTGTCCAATCGTCTGCAAAGTCTCGTTCATTTTTGACTGGAATTCTTGTTTTTCCTCTGGTTGTTGTAGTTTTTCCAAATTCCTTCTTTCCGTAGATTGTCACCTCTGTCCTATTGCCAATTTTTGTCTCACTAATGCTTTTACTAAATAATGAACAAAATCACAGCTTGGCCCCCTACATGCCCTTAAGTGAATAATGGATACCGCATGCCTCACAGTCACTAGGACATGATCTATTTGATTTACTATTGTGCTTCCTGGCATCTTCCAAATTCCTTTATGTATTTTCTTATGATCAAAGCATGTGCTTTTAATTATAGACCGTTCATAGTTGCAAGCTGTCCCAGATGAAATCCATTCCCATTTGATTCTTCGTGTAGTGTATATTTCCCTGCTATTGGCCTCATACATTATTCTTTTCCCACTTTAGCATTAAAGCCTCTTAGAATAATAATCATGTCATGTCTTGGCACCTCTTCGGTTGTTTGTACTAGCTCATCATAAAATTGTTCCTTCCTTTCCTCATTCGCATCCTCAGTTTGTGCATGCGCTGATATGACAGTTGAGTTTACATATTCTATAGGAAATAGGTTCAAATCCTATTACACTCTTCATCAATTTCCCATCTACTATAAATCCCGTACAGTATTGTCCTGTTCTTTCTTCCGACTCACTTTGCAATTGCCTTTTCTACATCTTCCAATGTGGGTATATTTATCAATTGTTCTGGCCCAATCTGATCCACATGCCTTTCACTCTCTTCCCCCCTTTTCTTTATCCTTGTTAAGGAGTTCTCGAAAGTATTCGGTCCACCTTTCACTTATTTCTTCTTCATTCTGTAGTAGTTTGCCTTCTTTGTTCTTACATCCGTTTAATCTTGGATTATACCCCTTCCTGAAATAATTAATTTCATTATTTAATTCATTTGTCCTCTTTTATAGCCTTTGTGGCTCTTTGTGTTTCTTACCAATGCATCCTCGCCCCTTTCAGCTTATTTCCTGAACCGCCACTAAGTCATATCCAAATCTTTTTGTTTCATTTACTATTTCTTGCATTTTTCCCGGTTTCAACATAGTTCTTACATTCCATGTCACTAAGTTTATATCCGCTTTCCTTGCTCGTGTCCTTTTCTATTGCTTCTGTCGACTTTGATTTTCGTCCGGTTTTCTCGTAGAAATCATCTGAACAACGCTTTTTTTTACGAGGTGAGGCTGTTAACACCAGGCTCAACCCTATCCATTGGCGGGGAATATTTATTTTGGAGCATCCAACCCCTAGACAGATTGCCTTCACCACGGCTAAGGAGTCCCGTCTACTCCGCCTTATAATCTCATCCAATGACCCCAGTAAGGGTGGGTTGCCTGCTCGCCTTTTCCACCATTCCGAAAGTTTTCTTCTCTGCCCGATCTGTCTTTAAGCTCTTCACCCGTTACCCTAGGTATGGGTTCCACGTTATACCCAGTGGGACTGGGTTCCCACCTGAACTTAGCCACCCTTTTACACAGGAATGGTAAGTTGGAAAGGAATGGTAAAAACTCACTTTATTATAACAGAGAAATAAAGACACTAAGAAGGAGGTGCAGATTGGAAAGAAATAGAGTTAGAAATGGCTGCGGAAGTAAGGAGAAACTGAAGGAAACTAGTAAATTGATCTAGGAAAGAATTCAGCTAAGGATAAGATGATGGCAAGGATAATTGGCAGTAATACAAATTTTAGTGAAAATGGAAGGGCATGTATAGGTATTTTAAGGCAGAAACAGGTTCCAAGAAGGACATTCCAGGAATCATTAATGAACAAGGGGAGTGTGTATGTGAGGATCTTCAAAAGGCAGAAGTATTCAGTCAGCAGTATGTTAAGATTGTTGGTTGCAAGGATAATGTCCACATAGAGGAGGTGACTAGTGCTAAAGAACTATTAAAATTTACCTATGATAACAATGACATTTGCAATAAGATACACAAGTTGAAAACTATAAAAGCAGCTGGAATTGGTAAGATTTCTGAGTATATACTAAAAGACAATGGGTTGGGATATAGTACGATATCCGAAGTACTTATTTGATTATTGTTTGCATGAAGGAGCTATACCAAATGAATGGAGAGTTACTATAGTAGCCCCTGTGTACAAAGGAAAGGATGAAAGACATAAAGCTGAAAATTACAGGCCAGTCAGTTTGACATGCATTGCATGTAAGCTTTGGGAAGGCATTCTTTCTGATTATATTAGACATGTTTGTGAAATTAATAACTGGTTCGATAGAAGGCAATTCGGTTTTAGGAAAGGTTATTCCACTGAAGCTCAACTTGTAGGATTCCAGCAAGATATAGCAGATATCTTGGATTCAGGAGGTCAAATGGACTGTATCGCGATTGACTTGTCTAAAGAATTTGATAGGGTGGATCATGGGAGACTACTGGCAAAAATGAGTCAATTGGACTAGACAAAAGAATGACTGAATTCGTTGCTATATTTCTAGAAAATAAATCTGAGAGAATTAGAGTAGGCGAAGCTTTATCTAAACCTGTAATAATTAAGAGGGGAATTCCTCGAGGAAATATCATTAGACCTTTATGTGTTCTTATATATATATAAATGATGTGAGTGAAGTTGAATCAGAGATAAGGCTTTTTTCGGATGATGTTATTCTGCATAGAGTAATAAATAAATTACAAGATTGTGAGTAACTGAAAAATGACCTTGATAATGTTGTGAGATGGACAGCAGGCAATGGTATGGTGATAAACAGGGTTAAAAGGCACGTTGTGAGTTTCATAAATAGGGAAAGTCCTCTCAGTTTTAATTACTGCGTTTGATGGAGTGAAAGTTCCTTATGGGGATCACTGTAAGTACCTATGTGTTAAGATCTTCATTGGGGTAATTACATAAATGGGACTGTAAATAAATGGCATACATCTCTGCACATGGTTATGAGCGTATTTAGGGGTTATAGTAAGGATGTAAAGGAGGGGGCATATAAGTCTCTGGTAAGACCCCAACTAGAGTATGGTTCCAGTGTTGGGACCCTCACCAAGATTACTTGATTCAGGAACTGGAAAAATCCCAAGAAAAGCAGCTCGATTTCTTCCGTGTGATTTCCGACAAAAGAGTAGCGTTACAAAAATGTTGCAAAGTTTGGGCTGGGAAGACTTGGGAGAAAAAAGACGGCTGCTCGACTAAGTGGTATGTTCCGAGCTATCAGTGGAGAGATGGCGTGGAAAGATCACAATATGAAGATAAAATTGGAATTCAAGAGGAAGAATTGGGGCAATTATTCGTTTATAGGAAGGGGTGGTAGGAATTGGAATAACTTACCAAGGGAGTTCAATAAATTTCCAATTTCTTTGAAATCATTAAAATAAGGCTAGGAGAACAACAGATAGGTAATCTGCCACCTGGGCGACTGCCCTAAATGCAGATCAGTATTGATTGATTGATTGATTGATTGATTGATTGATTGATTGATTGATTGATTGATTGATTGATTGATTGATTGATTGATTGATTGATTGATTGATTGATTGATTGATTGATTGATTGATTGATTGATTGATTGATTGATTGATTGATTGATTGATTGATTGATTGATTGATTGATTGATTGATTGATTGATTGATTGATTGATTGATTGATTGATTGATTGATTGATTGATTGATTGATTGATTGATTGATTGATTGATTGATTGACGTACTGGAGTAGAGTGTGCCCAGCCCCGCAACGTGGATGCGTCAGGCAGGAATTACTCAAGTGGAGATCAGGGTAGGTGGCCCTATCTCCCTTGAGCCGGGCTAATGGTTATGTACTGTATGATACCACAACCAAAGGCGTCAAGAACATGACCCTACTGCTATAACGAATTGGTCACATAATTAAGGACCAGCTGGCGTGTACTGTAGGGTAATTCACTTTTTAATTAGGGCAGGCGGTCTGTACATGGATATGTCTCAAAAAATATCAGCGGACTGTAAATCCAAAAATAATGAGGAAAATCTCTAAACTGTGTATCAGATTCCCTTTACAATCACAAAAACATTTATGTTTAGTGAAAATCTGTTGGTATATCGACGCATTGGAACGTAATGTTCATTTATCTCTTACAATATTAAATTACGTGTGGCTAACATAAAACGGGGCAGTGTTGCGGTTTGATAATTTTCATAATGAAATTCAGGTTTAGAGTCCTGTATTTAAAGGGATAACGAACGTTTTAACCCAGTATTATGGTGTGTTCCACAGGAGAAAAATTGTAGAGTTAGACTGCATTGTCTGTTGTTTACAGTCATGTAAACCGCATGGTCATTCTATTGGTCCCTTGCATCGTAAATTTAAACCTGGTTTGACGTGCTGTGTAGAATTATTGTCTCACGTAACACAACTGAAGGGTTAATTCCAAGAGCCAGACAAGTCCAAATAATTATATTATATTATAGGCGTCACTGAAGAGGCATACTAGGGAAATGAGGAGTGAGGTCGTTTCCCGTTGCTTTCCTCACCGAGCCAGAAGTTGCTATTGCATATCAGTCTGCCAAGCCCACTGAAATACATGCACCAACCGACCCTATGGGCAATATTTTCACACCAATCATGACAGGGACTGGCTGCATAAGGAATGTTGTTACTAGCATCGCTCATACCTCGGTCACTTTCATATTGTCAAAGCCAAGGATGAGACTGAGACAGGTCAATGAAAGTAACAAATTGCTCTAGCCCATACCAGAAGACATAGCACACTGTAAACGCTACATCTTGCCAGCAAGGGCTCAACATTTCTTTTATTGAAATATATTATTTTCATATTTTCGCACTACATATGAACAGACATATTATGTGAGTCCAAATTACAAATAAATCTGTATGTATTTCTAAACTACAGTACGCTATTTTATCACTTCCTGGCAATTTACAGTTTTTGACTTGCCTGGTTCTTTAAATTAACCCTTTAACCGAGTAGAAAAGTGGTTTTAAACGTTACTTTTGGCAATCGTTGGAGTGATGTTCCGAGTTAATAAATAGTATTACTTGGCCAAGCGAATGGTAGACCGACTACAAACGGGTTTTCAATTAATATCCTTTAATTTATTCCAATGTGTGCCAAAATTCAGGTGTCTCAAAACAAACATGAATACAGAACTCCAAAATAACATATTTTTTTCTCTGAGGATCAAGTGCCCCTGAGAGCTCTCATCTTTTCTTTTTTAATCAATGAGATGAATATGTTATATGCTGTGTTGACTTCGTACAAGGGCTGACATAATAGCTCCTAGTTCCGTTGGTCTTGCTTCAATTCTCGTTATGCAGCGAATAGAAAAGGGCTGGGATGGGAAGAAAGAAAGTGGTTAATATTCGGTCATCTTCGAATGTATGTTCCATTATCTACCACTTTAACTGTAGTTCACTACCAAGATAGCAGTTAACATACAGGCCTTTCAAATTAAAACGCTACCGGCCGCAGAGACCTATTACTGAGCGAGCTCCCCCCGGGTCGATGTAGCAAGTGTCTCGGGGTACAAACAGTTACGGAAGTGTCACCACTCAGCCCACTTAACAGCAGATGATCGCTGTGTAGCGTTTTAATTTGAAAGCCCTGTGCATACATCGGCCGCTTCCTTCTCGATCCTGGACTCGTTAATTATGAAAACACATATCATTACAGACACCCTAAAGGCACAAGTTAAATGACAAACTGTTGATCACGCTGTCCTAATATACTTACCCGAATCTACAAGGACAATAAGAACATATTCTTAACAGATGCTAAACTTAATAATCAATAAAAGAAGGAACCCATGCGGCTACAACCCTAATTCGTCTTATAATATAATTAAAATATCTGTCCTACTGTTGGACGCTAAATGTAATATAAATATAAAATTTCTTGATCAAAACATTAATTTTTTACCATAATTGAATGTAATTATAACTTGGCTACTTCCAATGAACTAAAATTTAAAATAAGTGAATAAATAATTAAATGACGACGGTAATAACAATAATATTATAATAATTTATAATTTGCCGAAACTGCAGGCAAATGTACGCCAGAGGTCGCCATAGGATCCCTCAATTTAGAATATTAATAACAAGAGTAAAGAGTAATAATAATAATAATAATAATAATAATAATAATAATAATAATAATAAAAATAATATGTTGTAATAAATCAAGTGTGTGATGTGATATGTGCCATCACAGTCTTGGCCTACCAATCGACCACTGTTCCGTTCGAAGGCCAGCTGACTACATGGTCAGTGAGAAGAAACCTCTCAGCCCTTATTCTCTGCTTTCTAGACCGGCACTTCGAAATCAACGTCAGACAGCTCTTCATTTTTTCTCAAGTACGTTGAATGGCCTTCGAGCCAGCTCTCTTATCCAAGTAAAAACTCGTGATCTAGCCAGTGATCGAACCTGAGACCTACGACTAACAGACAGCTTCACTACCCCTATACTGTGTGGCCATCATCTGTAAATCACAAGATCTACCCATCTAACAAGTTGAGAATGTAGTTAATTAGTTTGATAGATAGATAGATAGATAGATAGATAGATAGATAGATAGATAGATAGATAGATATGCTGTGCGTTGAACGTCCTTGCTACTACCAACAGTCTGAAAGAGAGGCTGGCGTGGTAACATTTCGTCGGAGCGAGTAGGCAGTGCGGTTAGGGGCGCGCAGCTGTTAGCTTTCATTCGAGAGAGAGTTGGTTCGAACCCGACGGTCGGTAGCCCTGAAGATGGTTTTTCGGGGTTTCCCATTTTCACAACAAGCAAATGTACCGTAATTAGTCTAAGGCCATAGCACTTCATTCCTACTCCTAGCCCTTTCCTATCCTATTTTCACCATAAAACCTATCTGTGTTGGGCGACGTAAAGCCTATTGCAAAAAAATAAAAATGTTGCCCTGAAATTTATGAACATCAGCAAATATACCAATACCTCCCACACTTAAAAAAAACATGGCGGAACAGCTTTAATATGCCTTGGCCTACGAAGCGACCGCTGCTCAGCACAAGGGCTTGCAGGTCAGGAACTTACGCGTTGTCAGTGCGACGAATCCTTACGACCAATATCTTTGGCTTTCTAGATCTGCGCCGCTATTTCTCCTTCAGATAGCTCCTTAATTGTAATCGTGTAGGCAGAGTAGGCCTCGAACTAGCCTCCAGAAATCAGATGCCGCTAAAAATCCCAGTACCGAGCGATCTGGCAATGCAGTTTTGGTCACGTATCTATGAGCTTGTGTTCGGGAGATAGTTGGTTCGAATCGCACAGTCAGCATCCCTGAAGATGGTTTTCCGTGATTTTCCATTTATTTTACAATCTGCTTTACGTTGCACCAACACAGATAGGTCTTACGGCGACTATGGGATAGGAAAGGGCTAGGAGTGGGAAGGAAGCGACCGTGGCCTTAATTAAGGTGTGACAATGGAAAACCATGGAAAGATATCGTCAGGATTGCCGACAGTGAGATTCGAACCACTATCTCCCGTACGCAAACTGATATCTACCTGACCTAAACCACACGGCCACTTGTTCGGTGCTTCCCATTTTAGCGCCAGGTAAATTCTAAGGTTGTGCTTTAATTAAGTCCACGGACGCTTCCCAAGAAGTCCTAGCCCTGTCCTATCCCTTCGTCTGTATAGGAGTGACGTAAAACCTATAATAAAAAAGTCCCTGACCTGGCTGCGAATCGAACCCAAGGCTACAGGTAAGAGGCAGGCATGCTACTCCTAGACAACAGGGCCGGCTTTCACACATAGGCATTCTCAAAATCGAATATGTCTATAACATTGAGCAGAGCACACGAACACTGAACTAGGAACTTCACTCAGACGACCGTAGGTAACTTAATAGTTATATAGGTTTCCAAATTGAGTTTAGAGCAGAACGAAAGTATTACAAATCTGCTTCTGAACGAAAAAGTATTGCTTCTTCCCTTGCCATCCCCTTTTTATGGTCTGCAAAGTCTGTGTTGCATAAATCACTGATCGCCAACAAGGACATCTTCCTTATTCAAGAACCATCTTCTTCGTCCTTGCCTTTTTTCCCCATTGATTGGGGTCGAGACTTGTTGTGGGTTTGGTCCAGTTTTACAGCTGGATGCTCTTACTAACGCCAATCCTTCGTGATGGGATGTATGCACTATTGCATGTTTCTATAGTGGTCGATAGTGTGGAGTCCTGCATGCAGATGAAGGGAGATCACCCAGTCTCCGAACCAGAGAAATCAACCATACACAGTTAAAATCCTCGGCCGGGCCGGGATTCGAACCCGATGCTCTCTGAACCGAAGGCCAGTATGCTGACCATTCAGCCAATGAGCCGGAGTATCCAAGAACGAACTGCAATGGAAAGCGAAGTATGATTGGACCATTAACCCTCATGAGTTCTGCAGGTTTTACTAAACAATTTCACGATAATTTCGGTATCTTTAATATCGTTCATCCTCAGCTGGTGGCCTAGGTTAAAGGAAATTGCAGGGCCTTAAACACGTGGACCGCAGGATTATATATGTAAAGTTTAGCTTACATTGTCCAAGAAGTGGAAAGGTCTTCAGGGTCTTAATGACTGTGTCCTCCAAGTTTCCTAGAACTCCCGGTAGTCACCATATTAATATATTAAATCAGATTTTACACCTTCCCACTGTCCGGCTCCGTGCCTAAATGGTTAGCGTGCTGGCCTTTGGTCACAGGGGTCCCGGGTTCGATTCCCGGGCGGGTCGGGAATTTTAACCATCATTGGTTAATTTCGCTGGAGCAGGGGCTGGGTGTATGCGTTGTCTTCATCTCGGAAATTTCATCATTTCGTCCTCATCCCGACGTGCAGGTCACCTACGGGAGTCAAATCAAAAGATCTGCACCAGGCGAGCCGAACATGGCCTCGGACATTCCCGGCACTAAAAGCCATACGCCATTTCATTTCATTTTACACCTTCCCACTAAAGTACACACTAAACCCACTCCTCTGTCCCACCACCGTAGAGTTTCTCAATAGGCCAGCCGGGTCTACGTCATGGTGCACTCAACACGTGACCTCAGGGTCTCTGTCTTATTAGCAGCGGTAAGCTGCATTCGGGTCATTGTTAGCGCTAGACTCCAACATGGCAAGGTCGATATTACGGACATCAAGCGTACTGCTCCTGGCTTTCGCAGCCAACGGTAAGTGCTCACGTTATTATTCTATTAACAAATGTAAGAATCCACCTATTCATGTTCTGTACGGTACTGTCTAGGGCAGTGGTTCTCAACCTTTGTGGACCTGCGCCCCCTTTGCACCCGTAAATTATTTCTCGCCCCCCTAATGAACTATTGATTTACACAAGTTCTACCTTTCTGTTAGGATTAATATCTCAAAAAATAGTTTATAATGATTTTATTATTAATATTATGAGTGCTTAATACATCTTATTACATGTTTCAAAGTAATATTTAGATTGCAATCACTTTACAAAGAAAGTCGTGAATAACACAAATAATAATAGAACAAGCAAATAACACAAATTACAGTAAATATACTATGAAGGATTCTACACTCACTGCAATTAACATTTCAAACTACAGCAATTGATTTGATTTTGTAATAACATCATTATTAATGAGTGGGCTGGCACTGTTTTTCTTTCACAAGTTTTTTAATGTTTCGTTCCAACTGTGACAGCGCACATCTCAGATCACATTCAACATCTAGCCATGCTCGGTATTTTTATTTTATGTAAGCCAGAGTAGAAAACCCAGATTCGTACAGATATGTTGATGGAAACTGCACCAACAAATTTGCAGCTTCCATAGCAACTTGTGGCTTTAACCAAAATTCTTCAACAGTCAAATGTAGAAACTAAGCTTTTGCTTCGGAATCACATTCTAGGTCAATTTCCTGCTCCTGAAGGGAATCAGAAATCAAATCCAGTTCAAATTTGAACGGATTTCGAGTCAACTGAAACTGCCAGCTTTCTGAACAAATGTTTGGAAAATAACGTCCAATTTCGGATTTCAAGAATGACAAATGTTCTGAAATTAAGCTCTTCAAATCACTTTTCAATTTAATGGATATTTTGTGTGTCATCAAGAAGCTCGTTAAGCATAATAATTTTAGTAAAAGCATTTTCCTACGTGTACGATTTAGCGGTGAAGAAGATAACTTTTTGTAGTAAATTGTTTGCTTTGTCACAACTTTTTTATGCTATGCAGATTCGTGTGTATTTTTTAATGCTCACCACGCCCCTTCTGAAATTCTCCAACGCCTCCCCAGGGGGGGTGCGCCCCCAGATTGAGAACCGTTGGGCTAGGGAATGGGTATCCAGTTGAACTTCCTCTGAAAACAATAATTCCCACTATCTTCACTTTTCTTCTTCCTGGACTTGACTCAATCACTTGGAGTCGGCACTACATGTAACAAGCCCAGTTTTAAGGCCGGATGCCTTTCCTGCTTTTTTTTTTTTTTGCTTTACATCTCACCGACACAGATAGGTCTTATGGCGACGATGGGATAGAAAAGACCTACGAATGGGAAGGCAGCGGCCGTGGTCTTAATTAAGGTACAACCCCAGCATTTGCCCGGTGTGAAAATGGGAAACCACGGAAAACCATCTTCAGGGCTGCCGACAGTGGGATTCGAAGCAAGCTCACAGCCGCGCGCCCCTAACCGCACCGCCAACTCGCCCGGCGATGCCTTTCCTGAAACCAACCCGAAATGGAGGGATGTGTTTCTGAAGGGACTACGAGTGTTACATGTGTATGAAGACTGAAGATGTGTGTATCGTCGTGAATACAATCACCCAGCCACCGAGTCAGAGAAATTAACCAGACGCGATTAAAATCCCCAGTCTAGCCAGAAATTGAACCCGGGGCCCTCTGAACCAAAGGCCACTACGCTGACTTATAAGCCAAGGAGCTGATCCTGCACTGTTTAATCACTAGTCAACAGATTGACACAAAAAGTATCATCTTATCCTTCAAATTAAATCGTCATAAGTTATTGCTCTATATTTATATTTAGGTTTTATTTTATTTTTTGCTAGTGACCTAACGTCGCACTAACAGATCAAAGGTTTTAGGCGACGTAAGGATGGAAAAAGACTAAGACCGAGAAAGTAGCGGCCGTGGCCTTAATTAAGGTACATTTGCCTTGTGCGAAAATGTGGAACCACGGAAAACCATCTTGAGGTCTGCCGACGGTGGGGTTGAAACCCACTATCTACTCTTGCCTTTTAGCCCTCATATCTGATTTGAAATCAGTTCAGATCAAATCAAGTCCCATCTTCAAAATTTACAGAGTAACACTAATCTGAAAACAGTTTGTGAACATTAAAAGGGGAAAATCTGTAGTTTTTGTGGCTAGTACACAGTCTTCTCCAATTTTGCGGTCTTGTGCCTGGTTATTGCCTTTAAGAGTAATGTTCGAGTTGCATGCTTAGCAAAGTCAATTCATTGTATATGTGCCCGTCCACAATGTCTCTTCATAGTAGCATTACTGATGACAATATATACTTCCGGACTTACTCCATCAAGGCACATGATATGGTCGAAGAACAGGAGAATTCTTTGTTTATTGTTAAGAGCCGGATCCTGATATAAATCTTATATCAATTTGAGTTATTTGTGCGAAATTCTGTCCAAGATATGTGAAACATTTTTAGCCAGCGCCTCATTTCAAGTAAGCCAGTTTTCTTCACATTAGCTGAACGAAAGCTTCATACCTCAACCCTCATAAAGGAAAACTGACAATTCTGTTGTATGGACCACTCTCATCTTCACTTCAGTTTTCAATGAAATGGAGCGTTGTCTCTATAAGTGGAATAATTGAGTGATTACTTTTGGTGAAAGCTTTGAACTCAATAATATTTATTATTTTTTTTTTTTTGCTAGGGGCTTTACGTCGCACCGACACAGATAGGTCTTATGGCGACGATGGGATAGGAAAGGCCTAGGAGTTGGAAGGAAGCGGCCGTGGCCTTAATTAAGGTACAGCCCCAGCATTTGCCTGGTGTGAAAATGGGAAACCACGGAAAACCATTTTCAGGGCTGCCGATAGTGGGATTCGAACCTACTATCTCCCGGATGCAAGCTCACAGCCGCGCGCCTCTACGCGCACGGCCAACTCGCCCGGTGAACTCAATTATCAATGACGTGTTAAGCAAGAGGGGTCGTATATAAAGCACCCTTCCGTTTCTTATTAAAATATCAAGGCTAAAATTTGAAGTAATGTGAGAAAGGGTGTATTTCTTTGACCCAACATGGGATGATTCTTGACGAGTTCGCCTGGGTTACGCGGCCCAATTTGTGGGCATGTAAACTCAGGTCCCATCCTCAACATTTACAGAATAACACTAATTTGAAAACTGTTCGTGAAAGGTATTATTCCTTAGTTTGAAGGATACAAAGGAGTGAAATTGTACGGTTCAGAAGAATTGTTTCTAACTGTTAACATCGAGCTTTCGGTGAGGCGGGGCTAGGAAATGGCTAGGACTATAACAGGAACAGCCGTTGCCTCCAGGTATGGAAATAGAAACCACACCAGGACTGTCGAATATACACTTACAGCTACACGACCCGCAGCGTAAATGTCAGGAATAAGATTTCCGTCTAATTGGCTAAAATACTGAAACTGAGAGTATGTTGTGAATGCTTCATACAAACATCCTATTATCGGTTTAACTCCTAAATTGCTTTATTCTTAACTCGCTAATAAAAACAGTATTGCAAATCAATTTCGCATTAGGGAACCGTAATCCATAATTAAACGAAGTCAATTGCAAATAAAATATCCAAAAAGTGGAAGTATTCAAGCTCTTCAGGCTTTTCCAACCTTGACATTTTCAGCGTTTCACTCCACACTGTCATTCCAGCTGACGAACCTACTCCCATATTGGGGAGGAACGCTGGTCATTTCACGATTATATAAACCGAAAGAGCTTGAATGAATTATTGATAAGAACAACGTTGCTACAAATCACACCAGCTGTAACGACTTAAGTTTTTACTTCCATTTCGCGTCTTACAGAATTTGGCCAGGTAGAAGGGTTACTTAATGCGTTAATTTTAGATTCATCACTGATTCCTTCTTTCTGCTCGGGATTTTAACGCCGCGTTAACACAATTTTTCAGCGATACTGGGAACGAAAAAAGTGTGGAGTGGGAATGTGCGGCCGTGGTACAGCCCGGTATTTGCGTGGCGTGAGAATGAAAAACCACGGAAAACCATCTGTTGTACTTTTATCGACCTCTTACAGTTTCAGTTTCTCTACTATTATAGTATGCCTATTCAGTCACGTCCGTGCTTATTGTGACAGCTGTTGAAGATCCGAACAGCCATCGGGCTGATATGCCACGATACATAAAGCATAATCTGTACGAGGGAATGTAGGCTAATCTTTTCTAATAAGCCTTCGTGAATAAAACGATCACGATAATGAATGTTACACTCGTAACTTCATTTTTCTTTTTTGCTTCTCAATTTTTACACTCACTGCAAGATATCCCAAACCCTCTAAATGAATAGCAGCTACACCATAAACAACATTAATAGCAGACCTTGGAGACGTACTGTAGTAGGTTAGTCGTTATCTTTCTGCTCCCCAGATAGAGTTGATCGCGGCTGCAGTCTGTGCTTCGTGGCTGTTTTAAGTAAAACAAATATGGCCTGTTAAAGAAATCGTGTGGAACAAAATTACGGCATCACGACGTCTAGAAAGAAAGGGAAATTAACCAAATAATTTTTCTTGCTCGTGGTTTAGTTAACACAGAGAAGTTCTTCGGCGAGGCTGGAATGAGAAGGCCTCGAATTGCAAAGGTCTTTACCGTATTGTTTAAAGTGCCGAGAGAGTCCGAGGACATAAATTCAGTTCGCCATTTCTGGAGCTGCTTTTCCCGGTGCATTCGATGGGGGCGAGCTACATGTAGCGCTGTGTGGTGGTGTTGTGTGTGGCTGTAGGTGTAATTATACAAGCTAGGAATGAAAAGGAAGTGGCCGTGGCCTTATGAAAGGTACCACCCCGGCATTTTTCAGGAGATGTAAAGGGAAATCACGGAGAACTATTTCGAAGATGGCCGACGGGAGATTCGAACCCATCTGTCTCCCGAGTACAGAGCTGGCAGCCATAGTTGGCCGTGCCGCAACGTACTGAACTAACTTCTTCGGTAGCGCTAGCATTTAACTGGTGTAAACATGGAAAACCACGAATAACTATCCCCAAAACAGCCAAAGTTAAGGTTTGAACCAACCATATCCCGAATACAACCTAATAGTTGCATTATTATTATTATTATTATTATTATTATTATTATTATTATTATTATTATTATTATTATTATTATTATTATTATTATTATTATATTCTCTACTTTTACTTCACACGTTGGTTTCCCATTTCTCCTCGAGGCAAATGCCTGGATGGTGCCTAACTTAAGGCCACGGCCGCTTTCTTCCCTATTCCTTGCCTGTTCCTTCCAATCTTCCCATCCCCCAACAAGGCCCCTATTCAGCATAGCAGATGAGGCCACCTGGGCGAGATACTGGTCCTCCTCTCCAGCTGCATCCCCGACCCAAATCTCACACTCCAGAACACTGACCTTGAGGTGGTAGAGGTGAGATCCGTCGCTGAGTCCGAGGGAAAAACCAATCCTGGAAGGTAAACAAATTAAGAAAAAAGGAAAGAAAGAAAGAAATAATAGAATTTAGGCTATGTGATATATTATCACCGTTCCTCACAAAATTAGGTTAATATTGCTAACCTTGTAGTCATCTTGATAATGGCCATCAGCCTCGGCGGAAGTAGAGTCCTTGAGGTGGTGTTTTTACTATCGTATAACCATGACGGGTGTTCTTACAGGTAAGACCAAGTAAGATCGCATCAGTAAGATGACCTCCTAGCTCGTACAAGATACGATATAATAGTTTGTAGAATGGAGTTTTTAAACACCGTTACAAACCATGCCTCGTATCTAGTCAATTATTTCAACTCAGAATTATTTTTTATTGTATTTTTAACTATATTGCAGTATTGGTTTCTTAAATGTCTGGCAGGCTCTTAGGTCTTTGACTACAGAGTGTTTTTTTTTTTTTTTTTTTTTTTTTTTTTGCTATTGGTTTTACGTCGCACCGACACAGATAGGTCTTATGGCGACGATGGGACAGGAAAGGGCTAGGACTGGGAAGGAAGCGGCCGTGGCCTTAATTAAGGTACATCCCCAGCATTTGCCTGGTGTGAAAATGGGAAACCACGGAAAACCATCTTCAGGGCTGCCGACAGTGGGGTTCGAACCACCTATCTCCCGAATACTGGATACTGGCCGCACTTAAGCGACTGCAGCTATTGAGCTCGGTGACTACAAAGTGTGACATTGGTTTATGAACCATTGACTCTCTTGAAAGACGATGGTTTTCAGACAATCTGATATTGGTACTTAAGCCTTTACAGCGCAATGGGACGTCGCTTATACCTCTTACAGCGCAGAAAGACATTGTTCTCAAAACTTGCTGAGTTTTATTCTTAAACTTTTGATTATACAATAAAATTCGGTCCCCGATACCCGTAAAGTGCTATATTTCCTAGAACTATTTGCTGTTGCCAGAAAGAACAAAATTCCCTAAGGATTCACTTAGTGTAATTTGGGATTTAAATCGGATTAACATCACTTCCAAAAGAATTTACCTCAGTCTCTTCTTTCTTTCTTACTTCACTATATTTGCAGACTGACTAAAATACTCAGAGGTCAATAATAAACAACAATGTTACTGATTTTACATCCCATTAACTACCATTAAGGTTTTCGGAGACGCCGAGGTGGTGATGGGAGTGATTACTGTTTTAAGAAGAATCACAACTGAGTAACCATCCTCTATTAACACCAATCAGAATGACCCAGGAAGGACATTCCAGGAATTAATACTGAACGAGAAAAGTTTATAAGTGAGAATTTACAGAAGGCAGAAGTACGTGTTTAGTCAGTAGATGTAAAGATAGTTGGAAATAAGGACACATTACATATGAAAACAAGTTACTAAAATAAACAAAAATCAAAAACTAGAAAAACAACTGTAATTGAAAAGATATCTGGGGATATACTAAAGGCTATAGGTTGGGATATAAGTTTAGCACCATACTTTTTCATGAAGGAGCTATACCAAACGAATGAGGAATTGGTATAGTATTTCCTGTGTACAAAGGAAAGGGTGATATATATGCAGGTGATAAAAATGACAGACCAGTCAGCTTGGCATGTTTGCATGTAAGCACTGCGAAAGCATTCTTTCTGATCATTTTAGACACGCTTGCGAAATTACTGACTGGTTTGGAAGAAGGCAGTTTGAGTTTCCTAAAGGTTATTCCAAGGAGACTTATCTTTTAGGATTCCGGGAAGATATAGCAGATAATTTAGATTCGGGCCATATTATTGGACCTTTACGTTTTCTTATACTGTATATGTAAACGATATGAATAAAGAATTGGAACTGCAGACAAGGCATTTAGCGGAAGACGTTACATGTATAGTAATAATATATACCGGATATGCGCGACCGCAAAACGACCTCGACAATGTGATAGGAATAGCCGGCAATGGTAAGCGTAGTACAAGGTCAGGCTGTAAGTTTCACTAAGAAGCTTTAATTATTGTATTGATGGGGTGGAAGTACGTCACGGGGATCGCCGTAAGTACTTAGGTGTTAATACACGGAAAGATATTCATTGGGGTAATCACATTAACGAGGTTAAAACAATATAGGTTACAGATCTCTCTATATGGTTATGAAAGTATTTAGTGTTTGTAGTGTGGATATGATAGTTAAAAATTTCATCTTGATCCGTATTGAAGTGGGATTACAATAAAATTGAAATTACTAAGGGTCCACCTATTCAATACAATGGCATTTATTAGTGTGAATTAATCACATGTCGTTTACATCAGGTACACTAATAAATATCATTGTATTGATTAATTGGACCCTCAATAATTTCAATTTTATAGTGAGGATATGAGCCGGCCCCGTGGTGTAGGGATAGCGAGCCTGGCTGTTACCCGGAGGCCCCAGGTTCGATTCCTGGCCAGGTCAGGGATTTTTACCTGGATCTGAGGGCTGGTTCGAGGTGCGCTCAGCGTACGTGATTAGAATTGAGGAACTATCTGGCGGCGAGACAGCGGCCCCAGTTCAGAAAGCCAAGAATAACGGGCGAGATGATTTGTCGTGCCGACCACGTGACACCTCGTAATCTGCAGGCCTTCGGGCTGAGCAGAGGTCGCGTGGTAGGCCAAGGCCCTTGAGGGCTCTAGTGCCATGGGGTTAGGGTTAGTTAGTAAGAATACGAAAGAGATTGCGTGTAAGGTACTGGTAAGACCCCAGTCAGTTTATGGCACCCTCAGCAGGATAACTTGATCGAGAACTGGAAAAGATCCAAAATAAAGTATCACAATTTGTTTTGGGTGATTTCCGACATGGGAGTATCGTTACGAAAATGTTGCAGTTAAAGTACACGCATGCACAGAAATAGAGCCCCGATGTAAACAAAGCATGGCGTTCCCCATCTCCTTGCTTAACTCATTGCTACAGGTGGAAAGCCCTTTACAATACTGTTGTGATTGAAATGGGCACAGTGGTTCACTCCCTTCCTCTACCTTTCGGTAATGGAGTGGTCTTCTGACACTACCCCTTCACTCCCTCCCCTCCTTTTCAGAACTGGAATGGGGAAGTGTTGATTGTTTATGTCAGGTCACCATTTCTGTGCATGCGTGTACAATGTTGGGAAGATTGGGAGTAAGGACACGAGCTACTCGAAAGCAGTATATCCCAAGCTGTGTTTGGAGAGATGGTGGAAAGTATAATATGAAGATAACGTTGGAATTCAAGGGGACGAGAAGAATTAGGGACTGGAATCATTTACCAAGGGAAATGCTCGATGAATGTCCAAGTTCTGACAGGGTAAACAACTGATAGGGAATCTGCCACCTGGGCGAAAATCCCAAATGCAGATCAGTGGTGATTGATTGATTGATTGATTGATTGATTGATTGATTGATTGATTGATTGATTGATTGATTGATTGATTGATTGATTGATTGATTGATTGATTGATTGATTGATTGATTGATTGAAAATGGAAGATGACGGACATTTCGAAGAATGAAGATATCGTTAAAAGAAAGACGAACGAATGCCATAGACCTCAAAAGCCTAATATCGTCGGCGTTGGAAAAGAACAAGATTGACCAAGATCAGATAGCACCCATGAAGGTGAGGAGTCTGATTAAGTAATTGAATCAATGCCAGCCTTAGATAGCGGAGCCGTAGTCCAACCTACGCTCCCTTCTTGAGAGGCCCTGATCTGTTTGTAATCGCCTTTTACAACAGGTGGGGATATCGTGGATCTATACCACCACCGCCATCCACAGGGAGAACGGAGATACTGTGGTACCGGAATTTTGCCCCCTAGTAGTTCTTTCACTTACCGGTACGTCTATAGACACGGGACTGGCGTATTTGAGCATATTTAAATACCACTGGATTGAGCCGAGCCCGAACCCGCTAACTTGAGCTCAGATGACTAACCCTCTTTCCTCTAAGCTAACTCAGCCCAGCACTCGGATATGAGCCAAGGATAATGCCAGTCTTGTGACTTTTTGTATCGTCCTGCTCCATGGCTAAATGGTTAGCATGCTGGCCTTTGGTCGCAGGGGTCTCTGGTTCGATTCCCGGCATGGTCGGGAATTTTAACCATCATTGGTTAATTTCTCTGGCACGGGGTTTGGGTGTATGTGACGTCTTCATCATCATTTCATCCTCATCACGACGCGCCTACGGGCGTCAATTCGAAAGATCTGCACCTGGTGAGCCGAACATGTCCACGGACACTCCCGGCACTAAAAAAGCCATACGCCATTTCATTTACTCCCTATATCTACTCATAAATGGCATCGTACAAGTGTATAATGTTTCGTTAGGTATTGCCAAGTGACTTGGTTACGGTGTACTGAGAGTTACAAGCTTTTATAGGAGACAGTCGATTCGAACCCTATATTCAGCTGCCCTGAAGAAAAATACATGGACTGCAGGTCAATTCAGCCTACAGCCATTACCTTCCCAGTCTTAGATTTTTCCTACGTTAGTGACACTAGGAGTTGAGAGGAACGATTGTTTCTAAAAATTTACTAAAAATGTAAGATGTATACACATTAACGATCGATAATATCAAGTTATTACAGGTTTAAAGTTTCTATCAGAGTCCAGAGTTATACAGTTTTTAAAATCAACCTTCCCTCAAATGTTAGATTTTACCTGCTTTTCATAGATATACTTTTAGGTTCAATTGATATGGCCCGAAGCTGACGCCCTTGAAATCAAATGGTTTTTCCCTTAATAGACTTTATCGCAACTTACCCGCATTTTGTGAAGGCCATTGAAGGAACGGGTGAGGTCACAAAAATAATGTTGGCTTCACGTCTCATTAACTACGTTGACACTTTTCGGTGACGCCGAGGTACTGGAATTTGTTCCCGCAGAAATTCACTGATGTGCCAATAGATGTACTGACATTAGGCTGGCGTATGTGAGCCCCTTCAAAAACCACTGGACTCAACTAGAATCGAACCAGCCAACTTCAGCTTAGAAAACCAGTACTCTACTTTCTGAGCTACAGTCATAAAACGTTGTTTTGTTTTTTTACTTAGATACATACAGTTAATTACAATATAATTATATTATTAGTTTCTTACAAGCCATATGCCTGTTGATCTCCAAGAATTTAGACAATATCTTTCCATATTCACTTCGGTCTTCCAGCGCTTCTCTTTTGGTCTTTCATCCCTTGTCTTTCTCATATTTCTTTCCTCGTGCATTCTATTGATAAGCTTATTCCACCCTCTCCTTCGTGAAGCTATCCAGTCAATCACTGGCTTCATTTGGCAGGATTCTCTGAAGTCCTCAATTCATTTTCTATCTAGTAATGTACGTACTTATAATTAAAATTATAATTATAAACATCTTAAAATTATAATTATAAACGTCTTAAATAGTCCGATATATCTTTTAGCATTCAATAAACTGCCCCTACATCCCTAATGGTTTTAACTAACCGATTGCATTTTAACGAGCGTAAAATGAATATCGTTGCAATCATTTCAAGAAGACAATGGTTTTCAAAGAACTATCTCAACTAACAAGACAGAGACTAGAATTGGTTGGTTGTAGCGTTGCGGCGAAGCGCGCCCTGCAGTAATACATCTCTGTGAGGTGCTCTATAACACGCACACTCGCAATAAAACGAGCCCAGCTCTGTCACCAAAGGGAATACGCCTTACGGCGCTAACGATATTAGAGACGCCGTTTTGATTAAAAAGAGGGAGAGCACTGCTACAGAATTGAAAAATAATTAAGTTTCCATCACTTAATGAGAATATATAGATTTTTTAGGAATAGTTGTTTCCAGTTCAAACACAATATCTTCGCCCAGATAAAAAGAAACGAATTTCCAACAGCTATAAAAATGTTCAATTCATGACACTGTGACATTCTTGTCGCAAAATTAGTCATTTCGTATTATTTCTTACTGTATGAGACAAGAATAAACAACCATCTAGAACATAAAAGTGAATAAATTATTGTTGCACGAAATTCGAAGGAGAATCATTATAAAATGTATTATTATTATTATTATTATTATTATTATTATTATTATTATTATTATTATTATTATTATTATTATTATTCTCATCCAAAGAGCGCATTTGAATTTGTTCGTTGGCTTGATGGTTTTCGCCTTCTCGTCCTCCCAAAAATCTCTTCATGAATGCACTGTGTTCCATCTTGTGTTCTGTGGACCACTTCCTTCCAGTTTTCTTTTTAGATTTCTCCACAAATTTACTATTTTACTAAAAGCTCCACGATCTTCTATGATCTCGTCCGTGAAATTCATTTCTAGGAGGTCCGCCTTAGTTTCTTCTAACCAGTTTATTTTGACCTTCTTTGAGTTGATTACTTTAAATGATATTTTGGTGAGTCTGTCACAAAATTAGTCATTTCTATATATATGGCCATAGAATTTCAGGCCTTTCTTGCGTACGGCATCAGTGAACCTGGCAGTTAATGAGTAGAGATCCGCTCTTCTCCTCTTAATCTACATTCCATTTTCTCTCGTGGGACCATAAATTTTCCGGATAATTTTCCTTCCTTGCTTTTCAATTTCTATCATTTTAAAGTGACCGCCAAGGGATACGGTTTCTGAGGTGTATAAAACTTCCGGCAAAACAACTGTCTTGTAATGTCGTAATTTTGCATTACGCCTGTGCGATTCGACTCTCTTGTTGTAGTAATTCTACGTTAGTCTGTGCGCCTTATGAAATTGAATGGATCTTTCTATGCTGGCCCTACTGTCTAGACCCGATGGTAGTATGATTTCTCTAAGGTATTATTATTATTATTATTATTATTATTATTATTATCATTATTATTATTCCTTGTTCGTATCGCCCTACTACGGACCACGTCTTCTCTGGGCTTTGATCTTTGCCCAGTGCCGGTATTGTTTTTTTCCTTCCTCCGTCCACGCCTTTCCCGTCTTCAACTTTAGACTTTCTTGAAAACCCCGGTGGTCTTTTAATTTCCTCCTGAGTGGGTTGAGTTCTTGTACATATTCACAAATGATCCCCATCTCCTGTAGGTCCCTTTCCACCTCCTTGAACCAAGTTGGCTGGGTCTTCTTGTCTTTAAAATAGGTAAAGATTTGGTTCGATAATCGTGTGGGTTTCAATCTTAGCAAGTGGCCATAAAATGCAATTCTCCTTCTCCGCATGACATAAGAGATCTTGTGGACATGAGTGTACAGCTCATAGTTATGAAGATGACTATATTCATCTTTAATTGGGCCAAGAATTATCCTTAAGATCTTACTCTCTTTAATTTTCAATTTTTCTATTAGGCCTTTCTTGTTCATTGCAAGGCATTCCGCTGCATACAAAGCCTCTGGTCTTATGACAGTGCAGTAATGTCTGAGTTTTGCGTTCAAGGTTATGGACATATTGTTGTAAACGCCCTTGGTCAGTTGATAAGCCATTTCCATTTTATTCATGCATGACGCGAAAGCTTCTTTTTCAGAGGTGTTTGGTTCTATCCACTCGCCAATTTTTTTAAAATCTGTCCGTTTAATTGACCCCTGGATTACTTTTAGCTCTCTTGGTGCTGGCTTGATGTTAGTTATGAATTGCGTTTTCTCCAGAGAGATATGGAGGCCTGCTTTTTCCGCCTGTGTCGTTAGGTGATTAATTTGCTTTGTAGTCATGTCTACAGAATCAGAGAAAATTGCTAGATCATCTGCAAAAGCTAAGCAATAAACTGAAAGGTTCGCCTTCTTGTAACCCAATCTTACACCATTTTGGAGCCCATCGTTGTTAATTTCTTTGCGCCACTCACGAATTACTTTTTCAAGGACGCAATTGAAGAACAGGGGCGAGAGCCCATCTGTCCGCCTAACTCTTGTCTTTATCTCTAAAGAGTCTGAAATTTCTCCTCTGAACTTAACTCTGGAGGTTGTGTTAGCTAGAGTCTGTTCGATGATTGCCCTGGTTTTGTTATCCAAGCCAAATTCCTTTAGGACTTGAATAAGAGTGATTCTATCAATCGAGTCAGCAACATTTTTGAAAATCATCTTAATATCAACACCGCGCCTCGCACGGGATATAATTTAAAAAGCTATGTCTTCTTGAAGTTGATGAAGGTCACCACAAATTTCTTGTTCCTTAGTTTCATATATGAGAGGATAGATTTCAGATTCATAATTTTGCTCGGCACATGAGCGCTCTTTCCTGAACCCTGCTTGGTACTCTTCCAGTTGTGGATCAAGTTGCTGTTCTGCCCTAATCTGCAGAGCTTTTGAGAGAATTTTGTAAGATACCAATAGGAGGGAAATGCCACGGTAATTGTTAACATCCGTCTGTTCCCCTTTCTTATGCAGTGGGTGTATCAAGGCAGAGGTCCAGTCACGTGAAAGTTTCCCAGTTTCCCAAATCTTTTTGATAATGTCAGCCAATTCATCAATCATTTTGTTACCAGCATACTTCCACAATTCAGCAGTTATCGAGTCCTCGCCTAGTGCCTTATTATTCTTAAGGGACTGGATAATCTGTTTGATTTCTTCTTTTGTCGGAGAGGATGAATCTGGGAGGACATGTATGTTATCTTCAAATGAGAAAGTGGATTCCGGAACTTCACAATTGAGAAGAGATCCAAAGTACTGCGCTAGAATATGTCAATGAAATGAAATGGTGTACGGCTTTTAGTGCCTGGAGTGTCCAAAGACATGTTCGGCTCGCCAGGTGCAGGTCTTTTGATTTGACATAATGTTGAAAACGGCACGCACACAACCAGTCCCCGAGCCAGAAGAACTAACCAGTGAAGGTTAAAGTCAATTATCTTTGTCGTTGTAAGCTAGTTTCCCATCCGAGTTTTTTAACTGTAATCTTGTTGGATTACACTTCTTTGGACTGCTTTTGAAGGTTCTGTAAAATCCCGTGTGTTGTTCCTCTGGAAATCTTGTCAATCTGTGTTAGTTGATTCTTGTTGTAGGCACGTTTTACATTGCGAATAGTTTTTACCGCACATTGTCTCTCGTTCACGAAGTTTTCCCAGTGATCTTGGTTCTTTACCGAATTCCATTTTTGCCGAGCGAGTTGTCTTTGTTTTACCACTGAGTCACAATCACCATTCCACCAAGCATGTTTCTTTGACTTCATCAGTGGAACTGTTTCCTTTGCTGTTATAACCAAGGTCTGCTGTAGATCTTCCCAGTTCTGGGGATTCAGGGATTCTAATTTCTTCGTAATTTTCCGGTATCAAATCGATTGATCTTCTTCAAGTGGACCTTTCTGGTGTTTCTCGAAATCAGTTTAACTTTGATTTTGGATAAATAGTGATCCGAATCTAGATTGGCATTCCTTAAAACCTTCACATTCTGTATCCCTGAGCTTTACGGGAGACTGCGGCGTGGAACTCCCCGAGATTTGGATTCGGAGATGTCCAAGTCTTCTGCTTCCTGGGCAGGTACTTGATACCTGTAGATTTCATAACCAACTTGAAGGCCTTACATAGCTCCATCAGCCTCTATCCGTTCAGGTTTTTTCTCTTTTTCTTTTTTCTTTGCTAGTGGCTTTACGTCGCACAGACATAGATAAATCTTATGGCGACGATGGGATAGGAAAGGTCTAGTAATTGGAAGGAAGCGGCCGTGGCATTAACTAAGGTACAGCCCCAGCATTTGCCTGGTGTGAAAATAGGAAACCACGGAAAACCATCTTCAGGGCTGCCGACAGTGGGATTCGAACCCACTATCTACCGATTTCTTCTCTGGTGTACCGGATAGTTTCCGATGATGTTTTGGAACTTTCTCTCTTTACCCAGCTGTGCATTGAAATCTCCAAGAAATATCATCGTGTGTTTGTCTGGGATCTTACAAAGAACGTTTCCAAGATCTTCCCAGAATGTATCTGTTCCTTCAGAGTCTCTCCTATTCGCTTGAATGATTGGCGCATGAACATTCACAATAATGTAAACTTTGTTTGTACTCCGGAAGGAGAGTGTTGAAACTCGGCTACTAGGTGAAGTGAAGTTAGTGACTGAATCTAGAATCTTCCTACTGACTATGAAACCTGTGCCAAGGTGGGGAACCGTTTTTAGAACACGTTTACCAGATTCCCCCTTTAAAGATTCTGTAAATCTCTGACTCAAAGACTTCTTCATCAGTGAATCTTGTTTCTTGAATCGCTGCAATCAATATTTTTTTTGCTAGTTGTTTTTACGTCGCACCGACACAGATAGGTCTTATGGTAACGATGGGACAGGAAAGGGCTAGGAGTGGAAAAGAACCGGCCGTGGCCTTAATTAAGGTACAGCCCCAGCATTTGCCTTGTGTGAAAATGGGAAACCACGGAAAACCATTTTCAGGGCTGCCGACAGTGGGGTTCGAACCTACTCTTTCCCGAATACTGGATACTGGCCGCACTTAAGCGACTGCAGCTATCGAGCTCGGTGCAATCAATATTTGATGGTGGGTGAAAGTATCAGTTAGCTGTTTCAATTTGCCAATCTTCCGAAGGGAATTCGTGTTAAAGGTAGCAAAGAAATTCCGGCGTTTGTGTTGGATTTTTCCTGGAGTCTCCAATACCTCCATGCATGTCGGTGCAGGCTCCCCAGAATCCGAAGGCCTGCATGCTTCGCTCAAGGCGAAGGTGAATTGGGTACCACCTGGGGTAGCAGCTTCTGCTGAACTTTCCTCCTTGCCTTAGAGAGTTTAAAAACTGTAGATTGGGGTCAGTGATATTTCACACTGACCAAAATACTACCAAGTTGTGCGCCTTGGAGAGCCTCACGATGTATTTTGGCTAAGAGCAGGCATTTCCTCCTACTCTAACCAAGTATGGTTTTCTCGCCAATACTCGGGTGGCTGATTGCAGTAGTTACCCACTGGGCGATGGGATCGCCTCCCTACGCGAATTGTTATTATTACCATTATTATTATTATTTTTATTATTATTATTATTAAGTTCAGTTTAGACATTGGGGACATGTCATCTTTACAGTGCATTACGATTTTTGGTACGGGCTATGATAAGTTTCACTTACAAGTGTCTTCAGAAAATAGAGCGGACGTGATTCTAAAAATGAGGTCCGGCTCCATGGCTAAATGGTTAGCGTGCTGGCCTTTGGTCACAGGGGTGCCGGGTTCGATTCCCGACAGGGTCGGGAATTTTAACCATCATTGGTTAATTTCCCTGGCACGGGGGCTGGGTGTATGTGTTGACTTCATCATCATTTCATCCTCATTACGACGCGCAGGTCGCCTACGGGAATCAAATCAAAAGACCTACACCTGGCGAGCCGAACCCGTCCTGGGATCTCCCGGTACTAAAAGCCATACGCCATTTCATTTTTTCTAAAAATGAGATTGTGCTCAGTACTCGGAACTAACACGCCTAGTTGTCTGGATGTGTACTCTGATGAGTGCTGTTAGAACGACCTACCTACACACGAGAAAGAACAAATTCACTTATTTGATGTTGAATTGGCTTATTTTGGAAATCACCTGCCTTCCTTCACCACCCTTTACTCAAACAGCTTGATCCCGTGACCCACCCCACCACTTTCAGGGCCAGGAATGAAGTCAATTTCTTTCATGTCTTTGAAGACCAGCAACGACTGGATTACCATGAACACATTTAACAAAATCCAGAGCGGTCTCAGTCCTGGCCAATGGTAGGAACAGAGTATGTTTTGAAACCAAAAAGGTTTTAGACGATAATATTTCTTAAGGTTGACGTGGTTTTAAGACGTCAACTTTGGTTTTGTTAACATGATGGTGGCTCTACAGTAGTGGCGTATGGCCTGCAGAGAGGCATATTGCAGGTCTTTTGAGTCGACATTCATGGGCGACCTGCTCGTCTGTGCGGATGAGGCTCTATCTAGGATGAAACTTGAAAACGGTACGCACACAACCGGTCCCCGAGCCAGAGGAACTAACCAGTGAAGGTTAAAATCACCGACACGTCAGCCACCAGACAAACCGTTACCCTACAGAGGAGGGCGGAAACTCAGGTATGAACTACGCTAATGAGACCTTTCCCTGTGACGAAATGTGTGAAGGTATGGATTGTAGAGATGGGAGTTAGATATCGTAACGTGATACTGCATCCTAATCCATAACAGTAAGCTGTTCCAGAAATATTATGTTCCTCCGGAGACCCTAATACAAAAGTAACTGTCTCCGCGAAACCAAGGGAAGGGTAGGGAGTTTCTGATTGGCTAACGGGTATCAGGAAGCATAGGATCTCGCTTTAAGCGTGCTCTACTGCGCAGGCGCGAGCGATACTTTTGTAACAGTTTAGTGGCAGTACTGATATGCCTATCCTCTTACTTGCTGGTCGGTTACAGATATTCTGTAGTTATTGGAAGTGCTTTGTATTAGGCTTAGTGGCGGCAATTCATACAGTAGCGTAGTTCCTCGGAACAGTTACGCGTGTGGTCTTCCCACCTTGCATCTCCAGTTTCACTCCGTGTTCTGGACAATGAGTGAGTGGATGTGTTACATCCGACACGACTTATGTGGACAAAAACTCGATTACAGAAAAACGGTTCTTAGAAACGCGTTGATGAAATAAGGTACCCAATAATAATAATAATAATAATAATAATAATAATAATAATAATAATAATAATAATAATTTTAAACAATTAAAAGTTCTACGGGTTAATTTAGTTCTGATAATGTACATGGTACTCAAATACCGGGTCCTGAAAAGCTATCGCAAGTCCCATCACGTGAATCTGTGCGTCCTGAAATTTCCTCATCGACTGCAACCTGTGAGGCAGTGCAGCAAAAGCTGCCAGCATAATTTTTACCAGTACAAAAGAGGAGTGATATAGGCCTACAGAGGAAAAAAGAGGACGCTGGACACTGTTGTTTACCACATATCCGCAATCTTCCGTAAATGACAAAATACGATTTTGGAGCATTTTATACTGGATTTACGCAGCGAGTTGGCTACACTGTGTGTGTTACGTAGCTGTTTGCTTGTATGTATTCGGGAGATGGTGGATTCGAACCCCACTTCTGGCAGTCCCCAAGATGATTTTCGGTGGTTTCCCATTTTCACACCGAGCAAATGGTGGGACTGTTCCTCAGTTAAGGCCACGGTTGACTCCATCCTAGTCCTGTCCTATCCTATCCCATCCCATCGTCACCATATGGTTGGTCTTTGTCGGTGCAACTTAACAAAACAAATAAAAAACTACTGGATTAAACTTTGCTTACGTCTTGCCTGGTAGGGCTATTTTCTCATGACACATTCAGACGGCATGTGACGTGTTTATGCCACTCGTTCATCAACATATTTTATAAACTCTGGTCCTAATGTCTGTTTAACTACAGATCCTTGGACATCTACGAATGCGCATAGCAGTCACGGCACTTTTTATACATGAAGGTTTCGAAGTATTGGTTCTCGGAATGTAAATGGGTAATTGCAAACAATTTTCTAGGAATAGCTAACAATGTGAGTGACGAGCTAGCGAAAGGGACAGTGGTAGAGAAGAAAGCGAGATGAAGATACAGTATTGCTATTTATAAGTACTTACTAAGGTGCGGTTAGGGGCTGCAAGAGACAGCAGGTATAAGGAATGTTCCTTCCAAAAGTTGACCTGCAACTTGTATTATGTTACTTTTATATCCTAATACTCAAACCTAATACTACAGTGTAACGGATACACAGGAACATGATACTGGAAAGTAACCACTTGTCCCATCCCTAGTCTCTTGGATTGTAGAGTCGGTTGGTGTTTATGTCTCTATGAATTTGACTTATATTTAATGAAACCTTCCGTATTACTAAAGAAAGTAACGGGAAACTCCCTCTTGCTCGTCTAATCATTGTGTACGGCACACTGTCATGACTTTTATTGTTCATTGACCAGTGCTATGGGTTCTTAGATGGCTGTATTACAGCTCAGATGCCTTCAAACAGAAAAGAAAAGCGTATGCCACCGTAGTTCAATGATAGAGCGTCAAACGCGAAATCGGAAGGTTGTATGTTCGGTTTCCACTGGAGTCAGGTTATCCATTTTTGTCCTGTACGTAACATCTATTCGGCATGTAGTATAATAACGTGTTTGATACAACATAATAACAAACGTAGCGCTCCAAGTGTCCTCGCGAGGCTCAATCAGTCTGTACCATGCTGGGACACGCACTAAATGCCATGGGTGAAAATCATGTCGCGAACCTCGAAACTAGCGGAGAAAAAAAATACAAAGCACCAAACTGGTGGAGAGGTCACAAATGTACAACTATTTATGGTTATGGTAATAAATGGGAAGTTTAAAAAAGGACCCACACGTTAGAAGTACTGTAATTCTAAACACTCCGCCATTATTTTGTTTGTATTTCTGTTATAAACTCTGTATGTTTCGCCATGATTTAATTAAATTTGATAAAACTTCATTAAAACTTGCGGCTGCGGTCATTGTAGAACCGTACTCGCTGTTTAAAACAGCGCACTGTAAATCACAATAATAAAAGGCTGAAAGAAGAATTGTCTTTGTAGCCTAATATAAACATTGTCCTGCTATCGTTCTTCCCAGCGTCCGTAATTGAGCTGCCGCACGTCATTTGTTATTTCAGTGAAGCCCGGGATGTTGATGGACTGCATTGGTCTGCTCTTAGCGAGTGAATAAGAATCGGGCTGTTTGAAAAACTAATAGTCTCGAAAGAGAGGATAAACTTTACCGTATTTTTAGCCTTTAAAATAACACAGAACGGAAAAGTATCTGAATAGCGTACATTTTCTGATAAGATGGAAAGAAATATAGATAACTAAAATGCAAAAGAGACAGATAAAACATAAGTTGATTATAGGCAATGATTCACCGAGTTGTGGAATTTATAGATTCGTCAAAAAAATTTCTAATGATTGATCTTTGATGAGAGAAAGAAACTTTGTTTCTATTTCACCCTGTTAGATAAATGTATGCATGTAGACGTAAGTAAAGTCGTATTGCTTGTAATACAACCTCTAACTTGAAGGCAAATTGGCATAAGAAGCGCTGTGCCAACAGGAGTGACCTTAGGTATCATACGTTAACAGGTATTTAATCAATCAAAGATCGTATGTATTCAGGGTGGAGGTACTGTCTCCGCCATTCGTCTTCTGCAAGTGCCTACAGTCAAAAGCGCCGTTTGTGACACTTAAATGCTCAGCTCTGCAGATACTGGAGCATCACGTGGTCAGCGTAACGATATCCTCTGTTATATTGCTGGGCTTTCTAGGCGTAGTCCACTGACTCCCATAGCATGGAGCTCCTCAGTTGAGTTCATGAGGCTGAGTGATACCTTCCAGCTCTCAGTCCAGGATTAAAATATTCTGACTGGCTGGAAATTTAACCCAGGTCTACCTGTTAAGAGACATGTAGCACTGAACTGGTCATCAAGTACTCAGAATAATAAAATAGTTAATGCTGTATAAAATATGCCGGCCCCGTGGTGTAGGGGTACCGTGCCTGCCTGTTACTCGGAGGCCCCGGGTTCGATTCCCGGCCAGGTCAGGGATTGTTACCTGGATCTGAGGGCTGGTTCGAGATCCACTCAGCCTATGTGATTAGAATTGAGGAGCTATCTGACGGTGGGACAGCGGCCCCTATCTATAAAGCCAAAAATAACGGCTGAGAGGATTCGTCGTGCTGACCACACGACACCTCGTAATCTGCAGGCCTTCGGGCTGAGCAGCGGTCACTTGGTAGGCCAAGGTCCTTCAAGTGCTGTAGTGCCATGGGGTTTGGTTTGGTTTTGTAAAAAATATAATATTTAAAAATCTCATTGATGATGTACAGTAAATATCCGGCTCCTTAGCTGAATCGTCAGCGTCGAGTCCCTCGCTTCAGGGGGTTCTGGGTTCGATTACTGGTCGGCACGAGAATTGTAAATGCGTCTGATTAATTTATGTAATTCGGGGGCTTGGTGTTTTTGTTTGTCCCAATACACTCCTCTTCATATACACACAACACAACACACCACACTACCAACCACCATTAAAACACGCAATAGCCGGACTGAGTGGTTCAGACGGTTGAGGCGCTGGCCTTCTGACCCCAACTTGGCAGACCGGGCAAGTTGGCCGTGCGGTTAGGGGCGCGCGGCTGTGAACTTGCATCCGGGAAATAGTGGGTTCGAATCCCACTGTCGGCAGCCCTGAAGATGGTTTTCCGTGGTTTCCTATTTTCACACCAGGCACCTTAATTAAGGCCTCGGCCGCTTCCTTCCAATTCCTAAGCCTTTCCTCTCCCACCGTCGCCAGGAGACCTATCTGTGTCGGTGCTACACATAGAGTTAGTAAATGAAACACTAGAGGTAGCAATGGCGGTGCTGTCGCGTGCCAAGTTGAACGAGCGCGCTGTTTGGCAAAAGCCGGATTGTTTGGCACTGTCACTACTGGAGCTTCCCGATAAATTGAAGTATATACTTCTTTGAAGGAAAATGTCAGTCTCCTGTGCAGCTTATGGCTGTGTAGAGAGGTTCACAAGGGCCATAGCATATCATTTCACAGGTATTTTCCTTGAAATTCATTCCCGTACGTATAAAATAATACATTGCATGACACTCGTCATGTGAATGGGCCTACTTGGGCTGACTTCGCGACTGATTCCCCTGTCGGCGTGAATGAGATTCTTTGGACCTTACCTTGAAGACTGAAATTAATGTTTTACGAAATATAAGGGATGATATTTTCCTTTCACTGAATGGCCATGTGCATGATACCGAGCGAGTGGCTGCAGGCTTTAGGTCACGTAGCTGTCAGTTTACATTCAGGACATAGTGGGTTTGAACCCACTGTCGGCAGCCCTGAAGATGATTTCCAATTCTCGCACCTGCCAAATGCTGGAGCTGTACCTTAATTAAGGCCGCAGTCGTTTTCTTCCCACTCCTAGCCCTTTCCTGTCCTATAGTCATCGTAAGACCTATGTGTGTCGGTGCGACGTAAAACAAATTGGTACAAAAAAGAAGGAAAGATGTGCCAGGAATTGTGGTCGGTTTTTCTCTTTTTGTGTGTATTTATAGTAGGCCTATTAACAGTTATTGAATATATTTTCTGTTGCTTTCCCTTCATACAACACGTGTAGCAGTCCACATTCATAGCTTACCACATTTTACAATTTAGAGACTAGATGTGCCACACCGTGTGAACATCTGATTCCTTTACTTTCGTCAATATTATTATTCCTTTAAATGTCACATACGACTATATACAAGCATAATGTATTATTGACTCGACGAGTTGGCGGTGCGGCTAGGGCCACGCAGCTGTAAGCTTGCTTTCGGGAAATAGTGGGTTCAAACCCCACTGTCGGCAGTCTTGAAGATGGTTTTCCGTGGTTTCCCATTTTCACACCAGGCAAATGCTGGGGCTGTACCTTAATTAAGCCCACGGGCGCTTCCTTCCCTTTTCCATCCCAGCATTGCCGTAAGGCCTATCTGTGTCGGTGCGATGTAAATCAAAATGTAAAAAATGTTGTAAGTATTTTTTTCAATTCTCTTCAATCATATAATTTACCACTCTCCCTTTTCATTAACGGAAATCATTTTACGAGTTAAAATCTTAAAGCAAATCATACATTTCAGGAAAAGCTAAATAAAAACTCCATAATAGGCCAAAACCACAACCGAGTGACATATTTTTACTTTTAATCACGTTTAGAAAACATCAACAGTAATAATAATAATGGTGATGGTGATGATAATAATAATAATAATAAAAATGGCTGTACGTCCCACTACGTACTTGCACGGTTTTCGGAGACGCTGGGGTGTCAGAATTTTTTCCTACGGGAGTTCCTTCATGTGCCGCTAAATCTATCTATTTACAAGAGGCTGACTTATTTGAGCACCTTCAAGTATCACCGGACTGAGCCAGGCTCGAACCTGCCAATTTGGGCTCAGAAAGCTAAGGTTTAAACGGGCGATGGTAATATTTTGTATACTTTACCCCAAAATCGCGCCAACGTTTTTAGGCCTAAAATCTCGCTCATCCGCTTCGTATGAGAGAGAACATTTTCGGTCGTTGGGCAGAATTATACCAAATTTCTGGTCATTTACACAAAAAATAGTGAAATATACGAGCCCTCCTTCTAAACGTATGTTGTTAACAAGACTTAATATGAACAGTAAATTGATTTTTGTTACTTAACTGCACCTGAACACCGTCCTCTTTTATTACGCATTTGATCCTGTATTCATGCTTTTTGGGCTTTCTTTTTTACTGGAGAGAAGCATTACAAGTAAACTGTAGTATCTGAGAATGTTTACATGTAAGAATTTCAAAAGTTATGCATATCCACACAGTTTTAAAAGTCCCCGATTTACATTGATGAGTACGGCGGAATGAGCTTTTTGCCAAACAGCTACGATTTTAACATGCTCCGCTCGCTACACTGTTTCTCTCGTAGACGGTGGCGCCAATGCTACCTCTAGTGTTTCATTTACTAACTCTATGGTGCTATATAAAGCCACTATCCAACTTGACAGATTCGATCCTGGCTCAGTCCGGAGTTATTTGAAGATGCTCAAACACGTTCGCCTCGTGTCGGTAGATTCAATGGCACGTAAAACAATTCCTGAAGGACTAAATTCCGGCACCTCGGCGTCTCCGAAAACCGTAGTAAAGGTGTCGTGACCTACCTGTCCTGTGAGACGATCTCGTAGGTTGGTCACCAGGCCGTTGGATGTTGAAGTATTACCTGACCTGCCGAGCGGATTGTAGGGAGGTAATTTGTAGGTATGACTCGTCCCGCAACTCCCGAAATAAAAGATGAAATTATTTACCTGTCCTTTATTACTGAGGACAACTACAACTACTATGTACAGTATATTTACAAGTCTGAATGTAATGATCTATATAGAGAGAGCGAGCTTGGTCCACGCGCCTACTGTTCTACTACGCGTCTATCTTAATCTTGCCCTACGGCACTTGGGCTATGCCCGAACAGAATCTCGTCCTGACAAGTACGAACTACTAGCTGGAAGAAGGCCCCGCGCCATCTTGGCCAGGGGTTATATCTCCGCTCCTGAACTCAAAGTTCTATCCCTACCTCCTTGGGTCTTACGGGCATTGTTAAACTGATCATCCAGTCACTAGCGTCCTCAAGTGGCTATTCTCAATAGTTGTCACAGTAAGTGCTGCTACCTAGGCACTACTGTCTTACTTTATCGTCATCTTTCCTTGTCTCCCTAGTGCATCTGTACTGACCCTGAATGGCCTTGCACTGGGCTTTATTTCTTTGTCGGCTTCGGCGGCCCGCTGCCATACTAGCTCTGTTTGTCGATACACAGTAAATACCTTGTTGTGATCAACAAGTCCCCGCTCTTAGTCAACTCTTGTGTAAGCGCACTTCGCAAGCTCTCTCCACTACATGTAACTTCTTGAAATGTTTCCCTTTTCTTACAGTAACTAAATCTGCCTATAATTATTATTCAATTACATTAATGCTACAAGGTGTCTCCTGTCTTTGATTATCATTCTAACACTAATTAATCTCCTCTGACACCTTGAGCTCAAGACTCGGCTGCTAACCCCGACTGCCTTCCACCTGGCAGTCCGCCGGTTCGAGTCCGTGGGAGGTCGGTGCACGACATCTCCCCCCTTAGGGAAGAAATGGATGCAACCATACGTTGCGTCCATTTCTGTCCTACACTATTTATACTCTGATGTTACTTGTGCGTAACGATCGGTGACCCTGTGGTGAAGGGGAAGGTTGTTCTCTACTCTGATTATCACTTGCATCCATTTCTATTGCTTCTATAGATCTCACAGGCGTACTAAGGCGTCCCCCAGCAGGCCTGGAGTGTAATTCCATGATCTCCGCAGACATTTCCGAGCGTCCCCGGATCCGCCTGGGACGTTGGAATATAGTTAAATCCTCATCTGAAGTCTTAACCTTATCTCCCTTCGTGATTACCGTTTGTTTTATACATATATTAGGGCAATGAGCCCGTGCATCATTAAACCATCTCTTTGCTGGAAACCCTAGTTTCGGACAGCAACAATTACAACAATAACAAATTAAAATTAAACTTGTGATACCAACAACTATCCACACAATATATCTGTATACATTAATATGCTGATAGACCATTTGTCTTTGCAGTTCTTCTTCTTTTTGTCTCACCATATCTTCCACTTCTTGTGTCTTATGGGTAGCCCATTGTAAATCGTTAATGTGATTTAGCAAATTATTTAAGGACAACTTATTCATTTCGGGTATCTGTTCTAACTTGATTTCACTACCTATTTGTTCACAACAGTCATAATCAAGTGTGACTTCTGGTACAAAGTCTTTACTTTGTGTAGTGTTCACTTCACCTACACCTTGTATTTTACTATGTGGCCCATACACTGTGCAACCTGCACTTAAAACAAGAATACCAGTGCCTGTTAATCTGATATCACTGGTGGTATCCTTACACATACATGTTACTTTAACTTCTTCTGGGGATACGTATATATATCTGTTAGCTCTGATAGGTATCCACATGAGCTGTTGAACGGGAAGTATTCTTTTATCACAATAATCTGGAATCTGACTAACTCCTAAGATAAGCTGGACTGCACAACTCTTTTGAGTGTACACTGTATTAATAGGGAATTTAACATGACATAGTTTCCAACTGGGTGTTACTACCTTACATTGATTTACCTGATCCTTGTCTAACTGAACATAAGTTTGTTTCTCCTTGTCCATAAGGATATAATCCTTGGTCTCTTGAAGATAAACAAAGTGGTGTGGATTACTCTTCATATACGTGGGGAATGGAATCATGTGATACATTGTATAAGTTACCCTATCTGTAAGGGGTGTCTTGATGACGTACACTAGATAATTTTTGTTGGCGAACACTTCCACTGTGGCTACCTTGTAAATCAAGTAGCCGTAAGCTGATTTTAAGTCAAATGGCAAGGACAATCCTTTAGGGAAATCTCCCTGAGCTTTCTTATAACCTTTAATAATATCATCTGGAGAAATTATTTGCACCTGAATGACTCCTACCTGAGTATTCATTATACCTGATAATACAACACTGTAATGCTCATGCAGTTGTATGAGAAGGCCTTCAATCTCAATTAAATGCCTATTCACTGAGTTTTCTAATTCTACTTGCTTAAGTGCTTCTGTAATCTGAAGCGTGCTATTGGCAAGATAAGATCTAATTTCTGCAATGTTTTGAGTTAATCTCTGCTCATTAGCTGTGACATCGTAAATGGTGCTGTTCATAGATTGCAATGTTGATTTTACTACTATCATCTGGTCTTTTGCAATTTTCATAATTGAAAGCTGTTCCTGCTCTAACTCACTAATTTTTGACTCATATTTATCGGCATCATCTTGACTTAATGTTCCAAATAATGCCTTTGCGATGGAACCTACTGCGTTAATTAGGCCTCGTTTTCGCCTAGTGTTATCCGTTTCCCCTATTGGTTTAGTAATCCTCGTAATTAATTCCTTCGATTCCCTAATTCTATCTAATTGTGCACTTAGCATTTTAACATCCTGTTGACATGTTAGGTTAGTACTTCTTTCTAACTGTGTACATATTAATTGAGTCCAGTGTATGTGTCTCTTGACATTTGAAAATACATCACTTAATTTATTCAGGTTTACATAGGTAACTAGTGTCCATTCCGTATGGTATAACTGTATCTCACCCTGATTGTCGAAGTATGCCCCTGGAGTACTCTCATATGGTGTCACCTTGACATCCAGTACTTCTCCGGCTATTCTGTAGCGATGTGACGTCACGACTATCACTGCTACTACGATGGACAACAATCTTAGCATTCGCGCCATATCTGCTGTCTACCTGCACGGTAAAGACAGGATGTGTGTTACCATTCGCTTCCCAGTTCTCGTTTCTACAAGTACAATTTCAAACGATTCTTATGTACTTTAACCCTTTTCCCCTTCTTATTCATCTGTAGGGTGCAGTTCACCCCTGAAACATCTACTATTTCGTACGGACCTTCGAATGGTGGGCTTAGCTTTCTGGATTTTCCTCTTCGCAATGCGTCATTGCGCAAAAGAACTTTATCACCTACCTGAAAGGTGACCTCATTTTGCTTTTTGTCGTAGTGTTCTTTCTCTAATTCCTTTCGCTCTATTAAAGTCTTTCTGGCGGCCTCGTGATTTCGCCTAAGCTGTGCCGTCAGTTCCTCCACCACGTTCTGGTGTTCATTGTAATTCATTTCAGGTGGCTTTTGCAGCACACCTGGGATATTTGCCTTCCTTCCAAAAATTAATTCGTAGGGTGTGAACCCTGTACTTGTGCTCTTTGTGGTATTATACACAAAGCTAGCTGTAGGCAAATACTTGTCCCAGTCATTCTGCTCCCCTGAGCAGACATAATGCCTTAGGTACTCCGTGAGCACCTTATGGGATCTTTCTATGCTACCGTTCGATTGTGGCCTGAAGGCCGTAGTGTGTGTTTTCCGAATGCGCAGCGTTTTACACAGCGTCTTAAACACATCACTCATGAAATTACTACCCTGGTCAGTGAGAATCTGCTCTGGTATCCCGTAGATACTTATTACGTTATTGATTAGCGTCCGTGCCACGGTTTCTGCCTCCTGATTAGGCATGGCACTCGCTACTAGGTACTTTGACAGCTGATCTTGGCATGTCAGTATGTACCTGTTTCCTGCTTCTGTCAACGGAAGAGGTCCAACTACGTCTAGGGATATCTTCTCAAAGACTGTGTTCGGGGTATCCGTGATTCTCATGGGAGCCCTGACGTCTGGTCTGGTCCCTTTATTCTTTTGGCAGGAGGGACATGTGCGTACATAGCGCTCAATGTCCCCTTTCATGCCCTTCCACTGAATTCGTTCACGTACCCTGGCGTACGTGCGCGCTATTCCTTGGTGGCCTCCCACCAAAGAATCATGACATTCTTTCAAAATGGCTAGCTTTTCAGCTTCGCCTAATTCGTTCTCTTCCTCAGATAAACTACCTTCGGGCGAAATCTCCTCTGCGTTAGCGTCCTCGGAAACCTCGCTACCGTCCGCTTCAATTCCCTCTGCCGTAGCGTCCTCGGGTTTTGAAGACAGTACCTCCTCCCTATTCTCGTCTGAGGCCTGAGTTTCTACTGTTGTCTCTGAGTGAGACCTGTGCTGAGCAGAGTTAACCACTCGCGCTTGGCACTTGGGTTCAGTGGGATTCCTACTCAGGGCATCTGCATTGCAGTTCTGTTTGCCCTGCTTATATACGACGTCGAAGTCGTATTCCGCCAGCTTCAGCCTGAACTTTAGCAGGCGTGAAGACGGATCTTGCACGTTGAAGACCCACTTCAACGGCTTATGGTCTGTCACAACAGTGAATTTTCTACCAAACAGATATGGTCTGAAATACTTTACTGCCCACACTATTGCCAACAATTCTTTCTCAGTTACGCTATAATTCATTTCTGCTTTATTAAGCGTTCTACTTGCATAGGCAATTGGAAGGTCTTTTCCGATAGGTCCTTGTGACAATACTGCCCCAACCGCTTCGTTGCTCGCATCAGTGGTAACAACGAATGGTTTTTCAAAGTCCGGATATTGCAATATAGGTTCCTCAATTAGCTTTTGCTTTAGTGTCTGGAACGCGTGTTCCTGATCGTCTCCCCATACAAAGGGAACGTCCTTCTTCACTAACTGATACAGCGGTTTCGCGATTTTGCTGTAGTTAGGTGTGAACTTCCTATAGTACCCACTCAGTCCGCAGAACTGCTTGATCTGGCGGCTAGTGGTAGGCCTCGGAAAGTCCTTAACGGCCTGTACTTTACGTGGGTCTGGTAAGACACCTTCGTCAGTAATTACTTGTCCTAGGAATGCTACTTCAGTTCTTAGGAATTCACACTTATCTGGCTGGAGTTTCAGCGTGTTCTCTCTCAGCCTTTGAAATACGTCTCTTAGCTTCGCATTGTGCTCCTGGATTGAACTCCCGTACACAATGACGTCATCCAGGTAACACAGACATTTTATACCCGTTAACCCTGTGAGCACATTGTTCATCAGCCTCGTAAACGTGGCTGGCGCGTCTTTCAAACCCATGGGCATTTTCCTGAATTCGTACTTGCGTCCTAGCGCAGAGAATGCTGTCTTTGGCCTGTCTTCAGGCTTCAACAACACCTGGTGATAGCCACTCGCGAGATCTAAGGTCGAAAAATATCTCGCCTTGCCAAGGGCGTCTAACAGTTCTGAAATTAATGGCAGGGGATAACTGGTTCCTATCGTTATCTCGTTCAATTTTCGAAAGTCGATCACGACCCTCCATTTTTGTTTCCCTGAGGCGTCTAATTTCTTTGGAATTAAAAGTAATGGCGCATTCCAGGCTGATGTGCTAGGTGTGATAATTTCATCACTCAGCATCTTATCTATCTGAGCTTGTATTTCCCCTTTCTGTGTTTCGGGAAGTCTATACGGTCGTACATTAATTGGAGGTTGATCTTGGGGTGTAGGGATCTCATGCTGTAGTACATCAGTGTGAGTTAGTTTGTCTCCCTCAAGATGGAAGATATCATTGTACTCAGCACAGATGGCGTATATCCCTTCCTTATCTACCTGCGTGAGGTGATCAACTCGCAAACAGTCTATCACCCGCTGTGATCGGGGCTTCTGGGTGGCCGGTTCTCCGTTTGCCACTCTACTGTTCTGCTCTACCTTTCGCACTTGTGCTAGGCAGGTCTTATCTACCTCCTGTATGTGCACTCGTGGACTGTGTAAAGTCACTGCCTTTTCAGTGGTATTCATCATGCTAACCACTGCTTCGTGGTGCGCTGATTTAGTTAGGCACCCTGCGAGGTACACCCCTGGTATCACCTCTTCCTTCTCAATAATTCCTAAGGGTAGATTCCGATCTACTTCTATAACAACGACCTTCTGGGTCCTTGGTTCGAGACGGACCACCTTCGTCTCTCGTGCCCCCATAGGGTATTGTCGCCCTCTTATGGTGACATGACCTTCCCTATAGTTAATCACGCTATCTGTTAGGAGGTCTCGCCCAACTATACCATCCTGTGTTAATTGGAAGTCACTCCCTACCACATGAAATGTGTGACTTGTGTTTCCAATGGCAAAACGTACAGTACCCTGGGTGTAAATTATTCCCTTACTTACACCCGCTAATTCAATTGATTTGCTCCCGTCAATCAGGCATTCCTTGGGTACCGATTGCCTCTTAACTAGGCTGACATCGGACCCAGTATCTATCAAAAATCTCAACGGTCTTCCTTGGTTCGCAACCTGGATCAGCACCGTGCCTTCTACGTCAGAATTCTTGGGACCTTCTGGTGTGCGGGCCTCCGTAACTGTCCCCTTGCTACGGGCCCGTTCTAGTTTGCCGCCTGAGCCGCGGAGGCTTTCGTGGCTTGCGTACTGCCGCCCTTCTTTTTGAACCAACAGTCTTGGGTTCGATGTGACCACCTATCACAATGTTCGCATTGGGCTCGGTATCTTACGACCTTGCCCCCTATGCGATCACCTTGAGTTTGGCCTTTCATGGCCCTGTTGCCCGTGGACTTGCCTTGGGCTTTTCGACAATTTCTCTGAATGTGGCCCTGTTGGCCACACAAATAGCACCTACGGCTATCCGTACGCATCACCGGAGTGTGTGCACCTTGAGTGCGTGAACCTTGTGTGTGTGTACCTTGAGTTTGTGCACCTTGTGTGCGTGCACCTTGAGTGTGTGCACCTTGTCGACAATTCACCTGTATGTGCCCTTTTCGGCCGCAACGATAACAAATTCTGTTTTCTTTTGTCACTGGGTTTGGTTGTGTACGTACTATGCGCACTGTTTCTCGTACCTCTGTTTCCTTATCTCTTTGTTTCTTTCTACATTCACGTTCAATGTGCCCTGTCTTCCCACAATAGCGACATTTTAATTTACTGAATGTGCCCCCTGTAGCTGTATTGGAACTAGCGGTCTGTGTAGTGTGAGCCCCCTGCGTTCCAGTGTTCTTACAGTTCTTTGCTACGTGGCCTTCCTGGTTACAATTGTAACAGACCACCCTAACACTAGCATGTGTTGGCTTAGTATGCCACTGTGGTGCTGCACTGCGCTCCTGTTCTGGTTTGCGCTTGCTAAACCCTGAACTACGTTTGTGTTGTAGGCCCTCTCGTGCCTTCTTTGACATTATTACGGTTTCCTCCTGTTGAGTAAGTGCAACTGCCTTTTCGAAAGTAATGCCCTTTTCTGACTGAACCTTAGCTTGTATTCGAGGGTTGGCTAACCCTTGTATGAAACTAGCAACACATATTTTTCTCGTTATTTTCAACTGCGCGTCACGATCCTCCTCTAATTCATCCTCAAGTATTGCCTCTCTAAAAGAAGCTGACAATGTTTCTATTTTGTGTGCCCAAAGTGCGACTGATTCTCGCGGGTCCTGCGCTGTTTGGAACATTTGACAAATGTACAAATCTAACGTGCCTTGCTGGCCATAATATTCTATCAATGCCCGCTTGGCTTTCTCCCAGTTATGTATATCACGTCTGTACAACAACTTATCTCGGGCTCTGCCCGTAACCTTAGTTAAAATGTACTTGAAAAACAACTCTTGATCCTCATCCTTAATCATACGAACAGCAGCATCTACGTTAGCTATAAACTCATGCAATCTATCTGGTTGACTGCCATCAAACTCTCGTCCAATGAGGCGATGTCCTTCTACTACTGTCACAAAAGGCCCACTCATACTTACTGATTCCACCTCGTCCTCGAGCATCTCAGTGCCTCGGTCTGCTGGTACTGAACTATTCTGTCGTGCCATTTGAAATAAATATTCAGCTTACCTTAATCTTCAATGGTGCTTCACTGTTGGGTTGGATGAGTAGTCGGCTGTAGTGCTGCGGCTCCACCGGATGGCGTTGTCTGCTACTGGACTGCTACCCCTCTGCTGGGCTGGCTTAGTAGGCTGCGGTAGTGATGCTCCTCTTCTGCGATGCGCGGCACACGAACGAAACTACGCGGTAGCGCGGTTCGGACAATCTTCTGCGAAGTCGCGATTTTCTCACGTTATTTCGGTGAGTTGACACTGTTCGAGGATCGAACTCGGGACCCTGCACTACCTGACACCAAATTTTTATACGTGCCTGTCGTGACCTACCTGTCCTGTGAGACGATCTCGTAGGTTGGTCACCAGGCCGTTGGATGTTGAAGTATTACCTGACCTGCCGAGCGGATTGTAGGGAGGTAATTTGTAGGTATGACTCGTCCCGCAACTCCCGAAATAAAAGATGAAATTATTTACCTGTCCTTTATTACTGAGGACAACTACAACTACTATGTACAGTATATTTACAAGTCTGAATGTAATGATCTATATAGAGAGAGCGAGCTTGGTCCACGCGCCTACTGTTCTACTACGCGTCTATCTTAATCTTGCCCTACGGCACTTGGGCTATGCCCGAACAGAATCTCGTCCTGACAAGTACGAACTACTAGCTGGAAGAAGGCCCCGCGCCATCTTGGCCAGGGGTTATATCTCCGCTCCTGAACTCAAAGTTCTATCCCTACCTCCTTGGGTCTTACGGGCATTGTTAAACTGATCATCCAGTCACTAGCGCCCTCAAGTGGCTATTCTCAATAGTTGTCACAGTAAGTGCTGCTACCTAGGCACTACTGTCTTACTTTATCGTCATCTTTCCTTGTCTCCCTAGTGCATCTGTACTGACCCTGAATGGCCTTGCACTGGGCTTTATTTCTTTGTCGGTTTCGGCGGCCCGCTGCCATACTAGCTCTGTTTGTCGATACACAGTAAATACCTTGTTGTGATCAACAAGTCCCCGCTCTTAGTCAACTCTTGTGTAAGCGCACTTCGCAAGCTCTCTCCACTACATGTAACTTCTTGAAATGTTTCCCTTTTCTTACAGTAACTAAATCTGCCTATAATTATTATTCAATTACATTAATGCTACAAGGTGTCTCCTGTCTTTGATTATCATTCTAACACTAATTAATCTCCTCTGACACCTTGAGCTCAAGACTCGGCTGCTAACCCCGACTGCCTTCCACCTGGCAGTCCGCCGGTTCGAGTCCGTGGGAGGTCGGTGCACGACAAAGGTAGCTAGTGGGACGTAAAGCAAATAACATTGTTTATTAAAACACGCAATAGTGAATATAGTTCCTCACCTCCACATGGAGTTGATGTCAGGAAAGTCATCCGTCCGTAAGGCAGTGTCAAATACATATCTCCGGTACAGTTTGCACTCATGATCCCACCAAGGTGTGAGAACAAATGCGGAAGAAGAACTGATGGTGTAAACAGATTTAAAAGGTGAGTGTTCTAAGACCTTGTGGGTACAACTCCCTTATATTTTGCCTACATTATCTACCTGAGAAGAACTTTTCCCCGTTATGGAAAACTTATTCCTCTTCCCTGTAGGCTACAAGACGAAATTTCAGTTTTACTTTTAACTTCTTTTATTTGAGTGTTTAGAGCAACACCACACCCTGTAAGGCCTTCAAATATCACACAAGAAACCAACGATAAACTTCAGAACGTGTGGTACGTCTAAAATTAAATACATTAAGCCCTAAATACAAAAGAAATATGAATCCGTTAGCCGCTGTTAAGAGTGAGTTTTTCCAGCAGGTAAAGTGAAAGTAAAGCCTTGAGCACCATCATTAAGAGTTTACCAAGTTCCGTCCTGTTTGTAATATTTCTAAATGAGGGAGGGCTTTTCCTTTCTTGTGAAACTTTCTTGTGTATAAACTGTGCGAGAACATATTCCACTGCAAATTCCGTCAGACGAGCAAAGGAAATTAATGACCCAAAGAAGCATAAACATTAATGGTACAGAAGGTCTTAACTCGTAATTTAACGGCAAGTCAGCAATATTTACGGTACATAAATAAAAATAGAATTGCATAATGACAACTAAAGAGCTGAAGAAAAGGAACCAGATACCATCATTAGTATGTAACTTATAATGTAGAAATGAAAACTAAGTAGTATTACAGTTTTACTAGATTTTACTAGATTTTATGTAATTCCTTCTAAATTTAGATATCCCTTAGTTAAATCCATATAATGCAACAATTCTATATCAATAGTTATTGATCTTAAATGATGAAGAAAGAAAGCAATCTTGATAGTTTTGTGATTATTGATCGTAAGTCAGGAGTCACGTAGTCACGTAGAATCCGAACGATTGGGACGTGATTGTTTGTTCTAGAACTTCAGCTTGATTGACCGAAATTTGAACCAAGGCCTCCTTGGTCAGATGCTAGCGTCAGTCTCTCATATTTAGATTTATTATACGTCAACCGCAATCCATGATAATGTGAAAAATGCAGACATACCAGTATTACTAAGATGAATGTTCCTTAGATCTATGCATTTAATAGTCGTTGAAAGCAATCAAGATAATGCTTCAAAAATATACAAATAATCTGAACCGATATTAGATACATCTTGACTTGGAAACAAGCAGTATTAATGGTAAGGAATCCTTTAAAATGCCTATTATTTAAAAAAGCTTCATACAATATTTGTATTGAAATCGTAATGAAGAAGATATAACAACTTGCACTTTTCAGTCGATGAACGTGTAAATTTTCAAATCGATTGGGTGGGTAGTAAATTTAAAACATGTAAAGACTCCTCAAGTAGAAATAACATTAATAACTTGTTGTAATAACTTGTTATCACTTGTGTGTAAGTTTTCCCGTAATTGAACCTAATATTTTGGTTTAATGGTTCTGTCCAAGCCACGAGGAATACGGGTGCTCTTGATCCGAACAATTTTGCTTTCCTTACTCATCCTTCTAAAACATATCATGCATTTATGTACCTTGACTTCAATTCTACATATATGTCGTGCTGAACTGTTTCTAGATCAGGAAATCGGGGCTTGGGCACCTCTCAGGTGAAGACATGTATTATCAAATTGCCCTTTGGCGAAAACGCTGTAAATTTTCCATTATTTTCGGTGAATTTTGCAAATTATGGGAGTATGGTTCGCATTTCCTTCGCACTGTCTGGGTACAAGAACGTTACAAAATCCTCTTTGTCAGGTACTCACTGAGTGTAGCTTTCCGAATGATTTTCATATTCTTTCGGGAAAATGTTGGACAATTACCTTAATTCAAATATCGTGTAATTTTGTAACTTACCGGGCGAGTTGGCCGTGCGCGTAGAGGCGCGCGGCTGTGAGCTTGCATCCGGGAGATAGTAGGTTCGAATCCCACTATCGGCAGCCCTGAAAATGGTTTTCCGTGGTTTCCCATTTTCACACCAGGCAAATGCTGGGGCTGTACCTTAATTAAGGCCACGGCCGCTTCCTTTCAACTCCTAGGCCTTTCCTGTCCCATCGTCGCCATAAGACCTATCTGTGTCGGCGCGACGTAAAGCCCCTAGCAAAAAAAAAAAAAAAAAAATTTTGTAACTTACTCTATAAGTTATCTTATTTTGAAAATAGTCTTTTCTTTCTGCTTCCTTCATGCAAAGGCTATCAAACACAAAGCACAAAAGAATTTAACTATTTAAACTATGCAATTTCAACAATTTTAATACCAGTTCCATCAATCGATGCATCAAGTATTTGGTGGTTAAATAGAATATAAATTACTTTTCATTACGAGTATTTTACAAACTACTACAAGTGTTACAATATAATAAATAATTATGCTGTCAACCAACGGAGGATTAGTATTGCTTCACATTGTGCCACAAGCCAGTTTGTTGAAGTGTGATAGGAATTGTTTTGACTGATTGATTACACATTCATATGTTTGGTTCAATTTTCTGTATACCTCTAAATGTCACAGCCTTCGTCTTTTGTTCTCAGATGGTCGTTATCATAGTTCTTACACGGCATACCGGTATTTAATTGGTGAAATGATCTTTGCTAGTCATCGTCATTATTGTATGGTTGTGAAAACTAGGTCCCGTCTCGGAAAGAAACAAGTGCGGAATACAAGAATCTCCAATGAAATTATTGCGCTAAATTTAAGTTTGCTCGAGACTAGACGAAAACATAATAAAATAACTGCTGTAAAATAAATGTTTCGAAGAACGAAATCCAAAATTACAGATGGAGAAATCACTTTAAAGTAAGGGATGATAAATGATTAATGAATCGGTTTACATACTCTATCCCCCAAAGGCAAACGAAATGCAGAACGAACACGAAGGTGGAGTACAGTCGCCTAATCCATATAATGCACAAGAAGAAGAAGAAATCTGTTTAGATAACTGGCATGAAACAAACAAATGATATAAAATGATGAGAGGTTAAATGAGTAACAAAAATATGACATGAATTTCCGCCGTTCTCTTCCAGGTGCTTACATTTGTTTTTTAGCCATTTCTCTAAACTCTTATATCCCTTCACTTTCATCATTTCAGCCTCATGTCGGTTATCAAAACTATCGATGCATTCATTTAATATTGTTCTTATATCTAACTGGTAATTTTACATTGTATACATTTATCAATTAATTTGAAAATCCTTCGCATTTTAACCAACTGAGTACCCCAATTTGTAATGTATGTATGTATGTATGTATGTATGTATGTATGTATGTATGTATGTATGTATGTATGTATGTATGTATGTATGTATGTATGTATGTTAGTATTCAGACAGAAGACTTGTTCGATCCTCAACAGTTTCACCATCAGCTGTCATGGATGGCCTAAGCATCACTGAAGAGGCATACTAGGGAAATGAAGATCAAGCTAGAAATTGCTATTATATTTCGGTCTGCCAAGTCTACTGAAATGTACGTACCAGTCGAGCGACATATTCGTATCATTCATATAACAGGGACTGGCTGCATAACGAATGGCATTAATAGAATCTTTCATACCTCAGTTACTTTCACATTGTCAAAGCCAAGGATGAGACTGAGACAGGTCAATGAAAGAAAGAAATTTGATCTAGCCTGTACTAAAAAAAAAAAAAAGACTATAAGCTCTTGGTCGTTCGAGCAAAGGCACAAACACAACAAAACAAAAGTATAAATATTCGTTGAACCAGTGCACCTTTCACATTGCTAGGACTACATTATTATTATTATTATTATTATTATTATTATTATTATTATTATTATTATTATTATTATTATTATTATTATTATTATTATTATTTCTGATGATAAATGTCTCAAGCTTGCGCTCAGGTACTCTCGTTCGTTAAATAGGTTCTAATTCGTAATTACTGAAATATAATACCATACAAAATTATTCCCAGTTATGAGATGATTATAATAATAATAATAATAATAAGAATAATAATAATAATAATACACATACATACACACATACATACATACATACATACATACATACATACATACATACATAAATACATACATACATACATTATCATTATAGACTGCTATGCCTTTCAGCGTTCAGTCTGCAAGCCACTGTGAATTTACTAAATGTCGCCACAATCCTCGATTTGCAACTAGTGTTGTGGCCTCATTTAGTTCTATACCTCTTATCTTTAAATCGTTAGAAACCGAGTCTAAGCATCGTCGTCTTGGTCTCCCTCCACTTCTCTTACCCTCCATAACAGAGTCCATTATTCTCCTAGGTAACCTGTCCTCCTCCATTCGCCTCACATGACCCACCACCGAAGCCGGTTTCTGCGTACAGCTTCATCCATCGAGTTCACTCCTAAATTAGCCTTTATCTCCTCATTCCGAGTACCCTCCTGCCATTGTTCCCACCTGTTTCTACCAGCAATCATTCTTGCTACTTTCATGTCTGTTACTTCTAACTTATGAATAAGATATCCTGAATCCACCCAGCTTTCGCTCCCGTAATGCAAAGTTGGTCTGAAAACAGACCGATGTAAAGATAGTTTCGTCTGGGAGCTGACTTCCTTCTTACAGAATACTGCTGATCGCAGCTGCGAGCTCACTGCATTAGCTTTACTACACCTTGATTCAATCTCACTTACTATATTGCCATCCTGGGAGAACACACAACCTAAATACTTGAAATTATCGACCTATTCTAGCTTTGTATCACCAATCTGACATTCAATTCTGTTGAATTTCTTACCTACTGACATCAATTTAATCTTCGAGACGCTAATTTGCATACCATACTCATTGCACCTATTTTCAAGTTCCAAGATATTACACTGCAGGCTTTCGGCACAATCTGCCATTAAGACCAAGTCGTCAGCATAAGCCAGACTGCTTGCTACATTTCCACCTAACTGAATCCCTGCCTGCCATTTTAGATCTTTCAGAAGATGATCCATGTAAACTACGAACAGCAAAGGTGAAAGATTGCAGCCTTGCCTAACACCTGTAAGTACCCTGAACCAAGAACTCATTCGACCATCAATTCTCACTGAAGCCCAATTGTCAACATAAATGACTTTGATTGAGTTTAATAATCTACCTTTAATTCCATAGTCCCCCAGTATGGCGAAAATCTTTTCCCTCGATACCCAGTCATATGATTTCTCTAGATCTACGAAACATAAACACAACTGTCTATTCCTCTCGTAGCATTTTTCAGTTACCTGGCGCATACTGAAAATCTGATCCTGACAGCCTCTCTGTGGTCTGAAACCACACTGGTCTTCATCCAACTTCCTCTCAACGACTGATCGCACCCTCCCTTCCATACTTCACCATTTCAGGTCTAATTTCATCTATTCCTGCTGCTTTATGACAATGGAGTTTATTTTCCATTCTTTCCACTTTCTCAAGCGTAATTTCACCAACATCATTTTCCTCCTCCCCATGAGCTTGGCTGTTCGCAACACCACCAGGACGATTTCCTTTTACATTGAGAAGATGTTCAAAATATTCCCTCCACCTCTCCAGTGATTCCCTGGGATCTATTATGAGTTCACCTGAATTACTCAAAACACTGTTCATTTCCTTTCTCCCTCCATTCCGAAGATTCTTTATTACTATCCAGAAAGGTTTCCCTGCTGTTTGACCTAACCTTTCCAGGTTATTACAAAAATCTTCCCACGACTTCTTTTTGGATTTTACAACTATTTGTTTCGCTCTGTTTCTTTCATCTACCTAAAAATCCCTGTCTGCCTCGGCCCTTGTTTGGAGCCATTTCTGATAAGCCTTCTTTTTACGTTTACAAGCTGCTCTCACTTCATCATTCCACCAAGATGTTTGCCTTTTCCCATCTTTACACACAGTTGTTCCTAGGCATTCCCTTGCTGTTTCTACTACAGTATCCCTGTATGCCACCCATTCACTTTCCATAGCCTGAACCTGCTTACTGTCCACTATTCGAAATTTCACACTAATCATATCCATGTACTTCTGTCTAATTTCCTCGTCCTGGAGATTTTCTACCCTTATTCGTTTGCAGACAGATTTCACTTTCTCTACCCTAGGCCTAGAGATACTTAGTTCACTACAGATCAGATAGTGGTCTGTATCATCCAAAAATCCCCGGAAAACTCGTACATTCCTAACAGATTTCCTGAATTCGAAGTCGGTTAAGATATAGTCTATTATTGATCTGGTACCTCTGGCCTCCCATGTGTAGCGGTGATAGCCTTATGCTTGAAGAATGTATTCGTAACTGCTAAACCCATACTACCACAGAAGTCGAGCAAACGCTTCCCATTCCCATTAGCTTCCACATCTTCCCCACATTTACCGATCACCCTTTCGTATCCTTCAGTTCCATTCCCAACTCTCACATTGAAATCGCCCATTAGCACTATTCTATCCTTGCTGTTGACCCTGACCACGATGTCACTCAATGCTTCATGAAACTTGTCAACTTCATCCTCATCTGCACCCTCACATGGTGAATACACGGAGATAATTCTAGTCCTAATTCCTCCAACTGACAAATCTACCCACATCATTCGCTCATTTACGTGCCTAACAGAAACTATGTTGCGTGCAATGGTATTCCTGATAAAGGGCCCTACCCCACACTCTGCCCTTCCCTTTCTAACACCCGTCAAGTATGCTTTATAGTCTGCTATCTCTTCCCCGTTATCCCCCCTTACCCAATATCACTTACTCCTAGCACATCCAGATGCATCCTCTTTGCTGACTCAGCCAGTTCTACTTTCTTTCTTCCATAAGCCCCATTAATATTGATAGCTCCCCATCGAATTCCAAGTTGTTTCCAAGGAGTCCCTCGCCTGTCAAATGGGAGTGGGACTCCGTTACTCCCATAGGTCCGAGGCTTGCTTAAAATGTTCTGAGCTCGGTAAATTCATGAAGCAGGATGCTACCCTACTTGCACATAGTCCAAGTGAGGATCTCTCCTCTAACGGGTTAGGAACCACCGGTGAATTGTATAGTCCTAGCCGCCTGAGCACAAGGAGGACCATGACTGAGAATATGTCCGAGGTGCCCACTCCCATTCCATAGTAACTGGTATCCCGACTCTCAGGACCACTTACTAGGCCACTCAGCCGTTGCCCATGGTTCACGAACTAGGACGTGACTACAGCAACCCACACCATGAACCAATAATAATAATAATAATAATAATAATAATAATAATAATAATAATAATAATAATAATAATAATAATAATAATAATAATAATAATAATAATAATAATAATAATAATTGACGTGATGATGTCCACAAAATTAATGTATCCGGGGATATTGACATGTTGCATGGTATTGAAAAAACTGACGACTATTTTTAGTATTGATTTTTAATTAAATATTTCTTCGTAATATGGTTAGTAATTAAATGTATTGATTCTCATGCAATGATTAACGGCACACTCTCTACAGGTCAGCGATTTACTGTTGAAGTTTCCGCCAGTGATTTATATAAAGGAAGAAACTTTCAGATATCATATTGAATGTGCAGTTTTATGGTCAGCTAGTGGACGTTACACTGCTCGAACTTCGTAAAGCTCTCCTCTTTTATCGCCAGTTAAAAATGAATGGTCTAAAGCCGGAAAATAATCCGAGAAAAACTGCTAAATCTTACCGTTACAACGGTGTAATACTCTTAATATTTGGACCACAAAGAATAACTTCACACGACTCACGCGTTATCGGAATATTCATAAAATAACATATTTTCCCAGATGTTTTGTGGCTCATATTATTTGAGAATCTTCCTACTGATCAGCAGGAGTGCTCCAGTTATTATTATTTCGAGTATTTAGGATGTGTGTTCTCCCAGGATGGTAGTATATCGTCGCTGCCGGGACAAACCTCCTATGTGAAATATTTTAGCTTAGAACTTTGGCCGGTAAGGTTCTGTCGTTTAAGGTGCAATATTGTGTGAATACTGTGAAGGCATTCTCGCTCTTCATGATGTATGTGCTGCGGGTCAGTATACCTCCAAAATTATTTTTACATAGGAGGTTTTGTCCCGGCAACGACGATATACTAAAAGAAAGTGAATGACGGCGCAACAAAGTTAATGCAGTAAGCTCGCAGTTGCAATCATTGGTATTCTGTAAGAAAGAAGCGAGTTTTCGAAAGAAACTACCTTTATATCGGTTTGTTTTCAGGGGAGTTAAAAAATTGGTGTACTCAGGATATATTACTCGCATGTTAGAAGTAACAGCCATGAAAGTAGCAAGAATGATTGCTGGTACAAACAGGTAGGAAAAGTGGCAGCAGGGCACTCTTAATGAGGAGATACAAGAACGAACTTGATGGTTTGCCCTTTCTGACACCATGTTACATAAATTAATTAATTAATTAATTAAATGCTAACTTATTATTACTAAAGTGCAATACCATATAAATATTCCTAGTTATATGATGATAATAATAATAATAATAATAATAATAATAATTATTATTATTATTATTATTATTATTATTATTATTATTATTATTATTATAATGGTCTGAAGATTCAACCACGATTAAAAAAAGGATAATGGCTTCCTATGGGTACAGCCAAATAATATATATTCAGAATATATAGCAAACAATAACCTCACGTTTCAGAAGATACGGAAGACGCAAGTCCAAAGGATAATAGAAGTTCATTATGATCTAAAGAACCAAAGAGAAAAGTAGGGAATTCGCATCGATACAGATAGGTCTTACGACAACGATGGGATAGGAAAGGCCTAGAAGTGGGAAGGAAGCGGCCGTGGCCTTAATTAAGGAACAACCCCAACATGTGCCTAGTGTGAACATGGGAAACCACAGAAAAGCATCCTTAGGACTGCCGACGGTGGGGTTCGAACCAATTATCTCCCGAATGCAAGCTCACAGCTACGTGAACCTAACCACACTGCTAACTTGTTCGGTTCTTAAAAGCATGCACGTTTTTATTTTTAGGTGGTTATTGATAACGTGATCACAGACATGAGAATTTTAACCATGTGGCACATACCATCCATTATGGACCTTGACCTGATGATCAGCGAGATTTCCTGTAGATATTTGAGTGCCAACTTTTAGCGTGATGACAGCTTGAGTCTTTTGCTTGGTTTCTTGACCATATTGGCTGTCTCTCGTATCAACAGCTCCTCAGTTGGTCTCATGAGGCTGGGAGAGTAAGGTTCCAGCTCTCAGTCCAGAATATTCTATAGTAATTGGAGGGTCTGGGAATCGAATCTAGTTGTAATGTAAGGGGCATCACATAACTCGTTCTTTTATTATTGTTATTATTATTATTATTATTATTATTATTATTATCATCATCATCATCATCATCATTGGTGACCCGTTTTCTGAGGGTAGGCACTTAACGTGGATTAAGCCCAGATTTACGTCTGGATACCTTTTCTTATGGAGGGACATATTCATTATTGTGCGTTTCTTTGGTGGTTGGATATAATTTCGTATGGTTATTACAGACTGCTCCCTGTCTAGAAAGTCAATAACGGCAGAGAGGATTCATCGTACCGACCACACGACACCTCGTAATCTGCGGGCCTACGGGCTGGTAGGCCATGGACCTTCGGGGCTGTTGCGCCATGAGGATTGGTTTGGATTATAGTCTGCTCCGATGAGGGTCGATGGGTCTGTCCTGCAGTCAGGAGAATCAACCATTCACCGTTAAATATTTAAATTTCCTAGCGATCAGGGATCCAAACTGGGACCCTTCAAACCAAAGAGCACTACGCTGACTGTTCAGCCAAGAAGAAGCCAGATAGTGTTATTATTATTATTATTATTATTATTATTATTATTATTATTATTATTATTATTATTATTATTATTGTTATTATTATTATTATTATTATTATTATTATTATTATTATTATTATTATTATTATTATTATTATTATTATTATTATCTATATGTTAAAAATTATGAAAACTAAAGTCAGTCAATTCGGCCATTGTATCCGGTCGATTTCCTTCATTCTTTTTTCAACTGAAAGGTATTCATGCACAGATTTGTCATCAGGTACTATAAATCACTTAACTTCCGCCTTCCTCAAATTATTTGATTTTTTCAATTCTTTGTATCTTTGAAGCAATCATATCTTTGGTTCTAATTGAGGTACGGGGTTCGTTTTGCCCTAAGAACACTAAGTGGATCAAGCTCTTTCATTTCAGCTCTTAACTATTCAAATTGGTTGATTCTGAGGAAAGTTATGAGTGCACATTCAATTTTACGTCTCATTTCTTCAACATTTTTTCTCATTGAAGCAATCATATATTTCGTTCTAATTAAGGTACGCAGTTCGTTTTGGTCTAAAAACACTCAGTGAATAATAACTACTTAAATTGGTAGATTCTGAGAAAAGTTATGAGTGCATTTGTCTCCATGGAAAGTTTAATTCAATTTCTTTGTGTGATGTATTTTCAAGTGTTTTGTTGACATAATATGACATTCTATTACCACAGCAGATCATGTGCTTTATTTCATTAACTCGAAACTTTGCACATACATCCGCGAGGATAGTAACAAACAACACCATACTTTGTACATTGCGGGTGGAGCCAGCGGGAAACTGCTAGTTATTGTTGTTATTATTATTATTATTATTATTATTATTATTATTATTATCATTATTATGGTATGAAGAAATATTGCTATATTTAAGTGCCATGGAGCTTCAGAAAAGGCACTATAGTTCCCAGAGTTTGTGGGGAAGAGTCCAAGCAATCAGGACAGCCATTGACAGTGCTGTAATTGGGTCTCTAAACGAGGCAGCTTTCCTCTTCTATCGCTGAGAAGATTTAACTATTCGACTGAGAAGCTGAATCCTTGAGCCTTGTAGAGTGAGCATTGTACAGTACGAGTCTCTTCATTAACATGCGTGAAGACCATTGCGATCTTCTTTGTGATACAATCTCCCATTGTTTTCTTTGGTTGTGTGAGGGTCAAGTTCGCCAGCTACCTTGACAAGACACCTTGACGCAATCACTGCCCTTCGGACCTGACCGCTAATCCTCCATTCCCTTAAACTGCAGTACCTACTGACGTTATGGTGGTTGTTTTTTCGAGGGATAATACATTTTTCCAAAATAATAATTAATAATTATGGTAAAATTGTGGTATTATGGTAAAAAGCAATGGTAAAAATTCGGAAATGCACAACTTCTGAGCTATCAATTTCTATTTACTGTGTGGGTACTTAAAGTCTTTGGTGTATTCGATTGCTATGGAAAGTACAGCAACTCTTCGTACACGAACTATGGCTGAAGTCACAGAACGCTCTACACTAGGCATTTTTGAGTGTGTTCCGATCTCAGTGGGAATACGAGAAGAGGTCTACAAGATGGACGTTTTGAACTTGCCATATGACATGGCAGGAGAGTGTTCCAGCGGGTGTTAAAGACGTATTCCGTACAGCGTCATTCATGACACGTGTTAACAAATGTAATAGTAAGATGTTTTGAAGTGTGTTACGAATAAGGTCTGTTAACTCAGTAATTACACTTTCTGAACCAATGTTATTACAACACACAGTATTTTTTCTGCTATTGGTATAAGGAATACATTCCTTAAGTTTTGGCCAAGTGTTTCGTTACATCCTGCACTGCATACAGGCTGTATCATAACTATACCGACAAAGAAAAAAGCGGGGATGCCCTTCGAGTTATGTTAAGACCGATGATGCAATCAGATTGGCGGACAAAATATTTATTTTCGAGAAGTTGAGGTTACTTACTTACTTGCGGACGCCGAAGATCAAATAATCAGTATCTCGGCCGAGTGATTAAGTGAAACTACAATAGGAGTAGGGTGATCCTTCGTTTCTGGTGCTGAAATAATAATATTTGTTTTACGTCCCACTAACTATTTTAAGGACTTTCGGAGGCGCTCGTGGGGCTGAAAAAGATATTACTGACCATGACTGACCGCCTTTTATACACACACGCACATTAACAAAGGAAGCTTTCGGACCTCCCGACGACAATCTTGAACAAACATGAGACTGAAGTTACTGAGCCGATGACCTACATGTTAGGCCCCTTTAAACAACAGTCATCATAATCAACATCACTAAAATAACTGGTGTGAGCCGGGCTGAGTGGCTCAGACGGTTGAGGCGCTGGCCTTCTGACCCCTATTTGGCAGGTTCGATCCTGACTCAGGCCGGTGGTATTTGAAGGTGCTCAAATACGACAGCCTCGTGTCGGTAGATCTACTGGCACGTAAAAGAACTCCTGCGGGACTAAATTCCGGCATCTCGGCGTCTCCGAAAACCGTAAAAGTAGTTAGTGGAACGTAAAGCAAATAACATTATTGTAACGGGTGTGAAGTGCAGCATTTCGCAATCACGTGCAGCCTCTAAAAATGAGGATTATGAAAGTAGGGCGCGCGACTGTATCATTTGCAGCCTGAATGTGCCAAACACAGTATACCTGTGAAATATGAGACATGTAAATACTGAGATTACGTACAACATATTGAATTTTCAAATGGCATACATGCACCTCATTGTGTATCTTGGTAATATTGTGTAATAAGTCAGTGCTGCAAGCAAAATTGCGTCTCAAATCGCGAGTAAATAATGACGGCACTGAGATCAGAGTCAGGAGTGGTGCATGAGTCAATAACAGTTTGCTGGTAACTATTGGACTTAAAAGTGTGATGTAAGGTTTCGTAATCGCGATGGTGAAGTACACTCTTTTGCAGAGAGCTTTGTAGTCGAATGTTATTTCCGAAAGAGTAAGGACCCCTTTCAAAAGTGCCTTCGAAGTCTCACCAACTGGTTGATCACTAGCATGGAAACTTTACGCGTAACAGTTCAATTACAAGTGACATAGTACTGGTTCCGTGCTTGATAAAACAGTGCGAAGGAGGAATAGTTCTCACACGGGAGAGGTTAGACGACATATAGGCAAGACTAACCAAGTCCCCAGAAATATTTTCCGAATTTAACTCTGGAAAGAGTGGTTTCCTGTTCGTGAGCACGCAATTCAACAAAATGTTACATTTGTTAAATTCATTTTATTTATTTATTTATTTATTTATTTATTTATTTATTTATTTATTTATTTATTTATTTATTTATTTATTTATTTATTTATTTATTTATTTATTTATTTATTTACATTATTTATGTACGTGTTCTGAACGCGTATATATGCTTAATCACATTACTTATTAGCGCTTGACTCTTAGCGAAGTGCCGGACGTTGCCCGCTCTCTCCTCCGTCCTCAGAAGTCCGCGAGGAGACTTAAAATGAACGCCCTGTACAACAACGGGTAGCATGATAGAACCTCACACCAGTGCAAACCTGATTACAGTAACAAGTATTCACTGCTACAAACTATGAAAAATAATTTAAGTGTTCAGTCCAACAATTTCCACAGCTCTGTACTACGGAAGAACTAACAATAGCGCAGGCTAGCACACAGTTTCTATCTATGGTATAGAAGTACAGAGATATTTTAAATCTACAATATAAAATATCACCGACAGAATTGGCAGAGAGATGCACTGAAGTAACTTACTTATTCTGGAAGAATACTGACGGCATCGCTGTTGGTCATAAGTGCTAAACGCATTCCTGGTAGAGCTCGCCTTGGTCGATAACCTGCCCCAATACGGTTCACGACTCCTGAGGGAGAGCGAGACGAGCTTGTTTGTCGACAGCAACAGCTTGACGTCCCCAGGGACGCCTGAGAGCAAAAAGAATTTCATGGAAATGGCTGCCGCACCGTGAGAGCATGTGTATGTGACCCCGCTCAGAATACAACTACACTAAGAAAGATCTCCATTCTGTGTTGTCTAAGAGTAACCCACCTGCCATTGTGTTGGCCCTAATCACTTTTTAAAACAAGAACTTCAAGCCTAGACAGCGTGAAAAAGCAGTTAATTTGATAGGCTTCTTGTATAATTTAGGGATTATAAGGCGCATCTAAATCCTGCTGGGGTTTTGTGCCCACCTTTTACTCGGAAGCCCTAGGTTGGATTCCCGAAACGGTGTTGATTCAGCCTCGTGCGATCAACTGAAGAACATTTCGGAAACCAAGCAATAGGCTAAAGATGCCGTCATTCCAGCCACATGCCTCTCCAATAATAATGCTTATGTGCAAAATTATTGTGTCCCAAACACGTTATAACGTAAATTGAACTTTGGAAAGTATGACGGCACTGCTTAATTTCTATTTCGAGCACTGCAGAATATTATACATATGCCTACATGAACACAAACTTTTTAATATTTCGAACAGCTTTCATAGACGGAAAGCTGCAACAGTGAATCTCCTCGTTCGGCCTGCGAGGGATTTGAGTACCATTTTTACCACATCAGAATGTACAAAATTCTCTTTTATATTATTATTATGGGGAAGTGTATAGATGGGAGGGAATAATACTTCCACCAGTCCACTTGGGATTTCAAAATTATTATTATTATTATTATTATTATTATTATTATTATTATTATTATTATTATTATTATTATTATTATTATTATTATTATTGTTATTATTATTATCATTAAGCCTTGAATTTTTTTTTTTAAAAAAACTAAGACTATGTTTATCAACCCATGTTTTAGAATTTTTAGAATGTTAGTTCTATCTAGAAATGAACAGGCTTTTTTTTTACGGAAAAAGTATAACATAAGCATCATATTATCAATATATTGCAATAACTATTTGATACATTAGAATATCCGTTATTAAAATATTAACATTCTATAAATTCACGTGTACCCCATGTTCAGTCCTCAGCCCTAAGGCTGGTTGGATCCTCAACAGCTCTACCATCAGCTGTCATAGATGGCCAAGGCATCAATAAAGAAGTGTACTAGGGAAATGAAGAGTGAGGTAGTTTCCCGTTGCTTTCCTTACCGAGCCAGAAGTTGCTATTACATATCAGTCTGCCAAGTCCACTGAAATGCTTGTATCAACCGACCCTATGAGCATTTTCACACCATTCATAGCAGGAACTGGCTGCATATGGAATGGCATTACTAGCATCGCTCATACCTCAGTCACTTTCATATTGTCAAAGCCAAGGATAAGACTGAGACAGGTCAATGAAAGTAACAAAATTGCTCTAGCCCATGCCAAAAGACATAGTGCACTGTAAACACTAGGCGATTGTGTATACTCCCCTCCACATAGGGGTGGCATCAGAAAGGGCACCCGACTGTAAAAATGGGCTAAATTCGTACAATGTACTGACCCCAGGTAATTGCAAAAAGGCCATGAAGAAGAAGAATACATATAAATTGTCTATTTTGTTTACAGAACGGTACCTTTAGTAAATTACTACACCCACAAACCACTCATTCAGGTAGTGCTTTTCATATAGCACTGAACGGTGAAATATTTTGACAGGTTTTCAGAATGAAACATCTTCTGTCTTCAGTTAAATTCGGCTTACATGTGGTAAAACTGCCGTCCACGTCATACGAGGTAAGAGGTGCGAACTTCATTGTGACGATTTCCTTAGGATTTCAAACCAATGTTTCTTGCAACTTTTCCCCACAGATAACACGATCCACTGAAGAAATGATCTCGTGCACTAGTTAGTGCTGCTCTGGAAATTACTCAGCTACCCGGTGGTCCATATTGTCTCAACAATCGCATATTGTAGAACTTTCCTTTCGAAGAACGCATTCTAAAAAAGATTATTTACTGCAATACCATTTCAGCGAGTTCAAACGTTACTTTAAAATAAATATACAGTTATAGCCTAGGTTAAATACAACGAATTAATCTCTTTAGGTTCTAACAAGCAATTTTATGTCATAAGGTCTTTCTAATTCTAATAAAATTTAAGTGCTTCACTCCACCGCTTTACGCACATACTGGTGGTTGCACCTGTGGTTTTGTTCCTGTTTTACGACCATACGCCCTTCCCTATGTTAATCCTATGTGGAGGGATATATTCACTATTGCATGTTTCTGTGGTAGTTAATACTGTAGTGTGATGCGTATATATATGAAGAGTAGTAAAATGGGATAAACACAAGCACCCAATCCCCAAGTCAGAGAAATTAACCATACGCAGTTAAAATCCCCGACCTGGCCGGGAACCGAAAGCGGGATCCTCTGAACCGAAGATCTCGACATTGACCATTCAGCCAAGGAATCAGACGTGTTATTCGTTGCTACATAAAACGAGAAATAAAAATGGCATTACCGAGCGAGTGGTTTGGGTCACCTAGCTGCCATCTTGCATTTGGGAGATAGTGGGTTCGAACCCCACTGTCGACAGTCCTAAACATGGTTTATCGTGGTTTCCCGTTTTCAAACCATGCAAATAATGAGGTTGTATCTTAATCAAGAGCACGGTCGCTTCCTTCCTACTCCTAGCCCTTTCCTGTCCCATCGTCGCCATAAGACCTATTTGTGTCGGTGCGACGTTAAGCAAATTATAAACAAATAAAAATGGTATTTCGAGAGTAACGAGAAAGCAACAGAATAGATCATGGATTTACCTGGAAAATGTTAACTGCCTGCACTCACCTTACGCCTCAGCATTTTTCAGATGGATTCACAGGAATAATAATGTTACTGGCTTTACGTCCCACTAACTACTTTAACGGTTTTCGGAGACGCCGAGGTGCCGGAATTTAGCCCCGCAGAAGTTATTTACGCGCCAGTAAATTTACCGACACGAGGCTGACGTATTTGAGTACCTTCAAATGCCACCGGACTGAACCAGGATTGAACCTGCCAAGCTGGGCCCTGAAAGCCAGCGCCTCAACCGTCTGAGCCACTCAGCCCGGCTGGATTCACAACTTTGAGGGCCTGTTGTCAGTTTACTTTTTGGCAGTTCGGGTCATCTGCTGAACGTCTTCCAGATGACAACCATGGCTTCACATAGGGCAGTGCATCAAACTGCTGGAGTATGGGTCCCGTAAAATTAACACGTATTAAGTCAGCTACGTGGTTCACTAAAAGGCATTCTAATAGGAGTCACAATTTCATTCATTGAGCTGAACGCTCGTTCACACTCAGCTGTGGATATCGCAGTAGTGTTGACTGCTGACAAAAGTGGGAGGAAATAATGTATTTTCCACTTCAATTTTTGTTTTCCTTGTACTGTCTGTACACACAAATTATTTTATTTGAATCTTGAATTTTAAGTTGATCACATAAATATATGACACTTTCCTCTCTAATTCTAATACTTGTGCCCAATCAAATCGATGCAACACATTTAAGTGATTAGTAAGATTATCACAGATATATTTCTTCAAATTGTCCGAAGTTAGTCCTCTGTGAGATGACTGTGCTGTCAGCGGTCTCAATTCATAATTGTCTATCATTAATGGAATGAATTTTCTTGTTACTGTATTAGTTAATGGAACAGATTTAAATTCGTATGATTTAATGGAGTTCCTATCCATGTTGGTAGTAAGAACCTGGATCTCACATTGCTTATGATACTTCTGTAGTTTTCCTATGACAAGTGTACGGGATTGTTGAGACAAAATCTGAACCAATAAATGAGAAAAAATCAATAGAATATTAATTGAATATCGAAGCCTGCCACCACTTTCTAACAGGTATGGAAACTGTCTGTACTGATAAGCAATTGCTTCGAACTGTATTTATGTATGTATGTATGTATTGTACCAGTAAAAGAGCCCGACTTTAAGATTTATTTTCAATGTAAGCATGGAATAGTTCTCAGGGCTAAACTGGATGAATATTAGCTAGGGCTTGGTACAGGAGACAGGGTCCTATCTACAAGAAAAGTTTGAATCTGGTTTGATAAGAGTTTATTCATGTAATTCATATTAAATTGCACATCACCTCATGGTAGATAGGGGTTGTCTTCCACATTGTCCTTTAAATGGCCCGGGTCTCCAGCTCACCAGGCCACACCGGCTGGAACACGTTCCAGAAGATGCCCAAGTACTCCGTCAAGATGCGGACGGACCATCTAGGTTGGTTGCATGGAATACGCCTCAAATTCCCGATGCTCGTGATGACCTCCGCTGGTTCCTGACGATGTTGAGGGTAATCACATTACCCAAGCACAATGAGGTTTATAGAGTCAATGCCCACAAAACTCCGAAAATGTGTTCTTCGTCACTCCAAGTTCATAAAAACCTTGAATAATTAGTTTTCTCACCACTAGTAAAATCACGAGACAATGTTCATAAAGACTTTCAAGAATCCACTCTTTAACACTCATGGAAATGACAAGTCCGTGGTCATGATTACTTTCAATAATGTCATAGTTCATCAATGAAAAATTACAAGTCTTTAAGTAATCACTGGCAAAGATCACAAGTCTATGCTCATGGAAACTTCGAATAAATTTAGAGTTCATCACTCGTGAATATTACAAGTCTTTGAATAATCACTGGCGAAAGTTTAGAGTCCATCACTGATAAAGATTACAAGTCTTTGAATAATTACTGGCGAAAATTTAAAGTCCGAAGTCCATCACTGATAAATATCACAAGTCTTTGAAAAATCACTGGTGAAATTTTAGAGTCCATCACTCGTAAATATTACAGGTCTTTGAATAATTACTGGCGAAAATTTAAAGTCCATCACTGGTAAATATTACAAGTCTTTGAAAAATCACTGGTGAAAATCGCAAGTCTTTGAAAAATTACTGGCGAAAATTTTAAGTCCATCACCGGTAAATATTACAAGTCTTATTTATAAAGACTTAGAAGAATTCAGAGTTCCTCCACACTCGTAAATATTACAAGTCCCATTTATAAAGACTTAGAAGAATTCGTTCCTCAACACTCGTAAATAAAGACTTCGAGGAAATTCAGAGTTCCCCAGTGAGACTATAACCACACGGAGATAGCTTCCGACGATTATGGCAGTAAGTAGAGCCACGCTGACTACTCGACTGTCACTGACTGACTGAGATATCAGGCTATATTGAGCTCTCCTTATATTTGGTTTGGGGACATCTACGTCACAAATGCCGTGAAGCTGGTTATCTCTTGAATCCCTCCACGGATTTACTTGAAATTCAAGCATAGCGACGTTTATGTAATTCCCTTTAAAATGACATGTTGATCAAGTCGCTACCACACTTATTATAGGAGTTTTAAATTTTTCTCCATCGAATGTTCCGGAAGGTGTGACGCTTGAATCTGGAACATACGAGTTCAGGCTAGCTGCACGTGGCATGACAGGCGGGTGATCTAACTAGCCCCTGCGGCTACGTCACGCATACAGCTGTTCTCAGCTTGCTCGCTCGTCCTGCTGAATGTAAACAAACCAGGCTTGCACGGAGTAATACGCGTGGTGTTAAAATACGATCAACTCTCAAAAAATATGCATGTACAGGTCGTAACCGGTACAGTATGTATGTATGTATGTATGTATGTATGTATGTATGTATGTATGTATGTATGTATGTATGTATGTATGTATGTATGTATGTATGTATGTATGTATGTATGTATGTATGTATGTATGTATTCAGCCAGAAGGCTGGCTTGATCTTCAGCAGCTCCGCCATCAGCTATCATGGATGGCCTGGGCGACAATGAAGAGAGATACTAAGGAAATGAAGAGTGAAGTAGTTTCTCGTTCCTTTCCTCACTGAGCCGGAAGTTGTTATTACATATGTCAGCCAGGTCCATTGAAAAAATGAAATGGCGTGTGGCTTTTAGTTCCGGGAGTGTCCGAGGACATGTCCGGCTCTCGAGGTGCAGGTCTTTTCATTTCACGGCCGTAGGTGACCTGCGCGTCGTGATGACGATGAAATGATGATGAAGACATCACATACACCCAGCCCCCAGGCCAGAGAAATTAACCAGTTATGGTTAAAATTCCATACCCTGCCGGGAATCGAACCCGAGACCCCTGTGACCAAACGCCAACACGCTAACCATTTAGCCATGGAGCCTAACTATGAAAAGTATGCACCAACCAACCCTGTGAGCGACATTTTCACACCATTCATAACAGGGACCGGCTACATAAGGTACGGCATTACTAGAATCGCTCATACCTCACTTTCATGTCGTCAAAGTCCGACACGTTGGCTGAATGGTCAGCGAACTGGCCTTCGGTTCAGAGGGTCCCGGGTTCGATTCCTTCATTGGTTAATTCCAATGGCCCGGGGGCTGGGTGTTTGTACTGTCCCTAACATTCCTGCAGCTCACACACCACACATAACACTATCCTCCACCACAATAACACGCAGTTACCTACACATGGCAGATGCCGTCCACCCTCATCCGAGGGTCTGCCTTACAAGGGATGCACTAGGCTAGAAATAGCCACACGAAATTATTATGTCGTCAAAGCCAAGGCTGAGACTGAGATTGAGACACGTCAATGAAAATAAAAAATGTGATGTAGCCCATACCAGAAACCTTTACCTTCTACCCCTCCTACGGCCTCCATGGCCTGTACGGAGATGACTTTGCTTTACTATTCCAGAAGACATAGTGCACAGTAAACACTAGGCCTTACTAAGTTACTGAATACCGGCCCAATTAAACATCTGGGATAGGTTCAAACCTAAGAATCCGGTGTTTATTACCGAACATTAGGAAATAACGAGAGCCTTACATTTCTGTTCCCAAGAGACGCCCAAGAAGGTGTTGATTAAGCCATATTTATGGCGGTTATCTTCTTATTATTAAACTGTTTACCCTCCAGGGTTGGCTTTTCCCTCGGACTCAGCGAGGGATCCCACCTCTACCGCCTCATGGGCAGTGTCCTGGAGCGTGAGACATTGGGTCGGGGATAAAATTGGGGAGGATGACCAGTACCTCGCCCAGGCGGCCTCACCTGCTATGCTGAACAGGGGCCTTGTGGAGGGATGGGAAGATGGGAAGGGATAGGCAAGGAAGAGGGAAGGAAGCGGCCGTGGCCTTAAGTTAGGTACCATCCCGGCATTTGCCTGGAGGAGAAGTGGGAAACCACGGAAAACCACTTCCAGAATGGCTGAGGTGGGAATCGAACCCACCTCTACTCAGTTGACCTCCCGAGGCTGAGTGGGCCCCGTTCCAGCCCTCGTACCATTTTTCAAATTTCGTGGCAGAGCCGTGAATCGAACCCGGGCCTCCGGGGGTGGCAGCTGATCACACTAACCACTACACCACAGAGGCGGTCTATGGCGGTTATATCACTAAAAAGCACAGAACAGTTGCAGCTTGAGTCCTGTGAAATCGTCAACAGCGGTTTGCACCGCTAGTTATTAAAAATACCACATTTAACTTCAGGCAACAACAACAAAATTATACTGGAAGGAAATAAGAAGGAAAGAAAGAACGATGCTTAAAAGTTATATACATACGTTTTCATATCCTTAAAACTCCTAAACTTTAAATTCTTGTTAAAAAGTTAGAGGCTTGTCTTGTTAAGATACGAGAGGTGAGTCGTCTTCTTAAGGCAGACAAAAAAGAAGGAGTTCCCTTGAGAAACTGGCTTCGCGATAGGGAAACAGGTAAGGGAACAGCGAACATCGTCGGCACGTCCAGGTCGACTGTGACTCATTATCGCATCGGTTTCTTGAAGAATGTAACAAGCAAGGGGAAATAAAAAGGTTACTGTCAACACATTCTGGAAAGAGTTGAATACGCACACAGTAGTCGAATTTCTTAATTTAAATTTCAGCGGTCACATAGTACTGTACACCTTTTCATCATCATCATCATCATCTGTTCACCCTCCAGGGTCGGCTTTTCCCTCGGACACAGCGAGGGATCCCACCTCTATCGCCTCAAGGGCAGTGTCCTGGAGCTTCATACTCTTGGTCGGGGATACAACTGGGGAGAATGACCAGTACCTCGCCCAGGCGGCCTCACCTGCTATGCTGAACAGGGGCCTTGTGGAGGAATGGGAAGATTGGAAGGGATAGGCAAGGAAGAGGGAAGGAAGCGGCCGTGGCCTTATGTTAGGTACCATCCCGGCATTCACCTGGAGGAGAAGTGGGAAACCACGGAAAACCACTTCCAGGATGGCTGAGGTGGGAATCGAACCCACCTCTACTCAGTTGACCTCCCGAGGCTGAGTGGACCCCGTTCCAGCCCTCATACCACTTTTCAAATTTCGTGGCAGAGCCGGGAATCGAACCCGGGCCTCCGGGGGCAGCAGCTAATCAGGCTAACCAAAACACCACAGAGGCGGACACTGTACACCTTTTACTATACAAAATTAGACCATTTACAGTATACATTTTATTCCTCCAATCCCATAAGCCATATTTTAATTAATTTAGTACGCCTTAAAATTGAAACTTGCTCTTCGGTCTGCGGAAGACCGAGCAAGTGGCCGCGTGGTTTGGGGCACGTAGCTGTCAGCTTGCATTTGGGAGATAGTGGGTTCGAACCCTACTGTCGGCAGCCCTGAATATGGTTTTCGATGTCCGTGGTTTCCCATTTTAACATTAGGCAAATGCTGGGGCTATACCTTAATAAACGCTACGGCTGCTTCCTTCTCGCTCCTAGCCCTTCCCTATCTCATCACCGCCATAAGATCTATCTGTGTCGGTGCAACGTAAAGCAAATCCTAAAATAAAAAATAAAAATGTCTACGGAAGAAAAATAAATATCTCTAAAACATTTAAGCTCTTTAGACCTTTTCAATCGTGAAATTACCAGCGTTTCGCTCCAGTGTAGCAGTGGGCTCATCAGTTGGATTGCTACACCTTTCCGAAACGCTGGCGGCTAGTGCGTCGTTGAGACATCACTGCAAGCCTCCTATATAGGACAACGCATTGACGGTGCACAATTATTATTATTATTATTATTATTATTATTATTATTATTATTACATCGCGTCAATTACATAGCTAAGAGATATTAAATACAGAATGAAAATGGCCAGTCAGTCACCGGCTGGAACCGAGAGCACAGCCTTCTGATGTTACATTCGATGCTCTACCTTTCGAGCCGTGCAATTTTTGATCTGTTGGTTGGAATTTGAGAAGTTTGGACACTACTACCAGCTTAACTGTAGAGTGCGTTAGTCGACCGCTGTGAGTCATTGGAATTGAGCTTTCTTGAAGTCATTACCCATCCTTCTGTTGGTAACTACGCAATTCCAGTCATATTTCGCAAGTTACTTGGCCTGCGTATAATGGCTTTCAAACTTTCGCAAAACTTACTACAGCTGGGGTCAGAAGAGAACAAGAGTTGGTGAAGGATTTCAGACAGGAAATACGAAAGTGAGAAGCCGGACACAAGTATATTGAAGCAATGCCAATTGTTCAGCTAGGGTAACCATGGTTACCACTTTGTTCTCTCAAGCGAAGATGTTAGAATCGCCTTTCCTTTTGAAGGTCAGGAACGAAATGTATTCAGCATCGGAAACATAAGCCTGACTAAGAAGAGAAATTGTTTATATTTCCTCTCGTCATTTTTGAAGTTGAGTACCTTCCTCCAATTACTTTAATTATATCTGACATATAAAATACAGCCGCTTCCTTCTCAATCCCAGCCCGAATTTATGACAAATTCACATACTACTGCCACTGGGATACACTTCACTTGGGTTAAATCAATCTGCTTAAATGAAGGGAAAACATTCACAGTGCGTGAACACTGAACTCGTAAAACCCAATGTTTAACACAGTCAGTACAAGCTTCTCAGCGTATCCGGCTATATTTCTCCCACTTCAAGGCCTCTAGTTAATAATTGGAACTTATCTTCCATACGTGCTCCACTCGTTGATAACTCTTTGAGATCAAAGGTTCCAGAACACAGCTCAATCATCGATTTACTCTAAAAGTTGCAATGTGAAGAGTACCCTTTGATACCAGACACGGCAGCATTAACAAACAAATCATTATTATTATTATTATTATTATTATTATTAGTATTATTATTATTATTATTATTACCGGAGCCTCCGTGGCTCAGACGGCAGCGCGTCGGCCTCTCACCGCTGGATACCGTGGTTCAAATCCCGGTCATTCCATGTGAGATTTGTGCTGGACAAAGCGGAGGCGGGACAGGTTTTTCTCCGGGTATTTCGGTTTTCACTGTCATCTTTCATTCCAGCAATACTCTCCATTCTCATTTCGTAGCATCTATCATTCATTAATATATCACTTTGGGAGTGGCGACCCCATCGTAATAAAAGCCTATATATGATTCATTCATTACATCCCTGACCCGGTCACTGACTGGAAAACAGGTTGTAGGTTTTCATTTTCATTATTATTACCGTATTTACGCGAATAATCCCCGATAATTTAAAAAAAAGTTGAGACATGAAATTGGGCTGCGGGTCAAGGTTGGCAAGTTTTCGATGTTGGATGTATAGTTATGCTTTGTGTAACCGCAGATGGAAGAAAACTGCCCGCCTCCACCCTATATCTCATTTTCAAATGGAAAACAATTCCGACTTTTAATTTTAAATTGCATTTACATTTTTTTAAATAGTATTTTACGGAGTAATTTAAATTCAAAATGTCTCCGTATCACGATAAAATGCTTCTTCCAGAACGTGCAGGGGTAGCTGTCCGCACTTTCTTTCGCTTCGGTGTGCCGACAGTGTGTTTCATAGTTGCTAAGTTCCAGTGAAATCGTAATTCTTTTGTATTCAACGTTTTAAGGAACGCCACAATATCAGGTAACAGGTAGTGTGCAGAGAAGCTGAATCCGCGAACACTGGCGATGTCGACATTTGGCGAAAAAGCGTGGCTCATAATTACGATCAATTTCGTACGCACCGAACAATACTGTCAATGCCAATGAAGCTACACTGTTTTTTATGCCTAACCAAAATGGACGTTTTTAAAGGAGATGCAGTCACTGTACTATGTTGCAATGCAGACGGAAGCGAAATACGTTCTCCCCTCGTCATAGCAAAACTCGATAAGCTACGATGTTTCAAAGACGTCGGGTACTTTCCATGCAAGTTCAAGGTATCTAAAATTGAAAACAGTACAGTAATCCAAAAAAATAAAACACTTGTATAGGGGAGCATAATTTGTCCTCGTCTTGGAAACGTGTTTCTTATTTTCTTTCGTTGCGTGAGGTTATGTTTGCCACTGAGTTATCCAAGTGCATTAATTGAATACTGTAAATGCACCTTGTTGTATACATTTTGGAATTTTTTTCCATGGCATTTGAAAGGTTTAAGGGGGGATGTAGCCGGTTGAGGTCAAAATTTTAGAAAGTTGTTTTTTGTTGTTTTACGTCGCTTATTATGCTTTCTTCAATGTGTGAACATTTGAAAATGATATAGGAACTGGAATCTAATGAAAATAAATAATGTATCAGTTCGTAGGTACATCCACGCCACCTTTTTTGTCAAACAAGATTCGACGCTTCTTGTAATCTATACAATTATACAGTTCTATCACTTATTGAACTATTTCCATGTCTACCTTACTCCAAAGTTTCATTCTCTATGTTGTAAAGTACACTTTCTTATCTCCAGATGGCTTTAGTATCGCAAAATGTGGTAAAACGCAAAATACTAATGAAAGTTTCAACAATTTAGTATGGATCAGATGTCCTAAAACCACGTTTTGTGGCTTAAATGTATTGAACATTGCTGTATATGATGCTGTACTCTGATATACTGAAGGGAATCATGGTAGGATTCAGGTGTTGCAGAAGGCTGGACTACCGGGCGAGTTGCCTGTGCGCGTAGAGGCGCGCGGCTGTGAGCTTGCATCCGGGAGATAGTAGGTTCGAATCCCACTATCGGCAGCCCTGAAGATGGTTTTCCGTGGTTTCTCATTTTCACACCAGGCAGATGCTGGGGCTGTACCTTAATTAAGGCCACGGCCGCTTCCTTCCAACTCCTAGGCCTTTCCTATCCCATCGTCGCCATAAGACCTATCTGTGACGGTGCGACGTAAAGCCCCTAGCAGAAGGTTGGACTAGAGCCAGGAGTACACGTAATAAAAATCTTGCACGACATTAATCAAAGGCGGATAGCGAAAGCAGAATCAAACATACAGAAACTGCAACAGAAAGCAAGACAGAACACAAAAATCTAAAAGGAAGACAACAAGGAATGTGCATATGGTGGACACTGAGGCCTTTTTACCATCTGTAGAAATATTGTTTTAAAGTAAGGACAACTTCAAATGCTTTTTCCCATAACTTATATTTCCAAGCTTTCATATTCCTTTTTCTCAGAAACTATCCAGTGCAAATGCATGGAATTTTCAGGGCTTCGTTATAACGCATGCCTCTTGAATTTCCTCTAAAATCGATTTAAAAAGAATCTTACCAGCTGATATTCTATAGTTCATAACTCACTCTAAAATTGAGTGCAAAAACAATCCAAAATTGAAAAAATTAATAATTTAAAAAATATACATCTTACATCAAAGGAGCTAGTGGTCAGGACTTATCAAGGGGAGATAAGATAAAAACATGAAAACCGAAGGATTTGCTCTATGGGTTACAGAGGAAAAGGAGCATATGTTTCCAAATTCGAAAAAAAGAAAAGGTCTAAACTTTTGATAAACCTAGGCAATATTTTAATTTAACATTTATTTTTAAATATACTTGTTATGCATATAAAATTTCAAAGAGTTGTGATTAAAACTGAGACCATAGGAATTATTTTAATATATTCATGCTTTTTGGGTTACATCCTCCTTAAATTGTGAATCAATGTTAGTTGCACGCAGTAAGGTGTCCTGAATATTTTGTGACGCGGCCAGGGTTGGCATTTCTGAAGTACGAGTTGGCAGTTAATTCGAAATCACATCATTCGAAGTCAGATTTTTGCGTCCCAAAGAGTTCGAATTAACGAGGTTTTACTGTATCGCAAATCTAACATCAGTGTTCGCCGGTGTGTCTTTTTCAAATGTTTACCTTTCAGTAAAAGAATTATCCACCATCGGTCCTGTTCATATCCAAGTAAAAAGAGACCGCGTGTGAAAAGTGTTTTAGACGTGCAGTGTGACGAATTTTTAAGTAGTTTAGGAGAGGATTCTAGTGATGCAAGATACAATGAATCTTCCGATCTACAGGGAATCGAGTCTATTGCAAGTTCAGATTAATGAAATATCTAGGCCTACTTGCTAATTTTCATGGCAAATATATTTTATAGCAGTAATAATGTATTTTTATCAACTCAAATATGCTCAGGCAAAGCAGCTATATCCGTAAATGTACAAGTTCATATTTGCGTAAAGACCACGTGGACATCGCGGAGTGATATGAAATGTTTGTTTATGCCTACGTTACTCTTTCGACGGAGGGAAATTTAGTTCATTTCATTTATTTCAAAATGATCCTTCCTAAAATTAGGGTGCGGGGATTATTCGCTTAAATACGGTATTATTCCTACTTACATTTCCTATGGTCATATAGATAATCACGTCCTGCTCTTTGGCTGAATAGTTAGCATATATTGACCTTCGGTTCAAAGGGCGTGAGTTTCGATTCCCGGCCGGGATAATTCCTTTAACTCGGGGACTAGCTTTTTTATTCAATACACTTCTCTTTATCTACACACACCACACCACATAACCAACTACCACAAAAGCATACAAAAGTGAATATATCCCTCCATATAGGGCTGTCATAAGGAAGGGTGTCCGGCCAAAAATCTATACGAAGAGCCTGGCCAGGAAGAAGTTACATATATTATTTGCTGTAATTCCAGTGACCAATCCGGTGTAAGAATATCAGGAACGTTACTATTCAAAAGCTATTTATCGCAACAGTATTATCGTTTCGTTTTATCACACCTACGTGCGCTTATTTTTGTATAACTTCATCAGAACAGCGCAGTCAAACATCTTCATAGATTCTTTGTTCTAATATCATCCTACAGTAACTGTTGTCTTCAGTTATATGTAACTGTGTTATTTTGATGAATCCGACAACTGTCATACAGTCGAACCTCGATATCTGGAACTTTCATTACTCGAATTTTCAGTATCTCGAAGTAAGTTAAATTTCCCACCCGTTTGTCCTATTCTTCATGTGTATTTATTTCTCTGCTACTCGAAATTTGGTTACACGAATTTCTCGATTTCTCGAAGCAAACATTTCCTCCCTTGAATCAAAAAGTACTCTGTAACTCTAATTTTGTGCAACATTAACTGTGCAATACGGCATTTGTGGTTTGTGAGGAACAGTTAACAAGTAAAGAACGGTTTACAGTGATGCTGGGAGCTAATATGACGGGAACCGTAAAACTAAAACTTCGAGTGATCGTAAAATCGGTGAAGCCTCGCTGTTTTTCGGATGTGAATTAATTACCGGTCACGTACGAAAGCAACCCCCGAAGTCGCGGATGACAAGCTCCATTTACGAATCTCGGCTGCGTGGTATTGACGAGAAGTTTCAACGTGAAGGGAGGAAAGGTGAACAGTAACAAACAGAAGAGACTAACGGATTTTTTTCGAAGATGTTAACGGAGGTATGTTTCTTGTTTCACTACTGTATCCTGTCTTATAAAAAGTTACTTTAATCATCATCATCATCATCATCATCATCATCATCATCATCATCATCATCATCTGTTTACCCTCCAGGTTCGGTTTTTCCCTCGGACTTAGCGAGGGATCCCACCTCTACCGCCTCAAGGGCAGTGTCCTGGAGCTTCAGACTCTTGGTCGGGGGATACGACTGGGGAGTATGACCAGTACCTCGCCCAGGCGGCTTCACCTGCTATGCTGAACAGGGGCCTTGTGGAGGGATGGGAAGATTGGAAGGGATAGGCAAGGAAGAGGGAAGGAAGCGGCCATGGCCTTAAGTTAGGTACCATCCCGGCATTTGCCTGGAGGAGAAGTGGGAAACCACGGAAAACCACTTCCAGGATTGCTGAGGTGGGAATCGAACCCACCTCTACTCAGTTGACCTCCCGAGGCTGAGTGGACCCCGTTCCAGCCCTCGTACCACTTTTCAAATTTCGTGGCAGAGCCGGGAATCGAACCCGGCCCTCCGGGGGGTGGCAGCTAATCACGCTAACCACTACACCACAGAGGCGGAGTTACTTTAATAAGGGTTATAATTAAAGTTATGCCGTAAAATAGAGTTTGTTTGTATATTTTTAAATACTGTTAAAAATAATGTGTTCAGTATAAGGCCGTAGATACACAGGATTCAATTATGTGATATACGTGCTCAAAAACGGCACACTCTATATCTCAAAATTTTGATAACTCGAAATAAAATTTAGCTCCCTAGGTCATTCGAGATATCGAGGTTCCAGTGTATTGCGAGATTCGATTCCAAAGAGTTTAAATTCTAAAATAAAAGAGTATATTTTCATGCTGTATATATTGTTATCTCTGGGCTATAAGTTATGAATAGGCCTACTTATAAAGTATACTAGATTTGATTATTTTTATATTTATGCAATTTTGGGGTTATTTGGAAAACAGTCAAAATAAATACAATCGGAATCTTCACTCATGGAAGGTTAGAAGTAAACACCTCATCTACGCACTGTGCAAAATATTTATACGAACAGGCTTGAGTCGGACTGAATAGCCCAAAAAGATAGAGCAATGGCTTTCTGAGCCGAAGGTTCAGTAATACCTGAAGGTGTTCGACAACGCCAGCCTCGTTTCGGAAGATTTATTCCCATGTAAAAACTCCTGTAGGACAAAATTCTGGCTCGCTGGTATCTCCGAAACCGTAATAGTACTTAGTGCGACGTAAAACTAATAATAGTATTAGGCCTGGCCTAACCATACGAAGCCAGCCTAAACTAAACCCCATGACGATACAGCCCTGGCATACCACGTGGTCGTTTATTAGCCCGAAGGCCTGCAGATTACAAGGTGATGCGAGGTCAACGCAACGAATCCTTAAACCATAATTCCTAGCTCTCTATACCGGGGCCGCTATTTCACCATCAGATAGCTAGTCAGTTATTCTCACGTAGATGGAGCGCACGTCCAACCAGCCCTCAGATGCAGGTAAAATACCTTACCTGGCCGGGAATCGAACTCAGAGCTCCGGATAGGAGGCTGGCTCGCCACCCCCTACACTGCGGGGCCGGCTACTGTTACAGGCCAATTATCACGAAACGTAGTGAGTTAACAGTTTGTGTACACTGAGGACTTCAGATGTATTTTAAGTATGCAGCTATTCAATTTCATATAACGATGGCTTGTTTCTGGAACGAACATGCCAATTCTAAGTTATACAAATTATTGTTTCTTCCTTGTCTGCTTTAACACGAGGAAGGTATACAGTTTTAGTGTACATCATTAACACAAAATGTACAACTTGAGAACTTGTTTCACTGCGGCACGCAATCAGGGCGACGTAAAACGATCATTGTTATCATTATTACTACAACATCACGCGTGAAATAATGGCAGCTGCGAGAAGGATAGACAAGGAAAGGGACTAAGACTCTAGGCAGAACGCTTTAGAAATCAACTGTGATTACAAAGGCATAAGCTATCTATATTACATTATATTAGAGTTCCGTATGAATCTACTGCACCATCGATTCTAATGCATATCCCGATTTTGGAGACTGAAAAAGTGCGCATTAGATTCGAGTAATACGGCAATAAGAATGTAGTGCCTGTCCATACATTCGGTTTCTAGTCACAATTTTGAGAGGATCTCGGAGACGATATCCATTACTTCTATAAATTCAACTTGGATTGAATATGTGCAAAAACTGTTAATGCAATTTTCGAGAAATTTGTCAATATTAAAGTAGGCTACAGCCATGCAAAATTTCCCTGCACGTAGTATTATCTCAATCCGTTAAGTAAGAGTTGAGAAATAAAATGTTTAACCTCGAGAATACCGCCTCTCGGACAGAGAGAAGCTAACAATGAGTGAGGGACTTCCCCCGCGGGCCAGCAATACCAACCCCAGCTCCACTGTTCGTTTCTTGCTACTAATAGCGGTTGTGTTTGATTCTGCTCGCTGCTTGGAATCCAAAGCCATTCTTATTTTTGCACCACACATGTTTCGATACCTTTGTTTTAATGATGTACCACCCGTTCAAGAGTTCCTTCCCGATCGTAGTATATATGCCCATTTGCAGCGGATTTTTATGTACTGATGGTTCTTTATTAAAAAGGTATTGAACGCATTTTGATACAATTTCTTGTGTTCATCAGTTGTACGGTATAAATGATCATAAAATTATTATCATTTTTTTGCTAGTTGTTTTACGTCGCACCGACACTAAAATTAATTTGTACGCATGCGTAGCTGTAGACGAAAGTTAGTATAAATAAATTCCTTCCATTGTTTCTTCATTAGTTTTGCTGTATTATCAAAACATTAAAAACATAAAATGCTGTTAATGGTCATTAATGACAATAATTACCCCTGATTATGAACTTAGGAGATTCTACAGTTTTGCATTCCTAATGGCACTTAAATTACTCTTGAACTTATAGAACATGCTTCTTGCACACTTAGCACTAAAAATAACGTCACAAAAAGTGAGTGTAACTAATTCGCTATTCATGAAGAAGAGCTCACGAAGTTGGTAGTTTGTATCAATAATGCAGCTTGTCTAAAGCACCATCGGACGAGGAGTTTCCTTTGGCAACTCTCCAACCAAGAATAAATAGTTGAGTTCTCTTCAAGGCTATTAGTTCAAATCTCTGCTACTCAAGGATGTTTATTCACTTCTTTATGCAATGTAACTACAACCAGTAGAACAATACATTTACTTTTTTGAGAATGAGGCTCTTTTGAACGCTGTCTGGAATAATCCTCATATTAGAACGTGGACATTTGCATGACAGACCAACATCAGCTGGTCGTCTATTATGCGAATACTGCATATCAATTCATTTCACCCGTGCCATTTGCAGTTACAGCAGTAGCTCCACGGAAGTGATTTCGTTTCTCGAGTAACATTTTCTCAACGGGCATTTCGCATTGAGATCAAAGATGAAGCCCTTTTGTCAAGAGTTTTGTTTTCAAATGAATCACGATTTCACAACAATGACACTGTAAATGAGCACAATACGCACCATTGGGACGTGGAGAATCCCCATTGGGTAAGACAGGATGGATTTCAAGTGCTCAGAGTGGAGTGTCAGGTGTGGGATACTGGGCGACTACCTAATACGCCCATACTCTATTTCTTCGGCGGCTATTGGACGAGAGCAGGCTAACTTCATTTTCTTCAAAATGAACTCAACAGGACGGGGCCCCGCCTCACAGATCAGTAGTCTTCTGGAACCACCTTTAAGCCTCACATCCTAAAAAGTGGATAGGAAGTGGAGGACCCATTCTCTCGCCTGTCAGATCACGCGATCTTACGCCAATTGACTTCTTCCTGTGGAGTCACTTAAAACAGGTAGTACATGCGCAGGAGCCTGAAGATACTGGTCACCTTCGGCAACTGATCACCGAGGAATACCAAGCAGTTACATCTCACCTGTTACAACGTGCAAGAATGTCTTTACAACGGCATGCTGAAATCTGCATAAAACAAGGTGGTCAGTATTTCGAGCTGTGAGTTTGCATTCGGAAAATAGTGGGTTCTAGCCCCACTGTCAGCAGCCCTGAAGATGGTTTTCCATGGTTTCCCATCTTCACACCAGACAAATGCTGCCGCTGTACCTTTATTAAGGATACGGCCGCTTCCTTCCCACTTCAGTCCTCTCCTGTCCCATCGTCGCCATAAGACCCATCAGTGTCGGTGTGACATAAAGGAAACTGTAAATAAAAAACCATTTCGGGCAGTTTCTGTGCGGAACATTCAGGGTACCCTGTTTCCTACCTACAAACCATCATATCGAAGCCCAAACTGGCTGCGTAACATCCGATAAAAACAGTCCTTTTCAGGACCGAATATCAACTAACTACTTGCAACAAGTAAGTATCTGGCCATATCACACCCACTGTAAACGGAACAAAGAAAAAAAATCGTACAAGCCTGGGATTTGATCTTGTTTCCTGGCAGCTTGGTTCCGCAACAGCAGCTATACGCTATTTAGCATCTTCAGCTGCAGAGTTTTTTTTTTTTTTTTTTTTTTTTTACGTCGCACCGACACAGATAGGTCTTATGGTGACGATGGGACAGGGAAAGGCGAGGAGCGGGAAGGAAGCGGCCGTGGCCTTAATTAAGGTACAGTCCCAGCATTTGCCTGGTGTGAAAATGGGAAACCACGGAAACCCATCTTCAGGGCTGCCGACAGTAGGGTTCGAACTTACTATCTCCCGAATACTGGATACTGGCCGCACTTAAGCGACTGCAGCTATCGAGCTCGGTCAGCTGCAGAGTACCGTGATGTCTGGTTTGCAATGGAATCTCGTAGTCCAAGTTACTCGCAACTCTGATCGTTTTAAACATCCATTGTAGTTAACGTCATTGAAATTACATTGGCGTCAATGATTTCATATATATTCTCGAGCATGAACTGAACGGTATAGTTGTACTAAGGCAATATAGGATCAAGCACCATTTTTTTAGATTGTCTACGATATAAGAGTTCGTTGGATTGCGTATCTCAAAAAAGAAATAATAAGGGATTGGCGGGCCACTCGTGTAGGTCTGTGATATGAAAAGTAGGAGTACCTAGTAGTGTTGGCTACTGAATGAATGATTCGAAGCAGTGTATCGATTCATTCAAGTGTCCGAGTGAATCGATTCACAGGAACGGCGAGCTCACGGCACACGATTCAGCTTACTCCCAGCGGACAGTGCTGAGTGGCGCACTCACTGGACGTTGACGGGGAGCCGAGCTTCCGCTGCAGCGAGACAGTGAATCATGGTACATCGACAGAATCGTGAACGAGCGCAGCTCAGTGAGACATGATACACACGGCTCCTTATCGGCTCACTGGACACGCGGAGAGCCGAGCATCCGCTGCAGCGAGACAGTGAATCATGTCATATCGAAAGAATCGTGAACGAGCGCGGCTCCGTGAGACACATGATACACACGGCTCCTTATCGGCTCACTGGACGAACGAGCGCGGCTCCGTGAGACACATGATACACACGGCTCCTTATCGGCTCACTGGACACGCAGAGAGCCGAGCTTCCGCTGCAGCGAGACATACAGTGAGCCATGCTACACTGAAAGAATCGCATGCTATAATGGACTCTCGAGCTCAGCTCATTTGAAAATAATACCCATTTGCATTCACTGCCCTCTTCTTACAGGGAGGTTTAAATAATAGATGGATTTATTTGCAGTGTTAAAAAGGTAGTCACAACATAATTCTGAAGTAGCTAGTAAGTAGGTAGGCTATTAGGTTATACTATTTATTAGTTTAATGAATCTTAGTATTATAACTTAGTTGACATTTGACAATTAAACTCGACTCTAGCCTGCCCTATGACTATGAGTCATGCTCATGACCACTCAAAAGTACCTGTTTTATATTGGGAAGAACGGCTCAGTATTTTCTCAGTTCATGTGTCACACCGTTACACAAGACTTCAATCATATGTGGACAGACACAATAACGGTATGTTGAATCAGAAAACCAGCGGGCTACTGTACATCTCGGGTAGCCTATACAAAATATGACGATTAAAAAATTCCTCAGCTGATAGAAAAATACGTATTTTCAAAAATGACTGAGCGAGTTGTCGTGCGGTTAGTATCGCGTAGCTATGCGCTTGCATTCGGGGAATGGTGGGTTCGAATCCCACCGTCGGCAGCCGTTAAGATGGTTTTCCGTAGTTTCGCCGTTTTCACAGCAGGAAATGCTGGGACTGTACCTTAATTCAGGCCATGGCTGCTACCTTCCTAATCCTAACCTTTCCCACCCTGCGTCGCCGGAAACCTTCGATGTATTAGAGTAACTAGCATTTTTTTTTCTAAGAAAGGAGTTCATAGTATGAAAACCAGACGGCAGCTGCGAGCACTGAATGCTGTTGCTGCTGTCTTACCAGCACATACTACACAGATGCAGTAGGAGCGGTGACCAATGAGCCGTGAATCGGATCACTGTATCGATTCAGTAACGTGAACGGAATCAAATGAATCGATTCAGTAAAATGAATCGAATGTCCCATCACTAGTACCTAGAGCACTTCACACTTCGACTAGGTAGACTGTGTATTCTGTAACCATCCTGTGGTATATTTTGATTTTCGATAAGAACTGTGGTTTGTGAGCTGCAGCGCGAAACTCTATCCCCTGATTTCGTTATCATCTGTTTTTTTGTAATCTCCCAATATAGGAGCAAGTTTAAAACTGTATTCATGTCAAAAAAACAAAAGAGGAGGCTAAGAAATGTATGAGTCATGAAAGGTAGGAATATGAGTCTCTCTTGACCTCGCAAGCCCCATACATCGGAGTGATAGAGTAATAATTTTGACCAAAGTATCTCCCTCAGATGTGAAGAGTGAAGAACCATATTTGCCTTATGAGTGACATTTCTCATAATGTGAGAGTCCCAGGGTGAATTTTGGGGGGAAATTTGAGAGGAATAGATTTCCTTATAGATTCAGAATGCATTTATTTTCCAAATAGACAAAATCACTTAAGGGAATATTGCACCGTTGTCAGTTTAGATTAAATTTGCGAAATTTCAGATGTTTGTATTTTGTAGTAGGAAGGACATCCTGATGTAAAATAGGCCGAGTACACATGTGCAACACATTTCGCACCTACGATCTAACCGGGGTATAGGATAAGGAGTAGAAGTTGAACTAGTAGTTTGGATTCTACCTTACAGTTGTTCTTGAAAGTTCAGGGATTTAAAACAAGTTAAATGACCCTCAGCACCAGGTCTCACGGCCCCATTTCTTCCTTGACAATATTCTCCATGTAACATACTGCCATCTTCTTTCTCTTTGATTGTGTTCGAGCAGCTGATAAGTATCTTATTGTTTTCCCGGTTAAAACAACAAACAACATAAAAGTGGTAAATTGGGCTTACTTTTTTCTGAGACCGTATTAAAAATTGACAATATTCTCCATTGTTTTCATTTATATGAATCGTGACATCTCTAAATTTACAAACTTGCATAACAAAGCTTTGTATTATCGGTTATTCTGATATTTCGATTTCAGAATTGTGTTTATTAACTATGGTATCGCTGCTTGCGCAGCAAGTCATTCATTTGTTTTCCCTTCGTCTTGTTCTTGTGTATCTGAGTACGTATGCGTTGTTGACTTCGTGTTTTCAGAATGCCTCCTCAAAAAGGAGTATTAAGCCTATTATCGTATACATTAGCAGAGGTTCAAAAACCCAGATGAAGTAACGTTATTAGAAAGGAAGATTTCATTTCCAAAAAGCGAAGCAAGGCAAGGTGCTGTCTGTAGCCTAAAACAATACATCAGTTTACTCGCCCGCTCCCAGGTGTAAGCACTCGCTTTGTTAGCTTTCGCCTTCCTCTTTCCTTCGTGTGAACAAAAGCTAACACATAGTTTCTCCAAAGTTAGTCTCTTAACAATACCTTGTGTTATCTGCACCGAGCGTATGTTTACCTTGCTACCGGCTACCTAATGAATCTTAACCCTGTAATTGGGGTAGACAGGGTTGTATGCGCGTATAGATACAATCTCCAGTTGAGCGTCGTCAGAACTTAAATTGCAGTATCCGTCTTTGTCATGTAACAACCTATAAAAGGAGAAGTTAAAATGCACAGACCAGGGGACTACGGCCGTTCTTGTTATGTTTCAGATTATGATTTTTGTTGCTTAAAAGGTACTCAAGGTATTCCCTGGTGTGAGATACCAACATACTGTATTCATACAAAATAAAGCTACCGCATTTAATAATTCATTTTCTGTAATTTTCCACTTATGGAAAAAGAACATGACATTAGGAATTCTTTCTGATTAGTGTTATCTTATTGTCTTCCCACTTACAACAATCACCATCGCCACTATCAACAGACTTTGTACCAAAATTCTTACGAGGTTTCTGAAGCCATCATAAAATCTCACTTCGTTTATATCAGTTGTACACAGATAAACTTGTCAAACTGGTATTAAACATTTTGTAACAACAATATGAAACATCGATTAGGTTGAGGAAATTCCTCAAATGAATGAAAAAAAGTTGAATTTTCTTTTAGTGAAATCTCGATTTGGTTGAATTCTGAATTAGTAAACACGGGATAGATAACTAAATAGCATATAATCATATTCTAGACTCATATTTGCATATATCCATCTCAATTTTCCTCCTTGTAGTACAAAGGATTCATAATAATATTCACGCCATTAGGAAGATTATTTTACATTCTGCGATCCTCGATCCACATATGCTCTCCGATTTGGACCCGCCGCAATTGTAAGGAACATTAAACCCTAGTTTCGAAATTCTCCGCAGCAGGTATTAAGGATTATAAATACGTCAACGCTATACATAAGACGCGATGCAGCTGACCTGAGTTTCCTTCACGGGATTTTAAATGGATATTTCCGCTCGAAATATCTACTTGTAGTTTCACTGCTCGTTCTCTGCGTCCCTTCCCGCTGCACCGGATTCAATGACTATCTCCATATTCCTCACACCCAGCGCACACCAATGAAATGATCCTTTCCAATCAATCTCCCAACCCCTTTAACAACATTAACAAGAGACACAAGCTGGACATATCATCAAGTGAAGTTATATTTCAGATGAAGGTAAATAAACTCCTAAAGAATGAGTTAATGTGAAGTTGTTTTTCGCCCTCCTAAACTACGACTGCCCGCCTGGTGGCCATGATAGTTAAGGTGTCAAGTCTATACGGTGTGACACCATGGTTGGCCCGGTTCCATTCCCGTTAGTAAAAGAAATTGTCACCATCAGAATGTTGGTCGGCAGGGTAGGAGGGGTAAAAATAAGGGTGTATTTTGCCCGAAGGCAGGTCCGAACCTCCGCAGAGGTGTGCCTGAGGCGGAGTTTACGTACGGTAGGGTGGCCAGTTCCTTTCCGCTCCTCCATTCCCTTACCCCTTATATCTCACCCCTCTCACCCCCGCCCCTAAGTGTGCTAGGGGTGTCTTACCCCCACATTGCTCGTCTCCAGATAGTAAGTCATAAGTGTACCAAGCTTTGGTTGATATTGCTCCAGTGGTTTAGGAGGAGATGTGTCCTTTATATGTATAGATCTATTTTGATATATAGACCAGTTACAATACCGAACCCTACTGAAACGTTAGCTATGAATAAAGCACATGTATTAAGCCTTAGGCCTACGCCGTCTCTCTAGTCCTATCAGCTTAATATGTGTAGACGCTATCTTGTGCGTAGCCGTCATCTAGTTCATGATTTCAATTAATTTCAGCTCCAAGCCCCCCTGAGGCTGCCTTCCAACGTTACACCCCTATGAATAAAGCATCCTAAGCTGATTTAAATTCCCAGCTGGGTCGGGGATTTTATGTAGGTGTAATCTAGGCCGATTTAAATATTCTAGATTTTGTAATTCCCAGGTCGGGGATTTTATTCTTTATTTGAAAATTCTGATAATACGCGAACTCCTGCGGGGCTGAATTCCGGCACCACATTATTTTTTCTTATTGTGTATGCATGTTGAGAATGAATTTTGTATTCCTTTCCTCAGCAAATAAGTTACTTCCAAGTGTAGTCAGCTTGATCGTATCACCAATTTATTTTTTGCTGAGATGTGCATCCTAGCCTAAATACGAAAACACTGAACGCTTCACGCCCCTGAGGTGGCCTTCCAATGTTTCACCCCTATACATAAAGCACATGTATTAAGTCCTACACCATCTCCCTAGTCCTATCAGTACAACGTGTAGCTGATAAGCTCGTGTAGGGAAGGGAAACCGGTTAGGTTAACGCATGGTCAGCGTGCGGTTAAGCTTGGGGTGTAAAGTTATGTGCGATCTGGTGTAGGGAAGGACAATCAGCTAAGGTTCAAACGTTTGCATATTTTTTCACACGCAGACCGGATAATAACGTGTACGAGCACCTGGCTAAATGCACAAAAAGCTACATTCGCATATTTTTGTTAGGTTAGTAACCCTTTCTGCTTCCACAAACAATTCTGCTGAGACGTGACATTGTTCGCTTCATAATACTTTGTCAGCATTCCTTTTCTGTAGCGGATTGAGCTGTTAGGTTACACTAGTCTTCGGTCCAAGAAAACTCTAGTATTCGATTTCCTGGTTATGTTGCACTTCAATCTAAGAGAGTGCCAAGTTCAATGTCCGTTCTTCTTTTGTTTAAGGGAGTCTTAGACTCGATCTCTGTGTAGGTTAGATATTTTGACTAATGTTACTTTAGTTCAACCTCTGAATAAAGCATATGTATTAAGGCTTACACTATCTCCCTAGCCTCCTGCCGCCATCTTTTTCTGTGTTCAACTTCCAGCGTTACGGCCCCTATGAATAAAGCACATGCATTAAGCCTTACACCATATCCCTAGTCCCAGGTGTAGCCACCATCTTATTCCAAGTTCAGCTGCAAGCTCCTGAGGTTGCCTTCCAACGTTACGTCCCTATGAATAAAGCGTATGCATTAAGTTTTACACCATCTTCCCAGTCCTATTAATACAACGTGTAGCCGCTAAACTCGTGTGGGGAAGGGCAACCGGTTAGGTTAACAACTGGTCAGCGTGAGGCTAAGCCAGCACTCTTAGCTAGCGTGTAAAGTTATGCCCGAGCTAGTTTAAGGAAGGGTAGCCGGTTAGTCTAACGCCTGGTCAGCGTGAGCTTAAGCCTTCACTGTTATGCTGTTAGCCTCGGCATCGAACTTAGGTCTGAAAGCTTAACGCCCTTAGGTACAGGGTCGAACCCGGGATCTGTGAGGTTAAGCTTGGACACATGCTTCGAATTAGGGTCTGTACGGTTAACGCCCTTAGGTTGGAGTCTAACCCGGGGGTCTGTAAGGTTAAGCCTAGGCACGTGCTTCGAACTAGGGTCTCTACGATTAACGCCCTTAGGTCTAGATCTGTAAGGATAAGCCTGGACACGAAGCCCTTAAGTCATGTGAGGTTACGAGCACGCTATTAGCTAGCAGCCTGCATCGCACTGTGGCGTCATGACGTCACCCACCGGATCAGGCCTAGTCCAGGGGCCACCGGTTACTGGTTGCGGCCGAACCCGCGAAAAGTATACTTCTTACGCTATTTCAAAGCTAACACATTGAATACACTATCAATACCATATATGTTAAACTATACTATTGCTTAATCGTTACTATGTTAGATCATATTAGCCCGACATGCAGCAAAATATCTCTCGGCAAATGAGTTACCCGGCCGAGCCATCGCCTTTCCGTGTAGATCCCCGGACACTCGCCCAGAGCTAAAAAAAAAAAAAATTAGACCCCTGTAGAACAGTATCGTGAAAGAATTCTAATTCTATCGCTGATAAAAATCTAATGACGAAGGAGAGAGCAAATACAATTGTAATTAAAATATATGCCACCGGGCGAGTTGGCACGCGGCTGTGAGCTTGCATCCGGGAGATAGTGGGTTCGAATCCCACTGTCGGCAGCCCTGAAAATGGTTTTCCGTGGTTCCCTATTTCCACACCACGCAAATGCTGGAACTGTACCTTAATTAAGGCTACGGCCGCTTCCTTCCAACTCCTAGGCCTTTCCCATCCCATCGTCGCCATAAGACCTCTCTGTGTCGGTGCGACGTAAAGCCAATAGCAAAAAGAGAATATATGCCACTATTTACATCTAACTATTAATGTTGTTTACAATAACAGGCAATGAGTTGCATAGTTTCATGAAATCTTCCATGAAAGTACATCTCGTTCACGGCATGTTGGATTGCTATTTCCAAATAATAGGCAATGGTTTGGCTAGTTGCATGGCCTGCTATCAAGGAACGTACTTTATAAAACATGACGGCCTGTTCCCATCCTCCTATATACAACCAAGGTCATGAACCTCCTAGCAAGAAAGGTACTTTATAAAACATGACAGCGTGTTCCCATCCTCCTATATACAACCAAGGTCATGAACCTCCTAGCAAGAAAGGTACTTTATAAAACATGGCAGTGTGTTCCCATCCTCCTATATACAACCAGGGTCATGAACCTCCTAGTAAGAAAGGTACTTTATAAAACATGGCAGCGTGTTGCCATCCTCCTATATACAACCAGGGTCATGAACCTCCTAGTAAGAAAGGTACTTTATAAAACATGGCAGCGTGTTCCCATCCTCCTATATACAACCAGGGTCATGAACCTCCTAGTAAGAAAGTTACTTTATAAAACATGACAGCGTGTTCCCATCCTCCTATATACAGCATTAATTAACGGATTATCATGATACAGAGTTAATTGCTGTTGCCTAGCGACAATCTGTCCATCAATTTTGATCCAATCTTGGTGCGGCTTTGTAATTAAATTAATTATATCAAATTACTCATCATCAGAAATACCCGTCGGATTTCGTTCAAACCACTTTCTAAACCGTCTCTAGAGTAATAAGAACAAATTGAAAAGTTTCAGCGAAATCGGTCCAGTAATTGTTGAGTCCATTCGTAATCATTTTAGCCTTTTTCCCACGTATTAACCACACAAGTTAAAACTCCCAGCCCCGCCGGGTAGCGAACTTGTATGGTTAATTCGTCTGGTACGAGGACTAGGTGTTAATACACATCTCTTCATTTACGTGCAACGCAGTACACTACCAACCACCACAAAACTCACAACAGTGAATGCAACCCTCCATAAAGGCAGAACATATGGCCGCAAAACTGAAACACACGAAGTGCCGACAAGAAAATGTGAAAAAGGCTAGAAAGTGGTTCTCTGAACCCTCTGAACCGAAAATCACGACGCTGACCATTGAGCAAAGGAGCCAGACTACTTTAGGATCGTAATCAATTAGGAAATTGGTTCATTTCCAGTCATTCAGTATAAAATGTTGGCTGTTCCCATAGCACAGTAACTATGCAGCAAATTGGTCGGGACATATAGCAGTTATCGTGTCCAGGAATGACCCTATTGCAATAACCACAGTCTGGTGCACGCCCATGGTTTATGTATACAGTTTAAGCCCCTGCTCCATATTGTTCTATTTTGTTTCGTAATGAGGGCTCAATAAACTTCCGTCTGCACGTAGTAACATCACAGTCCCTGCCACCTAACGACGTCATAATAACTGCAACAGATAGGCCTACCAACGCCTCATCTCCGGAACTCTTTAACAACTAGAGGACCTGGGGCACAAAGATTTCAACGCAAATCAAATTACCTTGACTAAGGATCGTTCACACTTTCCTAAAGAGAGTGATCCGACATAGATCATGTGGTGGTGGTGATGATGATGATGATGATAATGATGATGATGATGATGATTATTATTATTATTATTATTATTATTATTATTATTATTATTATTATTATTATTATTATCACATTGTTCTGTTCGGTGCCCATTTCCAAAGGTCTTTTCTAATTATTTCTCTTCACTTAATTAGCGCAATTTAACAGCAGCTCAATGTGTCCTAATCAGCTCTCCATTGGCTTAGCTGGAGGAAGACTGACGAGTACGTACAGGGCCTATATATGGGAGAGCCTGAGAGAGACTACAAAGTACCTAGGGGTCACATTGAACAGGGGATTAACCTATCGACATCACATCAACATTACTGCGGCCACAGCAAGCCGCTGACTTTCCAAATTGTACCCGCTTATGAAAGCCGAGAATGGGCTCACACGAGTGAACAGACTCCTGCTGTACAAAACAACTATACGTCCGACCTTAGAGTATGCCAGCTCTATCTGGGGATGTGCGGCCAAGACGCATCTGACGAAGCTGCAGCGTGTTCATCTCAGATGCGCCGTGGTTTACTCGTAATTCTGATCTCCACAGCCAACGGCCGTAGCCGTGTTGAAACACCGGATCCCGTGAGATCTCCGAAGTTAAGCAACATTGGGCGTGGTCAGGAGTTGGATGGGTTGCCACGTGCTGTTGGTGGGGGTAAGGGAATGGAGGAGCGGAAAGGAACTGGCCACCCTACCGCACGTAAACTCCGGCTCAGGAACACCTCTGCGGAGGTTCGGACCTGCCTTCGGGCAGAATAACCCTTACCTACCTGATCTCCACACAGACAACATAGCTCCCATCACCGAGCGCATTATGAAGCAAGCCAGGAAGCTCTATGCGAAACTCGGTACCATCCAAAAAAACCTTATTAGGGAACTTGGGAATTATGAAACTGAAAGTCTCCGGTACAAGAGGCCTAAAGTCTTAGTCTCTGACCCCCCCACCCTGCCGTAAAGCAACCCCACCCCCAACCGCCACCTGGCACCAGGTCACATTCTGACCAGTCACTAGCTTATATAACTCGGCCATCATTATTCCAAAACAGTCCAGTGTAGTTCAACAAAGATTCTAGAAACAGCACTCAAAGCCTCAATAGGCTGATGGGCTAAAATCCTTACGGAGCAGGCCCTGTCCGCTCCAATGAGACGGCTGCTACTACTTACTAAAAAACATAATGCAATCACAGCAAAAATAATATCTCAGCGGAGTAGACCATAAGTATCAATTAAAACGACGTTGAAGAAGAAGTAGCTGGAGAAGATATTCCTTTGCGTATAGTTTGGCCCCTTTTCCAACTACTAGCAAGTATTTAACAAGAAAATCAGTAGGCCTAAATATATGTATTAATGAAGGTTAAAAATGAACTGAGTTGAGATTTTTAATTTAATTTCTAGTACTTGAAACTATTCAGGGCTACCTAGCCAAGACAGTACAGACGTGCTCAGATCACCCGGAAGAACGTGGTTGCGATTCATGGTCAGGAAGTCGAAATATTCAGAAATAATACTTAGACCTACGAATAGTTGGTCTTTACTTCTACTCCCCCAAGGTTTTCATAACCCGTACGGAGATAGCTTTACTTTTAGACTTTAATACTATAAATTTTAGATAGGTTTTTCTCTATTTGTTTTACGTCGATTAGATAATAGTGTATAATAAAAAATTTACGTATCGTGTTTGCCAACAGGGAAATTGCTTCAGTCCCAAAATAAATTATTTGTTTTATCCTTATACGGCATGACAATAACTGTAATTATTTGACAATATTAATTATATATACACTTAGAATCCATATAATTACCAAAGAAGTACGTTGAAATATTGTTACGTGCCAACCCCCTGTTTTGAATCCTTTTCGTCTATTCCTGGAAGAAACTAGTCAGTCAGCCGGATAAAATATTCATTTGTGTAAAGTTTGGTCCCTTTTCCAACTCCGAGCAAGTATTTAACAAGAAAATCTGTGAAATGTAAATATAAGAAAATATATGTAAATAATAATTAAATAATATATGTCAGCCTGAGGACATAGTAAAAGCCTTTCTCCTCTATTGTTCTTTTCGTCTGGGTTCTCCGTACGCTTTCTGGAACAAGAAACGAGGATGTTCCCATTCCGGCCGAGCCACGAAGATTCTAATACTCTATCATCAGGATATAAAAAGGAGGCTAGCCGCGAACAATGAATGAGTAGTTGGAGCTGGACGGCAGTAGCGCTGGCTGTCGTCGGAGTTGTATCTGTTGTGTTGGAGTGTCCAACGTGTGGTGGGTGTTCCACCATAGTCTGAGTATCGTCGTGTTGGATTACAGAGTACTGAGTTCTGTGTATGTACAGTCCTAGATCACTGTGTGAAAACCGACGTGGAGACAGCGTGTTGAACAGTTGTAAGAGTAGAGCTGGGGCAGTGTTAACCGTCGATGTTTATGAGGAGTGCTCGTAGCACCGTTCAGTTGTTGCTGTTTTGTGACCGCTGTTTACTTGTCAGTGTCGAGAAGTGGAGCGGCCACGTAAATTGACCGCTAACTGTGTTGACTGTGTGAGTTACCGGACTCGTCTGGAGTCAAACCAGGAAACAGTCATCGTGTGTTGTAGTGGTCGGTATCAGTCAGCGGACAGCATACTACAGGTTCGACCGCCATTGAGAGTATTCCAGAACATCTGTGCATAGTGAGTATACAAATACATAAACCTGTAGATTTCCTCGTGTGGTCATTTACTGCATGCCAACTGAGACCAGAAGTCACACGAAATTGGAGGTTTGGTTAAATGCGCTCTTGGAGATGATGAAGGAGATGAAAGAAGACCAGAAGGAAATGAAGATGACCAGAAGGCAATAAACATGATCGAAGAAGGCTACATGAAGATGGAAGAAAGCCAGAAGAGAGCAGTAGAAAGCCAGAAGATGGATGACGGCCAGAAGAAGACTGAAAACGATCAGATGAAGACGGAAGACGGCCAGAAGTAGAGGTAAGAAAGCCAAAATAAGATGGAGATGGAAGCTCAGGAGACGGTGGAAGACGGAGAGAGAAATATCAAAGAAGGTCTCCATGATATAGAGCACGTTTTGCAGATCAACGCTCTGTCGCGAGGGCCTTATCGAGAAGACTTCAGGTTATGCTCCAAGAGAGAGGGCGAACAAAAATCTTCCTGCCGAAGGACCACGGGGTTCGGGGCAAACTGGAGCCGTGACGCCTGGATGGAAACGCAGAGGGACGGGGATCGTCATCTTCCTCTATTTTTCCTGGCTTATCAGTCTGCATTGCACAAGGCCACGGGGTCTGCACCAGCAAGGACGCCGTTTGGAAGAGAGCTGTGCCTCCCGGCGGATTTAGCCTTCGGCCGAACTGCCTTGATCTGAAAATGAGGATATACACGCCACTGTCCGGAAGAGTTCGAGAATAGAGTGACCGATTGACGGCACGACCAACGAGCGGACATTACCGAAAATCAGGAGAACGACATTGGGTGGCGGTACGGCCCCGTAAGGATGATAAGTTTGTCTCTCATGCTCCAGAAGGGGTAGAGAGGCTCTTGCCGCGTTCTAAGGGGAATAAATGACGTCATCTATCGAATAAAACGGATGGCAAGATGCAAGATTTAGGCGATACATCTGGACCGATTGACGCCATACCGATGAGCAGTTGAGAAGATAGCCGATCAGGAAGATCAGCTCTGAATTAGGGCAATGATTATCTGAGTTTTGGATGTGCCTTGTCTCCGATGAATAAACAAAAACTTTAAAATTATAAAGAAGCGAAAAATGAGGTACTTAAGCCATAACATGCGGAATGAAGAACACCAACTTTCCAGACTAATACTGGAAATAAAGATCGAAGATATGAGAAGCACCGAAATAAAAACTTCGCGACGGAATAACATCCACAATGGACTGAAATCGAGACAACAACACACGTGTTATTGTGGGCTTTGTGGAGCTAGATGACTACCAGTGTCCACTGGAGACGGGGAACTCGAAAAAGGAAAAATGAATGCAGGATATATCTTGAAGGTGCTCAGGTAGGCCGGCTTCGGATCGGTAAATTTACTCCCACGTAAATGAACTCAGAGAATGATTGACATTGTTTTGAATCGCTGATAGTACTCCACCTGAAGCAGTTTATTAAAACAAATTCTCCCCCATCTTCCCACATAACTCGCCAGTAAAGTCCACAATAACAATAAAGGGGAAAAGGGCTGTCGAACAGAGGAGGACTGCTACGTTAGACATTGCCAAGGCTAGTTTGTTCTCCACAAGGCATTAACCGTCCTTCTCCGGCTTTTGATTACATGCATTGCCCCTGAAATGGAATTCAGACTATAGGACTGCGTTCGTCTGGAACTTACTGCCCAAACTCGAATTTCTTTAATAAAATTGTCTAGAGGGGATTATATCTGCAACATATGTTGGTCTAAACACTTGGAAAGAAGTCATCTTCGTACGAAAACAAAGTTTACCCTGAACAATTATATGAAACACCTGCGAAGAGAGAAGCCGAGTTTGTAATGTAATGTCGTCAACGTTCTAAAACGAGCAAGACTAGATGCAAAAAGTTAATTTTAATACTACCAATCGTCAGACCATATTCAGTGGGAAGACATGAAACAGTGACCCAGAAGTTCTCCTAATACCAAACATTAGGAAGCATGTGTTCAACATACAGATACGCATACATTTATAAATAAATGAACTTTTCATTAGAAACTTCCATTGTTCTTAAATATATATATTTTTGAAGGGCGGGAAGAAAGTCAATTCGGCACTCCATGTCGTACGATGTCGCCATGTACAAGATCTCTGGTGACTCATTCGTTGTTTACCCGACAAAATTAATTAAAACTGAACCATAGACCTCCCAGTAAAGATCCGTTTCTCTTTAGAATAAAACGGAGTGCATATATATCATAGTAGTTGAGGCCGGTTTTCTCTGTCATCTTTCATTCCAGCAACACTCTCCACTATCATTTCATTTCATCTGACAGTCATTAACAATTGCCCCAGAGGAGTGCGACAGGCCTCGGCAGCTGACGCAATTCCTATCCTCGCCGCAAGTTGGGGGCTTCATTCATCCCATCCCTGACCCGGTCATTGACTGGAAAACAGGTTGTAGGTCTTCATTAATTTTGTCGGGAAAACACCAACAGTATCACCACAGTTCTTTTATATAGAATTTAGAATGGACCTTTTCTCGCCTTTCAAAAGTCCATTTATTTACGATGTTGTCAACTTAACATGAAGAATATGGTGAGGTGTTTTTTTTTTTTTTTTTTTTTTTGCCAACAGTAAAACTACCATAACTATGCACGTTGGGGTTGCTGGTGTGATCTGTGTAGCACATGTTGACCTAGTCCACTTTTACGGCCGGTTGCCCTTCCTGACTTCAACTCTATATGGATGGCTAGCACGTGCTACTTCAGTGTATTTATGATCATAGACACGAAAGGCTAGCTTCCGTAAAGTACAGTAATAATACTGTTATTGTTTCCACGTCCCACTAACTACTTTTCGGAGACGCTGAGGTGCCAGAATTTTCTCCCGCAGGAGTTCTTTTACATTCCAGTACACCTGCCGACACGTGGCTGACGTATATGACCACGTGCAAATACCACCGAACTGAACCAGCATCGAAACTGCCAAATTGGAGTCAGAAGGCCAGCGCCTCAACCGTCTAAGCCAGGGCCTCTCAGAGTGCATGCACTGTGCACGGTGCAAAAGACGACTTCGCTTGGTTGACCAGAGTGCAGACCCCTACTCCCCGATTTGGAGCAATAGCGCTGTCTCTCTCTTTCCCCACGCCTGTCTCGCTCGATCCCCCTGTCTCCCTTTTCCTCACTTGCTCCGTAGCGCTCCAAATCCGAGCCGAGCTTAGCCGAGTAGCCCAGAGACGAAGCGTTGGTCCGAGCTGAGCCGAGCGGGACCGATGCACTGTGCACAGGAACTCTGAGCCGCTGTTTGCACGCGTGAGATTTTGGGCGTTTGAGAGGCCCTGCTCTAAGCCATTCAACACGGCGCTTCCGTAAGGTTCGGCGGCTGACTGGTAGCCTACTGTAAAAATGATTTGTCGAAGAATCAAAACAGCTGTTTTCACAGTGTTTCATAAAACAACATACGGGTACACTGAATATTTTAACTGTTTACTTCACGAGAGATTAGGTTTGTATGATTTTTTCAGTCGGCCTCTGTGGTGTAGTGGCTCTTGTTCTTAACCGTGTTCGATTCCCGGCTCCACCACGAAATTTGACAAGCGGTACAAGGGCTCGGGACGGAGTCCACTCAGCCTCGGGAGGTCAGCTGGGTGGAGGGGGATTCGATTTCCTCCTCAGCCATCCTCGACGTGGTTTTCCGTGGTTCCAACTTATCCTCCAGGCAAATGCTGGGATGGTACCTAACTTAAGACCACGGCCGCTTCCTTCCCTCCTCCTTGTCTATCCCTTCCAATCTTTCCATCCCCCCGTAAAGCCGCTCTTCAGCATAGCAGGTGAGGCGCCTCGCTTAGTCCGGAGAAAACCAGCCCTGGAGGGTAATGGATTAAAGAGAGAAAGAATTTTTCAATATGTATGTCCTTCTACAATGCTCACAGTCAACCGACCAAATCTCAAAAATAAATTAGCAAAATTCCCCAAGGCATCACACCTCTTCCAAAGTGCATTTTAAACAAAACACAGAAAAGAACTGTATGTGTGAACGTCGTGGGAAATAACTTTTTGTTGTTTCGAACTCCCAAGCAGGGTAGGAGGATTCGATTGTACGCTCGAGCAAATGTTAAAATAACACGCAAACAACTGAAGAAATAAAATACCAAACTTTGTCAATTTCTGAGAGTGGAGACCATTTCATATCATCTGTTTCTTGTGAAATTATCTTGAGGTGACTATGATTTCGTAAACTTTACAATTTATCTTTTCTTTGTAATTTTATTTTCTCTCCATCTAGTCACCTCCGTAGTATAGGCTTAGGGCCATCAGCCCAAATAGGGTTTTAGGTATTTTTCAAGTGTATTTCAAAAGAGTGCAAGAGTTCGCCTCCCAACATTTTGATTTCCGGCCAATAACTTTAACCTTTTCTTTTTACTAAGTCCAGGTACAATGGGCACTTATTGCCCCTGTTAAAGTTAACTACTGTTATTCTATTCCCTATGTAAATTCGACTGTTGAGCAGATAAGACAGTGAATGCTGTGTGGGTTCTGCCTTGGAGAGGCTTGAAACTTGTACATTTCGGAGAATGGTCTCCTACTTAATGATGTGAAGCAAAGACGCTCTGTGTGAATGTAGTACATTTTGAGAGCTCCGTCTCCTTGTGGATTTATTAAAGGGAGCAGTGGTGCTCTTGTAAAATTGTAACTTGGGAGCTTCAAGCTCACTGTTAAATCGTTGTTGTCGGATTGTTTTTCTAAAATTATTCTTAAGCCCATGAGCTAACCTGACCTAGTCCATCGTTATGTGTTTAAAGTCTGAAAAGAAAAGAAAAGAAAAGAAAAGAAAAGAAAAGGAAAGAAAAGAAAAGAAAAGAAAAGAAAAGAAAAGAAAAGAAAAAAGGGGAAGCTATAAAATCCCAAATTTTAAAGTTTTAAATTAAATTTGACCTTTTCTTTATCCACCCATTCATGCCCGCACCTTCTTACACCTCTATCCTCCACGGTATCCCCGTAACAATTATTATTATTATTATTATTATTATTATTATTATTATTATTATTATTATTATTATTATTATTATTATTATTATTATTATTATTATTCGGCCCCACGGTCTAGGTTTAACGGGCTTGTTTCTTGCCTGGAACACCCAAGGTCGATTTTCGGGCAGTTAAGGGTTTTTTACCTACATCTGCGGGATATTCCGAGGTCCACTCAGGCGGCGTGAGAACCATTGAGGATTTACCTCACGGTCTCGGTCTAGAAAGCTAAAAATAACCGCCGGGGGGATATCGCTGTAGCGCTATGGAATATTTTGTTTTGGTAGTAGTAGTAGTAGTAGTAGTAGTAGTAGTAGTAGTAGTAGTAGTAGTAGTAGTAGTAGTAGTACAAACGACACTGAGGACGGTCCAAAAATAGCGATGGCAAATTGTGATTCATGAATCACTGAACAGCGTAATTTCCAAAGCCTTCCATGGACTGAGTTTTAGTACTCGACTACAAAGTTGGTTCTCTCTGGGAGCAGTCCAGTTGTACTTACACATATCCAGACTCCTCCGTGGATCAGTATCCCAAGAATACGGGTTCAGATCCAAATTTCTGAAGGGTGGAAACGAATCTAGTCAGCACCCTATGCAGTTCGATGTCGGCTTGTGTTTATCCGACAAAATTGATTAAAACTAAATAATAATGTTCTTGGTTTTACATCCCACTTTACTACTTTTGTGGTTTCGGTGATGTCGGGGTGCCGGTATTTTGGCTTGTGGGAGTTCTTTAACCTTCCAGTAGATCTAACAACATGAGGCACTTTCAAATACCACCGTACTGAGCCAAGATGGAACCTGCCAATTTGAGATCAGAATGCCAGCGCTTTTCTGCCCGAGTTACTCAGCCCGGATTAAGAATTTAACCTCAACACTAGATTAATTAGTTAACTAATTAAAACTTGACAATAAATTCGGTTCAGAGAGTTCCAAGTTCGAATCCCGGTTAGGCTGTGGATTTTAACGGCGTATGGTTAATTTCTCTGGCTCTGGAACTGGGCGTTACTGTTCGTCTTAGTATACTTACAAATTACCAATTACCACACTAACATGCAATAGTGAATACATCCCTCCGCATATGGTTGGGGTTAGAAAGGGTAGCTGACCGTAAAACTGGGTGACATCCACATGTCATCCCGATCTCATTTAGGAGAAAATCCAGAAAGAACTAATTAACCAATATATGTCTGGATTCCCTGCTATCTGGTAGAATAAAACAGACCACTGAAATTGAGCCGCACGTAGCCTGAATGTCATCCATCGAAGTGCCTGCACACGATAGCTGGGGAAGGTCAAACGAACGCTTATCAATTTTTACACATCACTATTGTCAGTCATGTTGTAAAATCATAACTTCCAAGCTCTAGAACGTCAATAAATCATGTCCGTACCCACCTTTACAACAACCTGCTGTTACTTGTTCACACACAACTCGTCACATAAAACAAGGCGTTACTTCTGGTCCTTACTAATACTCTCTGTCATTCCTACCTCGTTAAAAATTAAACATAATTGTAAAAATAAAAAAGTACTGAAGCTTTTATAGGAGATACTAATTAATATGGTTGCAGAGAAGGGTAAAGTAAATGTAAATGTTACATCAAAGAGAGGATATTACATCTAGAGTGTAGTTAAAATGGCAAATAACGCACTTATTTTAACCAGCTTCCCTTCTCCGAGAACTGATTAATTCCAGGAATAAACGTTCTCTGATATTTAAAATGGCTTAAATAAACATCTTTATAATCTACCTTACATCATCCATGTAAACCGTGAAACAAGTTCCGGATTTTAAATACTGTGACTGGTATCACGCTTCACAACTGCTTCAGTAATAAAAAACTGAACTAACGTGTTCCATTCTTTTCATTACTAGAAACCATCAACAGATCATGTAAAAATCCCTTGGTATTGTTTTCACAGACAGTGATCAGAATTCGTTAGCATCATTAAATACAAGAATTGACTAACCTAAAAGCGCTTTCTGAGGGGAGGTACCGATAATACGTATGGTCAAAAGATTTCGTTTTCGAAAATTCATACTCTAGGCGACTCTTGGTGTCTAAACTTTGTAATGTTAGTCAGATATTGTTTGCACGCTATCCTCATTAGCGAGCGGAATATAAAGTGATCCAGGTCCGCGTCACCTGCTGAGTTCTCAGAAAATGCATTGTTGCCTCTATTGCTAGTACGCTCATGTGATCATGCGATTGTAAACCAGAAATGTAAATGAAAGACAATTGGCCCCTTGTTCTTAACTGCCCTATTGAATGTAACTGTTGCACGCGCAAACATTACTGAAACAGAACGGTTGTTGCGAACACCGCTATAAGCTCCTGACCGGGCGAGTTGGCCATGCGGTTAGGATCGAACAGCTGTGAGCTTGCATCCGGGAGATAGTAGGTTCGAACCCCACTGTTGGCAGGCCTGAAGATGGCTTTCCGTGGTTTCCCATTTTCACATTGGGAAAATGGTGGGGCTGTACTTTAATTAAGGCCACGGCCTCTTCCTTCCCACTCCCAGGCCTATCCTGTCCCATCGTCGCCATAAATACTATCTGTGTCGCTACGACGTAAAACAAATAGTAAAAAAAAAAAGCTCCTGAACGACACTCAAATATTGCAACGCTCACTCCACGTAGAGTAGGCGTGGTTACGGTGGTATGCTGCTACTGGAGAATAAGACAAATAAAATCAGCTTGTTAATGTGTTGAGGAGAAGCAGGTCCCAACACTCCACTAATATTGTCACTTGCTGTTACCGGTCGTTAACGACCTAGTGTCCGACTCATTGGCTGAATGGTCAACGTACTGGCCTTCGATTCAGAGGGTCCCGGGTTCGATTCCCGGCTGGGTCGGGGATTTTAACCTTCATTGGTTAATTCCAGTGGCTCGGCGGCTGGGTGCTTGTGCTGTTCCCAACATCCCTGCAACTCACACACCACACATAACACTATCCTCCACCACAATAACACGCAGTTACCTACACATGGCAGATGCCGCGCACTCTCATCGGAGGGTCTGCCTTACAAGGGCTGCACCCGACTAGAAATAGCCACACGAAATTAAATTATATTAACGACCTAGTGCGTTTTAAAACGCGATGCTTAGCAAGTCGCATTGAAAACAAAGCGAACAGGTGTGTAAATTTGGCAATATGGTTTGTTTTCGTTTGTGTTTATTTTTGTAATTACAGTAATAATTACAGTACAATGCTTTCGCAAGTGGTAATGGGGTAATCAGTCATCGATTAGTCATCGCTCTTGAATTGGACAGGAATGCCCTAGCCGATTTGGTTAAAGAATCTGCTCGGTTCACCCGAAAAGACGTTGGTCAGAACACCCCCCCCCCCCCCCCCCCAGTTTCCACTTCTGGAGAGGTACATGGCCCTGGGGTTCACTCAGCCCATAACAAAAATAAGTACCATGTTAATAGTGCATGAGGCAGAGGTGACTCGGCTGAGAGTTTAACACTCCTTCCCGTTAAGTTCCGCAATCTTTATTTCCTTTTCCCCAAGGGCTTCCATAGCCTGTAAGGGGATGGGTTTGATTTTGGTTCCTTGAAAGGTAACAGAGGGGTTTTATAAAACACTGCGACAAGGGTTAAGAAAAATGTTAAGAATAAAAATTGAGAGGTGTGACAGCCAAGTGGTACCGTCCTTGGTTTCTCACCAGGATATCATGGTTCGAATCTCGTCCAAGACTTATGAAATTTTTGAAATGATAAATTTACGTCGCTATGGTTCTGATTCCACATAAATCTGGGTTTCCTATGGCTATAATGACGAAAGCAACAGTCTTACATACAAGAAATAAATCCTCTCCAAAGCTAATCAAAATGAAACAGGAATTATTATTATTATTATTATTATTATTATTATTATTATTATTATTATTATTATTATTAACAAATACATCGCAAATGGGAAATATCCCGATGGCAAACGTCATTTGCAGTAGTGTAATAATAAAGTAAACATAATTAGCCAACAAACAAACAAACAAAAAAACAAACAAACAAACAAACAACAAGAGTACAACAAGCAATTCCATGGAAAGGAAATATTACAAGAAATACTACTAGTTTAACTTTCTAAATCCAGCGCCATTATATACAAATTCACACACAATTTAAGTAGTTCCAGTACTTAATATTATGGCTTACAATACTATAGGTTGAACTTACTACTAGCTTAACACTACAAGTGAAAATAAAGTAAAGTTAAAAACATAACTACCCAACAACTACAACAACAGGAGTACAAAAGGCAATTCGATGGAAAAAGAATTACAATAAATACTACTAGTTTAACATTCTAAATCCAGCATCATCATATACAGTTTCATACACAATTATTTCCAGTACTTAACACTATGGCTTACAAAACTGCTGTGTATGTTCAGCTTACTACTAGCTTAACATTAAAAGTTATAATAAAGTAAGGTTAAAACATAATTACCCAACAACAACAAACAAGTAAACAAACAATCAAACAAACAAACAAACAAACAACAAGCAATTCCATAATTAGAAAAGGGCATGTTCGAGGAATGCGTAGGCCTCGCAGTCTAGGATTAGTGAGCATACCTTTTTAGCCGGAGTCCCCGATTTCGATTCCTGGCCAGGCCTGGGGACTGGTTCGGCAAGGCTCATACAGACTGCGTGAGAACGTTTGGGGAGCTATCTGACGATCAAATAGTGGCCCCGGTTTATAAATACAAGAACAACGGGCAGAGGGGATTCGTCGTGATGAACATGCGTCACCCTGTAATCTGCAAGTTGTCTGAATGGGCAGTAGTCACATGGTGGGCCACGGCCCAAGGACTGTACCGTCATAGACTTTGGTTACTAAATTCACACTATAGTTTTGAGCGATATATTTCTCAACACGGAAATTCAGGCCTAGCACGTCTTTATCCCCCTCGGCTAGAGAGCCCCTAAAATGCGTTAATGCAGGACTGCTTGAACTTCAAAATATGAATTATTTTAAAAGTGATTTTTATAATATTTTGTCATAGAATCGAATATTGTTCAACATTATTATTTGTGTGGTTTCTAAACATGGTTTATTTCGAAAACCAGTCATCTTCACTTTTTGTTTTAATGTTTACTGTTCCTTATTTCCTATCCTTTTAACGTAGGCAAGGCAAAGGTGTATTCTGCCAGAAGGCAGGTCCGAACCTCTGAAGAGGTGTGCCTGAGCCGGAATTTACGTACGGTAGGGTGGCCAGTTCCTTTCCGCTCCTCCATTCCCTTACCCACCACCAACAGTGCGTGGCAACCCATCCAGATCTTGACCAAGCCCAATGTTACTTAACTTCGGAGATCTCACGGGATCCGGTGTTGCAACACGGCTACGGCCGTTGGCCCTTTTAACGTAAATACATCGTTTATACCGTCAACAAGACATCTTCCTCTACTGTGTATAAAGAATACTGAACCATGAAATATCTAACTGGTTTGAATGTCCAGGAGATAACTTGTTTCCCAACTAAATCCGAAAATACCACCAAAGCGTTATAAGAAAACTGTAGTATATCATCAAAGTTATTTCATGGAAAAGCAAAGAATTAAAGTAAAACATCCTGAATCTGAGGATGTTCTTGTAGAACGAAACATGTCTTTCTTTGTTTAATAGTGTGTATTTTTATGAATGAATGTTATATTTAGTGTTTTCGACAAACTGAAAAGATTTGAAGTTACGTTAACTAAGTCGATACTGGAAAATATGGGTCCGTTCTTAACAAACAAAAAACTCTTTTTTTGCTATTTGTTTAACGTCGCACTAACACATCGAAGGTTTTCGGCGACGGAAGGGTGAGAGATTGGGAAGGTAGCGGCCGTGGCCTTCATTAAGGTACAGCTCCAGCATTTGCCTGGTGTGAAAATGGGAAACCACGGAAAACCATCTTCAGGGCTGCCGACAGTGGGGTTCGAACCCACTAGCTCCCGAATGCAAGCTCACAGCTGCGCGACCCTAACCGCACGGCCACTTGCTCGGTCAAAAAACATTTATGACTGGCCTACCACTGTTAACAATGATACTCCAGAATTCTGAAACGAATGACGTAATAACGATGCATCTAGGTCAAATATTCATGCAGTTAGGTTAGCGTATTGACTACTTTATGTGTATATTGACATTTTTCCTTTGGTTCTTGTGTTAAGTATCTACAACAGATACGGAGAAAGGACCCGCGCTGCTCCGTAGTACTCGTTATAAATAAGTCAGAATAGCTACGTGTCTTCATATAAAATTGTTCCAATTTCCTAAACGTTTACTTTTGGAATTTTTAATAACTTTTAAATATGTGTGAAGAGGATTTTTGTAGATTTCTTTATTGTAACGTTGATTGATATTTACGAACTTTCTGCTTTACAATGTATTCTACGTTGCGCCGACACATATAGGCCTTAGCGACGATGGGGTAGGAAAGGGCTAATAGTGGGAAGGAAGGAAGCAACCGTGGCCTTAATTAAGGTACAGATGTCGTCGGGACTCTCACCAATCAGCCAAGCGAACTCGAAAACTGACAATTCATTATTAATCTCGGTCATTTTGTACATTTCTTTTCTCATCCCTTCTGACCCGCATGCTAATGGAGGCTGAACTTGGACTTAAACGGCATCCAGAGTGTCGCAATTCATCTCTGTAACTCCGAAAATGATGGATTCGACACTAATGTAAGTTAGGTCGTTTTTGATTATTTTTACAATGTGTGTTACTCCCACGGTATTTCTCTCCGAGTAGTATCACCAGGTGTCTGCATAAGTCTTTTCCCGTTTCACTAAGAGATGGCGCCAGCGAACAGTACGCAGCGTACGTCAGTTTGTTCGTCTGACATTAACCTACCAACACACACAAGTTGAGTCCGCCAAACACTAGCGTCTGTGTTGTATCGTTCAGTGATCATGTCGACATTTGTGCCTGAGAAAGAACATTTGCGGCACGCATTGCTTTTCTTATTTAATCAAAAGAAAAAGGCTGTGGAAAGTCAACGTTTGTTGGTAGAAACATATGGTGAACGCGCTCTATCGATTAGAACATGTGAGACATGGTTTCAACAATTTCGTGGGTAGATGCAGAGTGCGTTGTTGTCCCATATGCTCTGTACTCTGACCGGCCAACCGAGCATAGGAAAGTTGGCCACGGCTCTACCGTGGCTCTACGCCTCTGCATTCGGGAGACGGGCCTGGGGCACAGTGCCGGACTTCACTCCTGATCCCACCCGTCGGCTGTCCTGAGAATGGTTTTCCGTGGTTTTCCATTCTCCTGCACTAAGGCGAATGCCGGGACAGTTCGTAATATAGGCCCCCTTACCTTCTCGCACCGTAACAAATCTCCCGGCTTAAGAGACGGCGTCACCGTCTAAGAGGCCCGCCTCCCCCTTCAGGGGAGGAATGAAAACGTTTTTTAGTAGTAGTAGTAGTAGTAGTCGACAATTTAAAAGTGGTGATTTCAATGTGAAATGCAGTGCGCTCTCCGGTAGCGGTATTGTGTATTATGAACTCTTGAAACCCCGGCAAAACCGTTAATGCACAACACTATCGCCAACAAATGATTAATTTAAATCACACATTGATCGAAAGACGACCGGAATGGGCCAGAATACATGCAAAGTGATTTTGTTACACGACAATGAGCCGTTTTACAGAGCAAAACCAGAGAAAGACACCTTGGATGGGGCATCCTTCCGCACCCGCCATACTCCCCGACCTGGCATCATCTGACTATCACCTCTTCGCACCAATGGGACACGCGCTCGCAGAGCAGCACTTCAGCAATTTCGAGGAAGTTGGAAAATGCCTCGACGAATGGTTTTCCGCAAAAGACAAGCAGTTTTCTGGCATGGTATTCATAACTTACCTGAAAGACGGGGAAGTTTATAGAAGCCGATGGCCAATATTTTGAATAAACAAAAGATTAATATCCCTTGAAAATTACGAGTTTTCTTTACCACAAAAACCGGCAAAAAGTTATGCATACACCTGATAAGACAAGTGTGTACCTCGTTTGGTTGAAATTGCTGGTTTGCCTATAGCCACCGTCATTTTTAATCGTGTAGCTTCGCCGATATCTTAACGTAAACGGGCCGATGACCTAGATGTTAGGCCCCTTTCAACTGCAAGCATCATCACCTTTACTTTATCGTTCCGTGACTGTATGCAACCAGATACGTTCAGATTGTGTTGCGGGCTAGGGTAAGCATTCGCCTGCAATTATTGGAGTGATCTTTAAATGATTTGATTTTAGGATCACTTAAAGTTGACTGAACTTCGAGATATATCGAAGCCCTATGATTCACCGGCAGGTAATTCCGGAGAAAATTAAAAATTAATTAATTAAATCGGTCCAGGCGAACGGATGGACGGACTGGACAAAGCTGCTTTTAGTACTCTTTTTTAATATATAGATTTGTAACTTTTTAATGGTTTCTTTAATAATCTGAGCGAAAATAAAAGGATCAGTAAAAATATTCAATAGGTTTCAATGTTACTCCACTTCAAATCATTTATGTATTTAAAAAATGAAAACAAGCCATCCAAACATTCTGAAACATCGAAAAACATTAACCAATATTGTTAGATGGTATCTTGTGTAATTAAATCTACTTGAGCTCGTAAAAGATAAAAATAAATAAACCTCTGTACGTCTATTGTATAAGATATTGAAAACGGTTCGGGTTCTTTTATCTCCGCTGCAAAATGAGATTTGATAGAGATGGTTATTCTTCGAACGCATCTATTTAATTCATGTCCATTCTGTTTTAAAATAACTAGTCTATTGTATTTCATTTCAGTGTACTCTCTGGAACTGAGTCAATGTGACAACATGGTGATGAGGACGTACTACGAGGACATAGGGTGTGTTCCTGGCGGAGACGAGCCATGTCCTTCTAGTTACAACTGTGGTGAGTTAATTCCTCAGTAAGGCGTTATCTATATATATATATATATAAAATAAGAGTTTTGTCACTACACTGCTCAGAATTTAAAAAGAATGACATTTCTGTATCAGTCGTGTCCACAGTAAGAAGGAAATGCACTTTTTAATTTTCCGTAATTTCCGTAATGTCTGTCTGTCTGTCTGTCTGTCTGTCTGTCTGTCTGTCTGTCTGTCTGTCTGTCTGTCTGTCTGTCTGTCTGTCTGTCTGTCTGTCTGTCTGTCTGTCTGTCTGTCTGTCTGTCTGTCTGTCTGTCTGTCTGTCTGTCTGTCTGTCTTATGTACACGCATCACGAGAAAACGGCTGAAGAGAATTTAATAAAAATCGGTATGTAAAGTCGGGGGTGAGCAAAGGGCCAGGAGTGTGAAGGAAGTGGCCTTGGCCTTAATGAAGGTACAGCCCCAGCATTTGCCTGGTGTGAAAATGGGAAAACTCGGAATACCAAATCAGGGCTGCCAACAGTTGGGTTCGAATCCACTATATCCCGGATGCAAGCTCACAGCTGCGCGTCCCTAACACAACGGCTCAACTCTCTCGGTCGTACAGAGTGTAACAGCCTGCCTGAATATTGGCGGGAAGTAGCTGGGGAGTTAGATAACTTTCTTCTTTAGCATGCCATTTCTCTGGTTCATAAATTTTCTGATACTACCGGGACTGGTACGTAACACAGTGGTTCATCATAGCATTCGAGCTATTCAATCCCTTCTCTGAGACACTGATTGGAATGAGCAGTGTGGATATAACGGAATAATGGAAGAGGAGTGTTCACGGCTGTCTGTGGCCTGGTCCTTCCAGCTCCAGGACTTTGGACTGTTAGATCGGCACCGTAGTACTGTTCTTTGATAGTGAGAAAATGTGCGGTTTTTCATTTGATTGAGTGATTTATGTGATAACATTGCTTTTAATCGCTACACTTCTACCGACGTTTTTGTAGTGACCTGTGTTGACTTCAGTTAGGAAAACCAAAAAGTCTGTCTTTCTGAGAATCCCGTTGCGAAGCACGGGTACATCAGCTAGTTTGATACTATGTAGCCCTAAACATGTCGAGTATAGAAATGTTTTCTTTGCCAGTTGGTTAATAAACATCATGGCAGTTCAGAGCGGACTAATATCTTTCCTTTCTTTCCCCAAGGTTGACTTCACCCTAGATTTTATCTACCGTCTTCAGCAGGCAGTTTTAGGAGCAAGGAGCAGTCACCTCATATACCTTATATATACATCGAAATTATAGTGTATAGTGAAATCTACTGAATGAGAGAGGAAGACACCATCTAAAGTTTGCCTGCAGTTGGAAGAGGAAAGGAGAGAAAGCCATTTCGAGTATAGAACACGGTGAAATTCGAACTCACCTGTCTCTCAAACTCTCAAATCTATAAATAGTGGCTGTCATGATCAAAAATATATTACACGGAAACATTGTTGGGTTTTAGAATACATCGTTATCAGTATTATATGTTGATAAATTCATAAGAATTCTGACAGTTATTAATGCCGGAAAGCAAAACTTTAGCGGTCGAATCCAATGTGAGGATGAGTCCGCTGAAGTTCTTTGCGTACGTGGTACGTACAATACTTTTAAATAAGAGCTCTGTAAATTTCATGATGAAAGTAAAAGTTTAAAAAACCCACATTGAGTCAGATATTCTCATATTCGTTGCGTATTTAAATTGAAGTGTAGGGATTCCCACCCATGTCAGGAATTTTTACCTGGATCTGAGGGCTGTTTCGAGGTCCCCTCAGCCTACGTGATTACAATTGACGGTGAGGTAGAGGCCCCGGTCTAGAAAGCCAAAAGTAACGGCCGAGACGATTCGTTGAGCTGACCACACGACACCTCGTAATCTGCAGGCCTTCGAACTGAGCAACGGTCACTTGGTAGGCCAAGACCCTTCGGGGCTGTTGCGCCATGGGGTTTGGTTTGGATTGGATTTAAATTGAAGTACGTCATGCAACGATATTTGTTAATCAGTTTGATTACTTATTTTGTTTAAGAATCCACTAGAGTGCTACTATGACGGGGCCGCTAACATTCCATTTTTCAGACTTTTGTCAATCTTAAAAGCAGCGGTTTTAGAAAGCATACACAAAAAATGTCATTGAGAGGATCATAGTCACAAGAAATAAGAAATTTACACTCTTAGATGTATGATGATGTCAAGTTGGGTGATGTAATTGCTGCTGTACAACTAAATTCTTAAATACATCATGGATGGATGTTAATTTTAGTTGTTACAGATGTAATCGATCATCATTGTATATGAGGGAGTTTAAGGTAAAGGTTTAGACACTACGTGTAAAATTACATGGCAACTTACAGAAGGAGGCCTATTATGTACGAGTAGTAGGGAAGAAAATCATTCCTTCGATTTATACATTTTGATAATGTGGTAAATACCACAAGGAAGAAAGGAAACACTTCTCAGTACAAATCGTGAAGGACCTTGAGGTGGAGGTAAAGGTTCCCACTGTTCGTACCCCCTGGCAGTAAGTCCTATGCCTAGCGAACTTCACTCCCCCCTCTCCTGCCAAGAATTAATCAGGTATAGACTGAGTGAACCTCTGAGCCATGTAATTCTCTAGAAATGAAAGTGCGGTTTCTAAATTTCTCAACTCCACACGCACGATCGAACACACATCCTTCCAAGTGGAATGAGCACGCATTTGCTGCCCCTGTTAGGCTACAAGTAAGTACGCGATATTTCATGTGTTTACGACCCCTAAGAACGCGTACAAAACCACCAGCTTCTTCTTCTTCTTCTTCTTCTGCTTCTTCTTCAGATCTTGATGTTTGACTTTATCCTGCCGAATGGCAGACATTCACTTTAGTTGTATTGAGGTTTCCTTCAACATCCCTTCATTCAAGGTTTTATGAGATAATCCTGAAACTGTATAATCTTCTTCCGTTTGCCCTCCAGCATTCCTCCTGCTGCGTAGTTTCATATCAGTTCATTCATTTTGCAGTGATCACCGGTCCGCTGCCTCCCTCTTGGAATTCTGTGCTTTTCCACTCCAATCACTCCACCTCCAGCTATCTCAGACTATTAATATTATTTAAGATTGGATAATAGACATTCATGTTGGTTATAGATGCTGCTCTGAGAAGCCTCAGTCCAGGAGATGGAGCGTGCCTGTACAAAAACAAAGTCGTCCAGAACGGAAAATCTTTCGATAGTGGAGAACCCTGCAGTGGTCAATGTATCTGCCGTGTGGATGATGACGGCGTGTGAGTAATCTGAATTTTTATATCCTAATACCTACAAATAAATCAATACTGTTAGCAAGTAATTTACACGCATCTCAAATACATTCCAACCAAGTACCTGATCCAATCCAAGTCATTGCACGCCAGCTAAGCCATGCATCACTGACCGGGCATCCTGAGCCGGATTTAATATTCCCTAGCGTGACGAGTTCCTTTCCGCTCTTCCTCGTGCTAACAGCAAATGGACTACCCATCCAAGTGGTGACTACGCCCAATGTTGCTTTACTTCCGAGGTCTCACGAGATCCGGTTTTTCAACATGGCTACGATTTTGGTTCAAATACATTATTACAGCAAATTACAGATCCCGCTTGTAGGCGTCGTTGACTTGAATTCGCTATCATATTGATATGTCAATGTATTGATATTGTATTTTTAAAATGAAACGTTCTATTAAACATTCCTTGTGCTTACTTTGCTTTGCTCCTCTTGTTACAGAGTAAATTCATCCCTTTTTCAACACAGTGGAGGACAAATTTGTAACGTCCTCAGTTAATCGCTCCGGTTATTCGTTTCTTCGAAGGTATTCTCAAATCATAAAGTGAAAAATTATTAGTGAATCACGTATAGGCCTACATATTGTTAACCTTTTAAATTATTCTTCGATTTATTCATTTTGCTACTCAGGATACAACATGCTGGTCAAAAGGTGTCCTGTTTAGTCGTCTCTTACGACTATGAAGGGAAAAGGAATATAAGGGACTATTTATATCAAGACAATAAGGAAATGAAGAATGGATCTGTCAGGGTGAGGGAAGGAGAAAGGGAGTTAATGAAAGATATTCCAGACGTCTGATACCTTATTGCAGTCGTAGGGAAGGAGACGAAAGATTGACCGAGCAAAGTGGACATAAAATATGGAGGGAAGAGGCCAGCACTAGTGAATAACAGCAAAGTTAGGCTCGGGTCGGCAATCATATTCGCAATCCAGATACCCACAAGTTGTATTGTTATTTTTTCAAACTTTCTAACTGGTCTTAACAGACGCCAGAATGTCCGAATTTTGTTCCGTAGGAGTTCTTCCAGTCCGCCTCTGTGGTGTAGGGGTTAGCGTGATTAGCTGCCACCCCTGGAGGTCCGGGTTCGATTCCCAGCTCTGCCACGAAATTTGAAAAGTGGTATGAGGGCTGGAACGGGGTACACTCAGCCTCTGGAGGTCAACTGAGTATAGGTGGGTTTGATTCCCACCTCAGTTATCCTGGAAGTGGTTTTCCGTGGTTTCCCACTTCTCCTCCAGGCAAATGCCGGGATGGTACCTTACTTAAGGCCACGGCCGCTTCCTTCCCTCTTCCTTGCCTATCCCATCCAATCTTCCCATCCCTCCACAAGGCCCCTGTTCAGCATAGCAGGTGAGGCCGCCTGGGCGAGGTACTGGTCATTCTCCCCAGTTGTATCCCCCGACCCAAAGTCTGAAACTCCAGGACACTGCCCTTGAGGCGGTAGAAGTGGGATCCCTCGCTGAGTCCGAGGGAAAAACCGACCCTGGAGGGTAAACAGATTAAGAAGAAAAGGAAGAAGAAGAAGAAGAAGAAGAAGAAGAAGAAGAAGTTCTTCCATATGCCGGGAGCCAATGACATCGATTTTTCCACCTTAACCCTCGGTAACTCGCTCTACTATTCCACCCACCAGAACCCGCGCGGTCATTTCGACCGCACAGATTATGAGTGATATTAATACGAAAATTATTGTTTAAGCACGCAATAAATGTAAATTTAGGACCTTGGATTTATTGTACGAATGTATGTCTAGCCTGTTGAGAGTATTTGGAGCCATCATTATTCTCTCTACCATTTTAATATTTCCCAGTTCGCACTGGACACGTGATGGCGATGTGTGTTCTCGGCAGATGAAACGTGAAAATGAAGTACACACACGATTCTTTGTTCTGTCACAGAAAGCACTGAGCCCAGTGTCTATTTGACTTACAGGTAGCTGACGTCGTCTCTCTTCTTCAAGATCCAAAAGGCTGTGCAAACGGACCTTTATATCAGGAGCAATACAGTCGACTGATGCACGATGAATCATGTAATCCCTGCGCAACATCATTGAGATCTCCTTCAAATAGTCCCGGCGAGTTACGTCACTTCCATTTGGTCAATCTCTAAAAATAATTAAACTGTTGATTTTTCCAATGTTCAAAATCATGTAGAATAACCTAAGCGGCCATCTATTACTGATTCTAGAAACAGAGTATTCAGATTTCATCTTGTCAATAACGTCGACGCCCCCTTTTGTAAGATTACAAAAAGCAAGTATCTCAGGTTTGTAGGCTTCTCTTGAATCTGGGTCGATCTTATCATCGTCATGCATCGTAGAAAGGAGAAGGACATTTCTGTTCTTTTTAGGAACATATGAAAGAAGTGTTTGTTCCCCTCGATATGCAAACAGGCTAGTATTATCTTTACGAGGCTTCGTTTGGACAAAGGCTGGGGGAATCTGTGCTGTATTTTTCTTAATTCTCCCGACCATTGTAAGTTTGTGGTTATTGAGTAGTGATTCTGCTAGTGGTATTGAGGTACACTAACTGTCCATAATAATATTGCGTCCAGACGCGGAAACTGGCTGAACTATTCGTTCAACTACGCTTTTGCCACTATTATCAACCTTATAAGGCCCTTCAGGTTGTTTACCTACGTATTTTTCCATCTTATATGTGTAGAATGTTCTGGCATCTACCAAGGAAAATACCTTGATACCGTATTTTTCTGGCTTATTTGTAACATATTGCCTGAAGAAACAACGACCACGAAAGCCTTCTAACATCTCATCAATTATTCTTACCTTACCTATGCGCAACGGCCCGTTTTCGGGTCATGGCCTCCCCAGTTGCTCTCCGCCAAACTTGTCGATCTCGCGCAACAACTCTCCAATTCCGGATCTTGAGGATAGTCCATTGCCTTTAGCTTAGCTCGTCTATTAAATCCACCATTCTGAGGCATATTCTGGGGCTTCGCAACAGTTTGTTTTCCGGAGCGAGGTTGTTAGCCTTGCAAAAGTGGAGGACCGATGTTTTCTGTCAGGGTTGTCTCCCTTAGCTGATTGGTCCCCATTTAAGCGTCGGGAACTCGCTTTCTGCCCTTACATGACTTAGCCGTGTACCTTGAAGAATGTACCCGTTGCCCAGAGGCCACGGCGTGGACGTGCATGTATCGGACTTGGTAGGAATAAACTGCATTTCCTGTGTTTTGCTAGTGCACTCCCATCAGCAAGAACTGCAGCCACAGGACCACATACTACCCCTTTCAACCCCCTTGTGAGATATTCACTTAGTGAATAATAATAATTCATGCAACTAGATATGAAGTCCTCAAAAATCATCCTGATATGTGTTAGCTTATCAACTTTAATCCTATCACTTCGACCATTGACATTATCAAATTTCAGAGCACATAAGAGAAACTTAAATCTTGTTCAGTTCTTGTTCGTAAGGTGAAAAGCTTCCACACCAGTCCCATCTGTAGCCCACAGGTCCCTCAGGTTCAAATGTGTTGGGGATATCACTAATAAATAAAACACTGAATCACTTTACTTCGTCATGGCTGCCATCTTTATTCTTACTTACTACAACCGTTGCCTACGAGATACACCAAGGCCGGGAAATACAGCACTCTAAACTTGTCTCGAGATACTTCCGACAAGCGCCGCTAGAGTTCTCTTTACTATTCTGTCTTGCGCGCTCATTGCAACATGTTGGTTTGCGAAAAACTATAAAATTTAATTAAAACTAGTAATTTCAGAGGACACCAAACAGATATAAGATAAAAAATAGACTAAGAGCAATTGTATGACTTATTTTCTAGAACGTAGGCCTTTGTCTCACACTGTGTTAAGACGAAATAAGTAATACACGAAAACTTCGTGATCAATTAAGACAAATACATATCAGCAGCATTAATGTTCAAATGATCACAAGAAACAATTCATTTAATCTCATAGAATATTATCTGTAATGTATGACGTACCGATACATAAGATTAGCTTACCTGAGGTGCAGGAAGTTATCAAAATTTCAGCACTTTGCGGTTCAGGGATTTCCTTCGGAAATTCTTGAACGCATCATCCTGATCGGAAATTTCCGATGAAGTTCAGATATCTTAAAACGTTTTTCTGATTTCATTGCCCGTATCCTACTTCTCAATTTAAATATTGTTTCCCTTAACCTGGTATTTGACTTTCTCGTCAATAAATATTTCGATTTAAAAGAGCTACTCGTAGACTTTCCCTTACATAGAAACGAGACTTGTAACCCTTTTTCGTTTGTGACTGGTGTAGAACCGTTATTTGTTGAAGATATATCATTATCTGAATCAGAAATTCTACTAAATTTTGATGGTACGTCATTTCTGGGAGCTTGTTACTGTTCTGTTTATGAACAGGGTACACACTAAAAACAGAAGGAACTTTGTTGGGAAGAATTCGCTTGATTCATGTGCTTACACTATTTTTTTTTTTTTTTTTTTTTTTTTTTGCTAGTTGCTTTACGTCGCACAGACACAGATATGTCTTATGGCGACGATAGGACTGGAAAGGGCTAGGAGTGGGAAGGAAGCATCCGTGGCCTTAATTAAGGTATAGCCCCAGCATTTTCCTGGTGTGAAAATGGGAAACCACGGAAAACCATATTCAGGGCTGCCGACAGTGGGGTTCGAACCTACTATCTCCCGAATACTGGATACTGGCTGCACTTAAGCGACTGCACCTATCGAGCTCGGTGAATCTGACTTATTAAAATGCGAGCTACACACTCGATAAGAATTGTTAGGTACCTAAAGACATCCTAGTTTATCACCTTGCCTGGAAATGGCTTGCCTCCACTTCACTCTTAAACCGCGCTCCGAAGGGAAGCTATGAAACGTCACATTTTCTTGCTTTTTAGCAGTATCGGAAGTACACAGAGGTACACAACAGTTCGCCATCTTCTCAACCTCACATACACACACCGACAGAAAAAATACTGACAATAAATTGCACAAAATCAACACAACATCACTATTAGTCCGCACATCACAATGTTAAAAGTCCGCCAAGAACAGAACGGAAACCTGACATCTAGCGGCCAAGCCGTGAACACGATCGGGCCGCTTTTTCAGCGGCAAATTGCTTCCTATTTCCCGGCCTTATGTATCTCGTAGGCAACGCTACAACCAAATACAAAACAAAAGCATAAATACAAGCGATATGGCAGTTCCCAGTAGCTCCGCTAGATAGCAGGAGCTCATACTTGAAATACTAAATTATGTACAGGGAGATTGCATATCCAAATCACATAACACCGTTAGAGTGTGTACGAGTCCTTTTCTATGAATCTCCAACATCCTCCCCACCCTGGTCTATCTCGAGTGGGATGACCAGCTGGACAGGTCGAGTCACATGGTTTCCGTCCGAGGTGCGAAGAATAACCGTTCTAGTTCTCCCGTCACGTCCTTCGCGTAATTCTTCGACCCGTGCTTTATTCCACATGTGTCTTGGGCGTGTATCCTCTTGTGGTAAAACTACGTCACCGACCCTGATTCTTGACCCGTGGTCTCTGGGCTGGCGAACTTCGTGAAAATTCCGTAATAGTAGCAAATACTCTTTACTCCAACGCTTCCAGAAGTCGTCAGTCATTCGCTGGAGTAGTCTGAAGGTTCTAACAAGGTCTCGCCTAGGTGGTTCTGGTCTAGTAGGTATCGTGGTGAGTCGATCGCCAACGAGGAAGTGGGCTGGAGTCAATTCACCACCATTGTCATCATGTTGCGTCAAGGGCCTTGTGTTTAATACGGCTTCTATGCTAGTCAAAACAGTCCGTAGCCCTTCATCATCAATAGTGGAACGTCCAAGTATTTTCCGTAGACATCGCTTGGTGAGGTCAATTAGTCTTTCCCACCATCCTCCCCACCAAGCGGCACGTGGGGCAATGAACTTCCATGTGATACCTTGCTGGGCCATATAGTGGTGTGTCCGTGCCGCTGTCAGTTCTCTCCACAAGTCTGTTAACTCTGCGTTCGCTGAATGGAATGTCTGAGCGTTGTCGCTGTAGATCGTGTGTGGTATACAACGTCGGCCTATAAACCTCTGCAAGGCGTGTAGGAATTTGTCTGTCGACATGTCACCGCACAGTTCCAAGTGTAAGGCACGCGTTGTTGCACAGGTGAATAATGCAATGTAGGCTTTCTTCATGAGGTTGCCAGAAGTAACGTACAGTGGTCCTGCGAAGTCTAGTCCCGTTACTTCGAATGGTCTGGAAGGACGTAGACAATCCAGGGGAAGTGGTGCTTCTAATTCCGTCGGTCTCCTCCGGTGAACAACTTTACACGGAAGGCAAGTGTGTAAGACCTTCTTGATTGTTTGGCGTGCTCGCAAGATCCAGAATTCTGTGCGTAGTTCAGTTAGGATAGCGGGAACACCTAGATGGTGAAGTCTTATGTAAGTTTGTTTTATCAGAAGTTTACAGAATGCGTGTGAGGCATCCAGAATTATAGGGTGCTTTTCGTTTCTCGAGATGTCTGCGTGTTGTAGCCGTCCGCCTAGTCGGAGGATACCATGTTGTAGAAATGGATTGTAGCGAAGCTCGTGCTAGTGGAAGATTATTCTTCAGGGCTTGCAGTTCAGAAGCAAAGCATTCCTGTTGAACTTGCTTTATCCAGTACGTTCTTGCTTCTTCCATTTCTGAGGCTGTGAAGTTGTGACAATACTTGGTTTTCTCCTTCAAACATTTCACGAATCGTAGAATCCACGCGGTAACTCGTAAAAGTTTCCAGTATGTACTAAATCGTGAGGCAGCAAACAATGGTGCTGGGGTGGTGGTTGCAAGAACTTGAGTGGTCTTCCTTTCCTCAGGTAGAGTCATATTAGTGGGGGTGACATCTCTGGGCCATGAGTAGGAAGGTCCATTCAACCACGAAGGTCCGTACCACCATGAGTCCAAGGACTCCAGTTGTTGTGCTCGAAGTCCTCTAGAAAGGTGGTCAACTGGGTTGTTGATTCCGGGACAGTGTCTCCACTGACTGGACGTGGTATGAGTCAAAATTTCAGTCACTCGGTTACAGACAAATGTCTTCCAACGGTTGGGATTACTTCTTATCCACCCCAGTGTGAGTGTAGAATCGCTCCATAACGTGGCAGGGATGGACCTTACTCCAGTGGCTTCGTAAAAATAATGTAAAAGTCGGGATCCGACCAAGGCTGCTAACAATTCGAGCCTGGGAAGAGTCACTTTCTTCACAGGGGACAGTCTGGCCTTGCTGCAAACTAAATGAACAGTGTAAGCGTCGTCGACAAGTGACCGGACGTACAATGCGGCGCCGTATGCTCTTTCGGAGGCGTCGCAAAACACGTGCAGTGATATGTCTGTACCGAAATTTTAAATGGCAATCCATCGTGGTATCCGGATTGGAGAGAGGTACTGTAGGTGTGAGAGCCAATCGTTCCATCGGTGGGCGAGATTAGGCGGTAAAATTTCTTCCCATGCCAGTCCTTGGCACCAAGTATCTTGGAAAAGGATTTTGGCAGTGATTGACACGGGTGAAAATAGTCCAAGTGGGTCGTAGAAGCGTGCGGTGGCTTTCAGTAACTGTCGTTTAGTTGCTGGCTGTGTGGATAGTTTTGCAGTGACGTCACCTGGGGTTGTAAAGAGTTGGTCTGATTCCGCATTCCAGTCGATACCTAATACTCGTGTCTGCAGTACGACTTCTCGAGTTTCTGCTTTCCAAATGTTCATTAATGGCAAGGAATTCGTGACCCATTTGGAGAGTGGGAGTCTAATGTGGCGCAGGAGGGCTGTCAGTTCATAATAAAGAGTAACGGCCGTATTGTCGTCTTCTACGCTGGCAGTGAAGTCATCCATAAATGTGCAAGCATCTAGGAGAGGTGCTGCCGTGGGATAAGTGTTGTAGTGTAGGGTAGCTAGTTCACGGAGAGTGGCTGAGAGGAGGAACGGGCTACAGGTGAGGCCAAAGGGTAGGCGGGTGAATCGGTACGTTACGACGTCCTCTGTTGTCGTGCAGGTTCCGTCTGTAGTAGTTTCGATGCGGTACCAAAGAAATCTGGCGAGATCTCTATCTTTTTCGTCGAGGGCTAGCTGGAGGAACGCCTGGGTACCGTCACATGCGATGGCCTTTCGATGCAATCGAAACCTTAAGAGGGTGGCAAAAATTTCGGGTAGGAGATTTGGACCCATGTGGAGGCTATCGTTGAGGGATGGAAATCCTGGTTCGTGAGAGGAAGCGTCGTACACTATTCTCCATTTAGTGGCATCTCGTTTCTCCTTCTTGACGGCATGGTGTGGCAGATAAAACATATTTCCAGGGATTGCGGTATCGGGGCTAGTTCCACTTGCTTCGATGCACGTAGTCCAACATTAGCGTCTGATACATGTTCTTGAAAGTTGCGTCTTGATGTAGCCGTCTCTGTAGTGTTCGAAACCTTGCCTCGGTTGTTGCCAAATTATCGGATAAGACTATATCCCGTTTGCGAGGAAGGGATACGACTCTTCGTCCGTCATGGATGCGGTAATTGTCGTGGAACTCTTGAAGAATAGCAGCATCCGTGTCGTCTAGTTGTCTGTGTTTCGTCTCTCGAATGCCGATTGTCTCGAGGTCCCAAAAACGTCGCATGGAGTCGTCAGATATCTCGTCATTGTTGACTGAGGCGTGGTTCGTCATGACATGATTGACAGTGGTACCAGAACGGTTGCCTGTGAGGACCCAACCGAAGATTGTTTTAAGTAGGACTAAGGAGGGTGTGATGGGCTGTGGTGGATCTAGTTTCACGACTTTCCAATAATTGTCTGCACCAATAAGGATTTCAATCGCCAAGTCATCTGCGTCGTTGGTTTTTGGATCAGCGAGTGGCAGATTGCTGTGGTTAAGAGTGACTGCTGGGTGAGATGAATAAGTGTTGGCACTTTCGAAAGCTGTGATAGTGACGGCGGTTTTTGTCGAAAATCCGATAATTTCAAATTGGGTGAGTCGACGTGGCTGAAAGCTATTGCTAGTTGTTTCGAAGGCTGTGACTGCTAGGTCTCGAGTACAGATTACTGGTAGCTGTAGAGTGTCCAATAATGACGTGGCAATAACACTTGATTGTCTTCCAGCGTCTAGAAGACATCGTGTGATTTTGTGTGCCCCTGTTGGTCCTTGTATCTGAACACGGGCTGCCTGCAGAAATGAAAAACTGGGTGGCCCTGTTTCAATCTTTCCGACAGAAGTTGACTGGGATTGGCTCTGGTTGCAGATGGATACGTGGTGAAGTTGTTTGCATTTAGAGCATGATACTCTGCCCTTCTTGTTGCAGTTCTGGACGTTGAGACCTCGATTGAGGCAGAGAAAGCATCTTTTGGAGAGTTTCAGCTTACTAGCTTGGGGTAGGACTACTTGTGTGCATCCCTGTGCCCAGTGACCCCTGCTTTCGCAGAAGGCACAGAATGGTGCTATTGCGGGCTTGTTCTGCTCCCTCCTTAACTTTTGTGGCCTAGTACTGACTTGGAGAGCAGCTGCTGTAGGTTGGTAAAGTGATGGAAGTGCGATGCTGTTCTCTCCCCTGAGTTTCTGAGTGCTAAGGGCCGCTTTTACCTCCTCACGAAGAAATTCTATCAGAGACATCATATGACCTTCGGAGATTTTGTTGCGCTTTGCGTGAATTAGCCAACGTGTGCAGATTGCCGCTGGAAAAGCTCGTAAAATCTTCGGGTTAATCACGCGTCCGTAAACATTAATGTCTTCGCCGAGCGCCTTGGGGGTTTGAACTCTACGGTGGCACTCCAGGTATGTCACGTTGAGATCATCAGGATTCTCTGATAATGTGGGTGGTAAATTCTCCAGGTAGTTCAGATGAGCCTGAATTATTTTATCCTTGTCGCATAACGTTCAGTAAGTAAAGTCTTGGCCTGGGCGTACGTTTCTGAACTAAGTGCCATACCATCGACGAGTTGCTTGGATTCCCCTCGTAGATATCCTCGCAATAACACGTGCTCGCTAATGTCTGGAATCGTGGTGTTGTTGTCAACTGCTGTCTCGAACTGTTCCCAGAAACGAGACCAGGACTCTATGTCACCTGAGAATGGCTCAATGTGTATTGTCGGGAGTTTAAATTCTGGAACAACTGGGGGTGGAACATAATAGCTAGAACTGGGAATGCATGCTGACGCATTTGTCTCTGCTGGTTTCCGTGTAAGAATTTTTTTGGCATGCTGTATAGCTCTTGTTGCACTGTCGACATAGTTTTCACATGCCTGTACATCTGTTTCATAATCTGTGTCGGGTAACTGGTCGTGTATAACATCGTCTGAGGAAACTAATAATTGCAAAGTGTTCTGAAGTCTATCACGAAGACATTCTATTTCGTCATAGTCTGGTGTATTTGTTTTGTCTTTTAAAAGATTGACAAAGCGCGTTAAATTTGCTCGCAGAGTAGTTCGCTTTCTTTTCAGAAGGGACAGGTCTTGTATAGACATCGCTGACAGTTTGACAGACGGGCGATTTATGACAGCTGAGGAGGGGGTGCAGATGAACGTGCTGCAGGCAGGGCTTTGTTCCCGTGACTGTAGGTAGTTGGGCCGGTAATATACCGCCTTGTTTCCAGTAGGTGGCAACACTTGTCACACAGACCGGCGTGGATTTGTTTTAGAAATAGCGATATTCTTGAAGCATGCAGAAATAATATCTACAGCAATGCAATAATGCCGTATAATCCCCATATAGCATGCTACGTTAGTGATTCAGTACATTGTATCTCAGAAGAAATAATTGTTCTACTCATCGTGATCCTGGGTCGAGTGGCGTGATGAAACATTCCCTTTACAGGAGATCCGTGGTTACTTGGCGTGGAAGTTCTCCAAATCTTGAAAGTTCGTGATGAAACATATCGTAACTTGAACAGATGGGTTATTTCGGCACCATAAATGTTGGGGATATCACTAATAAATAAAACACTGAATCACTTTACTTCGTCATGGATGCCATCTGTATTCTTACTTACTACAACCAAATACAAAACAAAAGCATAAATACAAGCGATATGGCAGTTCCCAGTAGCTCCGCTAGATAGCAGAAGCTCATACTTGAAATACTAAACTATGTACAGGGAGATTGCATATCCAAATCACATAACGCCGTTAGAGTGTGTACGAGTCCTTTTCTATGAATCTCCAACAAAATGTCTTGATTTTTGTACACCTGCCAAATACAGAAGACCACTCACAGCCTTTATTTCTGCAATGTTTGTGTTAGCAGCATCACGTGGTCTGTCATAGTTAGGCCGCTTTTTTCACTCCATAAATTGGTTACAGTTTCCTCAAGTACCTCGTTAGGGAAATATAGCTGCCATGTTTCTAAGAAAGACTGGACATTGCTTGCCTCTCTTATAGCACCTGGTAAATGAGATGGTTTTACTATATTCCGTTTTCGTGAACGACTTGTTTTACCCATTACATGAGCATCCCACCTTGTTTTATTGTCCATACCAATCAGATATGGTGCTGGATCAGACACTGTGGAAGGAATGTCTGTTTCATGTTCAGATTCACCAGACGCCTCGGTTTCTGTATTATGTGCAATTTCATTCACTGAATCATTCCCTGACGGATGCTTCATTATCAAAAGGCACACAGTCAGAATCGTCATCATCAAACAAATAGCGTCTAGCAGTAATCTGTTCTCGTTCAAGAGCACGGTTCAACGATTCTTCTTCTCTTTCTACACTCCGGAGAAGTTGATCAATTCTTTCTTGTCCTTCAGGATCCATGTCATCTATAAGAGTAAATAACACAATATGCAGAATTAAGCATTCAGACTGGTATGCACACAGCGCAAACAAAATAACAATGTGAAACGCATTTACTCGCGCGCGGAAGAAAAGACCGCAACTTCTGTCGAGTTCAGAATTTCCTCGTCAAGGCAATAATAGACACTAAATTAAAATTAACTGTTGCTGCAGTAGTGTTGCCAACGGTCCAACAAAGGATAAGAGGAGCAAGAGAATATTTAAGCTCTTTGCAAGTTACGGAGGAAAAAGTGAATGTGCGGTCAAAAAGACCATGCAGCGAGTTCTCGAGGGTCAATCACCACAAAACACCACCGACTTCAGTGGGAATCGATCGAACCCATTATGCCCAACGAAGAATTGGATAAATCTCTAACGTCCACCCAAAAGTTGTAGAATTGCTTTCCAACGTATCGGTCCTTATTGGCAGTAGCTGCTCCAAACCAAGCTTCAGAATGGTGACCACGGTTATTGTATATCAATATCCGTTGTCTGTTATATTTATGTCATACATAATAATTAATATATCCGTTTACCAACAAAATGAGTAAATACATTGCATTACCTTCGTAAAAGTAAATAGAGATCGTATACAAAATCCATTTACATAGTATTCCAAGGTTTTGAAAACCAGACTTCACATTTGAAACTTTTACTCCAACATGATTCTGTAATGCCGGCCCCGTGGTGTAGGGGTAGCGTGCCTGCCTCTCGCTCGAAGGCCCCAGGTTCGATTCCCGGCCAGGTTAGGGATTTTTCTCTCGACCTGAGGGCTGGTTCCAGGTCCACTCAGCGCACGTGATTAGAATTGAGGAGCTATCTGACGGTGAGATGGCGGCCCTGGTCTCGGAAGCCCAGAATAATGGCCGAGAGGATGCGTCGTGCTGACCACACGGCCCCTCGCAATCTGCAGGCCTTCGGGCTGAACAGCGGCCGCTGGGTAGGCCAAGGCCCATTCAAGGGCGTCAAGTGCCGTGGGGTTTGGTTTCATGATGCTGTAATGATGCTCTCACCTTCTCTTTTAATTCGTTCTAAATGAAATGATGGCACAACGAATCAGAAAGACAAGATTACCAGTATGTATATCTGAGTATTCTCCCTTCTTAACAATTGTATTTTATTCATTTATAAGAAGGCAACTTTAAAGTAGGCCTATACATTTTACATTAATAGGCCTGTTTGTCCTAGAAATATCCGATCCGGTTTATAATACCACCCACGTAATAGTAGACCAGCCAAATGCGATAATCACAAATTTAACATCATAAGAGCAGCAGAGGAAACTGCCTGATATTACAGACATCGAAACCGTTGATGTAAGCCAAGTAATACGACACCTCAAACACCAAAAGCCCTCGAAGACGTCCTTTTGGATGAATGGCAACGTGTGCCTCAACTGAACGTGCGGCGCCTTGTCTGAAGGATGAGAAGGAGTTGTAAAGTTGCTATCCGTCGGAAGGTTGGCAATACTCTTAATTACCAGGTAGCCATTTTGGTGTATGACCAAGGACAATTTTGGTTATGGCACGTTGTGCAATGTTGTCGTGGATTGAGTGTCCAGAGAGTTGTTGCGAAAATAAGTTTGGTTTTCGTCGTGCGTCTGTTTTCATTTCAATATTTACGCATGTCATGAACGTGTGAACACATTAAAAAAGTGATCAAATTTATTTTTGGGCAGTAGGAATATAATTATCGAACCAAAGGAATTACAGACATTACATGGAGTGAGTACTCCAGTTAAGAACGCAGGAATAAAGGACTGATGTTAATAAAAATACAGGGTAGTACAATAAGCTAAAGTACATCCGGAGCTATGGTAATGGAAACTGCAGCTTTATAATATTCCACTGCATATTTCCTGCTAAATTGGTGAAATAACGGATCGCCAGATAATGATATTATTCGTCCTATTGCCCCTTGATAATTTATATCCATCGAGTTGCCGGAAGATAAATGAACTTGGGAGTTATTACTGGCTTATTACAATGCCATAACATTAATTTGAATGATATTGTTGATGAGGGAAGGAAATCTAGAACAAGGCTCACTTATCTTCAAGGACTATGCGGGTTCTGTACGAATCGTTAATGATAGTCTGCGTGTGATATTTCTCACTGTGGGTGAAAAGAGGTATATGCAGGTTGTGTGGTTAGGTGGAGCAACGTTCGCGGAGAGAGAGAGGAAATGCGTGTGAAAAAAAAAATTCCGAGAAGCCGGCCAATGTGGGCATTGATCGGAAATGCAATGGCAAAAGCGTCAGAAGTAGGTCAACAAGCAAGAGGTAGGTGGACGCTGTCCAGGTTACAGGCAAAGCAAAAAATGGCAAGAGACAATGAGAAGTCGTTAATTTCCATCTTTGTAATTATATTAAAACATAGAGCTTTTGTTTTAGACAAAAAGTTGTTATTATTTCATGCAAGGGGATTGGGACATAATGGACAAAGGTCCTGTGTACCTGTGTACTTTGCCTGATAACATCCGTCGCAGTGGTGTATGTGTGTGATTTCGGAAATATCTAGGGCTCTGATTACAGATGAGTAGGGCTCGCACTTGATGATCTAAGAAATGTCAAAAATGACCTATCATCGGTAAATTACTTAGAATTAGCACGAAAATGACCCAACAATAAAAGAAAATATGTATCTACTCAAAGTAGCAAATAACTATGTACTTTGTCCACATTACCTTTCATTTTTAATGGAGTGAATACAAAGTACAAGTACCACCAAATGATTATGATAATGATGGTGATGATGATCATATAATTAATTTCGTGTGAATATTTCTAGCCGGGTGCAGCCCTTGTAAGGCAGACCCTCCAATGAGGATGGGCGGCATCTGCCATGTGTAGGCAACTGCGTCTTATTGTGGTGGAGGATAGTGTTAAGTGTGGTGTGTGAGTTGCAGGGATGTTGGGAACAGCACAAACACCCAGCCTCCGAGCCATTGGGATCAACCAATGAAGGTTAAAATCCCTGACCCGGCCGAGAATCAACCAGGGACCCTCTGAAACAAAGGCCACTACGCTGACCATTCAGCCAACGAGTCAGACATGATGATGATGATGATGATGATGATGATGATGAAGAAGATAGGCTAATAATAAATACGTAGATAGATAGATAGATAGATAGATAGATAGATAGATAGATAGATAGATAGATAGATAGATAGATAGATAGATAGATAGATAGATAGATAGATAGATAGATAGATAGATAGATAGATAGATATTTGAGACAAAAGTATATCAGTCTCAATTTTTATACAGTTTATCCTACAAGCAAAATAACTAGGCATCTGTATGCCACCATTATTAGTACATTACTCAAATCCTAAGTGAAAACCGCTGAAAAGGAAAATAAGAACGCTATTAGCTAACCAAAGGTGTTACCGAACAAGAACATATCAAGGATAAAATGGGTTCGTAGAGATGGAAGAATATGACTGCACAATGCAAAAGAAAGAAAAATAACATAACATAAGAATGAAATCAATTTTATAGCTGAAAATTAAAAAAATAACACAGAATTGGAAGAATATAACCTAAATATAAAAAGTAGTCATGGTGTGGGTTACTTTAGTCACGCCCTAGTTCGTGAAGCATGAGCAACGGCTGAGTGGCCTAGTAAGTGGTCCTGAGAGTCGGGATACCAGTTGCTTCCTGCGTCAACAGACAATTTAGAGAGAAATACATGAGCCGAAAGACGGGATTGTAAAATGTTATACAATCGCTAATAAACAAATCTGTAGTGAAATCAAATGAGCTTGATGGCCTTTCTCTGGAAGGACAAATTAACGAACAGTTGACAACTTGCCCTTGAAGTGTGAACTAGCTGGTGTGATGGTCGAAAATGAAGAATTAAAAGAAAGAATCAAATTATTTACTGAAGATCTAAAAAGAGAAGAAAATTGGAAGACTTTTTAAAAACTATGAGGATTTCTTTCTAAATGTCAAAAATAATGTTTACTAAAGGGAAAGTGTACAAACTGGTCACATGAAGATGTAGCCAAAGCAATTACTATTCGGTGTATGCCCAGTAAAGCTTTGTTATATGTTAGGGAAAATTAAAATACCCTCTCCGTAGTAAAACAACAATAACACGGCTGTTGTCACAATATTCAACCCCACCTGGATTTTTTGGATATCATAAAATATTGAAAATGAAAACCTACAACCTGTTTTCCAGTCATTGACCGGGTCAGGGATGTAATGAATGAAACATATATAGGCTGTTATTACAATGGGGTCGCCACTCCCAAGGTGATTTATTAATGAGTGATAAATGCTATGAAATGATAATGGACAGCGTTACTGGAATGAAAGATGACAGAGAAAACTGGAGTACCCGGAGAAAAACCTGTCCCGCCTCCGCTTTGTCCAGCACAAATCTTGCATGGAGTCACCGGGATTTGAACCACGGTATCCAGCGGTGAGAGGCCGACGCGCTGCCGTCTGAGCCACGGAGGCTTAGAAAATATTATGAATGATAATTTTAAAATAAATGAAGTGGTGAGCTCTGACGAGATGAAAGTTAAAACTGATATATGCTTCGACAGTGTCGAATTTGTACTTAGAGGGTCTTACGTAAATATGCATGTTATTATGATAAGAAGTCTAAAATAAGAAGTCTAACTAGTAAATGGAAACAGCCGGTTTACTATCAGTTCGACCAGATTGTCACTACTGATTTATTTTATGAAACGGTAAGACTTGTTATGGAAATGGAATTTCACCTAAGGGCTTTTGTGAATGATATGGGTGGTACCAACCGAAAGTTAAGCATCGACCTGTGAGTAAGTCCAGAGAACTCTTCCATAAAAAATCCATGTACTGATGGCCGTATGATTTGGGCGTTTTGTGACGTTTCTCACATCCTTAAATTATTATTATTATTATTATTTGCTATATGTTTTACGTCGCACCGACACAGATAGGTCTTATGGGGACGATGGGATAGGAAAGGCCTAGGAATAGGAAGGAAGCGGCCGTGTCCTTAATTAAGGTGCAGCCTCAGCATTTGCCTGGTGTGAAAATAGTAAACCACGGAAAACCATCTTTAGGGCTGTCGACAGTGGGATTCGAACTCATCATCACTCGGATGTAAGCTCACAGCCACGCGCCCCTAACCGCATGGCCAACTCGCCCGGTATTATTATTGTTATTATCATTGTAAATTTTTCTTAGTAATAAGTTAAAACAAACAATAATGTTAGTACCGTAATTACTATTTTCAGGAAAAGTAACAACATGCAGTTGTGTGTGTTATTTAGACTTTATCGATTAATATTATTTATTGATTGTTAAGCTTTGATTCATTTAATCTGTACGTGTATAGGGTACTTATTTTAAATTCTTTCGAGTAATTGGGAACTGTAAAAACTAAAATTTCCGGTATATTGAAACAATTTTAAAATTATTTTTAAACATATTAGCAAAAGGTTTCACTAATCTGGCTTTCAAAGGAGGTGTGCAATACTTGCGAAAGCACGCAAACAACATAATGAAAAAAAAAATAGTTTTTATGCAATATCTTAGTGGTTTTCATGTGAATTAATATTACAACGTAAACGTATTTGTGATAAGAAAGATAAGCGGGGCGCTCGGCGCACTGATTTGCAGCAAGTTACAGCGCCTGTCAGACTAGTGTCCGCTGACGTCACATTCTCCTGGCCGGCTGCGCGTGACACCTATCATTTCTCTTTAGTTACCGTGGTACCAACAAAAGTGGGGACGTGCAAGATCTGGTTAATACAGCACGGGAGAATTTTAAGAGAGCGGAAAATGTTATCAGTAGAATGCTGTGTAGTGGGGAGACTGACAGGAAGGTGATCGGGGATGTAAATGAGGTTTATGGAGTAGGTATGTCGGAAACTGGGAGTGAAAATTGTAGATACTAATGGGTGGACACGAGAAAGTGATCTGCCCTCATAACGTCTTCACTTGAACTGCTGTGGTACGGTACGCATAAGTTAGGAGGTTTGTTTAGAAGGGTTATAGGAAGGTACATTCAAGGAAACGGAGTGGACTTGGGGCGGTGCAGAGGAGTAAAGTAAGGATGACATAAAAATGTCAGTGTTAGACTGCAGAAGTAGTGTAAAGAACTTAATGTGATAGATATATATTTACCAGCTATTGTAATTGGAGTCGAATGATAGTTGAGAAATAGTTGCGGAAATTTTTTCATGGAACCGAAGTATTTGTCGTAGATACGGGATAGGAACATTAGGAGGGGAAGTATTCATACTGGTAAAAGAAGAATTCGTAAGCCACGAAAAATTAAGGATGAGAATGAAATTCTAGGTGTAAGGCTCATCTCTAAATACAGTATAATAGGCAGCTTGATGTTTTAAGGTACACAGACCTGGAAAGGGTGACTCCGACGCTGATGCGGAATTATTTGATAAGATAATCAGCTATGTGGGAAAGACATGGAAAGGAACGAGATTTTAGCGAGTGATCTCAATTTACCGAATGTCAATTGGGAAGGTAATGCGAATGACAAGAAGCATGATAAACAGGTTGTAAATAAGTAAATCTGGGAAGGAGAGTTGAATCAGAAAGTGACGGCATCAACTAGAGGGCAGAATATTCTGGGTGTTGTACTGTTTAAAATCAGATGAGCTCTATACAGAAACTGAAGTAATATATGATATAAGTGATCACAAAGCTGTTTCCGTCGTAGTTTAAAAAATGCGGTACAAAGGTAGGACTGTTAGGCGGTACCATGCGGTTGATAAGAGAGGCATGAGAGAGTTTAAAAAAAGTAATTATGATCCGTGGAAAATGGTAAATAAAAATAGAAACAGTATGTGGGATGGTTTTGAAGAAAATGTTGATGACTGTGAAAACAGGTATGTACATTTAAAAATTGTTAGGTATAGTAAATACCCGCTATGTTTTAACAGAGAAGTAAAGATACTAAGAAGGAAGTGCAGGTTGGACAGAAAAAGAGAAATGGTTGTCGTAGTAAGGATAAACTGAAGGAACTGACTAGGAGTTTTTTTTGCTATTTTGCTATTTGCTTTACGTCGCACCGACACAGATACAGTATGTCAGCTAAGGATAATATGATGACAGTCATACAAATTTTAGAGAAAAATGGAAGCAGATGTATAGGTACTGTACCAGTGAATACACGTACTTCGTGCTTGAAGAGCTTGAGATGAACGCAAGATGTGTACAGCACATTAAATTGGAGGGGGTACGGAGATTGAAAGGGTTTTCGTTCGAATGAAGTTCATGTCCTTTTAAACTGCTGATGTATTATACAATATCAAGATTATATCATATCAGTACAGTTGGAGATCACTTAGGCACGGTATGCTTCAGGCCTGCTGCTGGCGATATCCCGCGTCAAATCACTGCTCCTCCCGTCCTAACCGTGGAACAACTATCGGCAGCACGGAACCACGTACCAATCCCTCGAGGGCTGCTCTGGACGGTCTTGAAGTTCTGGACGTTCCAGATGTTCTGGAAGGTCTCGGAGTTCAAGTTCCAGGTTTATCTCACGTGCAATAATGCAGCAGGAACCTATAAGTCCTGGACTTATAGGATGGACGAGTAAGGAGGTGTAATTTATAATTGATTTTCACTGTTCCCATGAAGGGATTAAATAAGTGCTGATATTTCGTGTTGAGTGTCAATGGAATCAAACACGAGACAAATCTTTTAAGTGAACTGCACTAGATTCTGACTTGAGATGAAAAATAACATTTTTGCAGCCGAAAGTTAATGGAATCAAATCTGCACACTTCCTAACATAACTTAAACTTATGAAATTAACACACACAAAACAAAAGGTAATTAGTGCTCTAAATTTTTGGAGAAATGAGGACGCAAACGCTCATCGGGTCCTCCAGGATTTCGAGATCACTTTCATTCTGTTTAATTTGGAGAGTTTATTCGTTGAAATAAACACTGCTAGATGCCATAGGAATATTGTTTACACTGAGTTACTTGACAATCACTTCAACTGGGTGTTACAAGTAAAATAACCTAACGTGTGAAATTAGCCCCGTTCACACACACATTTACATTTGTAAACTACATTGTTAGAATGCAAACTATTGAGCGAAATTAGTCCCGTTCATTCGCAAGATTGTGTTCAAAGACATGGGAGAACATTGTTAACTCAATGTCTGAATAGTGAAAATTAGTTCCATTCGCACAATGTCCTAAATTCACAAATAATGTGAAACTATTTCACACGAAGACTAGCACTGTCAAGTTAAGGAATTTACTAGTATTTCAAAGTTTTATTCGTGAAAACTCCTCGTATCGATGCACAGTTTATGAACGTAAGAATTGTAAGTTCTGGTACATAAGATTGTAGGCACTTGAAATTGTGCAAAGTATCGCACTTGTTAACTACACGGCTAAGTCCGTAGATAGAGAAATATTAAGTATGTGTTCTCACCATTATTTTTGCAGAGTATCCAAGACTTCTACTCTATAACTTCGACGTATCGTAGCATTGACAACCACCAACAGTCGACCGTATAGGTTCGACTGTGGGAGAAGACTAATTTGTGTTCGTTTCTTAGGGGGGCCCCCGTAGCCCGCTCTCCTCGCGTGGCAATCGCCCTATTATACATTGCCTCCGACATGCTATTAGTTCTAAGAATAAAAAGATAACGGGGAGGACTGGGAGTGTGATACTATAGGAGTATCTGCCTGTCCCCATGCTCAGCATGTTACCAGGTCAGATGTGGTGGTGGGTATCAATAGTGGTGTAATCGGGTGATAAAGGTCAGGACAAAGCCACATAGGCGGAAATAGGAACATGCCTACATGTAAAATCTGAGAGATTTTTGTCCTGTTCTCGCGTCTCTTTTATACTGGAGTCGCGGAGACTGCAGATGTTTATTTCTTCTTTCAATAACTTTCTTAATCCGTGGTGGATTTTAATGAAACTTGGTAGTATTGTAGGCATTAAATGGAATATACGGTGATGTTACTCTCATATTCGTACCATAATTAATATACAAGTTATTAAGGATAGAAAGAATGGAAAAGTCGACGAGTGGCGAATTGGAGCTGGCTCCTACGTCACTCGCCATATGTTCGCTGTAGCGGGCTGCTCGCTGCCCCGCGACGCGTATTTTTAAGTTAGGAATACTTCGAAACAATACAGTACTTGAAGGCAAAATAGGTTCCAAGAATTACATTCCAGGAATCATTAATGATTAAGGGGAGTGTATATGTGACGATTTACAGAATGCAGAAGTATTCAGTCAGTAGTAGGTAAAGATCATCAATCACCACTGCTCTGCATTTAGGACAGTTTTCCGGGTAGCAGATTCCATATGTGTTGTTTACCAAGTCATTTTCTTAAATAATTGCAAATAATTTGGAAATTTTCCCCAGAGACATTCTTCGTTACCCCTTCTTCATCCACCTCAACATGCTATAATGAAAATTTGAAGGGGGAAGAATATAATAGATTTATGATGCAGAGGTCAGTCTGAGGAAACTGTAAAACTGTGCATCGATTATAAAGGAAACGATGGATTAACTAAAAAATGCCGTAGAGTTATAGAAAGAAGAAGAAAAACTGCAATACTTCTGTATAATGTAAGTAATGTAGTATTATGTCGTATTCTCTACTGTTTTGATTTATTTATTTCTTACTTAACAATATATTGATTGCTCACTATCCTTAGTCTGACCACATTTAGAAGAATATTTATTATCTTTCTAGTTAATTCAATTCATCGACTGTGACATTGCTCGTAGATCACATGAGCTCTTCATTCCCAGTTGTATAGTTGCGTTTCTTTAAGTATTTAGCATATTGTACGATATTATTCCTATCAGATTCGAACAAAAGAAAAGCAGGTGATATATTCCTACAATTAGAGAGTAACAATATACTCATATCTAGATATTCTACTTTATATTTATCGTGTCCAAAATGCTGTATTCCTAACAGAAGAAAATATTTGTAAACATTCAAGTGGTCCTTGTTTAGGTGTGAGAGATTCGTGCCGGTAGTTTTACTGCCGCGGGAAAGAAATCTCCTACACGCCATCTTCTCTGAAGACACGTAGCTGATTGAATGAACTTCATACGCATGAGAAAGAGGTAGTAGTGATTCTTTAGCACTGTTGTAGCTGTGCAACATAAGAAACTCCTATTTTCTACACAAGACGTCGAGATGATTTTTGGGAATAGGTTATACTCCCACATGTCATGTTCATTTGAAATGACTAAAATTAAATATTGTTTATGTTCCAGAGCCAGTTACAACTGTCCCGTATATGACTGTAACTTCGAACGATTGGATGAAGGCTGCTATTATCGGTACGCACCGGACAAGTGTTGTCCTGTTGGAATAAACTGTCGTAAGTATAGCGAAATTGCCTACACTATCTTATAATTGGACAGCATTAACCAGAAATTATCATAATTTTTAAATTTTGACAGTCTTATTAGTACACAATTCTTGTTTTAGAACCGGTTCAGACGCTAGGGTCCATCATCGGTGATTAAAAATTATTTTAAACATGTCTTTTAAGCTGTTGGACAGATACTAAATAGATTTTTCCGGTTGAAGTCCAGCTTCATGTCCAGCCAGCACTTCCAATGGTACATTACATTAAAAACACAATTTTTTAAAGTCCAGCGTTAGGTTCGTACAGTCTTTGTCATTCGTTTCACTTATTTATTTAATAGTTTGTTTCATCTTGGCTGCATTGTATCTTGACGACAACCCTCCGCAGTACGACCGTGGCGATACAGAGTCCTTAGGATGAGCAAGAAACCGAAAGAAATTGATGACATTGGAATTGTCATGGTCAAACTAATTATTGATTTTATATTACCAACGTTAACTCATATAATTTCTCTCTACTAATGTCTCTGGAAGAAGGCTATTGTGCTACCTCTTTCGAAAAATCAAACGCCTTCAGACGAAGGAGACTATATACCAATATTTATTTTATCAAATTTATTTAAAATCTTACAATATATAGTCCATACACAAATATCTGAGTACCTTCAAACGCATAATCTTTTTAATCCTTTCCAGTCCAGTTTCCGACGAGGACATAGTACAACTACAGCTTTACTCAAAATGACCGAATACGTTCGACAAGCAATAGATAAAGGACGATTCACAGTTCTGGTTCTACTAGATTACAGTAAAGCTTTCGACAGCGTAAACAGTGACATATGACTTGTAAAAAATTGAAGGTTCTACATTTTTCTCGGAGTATGATTGATTGGATGCGTTCCTGTCTTCACGGACATCAGCAATGCGTGAAAGGTAATAACGAAATCGTTTCCTCGTGGCGCCACATGGACAGAAGAGTCCCTGAAAGCTCTTGCCTCGGACCTCTTCTTCTCGCACTTTTTGTGAATGACACAGACTCCACAGCACGAGACCTTCAGGAAAGTATCGACTTACTAAACATTGACTTACAAGCTGTTAATGATTGGTCTGCTGCTCACGTTCTGAAATTTCTGAAATTGAACCCTACAAAGGCACAAGTAATCCTTCTTGGCCATCAAAATCAAATGACAAGTATAGTTCCGTTGCCCAGTGTAATTCTTCAGGATGTTCCAGTTCATTTGTGTCGCAGGTGAAGAATCTCGACGTTATCATGTACGAACGCTTGACTTTATTTTATCAGATTTATTTAAAATCTTAGAATAGATAGTCCATACACAAATTATCTGAGTGCTATTACATATCTGTCAAACGTTTTCTCAGCTGTACATCTATATATAATACGAGTTTTTTCTGTACATTGCACAGAATTTATAAAGAAGGGCATTTCTGTATCGGTCGTGTCGACGGTAACAAGGAAATGTACTTTTTTCCGTCATGTCTGTATGTATGTATGTATGTATGTATGTATGTATGTATGTATGTATGTATGTATGTATGTATGTATGTATGTATGTATGCATGTACACGCATCACGAGAAAATGGCTGAATAGAATTTAATGAAAATCGGTATGTAAGGTCGAGAGATAAGGCAATGCAATCTAGGCTATAAATAATTGCATTTCATGGTAGTTTATGGGAAGGCCTAAAGCTTAATTCCCAAATATTTATGTTAATAGTGGTCCAATCGATAAGCACCACATAACTAAGGTTATATAGAATAAAATTTCCGATTATTTATGTCTTATCCTTTTTTACCGTACCGGCTATGATAACAGAGATATTCACGAATTTCTATTTTTGTTGCTAAGTCGATATCAACGCCAAGCCACGAGAAAATGGGTGAACAGAATTTAAAATAGGTATGAAATATATATATATATATATATATATATATATATATATATATATATATAGATTTAGGAACTAGAGTGGTTGCGACTCCATGTTCGTCGTAACTATTATGCTTTTTCTCTCCTGAACCGAGTTCTTACTACTTCTTTCTCATCTTACCTTTCTTCCCGTTTCCATTACTTCTCAAATGATCAAAACAGAGTTACAAGGGCTCTAACATCAAAACTGTTCGTCATTCCTCGCCATCGAACTGCCGCATATAATAACTCATTTTCTTTGTCTCCGCACGAGAATGGAGCCGTTTACCTGATAACGTCGGATGAATACCAACCACAGTACCATTTAAAATAGCGTTAAGAGGTATAGCAGGATACGAGTGAAATGTGCATTTCAGGTCTTTCCTTGATCTTACTATTATATTATTATTCTTTATTTGCAAACTGACCACTTAGGGTCACGCCACAATTTCGTTTTTTCTTTGTCTGAAGTTTCCTTTTCCTCCATTACTCCTTCATATGGGCGAAATGCTGTTTCTTCTGTTCATCCATCCAGGCTCTTCCCGTCTTTGCAGTTCTTTCGACTTGAAACACTTCCAAATTTTGACTCATGGTCCGAAATGTTTTCCTGTCTAACATCTGAACTTCCTAGATGTTGGACTTCTCTAGATCTTTACGAGCTTCCTTAATCCATGCCGTCGTTGTCTTCTTGTTCCTGGGGTCGATGATCTAGCTGTTAGGCCCCTTTAAACAACAAACACCATCATCATTATCATCTCCTTGATCCACAGATAGTCGAATAACTTTTTGGTCAGTCTGATTTTGTCCATTCTGCTCAAATCTCCGAGAAATTATAACCTTCCCTTTTCCATGGTCTCTGAAATTTTCTCCACATTTTTGTAGACTTCATTGTTGTTTCAAAGTTTGCAGCCGGTTTCAGTCTGGACTGGGCCCAAGATTATCCATATTATTCTTCATTCTAGGATCTCCAGCTTCTCCAACTTGTAATTCATTGAGGGGCATACGCTGGCATACAGACATTCTGTTTTTGCTACAGTGTTGTAATGCCTGGTTTTGGCATTCTATGAGATGCATTTCTTGCTGTACATGTTTTTAGTCGGTCTAAAAGTTCTCTCGTTTTTTTGAGATACGATCGTCTACAGCAGCTTTCTCTTGTCCGTTCTCTTGTATGATTTCACTAAGGTATTTGAACTTTTTAACCCTATAAATCCGTCCAATCTCTGTTTCAAGAAATTGTGGTCCATGTCTGTCGTTCATCACCAACTTGGTCTTCTCTTTCGAGATGTTGCTAGCGATGTTTTCTAGGAAGTTGAATCTGTATGGCTGTTTCCTCTAGGTTTTCTGAAAGTATCGCAAAATCATCAGCGAAAGCCAAGCAGCTGACTTTGATTCCTCCCTATTTTCTTCCTAAACAGATCGGGGTTATCCCATGATATTCAAGTTCGGAATTCCAAATTATCACAATCTTCTCCAGGACACAGTTCAATAGTGGTGATAATCCATCACCCTGTCAAATGACTGAGACAATTCTCCCATAAATTTCATCTTAGAAGTTGTGCCTGTTAAGTTTTCTGTGATAAAGTTTGTCAATTTGGTTTTGACCCCAAATTCTCTGATGATCTTATCTAGGGTCTCTCTGTCCACCGAGTCAAAGGCTTTTTTTGAAATTAATGAAATAAACCACTATACTTTTGCTGTTCAGCACTCTGTAGCGAATTATTGATTTCAAATGGATGATTTGCTCAGAACAGTAGCGACCTTTCCGAAACCCACCCTGGTATTCTCCAAGTTGCTTATCTAGAATTCCTTCAATTCTGTTCAAAAGTATCTTGGAGAGTATTTTGTAAGCGACTGGAAGTAGCGACACGCCTCTGTAGTTGTTAACATCCTGTTTGTTCCCTTTCTTGGGGAGTGGGTATATCAGCACTGTTTTCCATTCGTCTGGTAGTTTTTCTTTCTCCTACATTTTCTAGAAAATATGGCGCAGATCATCCAGGATTTCCGGTTCAACCCATTTCAATATTTCTGCTGATATTGAGTCTTCTCCTCTGGCTTTGTTGTTCTTGAGACGTTTTAAGTATTTTTTTTTCTTGGTGGCATATCATCTTCTGGTTTCATAGGAGGTGCCGGAAGTTTTAGTTTGTTTGTTTGTTGGAAGGTGGGCAGTTGAAAAATTTGTCAAAGTATCTGGCTAATATATTACAATTTTCTTCATTGTTCAGTCCAATTTAGCCTTGTTCGTTTTTGAAGCTTATACTTGGAAGTTGGTATCATTTGAGCTCTTCCGTAAAGGTTTGGAATAAATATCTGGTGTTATTCTTAGTGAAGTTTTCCTGGAGGTTTTGTAACTTTGTATTCTCAAATAATCGTTTGGTCCTGCGTAATATCGCTGATGTTCCTTTCCTTTGTTTTCTGAAGTGTTCCAATTGTTCCGTATTTATTGAACATTTCCATTTTCTCCACGTGTCAGTTCTATCTAAGGCAATTGATAGGGTAGATCATGGGAGATTACTGTCAAAAATGAGTGAAATTGGACTAGACGAAAGAATGACTGAATGGGTGGCTATATTTCTAGAAAATAGATCTCAGAGTAGGCAAAGCTTTATCTGTCCCTGTAATAATTACGAGGGGAATTCCTCAAGGCAGTATTATTGGACCTTTATGGTTTCTTATATATATAAATGAAATGAGTAAAGAAGTGAATCAGAGATAAGGCTTTTTGCGGATGATGTTATTCTGTATAGAGTAATAAATAAGTTACGAGATTGTGAGAAACTGCAACATGACCTCAATAATGTTGTGAGATGGACAGCAGGCAATGCTATGACAAATGGGGTTAAAAGTCAGGTTGTGAGTTTCACAAAGAGGAAAAGTCCTCTCAGTTTTAATTACTGCGTTGATGGGGTGAAATTTCCTTTTATGGATCATTGGAAGTACCTAGGTGTTAATGTAAGAAAGATCATCATTGGGTTAATCACGTAAGTGGGATTGTAAATAAAGGGTACATATCTCTGCACATGGTTATGAGGGTATTTAGGAGCTGTAGTAAGGATGTAAAGAAGAGGGCATACAAGTCTCTAGTAATACCCCAACTGAGTATGGTTCCAGTGTATGGGACCCTCACCTGGATTACTTGATTCAAAAACTGAAAAAATTCAAAGAAATACAGCTCGATTTGTTCTGTGTGTTTTCCGACAAAAGAGTAGCGTTACGAAAATGTAGTAAAGTATGGGCTGGCAAAACTGGGGAGAAAGGAGACGAACTGCTCCACTAAGTGGTATGTTCCGAGCTGTCATTGGAGAGATGGCGTGGAATGACATTAGTAGACGAATACATTTGAGTGGTGTCTTTAAAAAGTAGGAAAGATCACAAAATGAAGATAAATTTGGTATTCATGAGGACAAATTGGGGCAATTATTCGTTTATAGAAAGGAGAGTTAGTGATAGGAATAACTTACAAGGGAGTAGTTCAGTAAATTTCCAATTTATTTACATTTATTTATTTATTTATTTAGATAATCTGCCAACTGGCCGTAATGTTAAGCACGGGAAATATTGAAGTTCTGTGTGAAATTGTATATAATGATGCTGGATTTATAATGTTAAACTAGCAGTATTTCTTGTAATATTTTCCTTCCATGGAATTGCTTGTTGTACTTTTGTTGTTGTTGTTGTTGTTGTTGCATAATTCTGTTTTAACTTTATTATCACACTACTGTAAGTGACCGTTGATACCGGGATATTTCCCAATTGCGTTGTATTTGTTAATAATAATAATAATAAATTCTCAAAATAATAAAGCCCCTGGGAACGATGGCATAACTGCAGAGATGTTGAAAATAAGAGGAGATGGCCTCATCAGAAGAATTCATACATTCTTAACAGAAATATAGCTGCCTCTGTGGATCAGCGGTAGAGTGTCGGCCTCCGGATCCCAAGATAGCGGGTTCAAACCCGGCAGAGGTAGTCGGATTTTTGAAGGGCGGAAAAAAGTCCATTCGACACTCCATGTCGTACGATGTCGGCATGTAAAAGATCTCTGGTGACACATTTGGTGTTTACCCGACAAAATTAATTAAATCTCAGCCATAGACGCCCAAGAGAGTTTCGGTTTACTCGGCCTGCCATCTAGTGGGGGCCTGGAGTAAAACGGAACGTCGAAATTGACGAGCAGACAGCCAGATGGCGTCAAATTGAAATGTCAGCACACGGTAGCTGAGGCCATACGATTATTATTATTATTATTATTATTAACAGAAATATGGGAGACCGTGATGATTCCGAAGGACTGCAAGAATGCCATAATATATCCGTTACATAAGATGATGATGATTGATGCTTGTTGTTTAAAGGGGCCTAACATTTAGGTCATCGGCCCCTAATGGTACGAAATGAGACGAAATGAAATGACAAATTAAAAACTCAAAATCCTCCACCGACCACACTTCAAAACGTGAGGACGAAGAATGAATGGGTGGATATAAATTTAAAATGATCAGTGGAACCGACCCATAGTGCCTCACATGCACAGAAGCTAGCGTAAAACAATAGTGTTACTGACCAAGGGACTGCTTCTATAGCACGATACTGAATCTATGATGCTTGTAGTCAAAAGGAGTCCAAAATCCAAGTCATCGGCCCCTGATAATGGTGCTTATCGCTAGAAAAGTAGAATCATGGCATTTGTCATGTTGGGGTACTAATCAAGAGTAGCGTAGACTCGCGGTATTCCACACATTATGGTACTACTTACAGGTAATGAAATTCGCACATGTATTACAGACCTACTGCGTTTGACAGGCAATGCAAACCTATGGTGTTCATCACCTAAGTGTACTAAGCACAGGGACTCGTACTATCCCATGGTGTTCCTCATATAGTGGGTACTAATCATAGGCAAGCCAGAACCATGGGTCCCTCATCCCATGGTGTCGCTCATATAGTGTTACTAATCACAGATACTGTAAAAGCCGTCGCGCTCGCATTTGCTACTAATCACATACCTATTCGGTACCTAACATAGTGGTACTACGCGCAAGGAAAAGCGACCCATGGTGTTCCCCGCGTGGTGATACTAATCACAAGGAGTTTCATGGTTCTAATTGGATCGTCCCTTGGTCGCCCCTTTTAGTCGCCTCTTACGACAGGTAGGGGATACCGTAGGTGTATTCTTCGTCTGCGTCCCCCTCCCACAGCCGATCGAGCGGACTCCAACAGACACAGAGACATATCTCTTTTACCAGTTATATACAAAGTTCCATCTAAAGTGCTGTTAAAGGAGCTGAACAACAAACAGATCATTTGAGTGGCGAATACCAAGCAGGCTTCAGAAAAGTAAGATCGTGTTCTGAGCAAATTTGTAGTATGAAGACGATATTAAGGACACGCCGCAGTACCACCACATGTGTCACCTTTGTGGACTTTAAGAAGCCGTATGACTCTATCGACAGACAAACTGTTGTGGACATCCTAGGAAAGCTCAGTGTGGACAATTAATCCGCCAGACTCTAATAGACACTACATCTCAAGTGAAGTTTCTAGGTGAACTATCGGAGCCTTTTGAAGTGCATTCAGGAGTTCGACAAGGAGATGGCCTCTCCCCGATCCTTTTTAACTTAGTGTTAGACAAAGTAATCAGGGAATTGGGAGAAGAAATCGAAGGTATAAACATTGGAACTCGGTGACAAAGAATTAACGAGAAGTGCCTAGCTTTTGCTGGTGATCTAGCTATCTTACCAAGATTAGTGAAGAAACCAGGTATGCCATAGAGAAGTTACATGAGATATCATCAAATACAGGCCTTCAAATATCGCATGAGAAGACTCATATCATGGCTAATGGATACCAGAATATCCAAAGATCCCCACTACAGACAAATTACGGAATAATCATACAGGTCCCTTCCTTCAAATATCTAGGAGAAATCATTATACCATCCGGATTAGACAGCTAATTTAGAAAGAGCCATCAAAATTCTGAAAGCATATCGAATAACATGGAATCACTACAATAAAAGAGTGATGTCACGAAATGCAAAACTTCGGCATTACAAGACTGCTGTTCTTCCGGAAGCTTTGTATGCCTCATTAACCACATCTCTAGGAGGCCACTTTAAAATTGATGAAATTGAAAAACGACAACGAAAAATTCTTAGAAAAATGTTATATGGATCAAAAGAAAAACTGTAGATTTGTACAAACCAATCGACAAGTTCACGCAGGAGACGAGTGAAATTCTATGGCCACATCTGTAGAATGGACTACGCTAGATATGCAAAAATAACTGCACGGTATAATTAATTCAAAGAAGGTCAAAATCAGCTGGTTAGGGGAAATAAAGCAGGACTTAAAAGAAATGAACATCACAGAAGATACCATCAAGGATCGCAAGGCTTTTGGAACTCTGGTTGCAAATCACACGTTCAGGGAACCACAGGGAAACAATGGACGGAAGAACGCAAGAAACAGCATAGCAAGTTCATGAAGAGATTTTGGGAGAAGAAGGAAAACCATCATCAAGCTAACAAGTTCCAACGCGCTCTTTAAATAGGCATAACCAAGAAAGAATAATAATAATAAATTCTTAATCTTCGGGCTAAGCAACAGTTGCTTGGTATGCCGAGATCCGTCACGGCTCTGGTCCGTGCAGGTCGGGGGAACATATCTCCCTAAATTCGATTTGTATTATATCGGCTTTGGAGCACAAACATGTTGAACATAAACGCTATCAACAATGTGTTGGTCAGAAACCCGTGGATGTTCACGTAGGATGTATCAAAATACGTCAATCCTTTTTTTCATAAAAATGAGTTACTTATAGCTTAGCGCCAAAAATGTTTAATAGTAGTACAGTAGAATTCCATTAGTCCGGCATCCATCAGTCCCGAACGCTCGATGGTCCGGCACCATTCCAGGATTTTTTAAATGTTATTATCTCTTAATAATTATCTCTCGTGAACACTTTTATGCATTATTTGTCGAAACCAATCGAAGTGTATTTTTTATTATTTCAAAGTTGATAGTGCAAATGTATCTGATAAAATCCATTTGTTATGTATTGACTTACTTAAATATCTCTACAGTATCTCTGGAAATATTCAGCCTAGAAGGCCATGTGCTATACTGAGTACTGGAAAGCCAACCATATGATAAAAGAGCAGATTTCGAAAATTGAATGTATGGGCCACGTTCAAAAACGGATGGGAACATGTCTTCAAAAACTGAAGCGGACAGAACGGAAAGAGAAGTTGTAGATGGAAAGACTAAATGTTAAAGGAAGACTTACAGATAAAAACATCGATGAACTCCGGCATTATTATGGAATGGCAATAAGAAACAACACGTTTGAAGAGAGGAGTGTGTTATTAACTTAATGATTCCGCCGATCACCATTTTACTGCAAAACGCCGTGTTACAGCTGTTTTCGCTGTACATCTTAACCTATATCTTAGTAAGAGGTACCGCCCGATAGTCCGGCATTTTCGGTAATCCGGCACCGGGCCAGTCCCGAACGTGCCGGACTATCGGACTTCTACTGTATTTGTTTCACCGGAGTTTGAAAATGATAATCGACAAAAGTAAATTACGCTTTCTTTCTTTTTACGTCGCACTTACATAATCAAGTCTTATGGCGACGATGGGTTAGGAAAAGACTAGAAATTGTATGGAAGTGACCGTGGACTGAATTAAGGTACAGCCTGGTATGAAGATGGGAAACCACGAAAGACCATATTCATGACTGCCGACATTGGGTCTATAAAGACAAGAATAACGACCGAGAGGAATCATCGCTCCAACCACTCGTCACCTGCAGGCCTTCGGGCAGTTAATACTATCTCCCTAATCCAAACTGACAGCTATGTAATCGAACTCGGTTCAAGATTTCAACGTTATTCTCAGTTCTTCCTTGTAGCATTTTAATTAAATGATTTACGTATTTTAACCACCCCATGTGTAGCACTGAAATTCTGTTTGGTTTTACTACTTAGAAGAATAGAATGAAGATCTCCTAAAAAGTGGAGCCCTCCGTGGCCATTGTTTTACCTTCGCCTTAAAAATGGACCTGGACATCAGTAAAGAATACGTTCTTGTCATTTGCCAAGGTTTAAATTGATTTTGGCGATTGGATCACGTTTGTAAATTATTCAATTCTTCAGGCTGCGGAGTTCAGTTCATTAGGCACTCACCTCCTGTGCTCAAGTTTACAGCACTGAAACACAGGGCAGCCGATTAGCATTTAATAGCAGTCAGCAGATTGACTCACAAATTAATGATCTCATTTACAGAGCAAACTTCCGGTTTCTCTTTTTTTTGCTTTATGTCGCACCGACACAGATAGGTCTTATGGCGACGATGGGAGAGGAAAGGGCTAGGAGTGGGAAGGAAGCGTCCGTAGCCTTAATTAAGGCACATCCCCAGCATTTCCCTGGTGTGAAAATGGGAAACCACGGAAAACCATCTTCAGGGATGCCGACAGTGGGGCTAGAACCCACTATCTCCCGATTACTGGATACTGGCCGCACTTAAGCGACTGCAGTTATCGAGCTCGGCAATTCCGGTATTGTGGTGTCTCTTAAAACCGTTAAAACTTGAAGGGATGTTAATTTTCATCATCATCGTCGTCGTCGTCGTCGTCAACACCGATAACACCATCAAACCGAGCGAGCTGGCTATGCACTTTGGATCACGTAACTGTGAGCTTGCATTCGGGATATATTGGGTTCGAACCCCAGTATCGGCAGCCCTGAAGATAGTTTCAGTGGTTTCACACTTTCATACCAGGAAAACGCTGGGGTAGTACCTCGATTAAGGCCACGGTCGCTTCATTCCCATTCCTAGCACTTTCTTATCCGACCGTCGTCGTAAGATCTGTCTCTGAAGGTGAGAAGTAAAACAAATAGCGAGGAAGCAAAAACTTCATTTCGCTGTAACTATCGGTATCAATAAACTGTTTCACCCACCACTTAGGATACTATATTTAATGTGTATTTGAACGCTTAGGAACTTACGGCATGTAACGATCGACACGTCTGAGTTTTATTACTTCAAAAGGCTCCATGGTCGGTTGGCTCTATTCGCCTCTTAGCTTGTCAAGGCAGGTATGATAGCGATGTTCGTTTCGACCATTCCTACCAACGAAATTCATCAAAATAACTGATAAGTTGACATTTCACCTTCTTTCTGGCCTATGTGGAGGAATGTTTTCACTATTCTGTGCTTCTGTGATGTGTGGTGTGTACAGCAGCCGGACTGTCGACTTCGCGTCAAGAAGTGCAAGAAGAAACCATTAACCATCAACTGATAGTTACAGAGAAGTGAATTTATATTGATTTACTAAGAGAAGTGGAGTCTACAATCTGCAAAATCTTCTACGGACAGAGACCTTCCGTCGTAAAACGGAAGATGATTGACAGACAACCGTGAATGCTGAAGAAAGGTTCGTCGTTGAGTAGTAACTTTGTTTCCTTCATTGGCTTGTGACGTCGTTTGATCGAATGCATCAATACTTACATTCATCACTCTTGAAACAAGGACTGTAGGTCAGCCTGAAGAGAGTTGTGGTAGAGATTTCGTCCGCCGACTGTGCTATACACTGCGTGGTGGAGGTCGTCTTGGGGAGGGTTTTAACTCACAACCCCTCGACTTGTCTCAACACCGATTTATGTGTGAACTACACAACTAATCAGACGCTTCAATTGATTTTTTTCCCTGTAAGTATAAAGAGAATTTTTTTCCCTTCGATCATAGGATACATCAGCATCACGGAGAGGTCAGTTTGTATCTCAACCTACAAAGTGCATTCATGCATAAGGGTAACTGTGCGGGAAGATAAGAACATATCTCCTACCTGCTGGCTCTTCAGTCGTGATTGTGACTCGAGCTTCAAATCTCACATGTTCACGTTTCATCGTTTCAGACAAAAGCTGGTGTTTCACATGTGTATGTTAAGTGTGTACAAACAAATCACATGTTAATTTCACGACCTATTTTGATTATTAATGTATTTGGTTTTTACTATAAAATATGCTTGTGTTATGAAAACAGTAATCTAGTTACCGATATGAAAGCCTCTGATGGCGTACACTATTTGTCATCTCGGCACGATTGAATAATATGGTCAGCTATATCCCGGCTGCCTTTTTCTGGTATAGACTTAGTGAAGAATGCCTTTCCAGAAAAGGAAATTTCGTTTCAAAATATCTCAGCTTCCTGACGGCAAATCGAACTCGCGAGGCCCTCACTTATGATGACTATTTCGAAATGTATGTTATTGAAACTACCTAGGTATTATTCAGTTACATCCTTGAACGAAATTAGCGGGATGATGTATTTCACTCGTCAGCTTGTGAAATTCGGAGACATCTTATGGACGCTTCATAGACAGTGTGTTCCTTGTATCTTGTTCTGCACATTTGGTAACTGAAGTTATACTTCCTTCCTCGGGTCATTTCAAATGTATAAACACTTTTCTGTTTTCATGTTTTTTCTTCCTTGTGTGTTTTGTAAATATGTATATGTTATATATTGCTTATTTATAATTAGTAATAGTAGTAAGTGCTGTTATTTATTATACCATCTGTAGTTGAAGAATTAATAACTCTGTTGACGATAAATAAACAAATTAAATCAAATTCACTACTGTTATTAATTCTGGTCCATAGAGTTTCGAAATTAAATATATTTATTATACTCTACTGTTGGTTGACAAATTGTTACTGTATTTCACATCTGCTCGAATTATTTATTGCCTATCCCTCGGTGAATGCATGTGGAATTATAAATAATTTAAATCTGAAAACCAACTAAAATCCTCTTAAACTAGCTATCATTATAAAAATGCATTACGACTTGTTACATGAATTGTGCGTCCCATAAATTTCATTCCATCATGGTGTTGCAGCGCAAAACGACACATCCATTGCCAGATGCGAGTACGGAGGGGAAACTTACTACGAGGGAATGTCTTTCAGACCGGATAACTACGAGTGTGTAAGCTGCACCTGTAAGGAAGGATTCAAAGGTGAGTGATGGAGAGAACAGGGTCAGTAATTAACCGTTCATTCAAGAACCCTTAGTTATCAACTTGATTTTATAAACCATTGTGAATATTCATTGTTCATATATGATGTAAATCTGAAAAATTAATTGAATTATTAGTTAACTAATACAGGGGAAGCTTGTCTAAAGTGTATCTCTTTTCATAATTCATTTTTAACGTTTGAATTGTAAGTTTTAGGGTTATTCGAAAAGCAAAAACTTTATCTCTGCTAAGTTTCTAAGTTTGGAGAAATATACAATAAAAGGAGTCTGCCACCAAGATCAACAGGATAGGTTTTCTGGAAGTCTCCAGTCGGTAAAAATTAGGAAACTGGTTTCCTAAATAACACCAATGAGTTCCTAAATAAATTAGACAACAAATGATTTTTCTTAGACAACACAATGGCGCTGGTGGTAGTGGTGGTGGTGGTGGTGGTGGTGGTGGTGGTGGTTGTGGTGGGTGTTATTATTGTTTTAAGACGAAGTACAACTAGACAAACATCAGCATTTCTTTTGTAGAGTGAATACTGAAATTAAGTGTTTTAGCCATTTCACACAAAATTCCGAATTTATGTTTTCTGTTTCGGATATTGCCATTGTGCTGCCCAGTGGAGCACCAACAGAATGTTTATTACTCATCCTATGCCTTTTGAAAAGGGTCCTTGCTGGAATGTACTCACCAGAGGCATTGATATATCATATCATTGTTGTACTCACTCCACTTTATCCGCTGAAAATCACTCAAACCTGCTTTTCACCCTTTAGAGAAACTTTGTTGTGTTATTTTCTGCACTACAGAGAACCCACTTTCATCGACGTTGAATATTCTAGTAGGATCTAATGTGTGTCTTTGCATACACTTTCCAGAAGATCAAAGAATCCATACGCTGCTTCCCTATTGAATCCTCTCGCATATGCGATGGAAGTTGCTTCAGGCAGCCTACTTGACAAATTTACGGTGTCTTCTCAAGAAGACATACTGTAGTACCATTTTCCCTTCTAGATCCTGTTCGTAACTGAAATTATGTCGCAACTGTTTCCCTCAATTACCTTCCATAATTAACATTTTACAAAATGAACAATTTAGGAAACAGAAGTCGGTGGCAGTAAAATTAGTATAGTTTACTCATAACTTCAGTATCATTCATGACCAACTTACTTTACGGTAATTAGTGTGTCTATAGATTCATCTAGGAGACAAAGGAACCGAACAGATGGAAGGGCACTAAAAATTAATGTAACGGCTGGTTAAATTGTTCACATTACTTCAACTGTTTGACCTTTGACTTAAGGAGGGACCAACACCTTCGAGTGACCAAAAATGCGATTTTTAAACTTTAAAAAAATGTTAACAGTTCATAATTTTTGCTAATATCTCCAATTCTTTTGGATTTGTGACCAAAAACGTGAAGCACTGTCCCCCAAGTAAGCTCTTTATCTGTGTGTTGCTCGTTTCCCCTAACGATTATTTTTCAGAACTGTTTCCCTGATAACTCTGAAAGTTTTTAAGATATTAAGATGAATTTCTTCTTCTTCTTCTTTTTATGTTTACCCTTCAGGGTCGTCCCCCCCTCCCCGGACTCAGCGAGGGATCCCACCTCTACCGCTTCAAGGGCAGTGTCCTGGAGCTTCAGACTCTGGGTCGGGGGATTCAACTGGGGAGGATGACCAGTACCTCGCCCAGGCGGCCACACCTGCTATGCTGAACAGGGGCCTTGTGGGGGGGATGGGAAGATTGGAAGGGATAGACAAGGAAGAGGGAAGGAAGCGGCCGTGGCATTAAATTAGGTACCATGCCGGCATTTGCCTGGAGGAGAAGTGGGAAACCACGGAAAACCACTTCCGGATGGCTGAGGTGGTAATCGAACCCACCTCTACTCAGTTGACCTCCCGAGGCTGAGTGGACCCCGTTCCAGCTCTCGTACGACTTTTCAAATTTCGTGGCAGAGCCGGGAATCGAACCCGGGCCTCCGGGGGTGGCTGCTAATCACACTAACCACTACACCACAGAGGCGAACCTAAAATGATATTCTATAATTTTCTGAGTTACATTGATATGTAATTAATTTAAATACTATAAATTTATATTTCAGTTTTCAATTTTGTTGTGTGTTTTGTATAATCTAATAAAACCTCTTTTATGTCGAAACTTTGTTTTTGTGGGTTAGCTCCTTCTCTTACTCAGACTCGATTGTTCATAGGAGAGTTGAGCATGTTAATCCCCTAAAAATTAAATGCCTATTATTTTGTACTTCACTACTTATGGCAATCTTGAAAGCAATTATTTATTTTTCTGGTGCACGGCAATTACATTGTTCGAAACATTTTATACAAACACTGGGTTGAACACATTTAATTATGTACGTCCTTATATAAAGAAAGAGTATTTATGTATTGTACGGGTTGAACACATTTAATTATGTACGTCCTTATATATGAAAGAGTATTTATGTATTGTACGGGTTGAACACATTTAATTATGTACATCCTTATATGAAAGAGTATTTATGTATTGTACGGGTTTGAACACATTTAATTATGTACGTCCTTCTATGAAAGAGAATTGCTGTACGGAGTGCAATAGTTGAAATGAAAATTCACAGCCTGTTTCCAGTTTTTCGACCGGGTCAGGAATGGAATTAATGGAGCCCCCGTCCAAAGGCGAGGATAGGAATTGTGCCAGCTGCCGAAGCCTGTCGTACTCCTCTGGTGCAATGATTAATGGCTGACAGATGAAATCAAGTTGTATTGGAGAGTGTTCCTGGAATGAGAGATGACATGGAAAACCGGAGTACCCGGAGAAAAACGTGTTTCACCTCCGCTTTGTCCAGCACAAATCTCAGATGGAGTGACCGGGATTTGAACCGAGTGGTGAGATGCCGCCTGAGTCACGAAGGCTAATGAACGTGTAATGTACACCCCTCCAGGCTTGCACTATCAGATAACCTCCTGGAATAGTGCTCGTAACAGCTGTTCCTCGTGCACGCAGAGGTTTCAGTCATCTCATGACCTTGACAGCTGTGATCGTCCCATCCAGGGCCCCTCAAATTTTCAAAATCTCACGCGTGCAAATTGAGGCGCAGAGTTCCTGTGCACAGTGCATCGGTCCGATTCGGTTCAGCTCGGCTTGGCTCGGCTCGGACCAACGCTTCGTCTCTGGGCTAATCGCCTGAGCTCGGCTCAACTCGGCTCGGATTTGGAGCGCTACGGAGCAAGTGAGGAAGAGGGAGATAGGCGGAGCGAGCGAGACAGGCGTGGGGAAAAAGAGAGACAGCGCTATTCCTCCAAATCGAGGAATGGGGGTCTGCACTCTGGTCAACCAAGCGAAGTCGTCTTTTGCACCATGCACACTGCATGCACTCTGAGAGGCCCTGGTCCTATCCATTAATTATAGTTAGTATAGCTGAATAACGATTCAGCCCCGCGGTGTAGGGATAGCGTGCCTGTCTCTTACCCGGAGGCCTCGGGTTCGATTCCAGGCCAGGTCAGGGAATTTACCTGGATCTGAGGACTCGTTCGAGGTCCACTCAGCCTACGTGATTACATTTGAGGCGTTATCTAACAGTGAGATTGCGGCCTCGGTATAGAAAGCCAAGAATAACGGCCAAAAGGATTCGTCCTACTCACACCATGACACCTCGTAATCTGCAGGCCTTCGGGCTGAGCAGCGGTCGCTTGGTAGGCCATAGCCCTTCAGGGCTGTTGCGCCATGGCGTTTGGTTTGGTATAACTGAATTACAATTGACACTAACAATTCGGTCTGTACGGTATCGTCGAGCTCAAACCCAAGTACTTCCTTGTACTAATCCTATATAGTAACAAGGACCCATATTATTAGTTTGTCTATAAATCGCGTGTTGCATAAATAAAGGAGGAAATGAAGGGAGAAATAAATCGTTTTATTACTTCTCTGCCTAATTCCTTATTATTATTATTATTATTATTATTCCGCTTTTTCCACATCTGTGGGGTCACGGGTGCCCTGCCTGACGCCAATCCTACATGGAGGATGCAATTACTATTGCGTGTTTCTGTGGTGGTTAGTAGTGTAGTGTGTTGTCTGAATATGAAGAGGATAGTGTTGTGACAAATACAAACACCCAATCCCCGTGCCAGGAGAATTAATCAGACTCGATTAAAATCTCCGAACCGGCCGGGAATCGAACCCGGGACCTTCCAAACCGAAGGCCTCAACGCTGACCATTCAGCCAATGACTTCTCTGCCTAGTTCCATTCATAGTAAATTACTTAGGGCCGGAGTATAGAGGAACGAACATGATGTTTCGTTAAACTCTTTCTTGTATTGGCGTGGTCTAGAAGTTGACAGTATGGCTTCCCACCTCGTTTATTCGGATTCATTCCCGGCTCTTCTACACTGGAACTAGATATTCTCATGAAATACAGTGTCAATTTCAAAAAAGACTTTGAAGAAAAACTGGCTAAAATCCCACTATCATCACTGTCGAGTTTGTTTCCCAATGGTTTTCTAACTTCAGCGTCAGAAGAATGCAGCCTGTCGTAGAAGCCAGCTCGCCGCTAGCTATTCCTACTTCCATTTAAATGAATAATCAAATTACACACTAGTACAGACACTATAGGCAAACAGGTTATCAGCTGAACATCAAACACCAGAAGCTGTTGACCGAAATCACTCTAAGTCGATTACTTCATGCAACCTTTGTTGTATTATTTAAGGGCATTATGTAGTAGTAATAATAATAACAATGATAATAAGAATGTTATTGGTTTTGTGTCTCACTAACTACGTTTAGGTATTCCGAAGACGCCTAGATGCCGGAATTTTGACCCACATATGTTCTTTTAAGTGCCAGTAATTCTACCGGCACGACGATGGCGTATTTGATCCCCTTGAAGTACCGCAGGACTAGGGTGGGATTGAAATCGCCAGCTTGGACTCAGAGGGCAAACGCTGTACCGTCTGAGACACTGAGCATGGCAGGGGCATTATGTATTATGCCTTAGTCTCATGTGGATTTAAAGGTAAAAGGCATAAGGAAACAAACAATAATAAGGTACGAGTGTAATAGAAAGAGAACACTAAATAAACCCTTGGTTTCCCATTTTACACTAGGCAAATGCTGGAGTTGTACCTTAATATTAAGGCCACTGGCGCTACCTTCCCAAACCTAGCCCTTTCCCATCCCTGGGTCGCTAAAAACCCTGTACTCGTATGTGTTAGTGTGACGTTAAACCGCTAGCAAACTAAATAAAAAATAACGATTCGAGCCGGTATCCGTGAGGGAACAAGCTCTTCTGTAGTGTCTCCCAGTCAACAGCCAGGTCAAGGTGAACATCCTCGTAGCCGAGGTGAGGTCATCCACCAGCAGTGTCACTCACAGGTCATGGCACCCGAATGAAACACGTTCGTGTGTACTGAAGAATGCCAAATGACGACGATCAGGACCACAATCTAATGACAGCAAGCGCTTTAAAACTTGTTGCAGATGGCTATAAACCAAGGTCAAAAGTTACTAGATTTTGTCAAATAGAAGAAAATATAGTATCATAGACCGTAGCGGAAGAATAAAATTATATCAGGGCTAAAAGCTGTCATCAAAACTGCGGGGTTTTTTTTATTTTTTTTTATTTTTTTGCGTAAGCGTGTGAATTCTTTTCCCAGCATGTCGCCTGCCTATTTTCTTAGTGAATTCTCAAATCCTCGTGGTTCAAATTACGCGTAAGAGTGGACGTTCCATCACTATGACCAGGATATCAACAGTCAACTAAAGGTTCCATAGCTGCAACTGTCACGTAAAATAGGAGATACCTTATAGGCCTACATGATCGCAATGTTATCAATACTTAATAGTACATACCTGTTCACATCTATAGGTTTTCCCCTCGGACTCAGCGAGGGATCGCACCCTTACCGCCTCAAGGACAGTGTCGTGGAGCGTGAGACATTGGGTCGGGGGATACAACTGGGGAGGATGACACCTGCTATGCTGAACGGAAGCGATAGACAAGGAAGAGGGAAGGAAGCGGCCGTGGCCTTAAGTTAGGTATACCATCCCGGCATTTGCCTGGAGGAGAAGTGGGGAAACCACGGAAAACCACTTCCAGGATGGCTGAGGTGGGAATCGAACCCACCTCCACTCAGTTGACCTCCGAAAGCTGAGTGGACCTCGTTGCAGCCCTCATACCACTTTTCAAATTTCTTGGCAGAGCCGGGAATCGAACCCGGGCCTCTGGGGGTAGCAGCTAATCACACTAACCACTACACCGCAGAGGCGGACAAGATTCATTATCAATAGGAAAATATTGTTCCTAAACCCTAAACATACACAACTCATGTGTTTCACCCTGATCGTCAGATGTCACATAAAAACCTTGAAACATATGTATGCTGTTCAATGAAGTATTGAAATACAATTAAATTAATTTAAGAGATCATTAATCCACTAAAACACACACAAGGTTTCTTTGTACTATCTTAAACATAAAACAATTCATCTGGCTGAGCTTCATTGTCAGGAGTTACTTCACATGAAGACCTCGTACGTGACACACATGGAAGATTCTTATAGAAAGTACATAGGTGGAATGTAAGGCAATAAATCCTTATCCTTCTTTTGTTGCCTCTGTTACAACACGTCTACTTGGATAGAGTGCACTTTGCTCAACAAGAAACAAATTTTCTAGTGGACGGCCAGGGGACTTCTTTTACAAATTTACAGGATCAAAGCCAACGTCAGAATTCAGAGTTGTTTTAAACGGAAATATAAATCGATTCTCTCTTTGAAATAGCAGCCATCGAATATTAAACCAGCTGAATTCATTGCCATCCGTAGTTTGTTCCTGTTTACCGCTGAATCTTCAGGTGACTTAGTAGGTAAAATCTCTTCTCCTTTCATCTCAATTATTCGAATGCATGCATGGATTTTTAAATTTTTCACCAAACATGATGCCAAATCTTCAGAGCCTCTCCCTATCTCCAGCTCATTCCACATACACATGAATGATTTTCCAAAATTAAATACATGAATACCAAAATTGTATGCATAAAGGTTCCATTTATGGTATGCAGTGGAAGTAGCTAACTTTGGGAACGGTAATGGGAACGGTAAAGCCTTGTACAAGTCAAAAGTCAGTTTTTTTTTTTTTTTTGCAAGAAGCTAGTTCTTGATCTTCCCTAAGAGAATGTCTTGCTTGATCTGCTTTAGCCAAATGGATATTTTCTCTAACTGTAGAACCTTTTTCTTTACTTCATCTTGTTCGCAATTTATTTTTAATTCTAATTCATCACAATTACGGCAGGTAACCTTAGCTGGTGGTATGAAGTGCAAATTGAATTTGGTACTAAATACATCATAGTAAAACCTTTCCTTGATTGGCATTGTGTTTTGTTTTTTTTTTGTTTTAAATTTCTCAACATAAAGCAGATACGTTTTACGAATTGTTAAGTCAGGATTAAGATATTTCCTATTAGGATTATCTTTCTTGTGTAATGGCTTTGATATAATGGAAAGAAATTGATGTCTTCAAAAACTTCTTTGTCGTCAATTTTGTTGGCAGGGATCTTTTTTACCTCGATTGTCAGTAAGAGCAAAATCTTCTTCTTTGAAAAAACATCTGTAGAGTCTACACCAACTGATTTGAAGCATCTGTAAAAAAAGACTTAAAAACCTGAATTGTTTGCCATTCAACCTGTAGAACGTACTTGTATGTAATTTTTTAGCATAACCAGAGTACGAGTTCTTGCAACAGTGCATGCCTGTACTAATTCTATTAAAAATGTATTTTGCTATGAATATTCACGTAACATCCAAAAAGAATTTAAAATATTCTGGCGAGCTTCCACATTAATTTTAACACTACAATAATTTCTGCATTTACAGCCAAAAACTGAAAGAGATTTTTAAGAACACTTACGCCGGCACGATTGGTATAACCCTCTCCTCTGTTTCTACACTGCTTTCTTTTTTTCCTATGCGGATGGATCCCGTGTACTTTTTCTTCCTCTCGCAGTACTTCTAGCACGAATGTCATTATTTAGATCATTTTTAGGCATTCTGACTGCTATTTGAACTTGTTGGATAGTAGTTGTAAATAATTCCTCCCCTAAAACATGTAAAAGAAAAGACTTTTTACATTGTAATATTTTATAACGATATAAATGTAATATTATAAAGTATATAAGATATAGTTTCAGTACCTTCAGTATGTATGTTCTTATTTTGTTCATTAGTAGGCCTGCTGACTCCCACTTGACAATCTTGCTTAGCGGGCATAGGACTAGCTGTAGAAAATTCCTGTCCTGAAATGGGGGAAAACTTAAATTGTAATACTATGTACGTACATACAGTATTTGAACACTAGGTACCTTATAATTCAAAATTAACAGTAAATGTGTTGCGTGAGAAATTAAAATTTACTATAGGTTACAATTAACACTTGACCTAAAAACTAAATTAACAATAAATCTTACCTGGAGTTCTTATACAAATCAGAAGTCACACTTTCACTCGATGCTTCATAATCTTGATCATATAAATAACTCTTAATACTCGTAATATCCATAATTAGTTACTTTAAAATGAAAGCAAATAGTTATTAACACAGGTTGTTTATTAGTAGCCGGGTACATATGGACTTGGCCTCCTTGTGCTTTGAAAACATATGGCAATTACTTCCTGATCTCTAGCAAGTGCTTCCACAAATGGCAAAATAATGAAGTTTGGACTTGGTCTGCTGTAGCACTGAAAAGTATTCATTTTAACATTAGTTATGAATGATGCATCAAAGAAAATGTAAAAAATAGGCTTGGTCTGCTTGTGCTCGGAGCCATCCATTATATTAAGCAGAATGTCTGCCCATCCGTCCGTCTGTTCCTTATACAAATCCATACCGTTCCACCAATCTGAACCAAATTTTGTATACTTACCTTTTAGGACCCTTCAGGTAATCCCATCTACAAGAAATTTTAACAACCCTCTCCATTCCATAGATTTATGACCCTTGGCACATTAATATAGGCTAATATAGGCGAAATATTGAATTTGTCGTACAAGGACGAGACCAAGCTCATTATAAACCTCACGATGCGAAGAACAAAACTCAGTAAAGGGCCTACGGGCCCCGAAGAACATGTTTTAAGTGCCTAAACCAACCGTTATGGAGATATTGTCATCACACTACCCCGCTATTGGAATCGGATGAGGAAATGACCAGCCGTAACCACGGCAACGTCAGCTCAAGGATTCTACAGTAGAATACAAGCCTGGTGTTCGAAGTATACTGGATCCACATTTTCAAACTCATAAATTGGTACACACGTGACTTACTGTCTGGATAAAAGCACTGTGGGGGTAAGACACCCCTAGCGGGGTGGGAAGGGATGGCTTATAAAAATAAGCAGAATGTCTGTCTGTCCATCCGTCTGTTCAGTATACAAATTCATACTGTTCCACCCATCTGAACCAAATTTTAGTTTTTAGAAGCCTGCGGTTAACCCTGTCTACAAGAAATGTTAATTCTTGGCACCCATAGTGGAGAGGAGGACGTTTAAAATTTAAAGTGTTACTTTCGATATTTACAAGAGATCTGTTCAAATACATAAATAATAAACTCATAAATTGTTACACATGTGACTTGCTGTCTAGAAAAGCACTATGGGGGTAAGACACCCCTAGCACATAATAGAAAACGGTCGATATTAGTGTCGAATCAATCGTTTTCGGGGTCGCTGAGATGAACTGTGACACACTCTATACCGTTTCAATTCAAGTTCAGCCTCCATCGGTATGGAGGTTCAGAAGGGCTGAAAAAGAAAACGGCCAAAATGACCGAGAAAAGTGTTGATTCCATAGTTTCGTGCTCCCTAGGTTCATTGGTGACAGTCCCAGTGGCATTTGGAATCAAGTAATCATATCTATAGAGCGATGCGTAAATACATACAAAGTTATAAATGGAAACCCACAGCCTTTTTCCAGTCATTCGACCGGGTCAGCAATGAAATTAATGAAGGCTCAATCTAGCGGCGAAGATAGGAATTGTGCCGGCTGCCAAAGTCTGTCGCACTCCTCTGGGCAGTGATTTTTTTTCTATTGGCTTTACGTCGCACCGACACAGATATGTCTTATGGCGACGATGGGACAGGAAAGGGCTAGGACTGGGAAGGAAGCGGCCGTGGCCTTAATTTGCCTGGTGTGAAAATGGGAAACCACGGAAAACCATCTTCAGTGCTGCCGACAGTGGGCAGTGATTAATGACTGACAAATGAAGTTAAATGATATTAGAGAGTGCTGCTACAATGAAAGATGACAGGAAAAATCGAAGTACCCGGAGAAAAATCTGTCCTGCCTCCACGTTGTCTAGCACAAGTCTCACTTGCAGTGACCAAATATGAAGTATGGAACCCAGCGATGGGAGTGGTGGTGGTGGTTATTGAATTAAGAGGAAGTACAACTAGGCAACCATCCTCTTTATAACACTAATCAGAGAGAAAAAAATGAAGATATCTGACACTTCGAAAAATGATGATATAGGCCAAGGAAATACAAGGGCCACAGAGGTCGTGAAAATGAAAACCTTCAGAATAAAACGTCGTGAATCATTACATTCGACCCTCCTTTTTCCTTGAAAGAAGCGAAATAAATAGATACATTTCATAAATAAATAAACAGAAGTAACCTTATCGCAATGTACGGCCTACAAATTCTGTGTAAAACTTCTTCTAGGATGGCTGAGTTGGGAATCCAGCGCAGTCTATTTAAAAAATTCTTGGCGGGAGTCAAACTCACGACATTTCGGACCGTGGTGTGAATATGTATCCTGAGACTATAGAAGGCGACTGTTTCTACTCCACGGTGTTCTAAAACACAGGCCTGGTGACCGAAGTAGGCACGTGCGTGTGGGTGAGCAAGGCCAAGGAGAAATTCTGTTTAAATATTTTAATTCAAACCTAGCGTTAATTGTCCGAGAATGTTGTGGTTCCTGGCTCCATATTTCCATACCCTTATCAGCATAATACATCTGAATAGCACCAAAGTTTTGCTTTCGGTATTTAAAAGAGATCCTGTATAACTTTAAAAATTTCAGATCATAACTATAATTTATCTCCAGAGATAATTATGGTTACTTGATACACATTTCCATAGTCTTAACAGCATGATTGTGAATAGTACCAAAGCTGTTTACAAGGCCGAGAAATAGAAAGGATATCCTCAACAAAATCTTGGTATTATTTCTAATGGCATTTCCATGGCGTCAGATCAACTTTACTATACGGACTATTATTTAACAGTTGCATTTTCTTGTATAAACAAACTATTGCATTTAAGTCGGTTCTGGTATTTATAATATTTTAACTTCCATTACACAGGTGTCGTAGAAGAGCCGTGGTGCGAAGTCTCTAGTCACAACTATATCCTGCACAAATCGCGGGACATTTACAATGGCTGTGTTCCTGTTTTCATTCCATCAGTCTGCTACGCCCCTGAATGGCGTTGTCGTAAGTATTGTCTACAGTATAAAGCTAAATGTACTTTTACGGTAATTATAGGCACCCCACTTCAGTATCATAACAGGCAGTACCTTGAAAATGTATTATTAATATTATTATTATTATTATTATTATTATTATTATTATTATTATTATTATTATTATTATTATTATTCATGAACATGAAGTAAAAGAAAGACTAAAATTAAGATAACTCAACTTATATTTATTACCATTGTTTTAGTAGTTTAATAAAAACACTCATCTTGTAAACCAATATTAAGATATCTCTTCTAAAACTCAGAGGAAAGAAACGTCTCACTAATCCCCAAAATTAATATTTTACACTAAACTAACCACTGTTCTGTTAAAATGAAGCCAGCAGTTTAGTTAATGGCGATGATTTGAATGATAAGAGTCTCAAAAGCTTGCAATAATTTGGAAATAAATGTGATAAGTATGATATGAAAATCAGCAACTACAAAACTGGCGTGGTGTTGGATAAAGAGTAACATAAGAAGAACGAATTTCAGGAAAGTGTGGGGAGACGAGGCAAAACTGGAGCGGATGAGCCATTTCGGGTATTTAAAAAAAGCAGCGTCATCCTTGTAAGGGTGGGAGGTAAAGGCTTCCACTGACCACTACCCTTGGTGGAGTAACGCGGTTATCTGTACGTCCGGCCGCCTCTGTACCCAGAAATTAACCTGCTACTCATGTTTAGCATATGCTGAGTGAACCATAGGGCGATATGAACCTCCGGGAGTGGAAATCTCGTTTCTTAAATATTTTGACTTCCTGACGGAGAATCTTTTTTGCTAGTTGTTTTACGTCGCACCGACACGGATAGGTCTTATGGCGACGATGGGACAGGGAAGAGCTAGGAGTTGGAAGGAAGCGGCCGTGGCCTTAATTAAGGTACAGCCCCAGCATTTGCCTGGTGTGAAAATGGGAAACCACGGAAAACCATCTTCAGGGCTGCCGACAGTGGGGTTCGAACCTACTATCTACCGAATACTGTGACGGAGAATCGAACCCAGGTCTTTTCGGGTGAGCCGAGCACCCCTTTACTGCCTCAGCGACGCAGTTCTTCATTCCTGGTATTAAGAAGAGAGAAATCGAATAATAATTTCATAGACGAAATTGTCGTCACATTGCACGTGTTCATGCACACTTTCCTGTAAAGGAGTGAAAGATGGGTAGACACAATTCATAAGCTCCAGATCTGTCTGTAAAAAAATCACCAGGCCAGCGGCTGGTTAGGTCCTCAAATACCACCACTAAAGGTTATGGAGTTACTCAGAAACCGCAAAAGCCGATGGTGGCGCTAGTAGTAGGTAGTGAGATAGTTTGCCATTGCCTGCCTCACAAACAAGATCACTGACATGAAAGTAGCGATAACGATTCCTTTTAAAAACAGGAGAGAACGATGGGAGAATGGTCTTCATAATAAAGAGATAAACTATGACATAAACGAATCGTTCGACGAAGATGTGCATATATTCCAGCTAAGAACTAAGTCTTAGAAGTCATGATAAGCAGAGAGAGATAGAAGACGAAGTTTAAACTGGATTTTAATTATTTCGCTGTATGACTTGCAGAAGCAAGCGTGAGTACAGTGCTAGGTGCAAACATATAGTAAGGTGGCGCTGGGTTCATTCAAGAAAAGCTTACAGACTGAACGCTGAAATACTTAACAAACTATAATGAAAATGACATTCATATATTATTATCATCATTGATTTCTTATTTCCAGTTAAAGAGCCTATTTAAACTTACTAGCACACTGTTTCTTCTTTTCTTCCCAGTATTTCTTCATTCGTTCACTGAGTTTTTCTTTGAGTTCTTCTGTCCATCTAGTGATTTACTTTTAGGTTTCTCTACAAATTTAGATTACGTTTTATTTAGGCTTCTAAACTTTGTTGTATCTTGAATGAATTTTCCGACAATACCCAATTCTTGCAGGTCTTTATTTCTACCAAGAAAGTGTTGTGGTTTCTCAGGGTCAGCCCATTGTTATCGAGTCTGTATAGGTGTCCGCTGTATCTGTGATTGTTTCGTCATTTCAAAAATTTCCGAAGTGCCTATGGCTTGACGACTGTGTTGTTGTAATCTTGCATTTTATATAGATTTCTGTTGTATCTGTTCCAGGGGCTTTTGTAAGTACGTGTACTTTGTAATTTTGCAATTCTTTCTTTGCTTCCTGATTTAGCCCTGCTGGTTGAATAATTTCGCCTAGAATATTAACATTACCTACTTGAAAGATTTTTCAGAATTTGATTATTATCGGCTGGTTGTCATACTGCGTCTTTTCGAAAGAAATTTGTAGTCCGGTTTTTGCCACCATTTCATGTTTTTTCTATGGACCGGATTGCTTCTTGTCTGTTATTGGAAAAGATTGCAAGGTAATCTGCAAAAGCTAAGCAATCAAGGTGAATTTTGTTTTCAGAAGTCGGCCTTTAGTTTCCTTTTTCCATTCACGAATCGCTACCACTTTTACCAAACCTAACCTCATAGCACCACAACCCTGAAGGGCCTTGGCCTACCAAGCGACCGCTGCTCAGCCCGAACGACGAATGCTCTCGGCCGTTATTCTTGGATTTCTAGACCGAAACCCCTGTCTCACCGTCAATTAGCTCCTCAATGCTAATATCGTAGGCTGAGTGAACCTCGAACCTGGCTGGGAATCTAACCCGAGGCCTCAGGGTAAGAGGCAGGCACGCTATCCCTACACGGTTACGTCTCAAAAGTCATGAGTTTCAAAACTCACGGGCTAAAATTAGTTACAAACAGTATCAAAACTCACAACTACAAACTGGTAGTTAACATAAACGTTCTAATGAGTCTCAAAATTCACGACTCCGGACAGCAGGTGCTTGCGATGACCGCAGGGGGGATTATGAGGTGCCCGGTGACTTACGCTTAACCTTAGGACAGGCAGGGGTTACTGTGGATGTTATTCTGTCAGTTGGTAGTACTGCGACTTAGTTCCATTATGCGGCCAGAAGGCGGCATTTAGTTGAATAAAGAATTTCATTTAGAGATATTTAAGATCAAGACAGTTAATTCACTCATCTAGTTTCAATACTACCGGGCGAGTTGGCCGTGCGTGTAGAGGCGCGCGGCTGTGAGCTTGCATCCGGGAGATCGTGGGTTCGAGCCCCACTGTCGGCAGCCCTGAAGATGGTTTTCCGTGGTTTCCCATTTTCACACCAGGCAAATGCTGGGGCTGTACCTTAATTAAGGCCACGGCCGCTTCCTTCCAACTCCTAGGCCTTTCCCATCCCATCGTCGCCATAAGACCTATTTGTGTCGGTGCGACGTAAAGCAAATAGCAAAAAAAAAAGTTTCAATACTTGGAGATTCATTTGGGAAAAAATCGTATTTCTATTTTTCGTAAGAGTTTATCTATTCGCTTATTTCAATAGGTCATCCACCCGACACACTTAAACTGAAAAATATTATTCATGACGCATCCGATTACTTTGTGCGATATAACTGAATAATATTTGAAACTCATTCGATTATTTAAATGGATTATTCATTCGATTATTTAAATAACCGGATAGAAGTTATTCGATTATTAAAAGTATTCCATTACCCCATCACTAATAGGGTATACATTTATCCATTCAATGAGGAACTGGTCCTGCTCGTGAGTTTTAAGACTGGCCCAGGTAGAGAAAACTGTTCTTACTAATCCTCTTCCTGGAATTCGTGAGTTTTGAGACTCGTGAGTTTTGAGACGACACGCCCTACACCACGGGGCCGCACTTTTACCAAAACTAGTTTTAATACTATTGGGCAAAATCCGTCTCCTTGTCGGACACCGGTCCTAATTTCGATCGGTTCGAATATTTCCCCTAGAAATTTAACTTTTGATATTTTGTTGGTAAGAGTTTTTTTTTTTTTTTTGGATCAATTTCGTTGTTTCTTCTGTTGACTTTGAATTCCTCTATTGGTTTTGCGAATTTGTATGATGGTTTTTAGGTTTAGGATTTGTTCTGTGCATGATCGGAATCCTGCCTATCCTGCCTAATCTATTAAATAGGCCTTTAGAGAAGATTTTATAGTTGATCGATATGAGAGAAATTCCTATTCCTCTATAGTTATCTATCCACTTTCTTGTAAAGTGGCTATATTAATACACATTCCTCGGATATTTCCTCAGTATACCAGATGTCCTGTAAGATTTCTTGAATACTTCGGGCCTGTTTGTCACCAAGTATTTTCAACATTTCGGCAATTATTCATCTTCTCCTGATGTCTTGTTGCCGTTTAGTTCTGGGATAATTTTTGTTTTACTTCTTCTAATGTGGGGGTTCTGAATTTGAATTTGGTGTGGGCTTTTCAAATATGGTTTGTTCTCTGGGAAATTTTAAAGGCCATTCAAATAATTTTCTCGGAGTTTATGATTCCCTTTATTATTTGTTCCCATTTGTTCTGGACATTTGAAACAAACGCTATGTGCCTGGTAATTTGATCAGGTACTTCTGTCTGAAGGTTCTGCATAAATTCTGTGTGTTATTTTCCTAAAAATCTTGTTCGATTTCTGCCAGTCTGTTTTGATCATATTTTCAATTTGCGGATCTGATTAAATTTTTGGTTTGTTTTTGAATTTTCTTGAATTCATGCCAGTTGTGGTCAGTTTTATGGAAATTCCAGTTATTATAGGGTCTTTATATGGTTTTGTCGCAGGTGTCTTTCCACCGTCTGTGTTTGTGTTTCCTCGATGGAGGGATGTGACGTATGCAGATATTTTGGGAAGCTTTCAGGAGTGTCTCATTGGGTTCTACCCTGCTGCAAGGAGATTGGTAGGGGATATTTGCAAAAAAAAAGTGTCTGAGATGTGTTTAAGGAATTACAGGTCGATTCGTCGGTTTCTGAAGGTTTTGGGTTTGTGCCTGTTGGGTTGAAATTTTACTTTGGTAAGAGATAGGTGCTGATGAAAGTCAGTGATTCCTTTTCTGGCGTTAATATTTATTATTTCATTTTAGTTTTCCTTGGAAATATGACAGGATTATTATTATTATTATTATTATTATTATTATTATTATTATTATTATTATTATTATTATTATTATTATTATTATTAAGAATTTGTAACTTCAGAACACTTCCATGAATCAATATTATCTCTTTTACTGGAGTGAACAATGGTAATACTCACGTCAGTTGATTACTTGTTTGATTTAAATGTACTAACTTCACTGATTAATTAATTGAATATTTGTTAAAAATGTATGTTCCGACCTTTCTATTTTACGAATTGTAAAATGTATTCCTACCACTTAGTCCCTTTTCTTGATACAGGGTCAGGGATAAGGTAAGACGAAATTATAAGGTACCGGTTTGTTTTACGGTCGGATGCCCTTCATGTCGCCAACCTTAGTTGAGGAACTAATGAAGACAAAATGAATGATTGTGAAAGAAATTGGGTAAGGAGGTGGAAGAAATCACCTGTGGCCTATGAATAGGAGCTGTCCCGACATTTGCCTGGAAGTGGAAATGGGAAAGTACAGAAAACAACTCCCAGGACAGCCGACGATGGGCTTCAGGCCCACTCGTCTCCCTTCATGTTACCGATTGAGAATGTCGGTACTAAATACTAACAGTTAGTGAAATGATATATCCCCCGAGCGTAGTGGCGGCGCATGTTAACGCACTACAGTTATGGGGCTAAGCTCTGCATTCGGGAGAAGAGATCGACTGTCCAGAGAACTGTTTTCTGTGCTTTCCCACTTTTACTTCCAGTTCCATTCGTAGGCCACAGCCGATTCCTTCAACCTCCTTTCCCAGCTTCACTCATCACCATTCATTTCATCTCCATTAGCTCCTCAACTGAGGTCAGGAAGGGCATCCGCCCGTAAAAATATGCCATACCATTTCACCTCACCTCATTTCCAACCTCGTAACAGGAAACAGGACTAAGGGGTAGGACATACAGTAGGAATCGGATATTAAATTTAAGAAGCCACATCTTGAGGTAATTTTTTCATTAAGGGGAGAACGCAATGCATTGCACTTCCTTTCCTTGAGCACTGAAATGTATGTCTCTCCGTTTGCTCCCCCCCCACATCAAGACGATGACGCTCCATTCCGTCGGCACTCAGTACGGGCTGTTGTTTCCCACATTTGGTAGAATGTGCCCATCACATGGCACTCTTGGCGTCGTTCTCGTCGTCTGATGACAAAAACCTCTCCCTTTGTTCAATAAGCAGTGAAATTCTGAAGCATTCAGACACTGAAAAACGAAGTATAATAATGTTTTTAAATAATAGTAATAATAACAATAATACCGGGCGAGTTGGCCGTGTGCTTAGGAGCGCGCAGCTGTGAGCTCGCATCCGGGAGATAGTAAATTCGAACCTTACTGTCGGCAGCCCTGGTTTTCCGTGGTTTCCCATGTTCACACCAGGCTGTACCTTAATTAAGGCCACGGCCATTTCCTTCCCATTCCTAGGCCTCTCCTATCCCATCGTCGCCATAAGACCTATCCGTGTCGGTGCGACGTAAAGCAACTGGGAAAATAATAATAATAATAATAATAATAATAATAATAATAATAATAATAATAATAATAATAATAATAATAATAATACCGCGCGAGTTGGGCGTGTGCTTAGGAGCGCGCAGCTGTGAGCTCGCACCCGGGAGATAGTAAATTCGAACCCTACTGTCGGCAGCCCTGGTTTTCCGTGGTTTCCCATTTTCACACCAGGCTAATGTCGGAGCTGTTCCTTAATTAAGGCCATGGCCACTTCCTTCCAACGGAAAACCATCTTCAGGGCTTCGAACCCACTATCTCCCGGATGCAAGCTCACAGCCGCGAGCCTCTATCCGCACGGCTAACTCGCCCGGTGATATAGTGAGGGCACCCCAACGACTGGGCGTTGGGAGGGAGTGGCATGCAAAAATCATCGAAAACGACCAATGTTACTGTCGAATACATACTTTTCGGAGTCACTGAGATGAACTGTGACACTGTGAATGCTGTTTAAGTCCAAGGTCAGCCTTCATCAGCATGCGGGTCGGAAGGGAAATGTCCAAAATGACCGAGATTAAAATTGAATTCACAGCTTTTTAGGCTGATTGGTGACAGGCCCAATGATAGCTGGAGTCGTGTACATCACATCTATAGCGCGACGTGTACATACACTGACTGACAGAGCAAATGCAACACCAAGAAGGAGTGGTCAGAACTTTATGCCAATTGCAGGGTAGACTGACGTCACTGAGGTATGCTCATGATGTGAAATGCGCCGCTGTGCTGCGCACGTAGCGAACGATAAATGGGACACGGCGTTGGCGAATGGCCCACTTCGTACCGTGATTTCTCAGCCGACAGTCATTGTAGAACGTGTTGTCGTGTGCCACAGGACACGTGTATAGCTAAGAATGCCAGGCCGCCGTCAACGGAGGCATTTCCAGCAGACAGACGACTTTACGAGGGGTATGGTGATCGGGCTGAGAAGGGCAGGTTGGTCGCTTCGTCAAATCGCAGCCGATACCCATAGGGATGTGTCCACGGTGCAGCGCCTGTGGCGAAGATGGTTGGCGCAGGGACATGTGGCACGTGCGAGGGGTCCAGGCGCAGCCCGAGTGACGTCAGCACGCGAGGATCGGCGCATCCGCCGCCAAGCGGTGGCAGCCCTGCATGCTACGTCAACCGCCATTCTTCAGCATGTGCAAGACACCCTGGCTGTTCCAATATCGACCAGAACAATTTCCCGTCGATTGGTTGAAGGAGGCCTGCACTCCCGGCGTCCGCTCAGAAGACTACCATTGACTCCACAGCATAGACGTGCACGCCTGGCATGGTGCCGGGCTAGAGCGACTTGGATGAGGGAATGGCGGAACGTCGTGTTCTCCGATGAGTCACGCTTCTGTTCTGTCAGTGATAGTCACCGCAGACGAGTGTGGCGTCAGCGTGGAGAAAGGTCAAATCCGGCAGTAACTGTGGAGCGCCCTACCGCTAGACAACGCGGCATCATGGTTTGGGGCGCTATTGCGTATGATTCCACGTCACCTCTAGTGCGTATTCAAGGCACGTTAAATGCCCACCGCTACGTGCAGCATGTGCTGCGGCCGGTGGCACTCCCGTACCTTCAGGGGCTGCCCAATGCTCTGTTTCAGCAGGATAATGCCCGCCCACACACTGCTCGCATCTCCCAACAGGCTCTACGAGGTGTACAGATGCTTCCGTGGCCAGCGTACTCTCCGGATCTCTCACCAATCGAACACGTGTGGGATCTCATTGGACGCCGTTTGCAAACTCTGCCCCAGCCTCGTACGGACGACCAACTGTGGCAAATGGTTGACAGAGAATGGAGAACCATCCCTCAGGACACCATCCGCACTCTTATTGACTCTGTACCTCGACGTGTTTCTGCGTGCATCGCCGCTCGCGGTGGTTCTACATCCTACTGAGTCGATGCCGTGCGCATTGTGTAACCTGCATATCGGTTTGAAATAAACATCAATTATTCGTCCGTGCCGTCTCTGTTTTTTCCCCAACTTTCATCCCTTTCGAACCACTCCTCCTTGGTGTTGCATTGTCACTGTCAGTCAGTGTACATACAGTATACGGCCCCAAGGTGTAGGGGGCAATGCGTCCGCGGGGAATCGAACCTGGGGCTGCCGGGTCAGGGGTTGTTAATTGTAAATGATGAGTATCTCTGGCCTGGGGACTGGGTGTTTTTGTCGTCCTTAATGTTCCTTTCCTCACATTCAACACTTTACACTTCCCCAATTTCCAGATACACGCAGGTCCATAACATAAGGTGCAAAGTAGGGGCAAAAGATCTTTCTAGGTCGACGCCCCGAATAAATAGCATTTTAAAAATAAAAATAAAATATATACAGTTATTACCTATTACTTGAAAGGATCACCTACCTCCCAGACAATCTGGGCTGTCACAAGAACAAAGTTTCACGTGGAACAAACTAATCCAAAACTACAATTTTAAATTAAGCACAACAGTAACTCTAAAGCAACGAAATACTTCGTAAAAACAGAACGAGTGGCTGCACGGTTCGGGTCATGTAGCTGTCAGCTTGCGTTCGGGAGATAGTGGGTACGAACCACATTCGGAAGCTCTGAACGCGATTTTTCGTGATTTTCTATTTTCATACCGAACAAATGTTGGGACTGCACCTTAATTTTAACGCCACGGTCCCTTCCTTCCCATTCATATCCCTTTCCTATACCATCGTCGCCATAAGCCCTGTCCAGTCGTACACGCAGGCACGCCCCCTCACACGGCGCTTTAATAGCTAGCAGGCAAGGTCTCATGAAGGTACCGTACAACCCTGCTGTTTGGGAGGGATGGCAACCCAGGACATGAAATGTGTCCTGCCGCTACTAGCAGTACATAGTTCCGAAACATTAAGGTAGATGGCGCGTAAAAGACGTGCAAGAGGTGTTGCCTAAGTTCAGGGGTCATGTGGCATGTCACAATATTAAGAAGTATCGTATGGCCACAGCTCCCAAGTACAGGCATTTTTTTTCGACGTCATTTAGGCTGTCTCCGTGCGATTTATTTTATTCAACCAGATGCTCCCAAGTAAATACTATTTTGAATACTCAGACAGCGAATTGATAATCATACAAAAGTTGTTTTATTAAGGTTGTTTACAGTCACTTTAACTCCGAGGTCTTATGGCGACTCTTACAGTTGATTACAGAGTCATAATAATAATAATATTGTTGTAATTATAAGGAGAGAATATAAATAAGTATAATGTATGTAAATTTATTAGATATTGGAGTGCAAGCCAATGTTTGAGAAAGTTGATGACTTGATGACTCTGTGCTGGAGAAGCCAGTGTCACTTCCATTTCTTTGGGTATGTTGTGGTGTGTCCGCCTCTGTGGTGTAGTGGTTAGTGTGATTAGCAGCCACCCCTGGAGGCCCGGGTTCGATTCCCGGCTCTGCCACGAAATTTCAAAAGTGATACGAGAACCGGAACGGGGTCCACTCAGACTCGGGAGGTCAACTGAGTAGAGATGGATTCGAATCCCACCTCAGCCATCCTGGAAGTGTTTTTCCGTAGTTTCCCACTTCTCATCCAGGCAAATCCCGCGATGGTACCTAACTAAACGCCGCGGCCGCTTCCTCCTCTCTTCCTTCCAATCTTCCCATCCCCCACCAAGGCCCCTGTTCAGATTAGCAGGTGAGGTCGCCTGGGCGAAATACTGGTAATCCTCCCCAGTTGTATCTCTAGACCCAATGTCTCACGCGCCAGGACATTGCACTTGAGACGGTAGAGGTGGGATCCTTCGCTGACTCCGAGAGAAATACCAACGCTGGAGGGTAAACAGATTATTAATAATAATAATAATAATAATAATAATAATAATAATAATAATAATCGTACGGCCTCAGCTACCATGTGCAGTCATTTTGATTTGACGCCATTTAGGCAATCTTCACGTCATTTCTGAGGGGGTGGCATAGCAAACGGGATCTCTGTTAGACGATGCATGGCTGAGATACAGTTAATTATTTGGGGTAAACAACAAATGCGTTACCAATGATCAGGGGCATCGCCGGAGGGGGGGGGGGGGTAGTGTGGGTTATAACACCCCCAATGGAAGTTTTGCAAAAGGAAAATAAACAGAAACTGATAATAAACATTAAACTAAGAAAACATGCATAGACTTAATTCTAGAACCAAGAGATCTGTAATTCGCTTATTTCTGTGTCATTAAAATGACCAGACTCGCATGCACCGTCATTGTGTTCTACCATCATTGTGTAACTGTAAACCCACCCCCACCTTCCATCGGCCGATCCTGGCTACGGTACTGCCACAGATCTCTTACATGTCGACATTTTACAACATGAGGTGTCGAATGGATTTCTTTTACGCCTTTCAAAAATGCATCTGCTGGGTTTGAACCCGCGATCTTGTGATCCGCTGGCCGACATTCTACAACTGATCCACAGAGGGACCTAAGGTATGTGAACAATGCACGGAAAAAACACAAAATAATGAAAAGCCCGCCTATCTACTAAGGTTCACTTTAATGGAGTCTGTTCCGAGCAAGTCGGCTGCGGGATTCGGGAGATATTGGGTCGTAATCCCACTGAAATGAAATGGCATATGGCTTTTAGTGCCGGGAGTGTCCGAGGATATGTTCGGTTCGCCAGGTACAGGTCTTTCGATTTGACTCCCGTAGGCGACCTGCGCGCCATGATGAGGATGAAATGGTGATGAAGACGGCACATACACCCAGACCTCGTGTCAGAGAAATTAACCAATGATGGTTAAAATTCCCGACCCTGCCTGGAATCGAACCTGAGACCCCTGTGACCAAAGGCACGCTAACCATTTAGCCATAGAGCCGGACCCTAACCCCACCATCGACAGCTCTAAAGATGATTTTCCGCGGTTCCCCATTTTCACATTTGGTCAGTCCTGCGGTTGTACCTTAATTAAAGCCACAATCGCCGCAGACACAATCTTTTCTCTGCCCTATCTGCGTCGGTACGACTTAAAAAAGAACTTAAACCTGTTTCCTATCATTAAGGAGTGCTCATATTTTGTGTCGAAATGTTTACAATGTTTCTTCAATACATTAATTTTACTTTTATTCTCCTTGCAGCCGAAGATAAAGACAAAGTTGTCCCTTCAGGCGGACAAAACTCGGCGGCAGGTAAGTCTGTCATTTTTGTTTTATTCGTTCTTATCTAGATCCTTATTTTGTCTGTCGTGATGTAGCCCTGAGTGTTTCCTGTATATGTGAGATTTGTTTATAGTTTTTGATATGGAAGTGTCTGTATCGGTGACTGTACCAATGTCTTATGGCCCAGTGCACCACCCTTGATTAAGATACGGCTAACCAGTGTGTAAGAAAACATAAGGGCCGGTTACGAGGAGGCGTGGAACATCATTGTTAATCAATGTTTACTTGAGCACGTTTAGGTGGCAGTGGAATTTAACACTAGCGTAATATTTTGATTACTAGCGAAGAATAGTAAATGAGCTTCTGTGATTTCGTATTCTTGTTTCATTTATTTTTTTTAGTAGAAGGAATATGATTTTCTTCACGTGTTCGATGCTGTTGTGGAGCAATTATGTTTAGAGCTTTAATTACTTCACATCCTAAACCAACAGACAGAGCAGGAAACCTCCGCTTCCATGCACCATACTGTCTTTCTACCGTATTTCTGGTCCTAAATTGATCCTTGTTATACATACGCTCTTCCCTGGTTTGTGGATTCAGCAGAAGTGTTAAGAGAAATGGCTTGCATGGATACCCGCTATCTCCCAATAAAATAACCACCTTGTATTTCACCTCTTTCGAATTGTGCCCTCTTACTGCAGTTCTGAGGTATTGTACTGTAGTGGGCAGCAACCTAGCAACAATATCTCTCATAAGTAAATAACCGTCACTTACTGTCTGACAGATTATGGAAAAATAACCCTGCCTAATCCGAAATATCTCGTCATTTGCTCCACTTGGAGATCTGATGCGAATGTGGGTGCAGTCTATGGTTCCTATTGCGCTAGGAAATCCACCAATATTTTTAGAAGAATTTTCCATCACCTCCCTGTTTTCTGCTTGTGATGTTGGTAAATAAATATAACGTTGATTGAAGGAAGCTATAATATTACTGACGTCGTGTATAAACCGAGCTGTTGTGCATGTTAGCAGTATCACCTACAATTATGTTAAAGGAACCAGTGGCATAACAGCTCAATGCAGTCAGCAGTCTGTTGATAGCAAAAACAGGATTTTTATCTGCATGGGACATATAGGTTATTTTTCATTGTTTCTAGATGAAATGAAACTGTTTGTTTAGATAAGCGAAACCTCTCCTCAAATATCCTATCACTAAGTTCCTCAAAAGGATCACCTCTCTTCACTGTTGTACTTTCGCACTCATTTCTATTCTTGTTCCAGATATTCCAGATATAATAGTTCATCTTCAAAATCTTTCTCCGAATCTGAAGGCCATTTTCCTTTCGCTGCTAATCACTGTTTACGTCTGGTAACCGCTCGAACTGGACTGTTTAATTTTAATAGACATTAATCAGTGTTTAAAATAATGGGCATCGATGCCCTGCAGCTTTATTTAAACAAGGTTTAGGAAGAATTTTAAACGATGGTTACGCTAAACAGGGTTCGTGCACTTGGCCATTAGCAACGCTAGGTTACAGTACAGTATAGTCGCACATTGTGTTGAATTTCGGGTTCACTGCATACGTGATTATGTCGCAGATAAGGAAAACTTATTGTGTGAGTGATACTCGTGTGATGAATGGAAGTCGAAGGCAAGTTTTTCACGTGCGTGGTATGTTGTAGTATTTCTTCTTGTCCTCCTGACCCGTCATTTTCCACAGTACAGCCCACTTTCTGACAGACCGCGGTTAAACTATAAGACGGGGCAGAATTGTGCCCCCCAACAACCCCGTTATATCGGGCTTCCGTTGTATTATTGCTACGCTGTCATGTCACGTTCTCTCTGTAAAAGTACTTTCTTCCTCTACGTTTTCTTCTTCTTTTGTTTCTCTTTCACCGTTGTTAACAATGCCAAAGATGTCTCTATCAGTTACTTCAAAATGATCATCAAGGCCAAACCTCTCACTTGAGATCGTCATCAGTCTCGTCTGCTCATCCAACATCGAGGGATTTGTTTCAGCAAAGGCTACATGCTTTCCACGTTTTCCATGCTAATTTCTTCACTGTCAGAATTTTTCTCTGACTCCTTGTCACTTAAAACTTTTCCACGATTTGCCAAGTTGTGTTGGATAAAACGCAATATCGGATAAGCGAAGATCGATTAAGCAGGACTTTACTCTATTCATTTAGTCACTTGGCGAGGCGCACTTACTAGGGAAGTGCAATGTTAAACGCAGGGTACGTAATCGAAAGACTTGCTTCCATACATATGATTGGTAGTTTTTATTATATAGCGTAATGAACAACGAAGGTTGTAATGCAAATTAATATATATTATTTTCGATTACGTACAATAAAAATCTGCCGTGCAAACAAAGAGCATGTCTTTCACCTCGGGAGGACTGCCTTTATGTGTGATGGCACAAAATCTACAATTGCATTAAAGGTAATATTTTTTCGTTTCATTTCTTAATGCGCTAAAACTAACGCAGAATATTTTCAAAATTAAACTCTCTCTTCGTAAGACTTCATGACTGCTTCGTGATTTGTTTTTTCCTCCATCACGGCGAAACGGCAGAATAGATCTCGATCAAACTTCTTATTTAGAGTATAGTCATCCCATGAAAGGTTCTGATATGCATGTGATTTAAAACCTCTGAATAGACGGGATTTTATATGAAAACCAGAACAATTTTCTTCCATTTTCTCTTACACTGTTGATCTGTAAAATCCGTGAACTATATGTGAAACTTCCCTTCATTATAAACAACTTTTGTTATGTTCATAATTTCGCTTACTCTTCAAATAACGGAGAAAATTACTATTTTCTGCAGGTTTCATGCTCTGCATTAAGTGACCAACAGACCGACAACGAACCTACATGTTACCATGGCAACGTCTCTGCTTGCCAGCAGGGAAATAACATATTGTCATTTTCATCATCATTCCTGTAAACTCGTGGTTGTTCCTTGGGCAGAAAGCAAGAGATTCGTCAATCGGCCATTCTACGAGATATTGGCGGATTACCGTTGGAGGTTACAATCGTCCTTGAATTGCACTAAAGGGCGTTGTTAATATTTGAACAGTACCGCGGAGTGTAGCCCATTATTTCACACCGTAAGAAGATTTCTGGCATTTGCTATAATTTTAATGTAGACTATTTATATTCTACTTCTGCTTTCCGCTTTAATTTCTAGCCTCTTCATTGCCTTTTTAGACTTAAGTAATAACACCATAAGCCATCTTCTTATCTGTTTACCAAAGAATCCCTGCACCTAAATTTCTGCTCTGTTACCGCCTTCTTATATCCGTAACTCATACCATCAGAATTTACTGAGGGGCATTTTATTTCCCAATACATCCACTTGGTATTTACTTATTTGTCCTATACAGCTGCCCTCAGTTACAATCATATTTTCTTTTAATGTCAACTTCCTTAACTGTATTACTTTCTCCTAAATTACTCCATGTGTATAAGAGTGCTAATCCGGAAACCTGGACACTCTTTTCTTTGAGGAAAAATTCCAAGCTGTTAAAACGTATAATTGTTTGGCCCCGGAAAATATCGAAATATGAGTGCAATTTTAATGACGGTGCAGACCTTCGTTTCGGGATAATTGGTGGCTAAGCGGTAAGTCATATCACAATACAGATAGCACAATCGCCGTCCAATTTAGAGATATCTACAACTTTTGTCCTATGACTTTTTGTCGTATCCCTGTCCTTTATACGTTAAATAGAGCTGTATTTCTCGATTTCAAGTTAATGTTGTACTTTTTACACGTATATGTTATAATTTGACATGCTTATTGACATGAGCAGTGGCCATATATTAGTCAAACTGTATTATTCCAGCCGTCTCATGAGTATCTAAAAATAAATATAATCTTACTCACTGCCTTTACAGTAATTTACGGAGAAATCCGTATACATTGTAGAATACCGTAGCGAAGCACGGGTACATTTGCTAGTATTTAAGTAAAACAATAAAGTTCACATCAAAATAGCTTGGGTATTAAATTATCTTCACTAATTCTTCAAAGCAAGGATGAGCGAAATTTAACAGCTTCGGATTTATAAATGAATAGCTGAACTGATGCCTGTGCAGATACTGTTTACTCTGTCTAAGGTTTTTCCTTTGTATAAAAGCCTGAAATAGTGCTAGTTCAGTCTCTGAGGCCGCCTGAAGTGTTAACATCACAAACCTGGTCAAGAGATCTGACCGTGTATGCTTACTGTCTCAATAAAGACAATGTTTTTTCATAATTATTTTATTGATCCCACACAGGCTGTCGTGCTGTATGATAATGCCCTTGGACGGGTGTAAGGTAAAGGCTTTCAATATCCTTAACTTCAGCACTTGGTGGGTTGGAGTGTTAATGTATGCGCCCCTGTATGCTTAGATTGATAGTAAGTTCTTCCCTGTATGTTTGTATTGATATTGTAAATTATTCCTTGTAGGTTTAGATTGATTGTAAATTCCCTCCTTTATGTTCAGATTGAATAAGGTTCCTCCTTGATTGCAAATTCCTTCCTTTACGTTTAGATTGATTGTAGGTACCGCCTTGTTTGTTTAGAGTGATGCTTTTAAGGCTCAGTTTAATACACATAATATATTTTTTCGAAATGTAAAGATTGCTAGCATTTTGCCTCTTTCATTCGGCAAAAGTCCAAGATATTCCTAGCAACAGTGCCTCTTCCACTCGGCAAAAATCATAAATATTCCTTTCTGCAGTTTATAATAATTCACTCAAGGCCTGTATTTTAACACCTTGATTAAATAAAAAGCTTTACTACATTCAGGGTTGTAATTAGGGAAATATTTTGAAGTGTGGCTTCAGAAGTTTTTATGTGATTGTTTCTTATTAATTCGTATCTTGTATTTTTGTTTCAGGCAAGTGTACATTCGGAAGTCTTGAACTGAACATAGGCGACAAGCTGTCTGGAGAGGAATACAAATGTAGCTGTATCACTCCACCTTACGTGACATGTACCAAGTGACAAAGTTAATACTGTAGATTTGATGACATTTGACGTCCGAGTAAACATACAGGTTAATAAACGAGAAACGAACAAATATAAAACAGCCTGATCCATAGATGAAAGTATGACTTCAAGTCATTCAGGTGTCAATTACACTTTAAGCCTTATAATGAAAATGTGTTCGGATACCACAATTTCATTTCGAATTGGGTGTTACATGAGTTACCAAATATAATTTAAACATAATAAAAGAGTGAAAAGCAATACAGTACACTATCAACTTACAAGTTATTGGGGAAGAGGAAAAATCTTATTTTATGATGTATCATCAGGTATTACTAGACTAATATTCCACTTATGGCTATTTTTTATGGATACAGTATTTTTCCATGTCTCTTGGAACAGAACATAGCACAATGTAGCTTCCGCTGAAGTCGCAGTCTAATTTATGGCTGTGGCTTTGGCTGTACGGAAGCTGCTGGACTATGGGTGATGATGAGATGAGTAATTATATTTAGAGCACACCTAGGATATCTGTATGCTGTGAAAGGCAGTAATAGTAGGGTCAGTCATGTTGCAATAGCTCTTTCTGGTTCAGTGAAAAAAAGTAAGTAAACTATTGTCTAGGTCGCCAATCATGGCACCGCCATCGGCCTTTTCTGCTTGGTGCAATTTCAGTGGTGGTATCTCAAGATTCAACCATCCTGGGCTGATAGCTTGACAGACAGTGTTGAATTGTAGGTACAAAAAATTAAAATGTATTTCTTTCTTTCTTTCTTTCTTTCTTTCTTTCTTTCTTTCTTTCTTTCTATCTTTCTTAATCTGTTTACCCTCCAGGGTTGTATTCTTCCTCGGACTCAGAGAGGTATCCCACGTCTACCACCTGAAGGGCAGTGTCCTGGAGTCTGAGACATTGGGTTGGGAATACAATTGGGGAAGAGACTAGTGCCTCGCCCAGGTAGCGTCACCTGCTATGCTGAACAGAGGCCTTGTAGGGGGGATGGGAAGATCGGAAGGGATAGCCAAGGAAATGGGAAGGAAGCGACCGTGGCCTCAAGTTAGGTACCATCCAGGCATTTACCTGGAGGAGAAGTGGAAAACCACGGAAAACGACTTCGAGGATGGCTGAGGTGGGAGTCGAACTCACCTCTACTCATTTAACCTCCCGAGGCTGAGTGGACCCCGTTCCAGCCCTCGTGCCACTTTTCAAATTTCGTAGCAGAGCCGGGAATCGAACCCGGGCCTCCGGGGGTGGCAGCTAATCACGCTAACCATTACACCACAGAGGCGGACAACATTTAAAATATATCGGTTTATTTTTTCATGGAAACTGCCCTTGAGGAGGTAGAGGTGGGATCCCTCGCTGAGTCCGAGGGAAAAGCCAACCCTGGAGGGTAACTGAGTTAAGAAAGAAATAACGTTACTGGTTAATATCCTTGGCTGGGAACTGGGTGTTTATGTTGTCCTGGAATAGCCACACTACATTATTATTTAAACATGAAATGCAAACACACGTTTACTTCTCTATTCAATTTATCATCACGTAAACGAAATGGCGTATGGCTTTTTGTGCCGGGAGTGTCCGAGGACAAGTTCGGCTGGCCAGATGCAGGTCTTTTGATTTGACGCTGTGCCAGCGAAATTAACCAATTAAGGTTAAAATTCCCGACCCTTCCGGGAATCGAACCCGGGACCCATGTGGCCAAAGGCCAGCACGCCAACCATTTAGCCATGGAGCTGGACTTATTATCACGTGCATAACCGCGAAGGCTCACTTGCTTAGCTACGATTGGTTTTGAAACAAATCAGTTGAATTTGAAGACATATATCCTATATAACACTTTGATGTATTCTTCGAATGAGATACAGATGTATTCTAAAAGACGTAACGTGGTTTCCTAGAGAAGTAACAATGAAAACAAGTTTTATGCATTCATTTCTCAGACTTCATTAGATTCTTCGAGGTAATGGAGTTATCTCGTTTGAATGTTTTCTGCCATCGTCGTCAACTGATTTCTTGAACACTCCCTGGCATAAAAAACTGAGATACACTTGTAGAGAAAAAATAAGCGTCAAACTACCGAACAGGTTATCTCAGTGCCTTGCGGCGCGGTCATCTTGCTCTGTACGCGGGAGGCAGATGGGTTCGAATCCTCCATCGACCATCGTCGAAATGATTTTCCATGGTGTCCTATTTTAGTTCGAGGTAAATGCCGGAATGATATCTTTGTCAAAACTGCAGCGAGTTCTTTCCCACTCATCGCCCATGTAATTACACATATATCCATAGATAACACCCGCACACAGTAGTACACGAAGCCCACCCTCATGGGGTGTACCGGGGAAAGTAGCTCCAGAAATGGTGAGCTGAATATGTCCGCGGACACTCCCGGCACTAAAACCCATTAACTAAATTAACTGTAAGTTTGCAAATAATCTAGAAAAATCAGGAGGAAAGTAAATTTTAAGAAGGTGAAAACAAAGAAGATATGTTTAGCTAGATGTAAGGAGGCAGCCTAGATTGTATAAGTCTAGGAAATACTCAGAAGTCTGATTGATTAATTTTTCAATGACCTAGTCCAAGAAGGATTTGTGAGATACTAGCTTGAACCCGTCGCTGCAGGGTTAGTTTTTATACGATTGCAGCGGTAAAGCCATCTAGCGCAGATGAGTGGCAGCAAAAGAGACAAGGCACACCTAAACTAACAACAACAATCAACAACAGTTGATCGGTTTTATGGGCTTAGGATATTGTAGGGACTGGACCAGGGGTAGACTAGGGAGCGGTGGTAAGGGTACAGGGTTTTGGAAGTCAAGTAGAGATGCCTTAAAAATGATAGTGTTGAACTGTAGAAGTAAAGAAAAGAGTTAAGTAATTTAATAATTAATTATTTACCAGATGTTGTAATAGGATCTGATTCACGGCTGAGATGATATAATGGATGCAGAAATGTTCTCTCGGAACTGGTAAGTAATTTAATAGATTATTTATTTACCAGATGTTGTAATAGGATCTGATTCACAGCTGAGAAATGATATAATGGATGCAGAAATATTCTCTTGGAACTGGAATGTTTATTGTATAGATAGGATAGGAATGGAAGGAAGGGGAGTATTCATTTTGGTGAAAGAAGAATTTATAAGCTACGAAAAAATTAAAGATGACAAATATAAAATTCTATCTCTAAAGTTAATAGGCAACATGATTTTTTTTTGGAGTGTACAGACATGGAAAGGGAGGCGCAGGCGCTGATTCGGAATTATTTATAAGATAATCAGCTATGTGCGAAACGATCCGGAAAGGAACGGGTTAGTAGCGGGTCATCTCAGTTTACCAAATGTCAATTGGGAATGTAATGCGAACGACAGGAAGCATGACCAACAAATGGTAAATAAGTTAATATGGGAAGCACAGCTGATTCAGAAAAAGAAGGAACCAACCAGAGGGAAGAATATCCTGGAAGTGATGCTGGTAAAACCAGATGATACAAGGGAAGGTCTTAAAAGTAGGACTATTAGGCAGTACCATGTGGCTGATAAAACAGGCATGAAGGAGTTTTTAAAAAGTAACTATGATCGATGGAAAAAGGTAAACAAAAATGTAAGTAGATTGTTGGTTGGGTTTGAATCAATTGTTTAGGAATGTGAAAGCAGGTATGTATCTTTCAAGCTGGTAAGGTGGTACGGAATGGTAAAGACTATATTATAACAGAGAAGTAAAGAGACTAAGAAGAATGTGCAAGTTGGAAAGAAATAGAGATGGAAATAGTTGTGAAAGTAAGGAGAAATTTAAGGAACTTACTAGCGAATTGAATCTAGTAGAGAAGTCACTAAGGATAACATGATGGCAAGCATTGGAGGGATGATTGAGGATAAGGAACCAAATCCCTACCATTGGGGAAAGAGTGAAGGTTCACTGAAATAAGGAAATAGATGGTTTGAACCACAGATTTACAAAAGTGTACTTTTATTGAATTTGAAACTTGTAAAAAACGTAGTGAGTATCAATATTAAGTTTATAAAGGTCCTGAAAAACAATCATAAATAATTGATATGAAAAAAGCCGTAAAACTGTAGGTAAATTTTACATCACGTCATAAAAGGCGATTAACCAACATTTAAATAGAAGAACTAAGCCTTGAAAGTGAAGTGCAGTTCAGACTGTGATTTAATATTACAAAAATGCCATAAGAGGCGAACCAACATTTAGACGGCTTAACGCATAAATCATAAGTTACCAGCCACAATATAATAAGATTTAAAAGAATTACTAAGAATATGAAATGGGGCACTGCCCTAAGAAAGTACTAAAGTTTCCAAATTAGAGGCACAGGCTCTTAAATAAATTAAGATTCAGCAAAAAGGTGGTGGGGGGTCTCTTCTCGGCAGGGGAAGAGGTCTCGTCCTGGTGGCCCTCCTCCCGGCCTGGTGAACCAGGGCTTGCTGGTGATCCCGCTGCAGAGACGGCGTCTTCCTCCTCCTGGCTGGCAGCGGTGGCGTCAGTATGTGCGACATTCGACTGCGTTCCCTGTCCTGTGGGACGCTCGTCGATGTCTGCACCTCGACTGACACGCTAGCGGGCCGGTCCTGGATAGCGGCCTCCGAAAGCCAGGGGGCGTCCTTCTCCACTGCTGTGGTGCCGTCCGCCGTCCGGAGTGCTTTCCTGGATTGTGCCCGGGTGATAGGCCCTTCCTGGTAGGCCTTGTTCCGCGTCCACTTCGACCACATCACCGCTGGCCCGGGACCTCGGTCTGCGTCCGTCTGGCAGAGCCGAACCGCTCGGCCTGGGTCGCACAGTCGCGGCTCCGCGGGGTGGCGTCGTTGGTCTCCGGCTGGGTGGCTTGGACTAGGTCGGTGTTAACCGCCCTATGCCTTAGCCTCCTCGGCGTCTGGGTAATGGCCTCCGTGGTCTCCGTCTCGCCCCTCCTGCTGGGGGCGCCGCCGTTCGTCCCTGCATTGCCGTCCCTCCCTGGTAGTCGGACGACCTGAAACAGACTAGAGAGCTCGTTCTCCACGTCCCTCATCCGCTCCTGGTCGTGATAACTGATGATGAGGCGTCCTGGTAGAAAGCTCTCCATGTACATGGTCGTCGAGATCTTCTTGCCTCCTTGGAGAGGGCGCCGCATTCTGTCCAGGACTAGGTCCCGTTCAGAAGTTACAGGACGCCCCGGCCTGTAGTAGACGAGCAGCGCCTCGTACTCCGGTTCCGTGTAGGCAGAAGAAAAAGCCGTTAGGGGGGTCACACCCGTCCCTGTATGGCTCCGTCTCCACCTCGATCTCCGGCGGCTCCTGCTCCAGCTCCGGCTTTGGTGCCGGCGTCTCCGGCGCTGGTGGCACTCGGCTGAAGAGGTTTCGGACTAAGTGCCCGAACTCCATCGCACATTCTTCGGGCGCCCTCGTCTCCATCTGGCTGCCCTCGCCGTAGTCCGCCGTAGTCTTCTTGAAATAAATCTCCTGAAAGAGAAGGTGAGCACTGATAAGTGCTTCAGCTCAGACAAAAAGCTCTTTCGTAAGTACCAACAAGTGCATCTGCCTGACTAGTACTGGGAAAGTACAGATCGCCTGGCGAGGAGAGATGAGTCAGCGGGAAGAACGTACGTCCTCTCGCTGAGACTGCCAAACTCGTTTATGTTCTAGAACAACAAGTGTGTTGCTCAAGTGAAAGTATCTTTAAACTAAGTGTTAGAATCAGTGAACACAGAATTATAAAAGTATAGTATTGATGTGCTATAACAAGTGCCCATTATGAGAATATGCAAGTTGTGTTGATACACAGAAAGAGTGAAGGGTATTTATCTACACTGTATTTGACATGCCTAATAGAAGACGTTACACATGGAAGGATTTCGGAGATAATAACAGATACCAAATTGACTACATTCTAGTTAAGAGAAGGTATAAAAATCAGGTAACGTCATGCCATAGCTATCCTGGCTTAGATATCGACAGCGACCATGTCCCAGTATTAGCAAAATGTCGAATTAGGCTGAAGAAGTTTAGGAAACCAAGAAGCAAGAAATGGAATCTAGAAAAGTTAAATGATCCATTAACACAAGTAGCATTCGAAGAAAAGACAGACACGATCATGTACAACAACTGCAACGAAACAGATTGGGACGCTATCAAAGCTTCACTTACAACGGCAGCAGATGAAGTGCTAGGAAAAAAGACGCTTGAACCCAGGAAGAACTGGATGACTGAAGAAATACTAAATCTCATTCAGGAAAGAAACAAAGAACACCGAAAAAATACTCCAGAAGGAATGATAAACTATAAGAAACTAAAAAACTTAGTTACACAGAAGTGCCGAGAGGCGAAAGAAAGATGGATGGATGACATTTGTAAAAGCATAGAACATGATATGAAAATCGGAAATGTTGACAGAGCATACAATCAAGTAAAAAGAACACAATTCAAGGCTAAAATGAAATCCAGTGTAATAAAAGATACGGAAGGAAGTCTGTTAATAGAAGATGAGGAGGTAATGAAGAGATGGAAAGAGTGTTTGGAGGATCTATATAATGGAGAAGAAATTGGCAATGTAGATAAGTACATCATAAAACAAGACCAGGTTTCATAAGATGAACTAGGTCCTCCCATAGTGAGAAGTGAATTCGAAACAGCACTGCAACAGCTGAAAAAAGAACAAGGCTCCTGGACCAGACAAACTGCCTGCTGGACTGTGGAAAAACTCTGGAAAAAGGATGAAGGATGAACTCTTCAAAATCACCAGGTACTGCTATGAAAACGGAGATATGCCAGAGGATTTTGTAGAAAGCAAAGCAGTACCTACTTCTGCACAAAAAAGGAGCTTCAACAGAATGCTCCAATTACAGAATACTAAGTCTTGTTTCACATGCAGCAAAAATATTCACATGCATATTAAAAAACAGAATCAAAATGAAAATTGAGCAGAATCTAGATGATGATCAGTTTGGGTTCAGGAAAGGAGTAGGAACGAGAGAAGCTATTATAGCACTTAAAACCATCTTGGAGAGAAGACTGGAGCTTAACAGAAATACATATATAGCTTTTGTAGACCTGGAAAAAGCTTTTGACAATATTCAGTGGAAAAGACTGTTCAAAATTATGAAGGACATTCATTTGGACTGGAAAGACAGAAAAGCAATACTTAACGTCCACATTAATCAAAGAATAAACATCGAAAGTAAAGTATGCAAGGTGAGAATCAGGAAAGGAGTAAGATAGGAGTGTTCCTTATCATTTCTATTTAATCTGTACATTGAAGGGGCCATGAAAATTTTTAAATCCAAAACACCTGGCATTAAAATAAATGGAGCAACTGTACACTGTATTAGATTTGCCGACGATATTGCACTTCTGGCTGACAATGAGAAGAACATGCAGATGATGCTCAACAAATTAACATCCATCTTAAAAGATTTCCAACTTAACATTAATGTAAATAAAACTAATGTTATGGTTGTAAGCAAATCTAAAATGAAGCCAGAGGCACAGCTCAGAATTGGAAATATTTTAATAAAACAGGTGCACAAGTTCTGCTACTTAGGATCAGTTATTACCTATGACAACAGATGCACTGTGGAAATAAACAGAAGGATTTTCCTGTGTAAGAAAGCCTTTGAGGAGAAGAAGCAGCTCTTAACTAATAAATCCTTAAATACTGAACAAAAGAAATTATTTATCAAAACGTTCATTTGGAGTGTGCTGCTATACGGCTGTGAAGGATGGACTCTCTTGAAGGAGGACGTGAAACGACTAGAGGCAGTGGAAATGTGGCTATGGAGGAAGATGACAAGAACTAGCTGGATTGAGAAGAAAACTAATGAAGCAGTGCTTAGAGAAATAAACACCCAAAGACATTTAATAACAACGATAAAAAGGAGAAAAGCGTCCGTTTTCGGTCATATTCTCTGGCATAATAACTTCATAAAGAACTTGTTCGAAGGCAAGGTGATGGGAAAGAAAGGCAGAGGGAAACCACGGAAGAAGATCATTGAAGAGGTAGTTGAGATGATGGGATGCCAAGGTTATGGAGAAATGAAAAGGATCGCAGAGAGAAGAGATCAATGGTTGCAGCGACAAGGCGAAGCCTTTAGATAATGATGATGATGATGATAATGATGATGATGATGATGATGATGATGATGATGATATGCTTTGTATTTAATGTCCATCGGGCTGACTGCAAATGGTAGCTTGGTCTTTGCTTTTGTTTTTCCACTGTCTTTATTGTTGTTGGTTAATTGTGTAAATATGGAGTCTTCCAGCAGTATTTTTTGAGTGTATTTTATGTATATTTTGGTGTGTTGATAAGGTGCTCATGCACGGATATTTTTCAGAATATAGTTAGTTATTTTAGAATCAGTGGAGTTATTGATGAACCCAGGTGCATTTCCTACATATTTAGTCGTTTTCAGAAGGTTAGGTAAGGCCTGAAACAGACGTACCAGGACGCAGCTTTATGTACACGCCCTGGGAGAGAGAATTATCATGCTCTGTTAAAATTTGAGTGATCCATTCTGCTGAACTCTGGAGCCCATACTACGGACATTTCGCTTAATTTTTTATTAATTTATTCTATTTCAATGATTTTATTCATTTACTTTAGTTATCGATATTCATTTATTATTTCAAAAAATTATGTCTGGAAATATATTTTCTCTACATCTCTACCCTCATCTTTCTGAAAATATTCAACTTATACCAACGAATTACATAGCCACAAAGCAATATCACTTCTATTTGTACTATGAGCTAACTATGTTCAAGATTAGGTGTTTTCAAACCAGTGCATACTTCAGAAACCTTAGTGGAAGATAACTGCGTATCGGAAAACTGTGGTTATGTTCCTTCCACTAGCTCTTTATAAGTCATTGATTATTACAGTTACAAACTCAGTGTCAATCTGGTAGTAGAATAGTTGTACTATGAAAGAATTCTTTTCTCGCCCTTGAATAACAGTCATTTTCTCACCATGTGTTGTGTTGCATGCAGTAACATAGGAAACATAAAAAAAGGTAACAGGAAACTCTTGTTCTTTTTTCAGAGATCGCCTCAAAGTGTTGCAGTGAAATATATAGTTTCCGCAAGAATGATATATGCATTTCCTCCAAACCTGCCCCCTAATTTATCGATACTGATTCTACGAAGTGTTTGGAAGTTTGTGTGAAAGACTTGTAAGTTTATGTGAAAGACTTGTAAGTTTATGTGAAAGACTAAGTGAAATTAATTAATAAATCACTTTATATTTATTGTTGTCTTATTCTGTTACTTATTTCTCCTTGGTTTCTGATGTTGATCTCCAAGATTCTAAGAATTTACTATCGAATCTACAGAAAGTTTGGGAACTAATGTTGAGAAATTTCGAACTTGGTCATGGTAACCCCCGATGATGATTCAGGTGTAGATTTCCTCAGTTGATTTATATTTGTTGAAGTAAATGCTGGAATCGTTCCTTATTTTACCGCCCATGGTACTTCTCAATCCTATATCCAAGTAACCGCAGTTGTAGACTATGGAACTGACATTCACAGTTATAACATGCTTCAGACGATATAGGCCCTACAACAAAACACATGCGACGTCGAGATGTGTAATCCGTAGACCTTAAAATGAATCCAAAAACTTCTTCTTTTATATGTTGAATGATTTAAACAAGATCTACACAGTAAGTAGGAGATGTTGAAGTTCCATATTTCTGGAATATCGAACTAGAGCTCTGATTATGTCGTAAAATGAATGTAGGCTTATTTATATTAACCTATCTGCTACTTCACATGTCGAATACATTGAAACAGGCCCAATCCTAATTCCTGCGGACATCATACCTGCTCTCTTCATTCAGGCATTAGCATGCCTATCAGAAATCACGGGGTTTATCTAAATTCCTACTGCCTACTTTGAAGGCTTGTAGTGGGGACCGAGTAAATAAAGTTATGAATATTAACCCATGTCTGGAAGCGTACCGTTTCCCCTCTACAAGCAAAAGACCATGAGCTTAAATGTACCGCGTCCGCTCCGTCAATGAGCGTGGCGGATTACGTACGTTGTTGTTTCAGTGCTTCTGTGTCCACTTACAAGAACGGTTCGACGTGGCAACCACCTACGTCAATACAAATATTAGGCTATACCTGCGAAACATGTTCCGATACGTTCACTCACAAACACTTGCTAGTCAAGAAGCCACCGTTGTCGTAATCACGCAGTATTATTCTGACTCCACCGGGATCTCGTGGATCCGAATCTTCTGGGAAGTTTGTACAAATTCGGGGCTATGCCCTTGCTCCATTCACCATCCCTAAATTGTACCTAAAATGTGTGGAAAATTAATAAATAATAATAATAATACACTGGCAAAACAGCATTCCTTCTTTCTCTTCCCCACTTCCCTGACCAGGTCGAGCCTACCAGTACAGAATATGAATCATACAGAAAGGAAATCAGAGGGCGGCTTCTTTCATCAACAGTAAGTCGAAATCCAGCGCTGGCCGCCATGTTGAAACCGAGTGAAGAGGCAGACGCTAGATGAGGCATTACCAGGACATTCAGAAATTTAAAACGTGTTTCCACAGAACCTGATACAGTCAAGAACGCCATAAAAACGAGAATTTCCAAAACTCTCTAATGGGGTCGATCTGGTAAGAATGGGTGGGGGACGAAATTGGACCACAGAAGCAAAAGAAGCACGCAAGTATACATATTTGTTTCCCCTGTGGTTACCAATATTTCCAAAGCAATGACGCATGGTTTTCATGGGCTTAAACGTTTCCTTGAAGTCCAAAATATTTACTATCAAACCCTGAGAAAGTAACGAAATATTAAGTAGGTAGTCCATAATAACAAATGGAAATCAGTGTGTATTGATGTACTGAACTCTTAAGTGGCCTGTCAGCTTGAATTGAAGACCCACAAAACATGCCAGAAGACAAAGTTAAACAAACCCAAACCAAACCCCATGGCACTACAGCCCTTGAAGGGCCTTGGCCTACCAAGCAACCGCTGCTCAGCCGGAAAGCCTGCAGATTACGAGGTGTTGTGTGGTCAGCACGACGAATCCTCTCGGTCGTTATTCTTGGCTTTCGAGACCGGGGCTGCCATCTCAGCGTCAGATAGCTCCTCAGTTCTAATCACGAAGGCTGAGTCAGATAGCTCCTCAATTCTAATCACGTAGGCTGAGTGGACCTCGAACCAGCCCTCAGGTCCAGGTAAAAATCCCTGACCTTGCCGGGAATCGAACCCGGGGCCTCCGGGTAAGAGGCAGGCACGCTACCCCTATACCACGGGGCCGGCAAAGTTAAACAATGAAACATTAATTATTAAATACATCCCCGGTGAATTTGTCAACAACAAAACTCTAAAAAGAAATTAAAGTTAATCATTTGGAAGTGAGGCTTCTACAACAAAAATAAAAATGAATTTTAGGCTAACACCCACTCACACTTGAATTTAATTTAATAACTATTACCATTACGCTTGACAATATATAATTATCAAATGTAGAATGTTAAATTGATATGCATGTCCTCAATCAGCAAAATATTAAAGAAAAGAACGATGACTTTCCTAAAAATTCATTATAAAGAAAAGTTTTACTCGGTCTGGCTTGGTCGTTTGTATGACCGTCACACTTGTCTGCAGCTTTCTGAAAGAAATACGTGTGCTTCTAAACATCTCTTGCCATCCTAATTGTAAAGTACTGAGTGTGCGCTGAAGTAATACAAGTGTGTTAATAACATGGAAGTTTCAATTGAGCAATACCTATATGCTATAGGGAGGTGTCAGTACAGAGTGAAAGTAAAATACATACAAACGGTCAACAGCCCCTAAAATATTATGCAAATGGTGTTATCGTCAGTTGTGGTGTTGGTGCTATTGATGATCAGTGGTGTTGAATTAGACGCGCCCTGGATTGTCTTAAGAGGATATTGACAAGTTTAAGGAAGTTATGAAGGGAATATGTCAAGTGGAAGTATTAATGGGGCAAAATAAGGAATTCAAGGATTTGAAGATTTACTTAAAAACAGAACTAAGTGACATCAAGGAGAGCTTGTTTCAAAATAAGCTCAAGTTGGATGAAATGAAGAAAAGTTTTGGATGTAGAAGAAAGGGTAAGGAAGCTTGAACTATAGGAACTGACACGAGAGAAGGAAGAGGGAGAAATATAATAAAATAAGGACTGGCAGATTCGGATAAGAGGGATTTTAGTGGTATGTTGGACAAAGTAACTTCAGGGAGAAAGTGAAAGTTGAGTGTAGTGAGAGTGACATCGATAGTGCTTTTAGAATAGGGAAAAATATGGGAAGAAGACCAGTTAGTGTAAGTATTGCACCCTTGCCTACCGATAGTCAACATCTGCGTCTGGCTCTTGAATATGTCGACTCTTCTGTTCTCAGGGGTTACGGATTCTTCGGGTCACTTGTTGACATGAATCGGCGGATGGCATAAGGAAATCTAATTATTACTTGAAATAATATTCAAGAAGTGGGTTGAAATTTATAAACATACTAAGTCCAACAGATGTGAGGCATCAAATAAAATTGATTTGACATTAGTGAAACTGCTGACAGAATTTTGACTTAAATGTGGATAAAATGAGACCTCAGAAAAATTGGTTTTATTGTTATTGAGTTAACGTAAATTGCCATTGCCAGAATAGAATTCAATAATAATAATAATAAACCTGACAATTACTATGGGATTACAAGTAACGCCGTTGGTCGATTCACTTGGTCAGTGAAGATTTAGTTTCCGCAACCGGACTCCGAATTTCCTTTAACGAATGTTATCCACTGATTATAAAATACCATGTAGGATATCGTCAGCCACCGAATGGATCCTTGAGCGAACCGAAACAAACTCCGGTTATAATTGAACCGATTAGTTATACACAAAAAATGAATTTACTTCACAGGTTAACTTGCTCCTTGGCAAGGCATGGTGCTCCCAAATTCAATACTATCAAGCACTAATCTCTGTGTAAAAATACATGATCGCAGCATGTTGTGCCAAAATCAGATACCCAGAAATGAAGTTACTTTTTATAATTCATTATTTTAAATTATATAGAATCCTGTTCCACTGAACTGCAATATTTATAAAATAAAATAATTTCTTTAGTTTACATTTAAGTTAACACACAAATAAGTTCCAGGTAATGTTGGTTTATCATAGAATAATTTAAAATGAATAAACTAATAAGCACTGATATATAAAAATTAATCTTATCGCTTCACTGAATAATAATTAAGTTGATTTCATCCGACCATTTATGAACGGTACCAACAAAGAAAAATAAATTAAAAGAGTAAGGTCGATGAACGGTGTCATAATAAACATCATAGAACTTATATTAAACAATTGGTCTTCATCAAAATGTAGAAAACGTAGTTCATTACAATAATCATTACCACCATTGTAGGAAACACTCATATTAAAGGAATATTGTTGCTCGCTTCAGTAATCACCACCATCATCATGACCATTGGAGAAATGTACTACTCAAAAACTATGATCATTGTTATCATAAAGAAATTTAAATTTTATTTTGAACATTTAAGTTCAGTGATCAACACCAATAAAATCAGCTAACGCACTATCATTACTTGCTAAACTGAACGTGTAATGATCATCCACAAAATGTTTACTATCACTGGAATAAACTAACCACTGGTCCTTGCAGACTGAACTAACCATCTAATTGAATTCATGAATGTCACTAAAACAACTGAACACTGATCATTGCAGACAGAACCGGATGTCTAATTTGACTAACAATCATCCATGAAAATAAACTGAGCACAGATCATTGCAGACTAAGTTGTCTAAAACTGGTAACAACTATCATCAAAAATAAACTATGTAAACTAGTGACCTCTCCAGTGCTGGATGTTAATTCATTGCTCTTGATAAAAAATGAAATAATGACATGATAAATCATTCTTGCACCGATATGTATCTTAACCCTACATTATTCTAATATTATTTACAACAAATTATCCCGTGTGGTCGGTTATCACCTAACCATTTTCATATAAAAACATGTGAGTTAAAGCCATACTCACTATCACAGGTAATGATACAAACACTAGTAAAACTTTACAAATTACATCTCACAACGAACATAACGAACCCACGAAACCAAATGAAAATCGGACCGATTCGATAGCTAGCGAAATCCAAATATTTATTCCAATATCAACAAAAAATATTCGTCTTCCCAGTCTTAGCTATTGTCCTCAATAAATGTCGCAGCTCGAACATCCTTTAATCTTATTTAAATCCCAAAATGACAGTGATACATTTCCAGAATGCTAAAATGTAATACAGCATTAAACTTTCGTGTCATATCTCCAACAAGCTTACGGACTAATATTTTATTTCAGAATCCCAAACTGTTGTCTTCTCGCTCCCCTTGCTAAGTGAGTCACTGACCTCAACACCTGTTCTTGCTTGCTTGTCTGCGGTATCTTATACAATAAAAATCCCCTTGAAACAAGCCATATTTCTCTCAATCACCTGATGGGGAATCATTCTCCCAGTGAATTACGTGACATCTAAATATCTGAGACCGCATAGTATTAGTTGCAATGTTGCCTTTCCTTTAAAATGGCACACTACTCTCTCTCGAGCCAAGAAAACAGTTTCGCTTGGAATCCGAAGCACATGTATCATAAACACCACCTCTGGCATCCCACTACCTATTTCCACAGGACATTACTTCCCGGACTTCGAAATCATATCAGTGGGGCATTCTTATCCGCACCGCCTGAATAATTAGCACATAAATTCCACTCTACCTATTTTCTCATATAGATTCCAGCAATTCGCTTTCTTCACATTCGACTCCACTGGCTCCAAGCGTATCTAATAGGCCTCAGATAGTTTCTCAAAAGGCCTTACATGATCTGTTTTAATTTCACATATTACATTTAACATCATGGCTTATTTCAAGTTCCTCAGACGTCTCACTATCCCATAGAAAATACGCCACGACGCTAACCCCTACTAAAATTTTTGAGTGATAAAATGTTCAACTGATATTGATAAAAAGAAAAAACTTTCCCAAAACTCGAAATACTTGGGTATTATTTATTTTACCCACAAAAATCTCAACACATAAATCATCTTACAACAAAACCACGGACTATAGCCGATCTTTACCCGATACCTTCACGAATAATATTTACAACACAACTGAAAATCTGAGATCAATAATAATATTTTAATATTTCTACCAATAACCACAAGAGCAACATCTTGCCTCACAAAGCGCTCAATTATTTACGCAAACAAACAATCAAAAAACAACCAGATATCGGCCTGAAACTTCGACCATTTTTATGAAACATAACGACGAAGAATACACATAAATGATACAGTTCATGTCACTAACCTTGTTTGTTGAAAGGTGGACGCCATCAGGCGAGACAGTTCGCCTGTGCTTATAACCCTTACCTAACCATATCACTGCACATGGACAACATATCACAAATTCTTCCTCTTAATTTATATCACACTAATAATTCACACTTGTATTTTACAGCTTATTTATATATATTATTACCTGTAGTACCCAGCGTTGCCCGGATAGTTTCTGAATATTTCCCTTTAAGATTTGCATTACCAGTTAGTTATGTATGAAGTGAATTTTTATACAATTCTTTTTTGACTTGCAGATTGATATGTTACGATCTATAATGTAGTTTAGAATTATTTAGATGTGTTTGATTTCAAGTTTTAGGTTATTTAATTTTCGAATAAAACGTCTTTATGGAAGCTCGAATCGACTGGAAAGTATTTGATCCTGTCAAGAATTAATAAGTAATAACTATATGTATTTAGCCGTCGCACTATAGATACGATGTACAGGATTTCAACTGTCAATGAGAGTGTCCCCCTCTCGCCCCCCACCCCTAAGATATAAAAATCTGGATTGTCACCATTCATCTCAGTGACCCCGAAAACTGTAGATTCGACACTGTTTGCGATTATTTTTTTATCTCACTCCCCCCTCACCCTCACCCCAAAGGGGGATGAACATGAACTTTAAAAAATTCGGAGTGTCACTATTCATTTCAGCGACCAAGAAAACTATGGATTTGATACTATTCTAGATTATTTTATAACACCCCCCTCGCCCCCTGCCCATAAGGGTGCTAGGGGTGTCTTACCCCCACGCGGTTTGTCTCCTGATACTAATTGATAAGTGTACCCAGTTTTGTGAAATTGCTCCAGTGGTTTAGGAGGAGATGTGTCATTTACACACCCACGCACACACATACATCCATTTTATATATAGTAAGAAGAAAAATATAAGATTTTATATATAGTTTTTCGATTATATATCTCACCCCCTTCGCCCCCCACTTGGACATGTAAAAAATCCGGAGTATTTCTATTCATCTCAGAGACCCTGAAATCTATGGATTCGAAACTGTTTTTAATTATTTCTATATCTCAGCCCCCATTCGCTCCCCACCTAAAAGGGGGCTGAACTTGGACTTTAAAAAAATTCTGGAGTATTACTTTTCAACTCAACGACCCCGAAAACTATGAATTCGACACTATTCTCGATTATTTTATAACCCCCCTGAACCACGCAGTGCTCGTCTCTCGATAGTAAGTAATACGTGTACCAAGTTTGGTTGAAATTGCTCCAGTGGTTTAGGAGGAGATATATCATATATATATACACACACACACACATCCATTTTTATATATAGCAAGATAAGATTTTTATACTTCACCCCCTTTCCATCCCCGCCCAAAGGAGTCCTATGAGTGCCTTACACAACAGTATATTTTTTCCAGATAGTAAGTCTTATGTGTACCAATTTTGGTTGGCAGCTATGCCCAAATGTACATGCATAATCTCGCTGCTCTAGAATCCTGGAGCTGATGTTGCCATGGTTACGGCAGTTCATTTCTTTTATCCTATCAAGAACTATTGGCTGATAAACTTCCAAATGAATACCCAGAAGATATTGAGCAGCACTGGTCGTTATTAAAATCAGCTATTATAGCAGCTGGCAAAGAAGCAGTTGGAGAGGAAACATCAGGATTGGTTTGACGAGAACGACAAAGAAATATGTGACCTAATTGATGAAAAGCGGAAAGCCTACAACGCGTGGCAAAATGATCCAAATTCATTTCCCAAGAAACATAGATATCAACAACTCAAAACGGAAGTGCAGAAGAGATGCAGGATGATCAAGAATGAATGGTGGATAGGTAAATCAAAGGAAATGGAGAATTTAATCGCCTCCAACAACACTAGTGCCTTCTTCAGTGCTACCAAAGCAATTTATGGTCCCTCTACCAAAGGTCTTAATTGTCTAAAATCCAAAGACGTTACTGAAGTTCTTAAAGACCCTGACTCGATAGCTTCCCGTTGGAAAGAACATTTTCAAGACCTCCTGAACAGAAACTCACGTGTGGAGGAAGATGTGTTTGCTGATATTCCACAACGGCCAATTCAAGATCCTTCTATTCAAGAAATTGAGAAGGCCATTCATCAGCTGAAGAATGAAAAGGCACCCGAACAAGATGAATTCCAGCCGAGCTCTTCAAGGAGGGTGGGCCTTTGCTAATTCAGCATACACACATGTTGATTGTGAAAATATGGAACATGGGAACAATCCCTGCTGATCTACGGGATGCTTCCATCATCACTATCTTCAAGAAAGGGGATAAGACTCTGTGTAACAATTATAGAGGAATATCATTACTCTCTGTTGCAGGAAAAATTCTTGCTAGAGTATTGTCTAATCGTCTACTGCCATTGACTGAAATGTGCCTACCAGAAACTCAGTGTGGTTTCAGGCCAAACAGAAGTACAATTGATATGATTTTCAGTGCAAGACAAGTGCAGGAAAAGTCTAGAGAGCAAAACCAACCCTTGTACATGGCTTTTATCGATCTTGTCAAGGCGTTTGATTCTGTTAATCGAGAAGCTCTATGGAGATTTCTAGCTCTGATCGGATGTCCAAGAAAATACGTACAGATACTCAGACTGCTACACGACGTCATGTTTGCTACTGTTCTTTCTAATACAAAACCAGGAGACCCTTTCCGTATTTCTAATGGAGTCAAGCAAGGTTGTGTAATTGCTCCAACATTGTTCTCACTATTTGTTGGAACTATACTACACCTTGTGGATGATAAACTGCCATCAGGAATAGAACTCCTGTATAGAACTGATGGAAATCTGTTTAATATTAACAGACTGCGAGCTAAGACCAAGGTGTCCTCAGTGTCAGTTATAGAGCTTCAGTACGCAGATGACGATGTTATCTTAGCCAACACAGAGGAAGATCTGCAATCAATCCTCAATGCTTTTAATCAAGCATATGAAAGGATCGGACTGGAAATTAATATTGATAAGACTAAGATCCTTTACCAGCCGGCGCCTAATTCCAATAAAAGAACTCCGACTATTACAATCAATGGCCAGTCTCTGCAAAACATAAATCATTTTCCTTACCTTGGAAGCCATCTCTCGACATGTGCGAATATTGATGCAGAAATCCAATATCGTTTAAGATGCGCTAGTGCGGCTTTCGGTCGTCTCCTAAGAAGAGTGTTTGACAATCATGATATCAGTGTGATAACCAAACTGTACGTTTACAATGCTGTTGTAATTCCTATGGTTCCGAGACCTGGACAACCTACAGGAGAAACCTAAAATGCTTGGAAAAATACCATCAACGATGCTTGCGGAGAATACTGAAAGTTAAATGGCAAGATCGTCGAACGTACATTAGCATCCTCGAGGAAGCCAACACTACAAGCATAGAGGCAAAGATAGTCAGGCATCAGCTACGCTGGGCTGGTCATATCGTCCGCATGCCAGATACACGCCCCCCAAAGGAAATCTTGTACTCCCAACTAAAGAATGGCCAGCGTAACAATGGAGGGCAGCTTAAACGATATAAGGATGTTCTAAAGTATAATCTTAAAAGATGTCATATTGATACGATCAACTGGGAAACTACAGCCGAGGATAGGCCCAAATGACGTAGCATTGTATACAATGGAGTTGAACATCTAGAAAAAGATAGGAGAAGATTAGAAGCTGAGAGGAGAAACCGCAGGAAAGAACGAGCGAATGCGAGGGATGGCATTCTTGCACAACCATCTGCTGCAACTACTAGTGTGTGCTGTCACTGCAATAAAATCTGTGCATCCAGGATCGGACTGTTCAGCCATCTGAGACGACACAATTAACATGTCCAAATGACAGTGTATTTATATACTACATATTCGTTGACAAATAAATGCCTATGATGATGATGATGAGAGCAGGGGTAGTGTGGTGCCAATATCTCCATAACAGTTGGTTTTACGGCCTTAAAACGTGGTTTTCTGGCCCTTAGGGCTTACCGAGTTTTGTTCTTTGCGTCAAGAGGATTAAAGCTGTCGAAAAAGCACGTGGAATTTTACAAACAAGAGCACGTGGAATTTCAAATTGCCCTCCACCGCATGCATAACAGCAGCCGCCATCTTGCGCAGTAGTCTCTAACCTAGCTTTCTTCATAAGAACAGCCACCATCTTGTGCGAGCAGCCCTAGGCCGTCTCATAAGGAGCTGTGTATAGTCACCATCTTGTCGCTGCTATCTTGCACAAGCACCACTAGGGCGTCTCATAAGAGCCTATGTATAGCAGCCATCTTGTACAAGCGCTCTTAAGCCGTCTCATTAGGAGCTATGTATAGCCACCATTTTGTGTCCGCCATCTTGCGCAAGCATCCCTAGGGCGTCTCATAAGAGCAGCAGCCATCTTATGCAAGCACCCTTAAGCCGTCTCATAAGAAGCTATGTATAGCCGCTATCTTGTAGAATTAGATAGCTGTCAATGCGTAAGGGCCTAAGTAAGAATCGAACCATTGATCTCATCATTAAACTACTTTTTCTAATGATATCATGTTCCTGATACTGCGAACCTGGGTACTAGGCAGAAAAATGTTGTCCGCTTTGCTCTACGACGCACCGTTTTCGAGATATTTAACATTTTGCATTTAAGCCCCAAATTTAATTAATCGAACCAGCACGGTACGTTATTCTCTCTATCATAGCAAGACCTAATCAAGTTACAGAGACTTGCTTCAATACAAGCTAAAACAGACAAAATGCCAAAGGGCCTAAGTAGGAACCGAACCGTTGATCTCATCATTAGACTACTTTTTTCTTATGCAATAATGTTCCTGATACTGCGAACCTGGGTATTACGCAGAAAAATTTTGTCCGTTTTGCTCTACGACGCACCGCTTTCGAGATATTTAACATTTTGCATTTAAGCCCCAAATTTAATGAATCGAACCACAACGGTACGTTATACTCTCTACCATAGCAAGACTTAATCAAGTTACGAAGACTTGCTTCAATACAAGCTAAAACTGACTAAATGCCAAAGGGCCTAAGTAGGAACCGAACTGTTGATCTCGTCATTAGACTACTTTTTCTTATGCTATCATGTTCCTTATACTGCGAAGCTAGGAATAAGGCAGAAGCATTTTGTCCGTTTTGCTCTACGACGCACCGTTTTCGAGATATTTAACATTTTGCATTTAATCCCCAAATTTAGGCTGATGACACACGGAGCGGTTTTTGCCGAGTCGGCGCATGTTTCTATTGTATCAGATGGGATGAAACAGACACAGCGGTGCTCGCCGACAGGCGGCAGATTTGCCGACTCGGCCTGTCATTTAGCTGGCGGTGCAGCGAGCGTTTTGAAGACTTCGTGCGCGCTCTAGCGCCATTGATTTAATACATGCAGCTGAATCACGGCCGACTTGATGCGTCGCTCTAGCGAGGGATCCACTCGGTCGTGGCTGAATTTACGCAGCGATTGCATCCTACATATCATGAAGTATCTTTGAAATTCAATAGTATACACGTAAAAGGACATATAGAGTAAGTAGACTTTTGGAATAAGAATAAGAACAATCATTTATTTTTATATAATGTTAGCTAGCTTCCTCACCTAACGTCGCGCTCACTAATCCGTTTTGTCCACTGCCTGCTCGATACGCACCCGATGACTGCTTATAAGCACTTTTTAGATGTAGTTCGAGCAGGCAGTGGTTTCGTCACAGTCGGCAAAAACCACTGTGTGTATCAATCACAGGCGGCGGCCGACGCGGCTGCCGACTCGGCAAAACCCACTCCGTGTGTCAGCAGCCTTACTGAATCGAACCGGCACGGCACGTTAGCCTCTAAGCTAGCTTTCTTGATAAGAACAGCAGCCATCTTGCGCAAGCACCCTTAAAGCTTCTCATAAGGAGCCGTATATAGCCGCCATCTTGTGTCAGCCATCTTGCGCAAGCATCCTTAGGGCGTCTCATAAGAGCAGCAGCCATCTGGTGCAAGCACTTTTAAACCGTCTCATAAGAGCAGCCGCCATCTTGCGCAAGCACCCTTAAGGGGTCTCATAAGGAGCCATGTATAGCCGCCATCTTGCGCAAGCATCCCAAGGGAGTCTTATAAGAGCCTATGTATAGCAGCCATCTTGCAGCCACGATCTTCCGTAAGCGCCCTTAAGGAGTCTCATAAGGAGTCATGTATAGCCGCCATCTTGTGCAATTGGTGTCGAGAAGAGCATCCGGTTGTAAAACTGAGGTTAGGTCTTTCTATGACGTTAGGCTTGCTGTCTTGCGTGTCAAAAGTTCTTGCGCAAGAACCCTTAAGGCACCTCATAAGAGTCATGTATAGCCGCCATCTTGTGCAATTGACGTCGGGAAGGGCATCCGGCAGTAAAACTGAGGTTAGGCCCTTCCGTGAGGTTAGGCTTGCTGTCTTGTGCGTTAAAAGTTAGGTTAAGCCCCTCTAAGATAGTGGATGTGAGGTTAGACGGTGTCTCATAAGGAGACATGTATAGCCGCCATCTTGTGCAATTGGCGTCGGGAAGGGCATCCGGCCGTAAAATTGAGGTTAGGCCCTTCCATGAGGTTAGGCTTGCTGTCTTGTGCGTCAAAAGTTAGGTTAAACCCCTCCAAGTTAGCAGATGTAAGGTTTAGCTCAGTCTCTTGGGCGTCACGAAGGGCATCTGGCCGTAAAACTGAGGTTAGGCCCTTCCGTGAGGTTAGGCTAGCTCTCTTACGCATAAAAAGTTAGGTTAAGCCTCTCCAAGATGGCGGATGTCAGGTTAGTGTCGCGCTCTTAGGCGTCAGGAAGGGCATCCGGCTGTAAAACTGAGGTTAAGCCCCTCCATGAGGTTAGGCTAGTTCTCTTACGCATAAAAAGTTAGGTTAAGCCCCTCCAAAATGGCGGATGTAAGGTTAGGGTCGCGCTGTTAGCCAGCGTGCGGAGGAAGCCTCTCCCGAGAGCCTCAGGAGGAGGAGGAGGAGGAGAAGGAGGCGTCTTTGGAGGGCCTGACGAGGTGGAGGCAGCAGAATCCCCCACTTATGCTACTACTGTGAATGATGGGCTCAGTATGTATGGTGTCAAGCCTAAAGACCCGGAAAATTTGGGATAACGCGAAGAACCTGAAAGAATCTAAAATATAGTACACCAGTTTGAATGTTGTGGGTTCGATAAACTGCTGGGCCACTAACTCATTCGGTACTGCAAAGAATATCCCTAACGTCCTTGTAGTTTAGTCTGGACAGCCGGGTGCACGTAATTGTTCGCATTCGTCACGGAGGACTCTTAAATGGCTAATATAGCATCATCAATTATATAAACAAATCAGGATAAGGCAATAACTAATCCTTAAATAAAAACAAATGTGTTCGATATGCTTGGAATGATAATCATTTTCATCTTCCTCTCTTTATTTAAAATAAATAATTAAATTTTGCTATAAGTGACAACGTATGTACATGCATAAATAATAAAATGAAATGGCGTATGGCTTTTAGTGCCGGGAGATGTCCGAGGACTTTTGGCTCGCCAGGTGCAGATCTTCTGATTTTACGCCCGTAGACGTAGATGAGGATGAAATGATGATGAAGATGACACATACACCCAGTCCCCGTGCCAGGGGAATTAAACAAGTATGGCAAAAATTCCAGACCCTGCCGGGAATCAAACGTGGGACCCCTGTGACCTAAGGCCAGCACGCTAACCATTTAGCCATGGTGTTGGACTATGCAAATATGAATCAGAAAATATAAGAATTCCATTGCATGGGTCAAGAATTGTTGATGTGTCAATAATATACTCTCCCGATTTACATTGTTGTTAACATGCCCTAATATTCATGTCATCAGAATCTATTCATAAACCGTCAAGCAAAACAAAATTACTATTATTATGATGATGATGATTATTGTTATTATTATTATTATTGTTGTTGTTGTTGTTGTTGTTATTTGAATAAATCATTGCCAATTCAATAAAAAACTGTGGTATTAATTCTGTGAAAACTTACCAAGTAAGACTGATACTCCTCGGGTTCTCACAATGTTCCTCTCGATATACAATAGACTAAGTAAATTAAAAAACACAATAATACTGTTCAACAGCAATCTGGTAACACTTGGGTAGGGTTATTCCCTAACACCAATAAGCATACAAAAATAATGTTGGTAACCTTTAAAATCATCAAATACTTTGAAAACAAAGTAAAATAACATCTCGTAGCAGCTCCTGAAATAAAACACGCATAACCATGCACCAGTCTAATTCAATAACAAAGTAAACAATCAACACAACTTAGCTGCGCCGACCTGAAATAGAGACACCATGTGTATACGGTATTCAAAATATGGATAACCTACTACATGAAAACAACCATGAATGGGCAATTTGATGACTCACTTATTAGATCCGTGAACATCTAAGTTAATTACTGTGCTGGTCCATCTACAGTTTATCCCGGGCCAGTAATAGTTCCTCGTATCAATCAATCAATCAGTCAATACTGATCTGCATTTAGGGCAGTCGCCCAGGTGGCAGATTCCCTATCTGTTGCTTTCCTAGCCTTTTCCTAAATGATTTCAAAGAAATTGGAAATTTATTGAACGTCTCCCTTGGTAAGTTATTCCAATCCCTAACTCCCCTTCCTATAAATGAATATTTGCCCCAGTTTGTCCTCTTGAATTCCAACTTTATCTTCATATTGTGATCTTTCCTACTTTTATAAACGCCATTCAAACTTATTCGTCTACTAATGTCATTCCACGCCAACTCTCCGCTGACAGCTCGGAACATACCACTTAGTCGAGCAGCTCTTTTTCTTTCTCTCAATTCTTCCCCACGTAAACATTGCAACATTTTTGTAACGCTACTCTTTTGTCGGAAATCACCCAGAACAAATCGAGCTGCTTTTCTTTGGATTTTTTCCAATTCTTGAATCAGGTAATCCTGGTGAGGGTCCCATACACTGGAACCATACTCTAGTTGGGGTCTTACCAGAGACTTATATGCCCTCTCCTTTACATCCTTACTACAACCCCTAAACACCCTCATAACCATGTGCAGAGATCTGTACCCTTTATTTACAATCCCATTTATGTGATTACCCCAATGAAGATCTTTCCTTATATTAACACCTAGATACTTACAATGATCCCCAAAAGGAACTTTCACCCCATCAACGCAGCAATTAAAACTGAGAGGACTTCTCCTATTTGTGAAACTCACAACCTGACTTTTAACCCCGTTTATCATCTGCTGTCCATCTCACAACATTTTCGAGGTCACGCTGCAGTTGCTCACAATCTTGTAACTTATTTATCACTCTATAGAGAATAACATCATCCGCAAAACGCCTTGCCTCCGATTCCACTCCTTTACTCATACACTTATATATATAAGAAAACATAAAGGTCCGATAATACTGCCTTGAGGAATTCCCCTCTTAATTATTACAGGGTCAGATAAAGCTTCACCTACCCTAATTCTCTGAGATCTATTTTCTAGAAATATAGCAAGCCATTCAGTCACTCGTACATTACACTTCATCTCTAAAAGCTTCAGCCATGAGATATTTATGAAAGATGCCTCAAATAAATGCATAACAAATGATCTTCATTAACACGGGCAAGTTGCATACATAACTTACTGGTAATGATACAAAATCTCGTACGTAACAGTGCAAATATATCTCTGTGATTCCTCATGTCAATATTATCAAATATCAATAACACTTACTGGCAATTAATGTTATTCCATTAAGACTGTATCACTTCTATTGTAACCACACGACATCACAATTGCTACTATCTCAACCTAATTCTTTTAATTACATTTACCGAAGACACTATATTCATCATTCGTTGTGCCAGTAATTATACTGCCATATGTATTACGACGGCTTTCAGCCTGTGTTTATATCATATTGCCTCTATCTCGCATTATAACTCAACATTGTTGTCGTTTCGAGGACATTAAACCCTACGCATCACCGGCGTTCCTTATATCAAGTGGAGTCACACTTGAAAATACACTTAATTAAAGAAGATCTGCGTCGCGACATTCGCATCCAAACAGAAGCTTAAATACCACCTAGCTTGTCCTCTAACGTAACACGGGATTCAAATAGACATTAAGCGATGGTTATTTGAAACGTTACTTCTTAGACAGTTAATAAGAAGATTATATCAGCATCCATCACCGTAACAAAGACAAAATTCACACGCTTCTTAAGGTAACATTGTATTGAATTTCCGAGTTATTCGAAGAAAGCTATATCTAAGTTGCTCGTAATTGTGTCGCTTGAGAGAGGGAAGCGCTCCAGTTCCGGATAACCTCTGAAGTCGTTGAAATGTTGTTATATATATTTGCCGAATTATCTTCTCTTAAAGTTGTCTTGCTCCTCTTAAAATTCTTCTCTTAAATAACGCAGTCACATTTTGTCCATATTAAAATCTCCTCTGTAAGATATTAAGTTCCAAAAGATGTGAGCTTGACTGGACTATATTCCGTGTTTTTACCAATGAATAATTCCTCATTCATACATTAATTTTCATTAAAATTGCCCTATGAATTAGCAAGAGAGACCTTCTTCATAGAGGATATCAGGTATAAGCTAAGCCTGACATCTACTGACGCTTACCAGGCACTTCTAGCTGCTAGACAAAGGAAACAAATAGACATCGACTTGCAGTTTTACAGTACCGATGCAATGCAAGACAGATCATGGACAAACGCTAACGAAGAACAAAGACACACAATCACAAGACTAGCCATTCATGACTACCACCACAAGTTATGTACCAATTAGAAATCCCACCTACCAAACGGGAATTGCATATGTTCGCTCTGTGGAAAGTGCTGCGAAAAATACCATATTGTGTTATGTTCAAAAAGGACCAAAAGCATCACGCAAATTAGCAAAGAATAATTTCAAATTTGATGTAATATTGTATATGCCCTTTCGGGTGCTTTTCCTATTATTATTATTATAATTGCCCTCTTCTACCACAAAGAATAACCAATTCATCTGCCCTTATTCTCCTGGTTTCGGTAATTTCCATCCCAATTATATGAATGGTAACAATGATTTAAGGAAGAACTTGATCCAGAAGAATGAAAAATGTGAAAATACTACGTTTTCATTTAGGTAGAGCACGAAATTCAGAATTAAAATATCTAACTGCGGAAACAGACTTGTGATGGTCAGTGATGAAGAGTACGAATGAAGACAAGGGTATGGAGGAGGAGATAGTTAGTTCCCCCATACAAGTAGAGAAATTATGGATTACGTTTAGTACAGCTGTGGGTATAGCAAATATAACCCACAAGCAAATTACTAGGGCGGAACGCAAGGTTAATAATAGCGAGGGCATATTGAGTAAACTGGGAAATGATGAGGTCAGGGAACTAATGCGGCGGTAATGAGTTTACGGGTATGATTGAAACATGGCTACTAGTAGTATGTGAATTAAAAATATTTGGTTATTTCATTCAGAGTAAAAACGAAACAGTGGAGAGTTCCTAGAGGGCACTACTCGGGACACATATCGGTGTTTGTAAACGATGAAATATGTAATCGGGTAGAGAGGGTGCAATCAGGCTTTGATGAACTGATTTGGGTGGAGAAGAAGAAGTGAGGGAGAGAGAAAATAGATTTATGCTAAAACTATTAAATCGTGTCTCCTTGTGAGAAAAAATATTTGTTGACCTTACTGGAATAATAAACCAGATTAAATTAAAGAACGTGGAAGCAGGAATAATTGTAATGGGAGATTTTAATGCAAGGGCGGATGAAAGAAATCCAATGTACGATAGATAAATATTAATAGAAGGGAGGAGAACTAAACATTTAACAAAAATGGAGGGAAACTAGTAGAAATGTGTGCAGTAGAGGAACTACACATACTGAACGGTGGGTGGTTGGAGGATGAAACAGGGAATGTAATGTACATAGTCGATTCAGGTGGAAGTACTACAGATCTACCTCTTGTACTTAGAAAGGCACTAAGACATAAAGTTATAGAAATTACCAGCTTCTCGTCATTTCTAGGTTGTTAATTGATTAATGGGAAGTGAAGACAATCAAAAGAAAAACAACAGATTAATAAAACACATAAACAGTTGGTAAGGTATAGATGGAGAGAAGAATATATAGATGAATTTAGGGATTATTATAGGCATTAGATATTGAAAATAGCCGACCCCGTGGTGTAGGGGTAGCGTGCCTGCCTCTTACCCGGAGGCCCCGGGTTCGATTCCCGGCCAGATAAGGGATTTTACCTGGATCTGAGGGCTGGTTCGAGGTCCACTCAGCCTACGTGATTAGAATTGAGGAGCTATCTGACAGTAAGATGGCAGCCTCGGTCTAGAAAGCCAAGAATAACGGCCGAGAGGATTCGTCATGCTGACAACACGACACTTCGTTCTGCTGGCTTTCGGGCTGAGAAGCGGCCGCTTGGTAGGTCAAGGCCTTTCAGGGCTTAGTGCCATGGGGTTAGATATTGAAAATATGATAGATAGTAATAAAATAGATGAAGCAATAAGAATGATTGAAAGATCAATAGCAAGAAATGGCAGAAAATGGTTGTAAGAAAGAAGGGAAAATAAACAAAACTTGTGATATTATGGTGAGTGCAAGAAAAAGAAAACGGAAGTGATAAGGACACTAAAATCGTACAGAAATGAGGGATCTCAGGAGCTAAGGATAGATATCTGTAGCAAGAAGAGGGAGTATAAAGATTTAATGAGTGAAAATAGAAAGAATTGGCAAGCCAAAGAAGTACAATTACTAAACGGGTATTCTAAAGAAAAATAAACTAAGAAAGTATGTAACAGAATAAACATACATGTAAATAAAAACGTACTAACCAAGCAAATATAACTTATTATGAGTGGATAGTGTATTTCAAAAGGTCGCTAGTGAGTAGAGATAAGTGAAAAATGAATAAAATTGAGACTGGTGTACGTAGACATGTGGAGAATACGTTTCCTGTACTAGACGATCCAATAACCTAAAGTACTAAAGACAGTGAAAAATGAAAGGAGGAAATTCGGTGCTATTAGTGGGATTACTTACGAATTCCGGAACGGGATAGGTAATGACAATCAGATATTGGGAATAATGACTAAAATATTTACCATAGGGAAATCCCAAGATTTTGTCAAGAAGGAATAATACAGCCTATATATATGAAAGGAAAGGAGTAAAATCTAATAAAAATAGTTATAGGGGTATCACTTTGTTGGACACATTTAGTAAAATTTATACCGGGATATTGGCAAAAGAATCATAAAATGGACGGTGGATTACTACTCTATACACTCAGTGTACCAGTTAAGATTCAGGGAAGGAAATTAACACAACAATAGATAAATACCGGTACATAAATAGAAAGGTAGTAGATTATATATTACAGCTATAGACCACTAAAAATCGTTTTTTCAGTCAGCAGACGGGCTGTGCCCGCGAGGCTTGCTAGAATAAGGACAGAAATGTATGCAGAAGCGATATGCACGATTAAAATAAAGGAAGACTTAACGGTAGGAGACATACATTCAAATATTGGACTTAAGCAGGAATGGACCAATATTGTTCATATATTTTACTAACGACGACTTGAATAATACAATCAATCATCAATGATCTGCATTTAGGGCAGTCACCCAGGTGGCAGATTCTCTATCAGTCCTTTACCTAGACTTTCCCTAAATATTTTCAAAGAACTTGGATTTTTATCGAACACTTCCCTTGATATATTACTTCAATCACTTATCACTCGCCCAATAAAAGACTATTTGCCCCAATTTGTCCTCTTGAATTCCGACTTAATTTCCATACTAGCTGATGTACCCGTGCTTCGCAACGGAATTCTACATTGTATATAGAATTCTAGGTGAAGTAGTGTACACGTTGTGAATAACATTTGATTAAATTGCATAGCTCTTAACGTTACTCCAGAAAAACGACGGGGAAGTCGTCATACGTCGTTTCTAATGTGAAATTGGGTTAGGGAATTGTAATAGCAGACCCTCTTGCCTACTGTCAGTCATAATCGAGTTGGGGAGATTTATGATGGCAGGCCCCCTTGTCTATTACCAGTCACAATGGAGTTGGAAGTTTCATTATAATGGCAGACACTCTTACTTTCCACACTCTCCACCTGCCTTTATACTTCCTCAGAAGGACTGTCTATGTGGTTTTCTCAAAGCCTTAAATGATCCACCAATGGACAGAAAACCAACATGACAACAATATTAAAGCAATAAAGCGGTTGTTGAATACGTGTCTGCGTAAGTACAAATTCAAAGGAAAAATTATTTATGATTAAAATTTTATACATTTTTGGAATATTTGTTGGATAATTGGCCTGAGTATAGATATCGTGCGAAACAGTTCCCTAAAGAAGAGTATATTTCCAAGGCATATCGTTAAAATTTGCCATAACAACCTGGAGAATGTTAGGAATCAGGAAGGCTGCGACTGAGTGAAAGTTAAAACGATCTCTGTTATATTGTATTATCTATTTATTTAAAAAGTTTGCTAAAAACAGATTTGTCCAGTCAATTTGTCCGTCCGTCCGCCCGTTCTACTGCACCGATTTGCTTCACTTTTGTTTCATTCTCTCCGGAATTACCTGCCGGTGAATCATGAAGCATCTCTAAGTTAAGTCAATTTTGAGTAAACCTAAGTAACGCATGGCTTCTGTAACTTTCCGTTGTTACGCAATCATCTATTCCTTCTTTTGACAGAAGATTATCACGAAAATGACGTCACACACTCTAAATAAATTTTCAAATCACGAACGGCCCTTTTAAATCATTGTGAAGCTCATTATTGTAAAATTCGTTAATTATTGTATTGTTTAAAAATGGCTCCCTGATTACGATGCTAAAATGTGTACCTCTCCCACTCGGCAACAACATGTATTGGGGATGACTTTTCCCTTACTTTCAGCCCGGGATTCCCTAGCTCGGCCAAACCCGTGGCGTTCAAAGCTTCGAGTACCCACGAGCTCGCAGCCTGTGAAAGAAATGCGCTACCACTTGATTACCAGTCCTTGGTTCATGTCCCTTTCGGGTACATATTCCCCTCTCTCCGGGAAGAAATATGGTGCAGGCACTGGACAAATTTCGTCATATTATTGCCAACTGGTAAGGACATTCTATGACCTTACACTCCTGGTTCTCAGGCGTATTTCCTGATTCTCCCTCTCTCTCTAAATAATAGATAATCTGTCACAGCGAGTTTTTCCAATTCTTCATATACTGGCATTCTGGACACTTAATCTTCTATCACCTCTAGTGACAACAGCCGATCCAAATGTTTTACTTCTTCATCTTCTTCGTTTCGTTCTGGTTCGTCATCCGGCACGTCGTTATGATCTTCTTCTCCGTCTTCTTCTTCTGCTTCCTCTTCGTACGTTGATCCAAGTTGAACTACAGCATCCTCTTTAACTAAATTACCTCCTGAAGTGTGGCACAGCTTCAAATTCGCCGCATTGTAAATTGTTTCAACTGTCCCACCCAGGCTTTGCACCTTATACGGATCGTTATCCAGAATTTGTATCGCCCGGTTTGGTCCTACGTACAGTTCGGCAAATTTGTGATAGATTTGTTGGGCGGATCCGAGACAGTTGGTCGTTTCACGAGGACAAGTTCACCTACACGAAGTGGTCGATCATAACTTTCGTTACGGAGGCGTCGTAATCTCCGCTCTGCTTGAGCCTTCATATACTTGGCAGTTCCTGGAATGCGCAATTCGACCGACATCTTAGGGTCTTCTGAACACTTCAACGCTTCATGCCTTGGTCTCTTTGGCAATCTATCAAAATGAATAACTGACGGGATTTGGCCAGTTCATTCATGGATGATGTCTTAATACACACCAAGATAATGGAAATCACGTCCACACAACGCCGTGGACAGTATATACGGCAATACTTCGCGATCTTTCTCATTATTCGCTCTGCGGGATTCAATTCCGGATGCCTAATTGAACTAAGATGGTGTTTGATTTTGAGGTTGTCGATCTCCCGTTCGAAATTTCCTGATGTGAATTGAGACCCGCGGTCCGTGAGAGCGCATTCTGGATTGTCCGTCCGTCGTATTATGTTATTCTTCAGCTGATTGATGCCGGCTTTCGCGTTCGCGTTTTGGATTACGCATATGAGATTACTGGTCACCTGGTTATCGCACTATTGAGCCTCAAATACACCGAGAACAGGTGTATAGAAATTTTGAGTGGGCAAAGCTTCTCAGTTAATATAAGGCTTTAGAAGCGTCCACGCATACCAAAATGAACTGAAGTCCTCTCTTCGCTTTGGGAAGGGGCCCATAAAAATTGAATGCGAATAGCTTCTGAGGTTTACTGGACAATAATGGTCTTGGTAGCTGTTTAAGCAAAGACGGGTTGGTTTTACCGTCTGAGAAACGTCACAAGTGAAAAGTACCTGCTGAAAGGTTTTTCTAAAAATTGTCCTTGTAAAAGATTCCTTGAGTGTGGCAACGACCTTATTCCTGCCTGCGTGACCTGTAGTATGATGTGCTAGCCAAACGAGATCGATCTGTAACGTGGCTGGAACCACAATACTAGATTGTTAATCCGTTCCGGGTTCAGTTTTCCGTTGGAGGAAATCTATTAGTTTCTTCATTTCTGGACACTCTCATTATTCCTCGCCAATAGTCCGAAGTCTGTCAACAGTCTCTAGGTCTCCTTGCTCGATCAGCTGAATTTAGTTGATGGTGATAGGTACCGGATCTGGATTCCTACTAAGGGCGTCCGCAATCACATTTGCCTTACCTGCGCAGTGCTCGATTGTTATGTCGAACTGCTGCACAAATAGGCACCAACGGCTAACCCTTTCACTTTTAAAAGCAGATTTCTTTTAAAGTCACGGATTTGTTATCTGTTCTCAACGCTGTTGGATACCCATGTAAATACTTCTTCCAATGGCTCAGAGCAGTCACAATCGCGAGCATCTCCAGCTCCGCCATAGTATACTTCAACTCATGCGCTCTTAACTTTCGACTCTTGAAGGCCAAATAAGTAATCGTTTGCTCTGATTCGGGAGTCTCCTGATACAATACTGCCCCGACACCTACGATCGATGCATCAGTCTGAACAAAAACTCCTATGAGAAGTCCGGATATCCTAGCTTGACACTATGGGCTAACAAATCTTTCACTTTATACAACGCCTCATCACAAGCAGTATCCCATTTCCATTATATTTCTTGAGGATATCCCGTAATGGTGCTACTATATCAGTGTAGTATGGACAGTAATCTGCGAAAAAGTTACAATTTTCCAAAAGTTGCCTGACATGCTTCACCTTTGTACGCTTCGCAAAATTTTGTATGGCCTTCAGTTTTACAGGGTTGGGAACAATACCCTCTGAATCTATTATATTGACTAAAAATAAGACACTCCTTCGCCAAAAATGCGATTTCGAGAGATCTGCCTTCAAGGTATTCTTTACCAAATCTTCTAACAAACTATGTAATTTCTCATAAAGATCTGACAAGGTTTCCGATGCGATGAGAATGTCATCCACATATCTCACCGTGAATTGCTTGATTCCTTCATTAAAGTTCCGATTTAGCGACCTAAGTAACGCTGACCCCGCCGTTTTCAATTCAAAAGAAGACGATTAAAAACGCACATCTGTCCATCGAACAAGAATTCAGTTAAATTTTCGGAATCGGGGTCAGGTTCAACATGGTGGAACGATGATGTCAAATACACACCACTAAATAATTTCATGCGCCGAAACTTTTTAAGCACATCCGGGATGCCTGGTGCTTCATCATATTCCGGAACTAACCGTTGGTTGATGCCTCGGCGGCGAGACAAACTCGTAATGAACCGTTTGCTTTTTCAACCACCACCAGTGGAATCAAAAATAGGATGTTAGAGTCTGAAATGATGCCGTTATCTTCCATTTCCTGAATGATTTTTCGGACTCCAGAATGAAATTTCTCAGGTATCGGATACGGACGTTGCCGAAATGGTTCCCAATTATTGACTCAAAAGAATATTTGAAATATGGAATTTTCCCTGGATGCGAACCAAAAACATTTTTATGCCTCTTAAATTTCCTGCAGTTTTTCTTATCTCCCTCCCCTATTTTCGCTTCGCCGACCTTATCTCTGACTGCTTCTGCCAACGATGGATCTTCACTATCAGCTTCCATCTTGAATATCATCTCTTCACACTCTTTGACGATCTTATCCCGATATTCGTCCCAACTTGGAAAACGCTCTCCTTGTTCTTCGTACTGTCGTTCAGGCCCCATCATCCAAATGTTCTCTTCCCTGTCTTGTTCTTCAAAATAGTTTAATTTTACATCTCTCTGGAGTGAGTTATTTCGAAACGGGATCTTATTTTTGTCAGTGTCGATGACTGCCTTAAATTCACGGAGAAAATTCGCCCCAATGATGTACTCCATTATGGTTAGGATTATAAAACGGTGTGACACAATATTGTTCCCTATTTCCAAGTCCAGATAAGCTTGGCTTTTACACGTGGTAGTACGTTCTGGGATTATACCCCGAACTTTAATATTTGAGATTGCGATAATCGGAATGCGTCTTTTTGACTCACGTTCTCTAATCAATACTCTAGATACCACGCTGACGCTTGCGCTTGTGTCTACAAGGTAACGAACCAACAGCTGATTGACTAGAATATAAATAACTGGAAGTACATTTTCTGTTTTTGGACAGGCCTGTACTGGGTATTCGACAAGATCATCAGGTTGAACAATCCAGGATGCTATAGTCACAGCCGTCCATCCTTTCTTTCCCTTAGTACTAGCACTCCTCGCTTTGTATTTCTACTTTTTAGCTGGCCCACGCCTCAAGTCTGATAAGGTGGAGCCTGAGGATCAAGGTTTCCGGCTCGATTTGCAGCACTGTGAACCTGGAACTCTAAACTTTCCGCCCCTCGGCATTCGTCCGTCTTCGCGAATCTCTGTATCGGATCCTTTCATACGTCATTGCCTCCTGGGTACCAGGCAGGTCCTTTTCATAACGGCGTGACTCATTCCTCCAATCGTTTAAATCTTCCCAGTAATACTATCTAGGTCTGGAAGTCTGTTGGCCTCTAATTTCACAATTAGGATTGTTCATCTTCTCGTACGGTCGCTGCCCTCGTTGACTGTTTTGCCTCTGATTGTATCTTCCGGATTGGTACCGATTTGTTCTACCATTGTTATCTCTGTACTTCCATCTATGGTTTTCCCATCTTTGAGGCTGCCGGTCAGCGTTCCTTCTATTGTGGTTCTCCAGAAAAGTATCAGTCTGGGTACCCATCCCTTGCGTACTCCTGTTTGGCTATTGATCCTCCTCTCTCACATTTATAGTATGCATGGCTTCGACTTTCCTTACTCGAGCATGTTCGACGTCTGATCGTGTTGTCTCAGGACGTGGTCCGAAGATGTGCTTGGCTGCCACTGCCGCACGAACGTTTGCGGCAATCAACATTCGCTGAACCTCGGCCGGAAATTGTTTCGTAATGGCCGAGGTTAATTCATTTTCAGACGGTGGGCTGTCCAGTTCGCGCATTTTCACTAATTTTGAAGTGAAATATTCGCAGACGCTGGTTGGTCCCCCAGAAGCATATCTTCTGGAATAGAACTCCAGCCTGAGTCCTTGCTGTGTCTCCAATCTCAGTACTTCTCCAGGAATAGTTGCTTGAACCCCTCGTAGCTATCGAAACAATAACGAAAGGCCTTAAACCATTCGAGAGCCTGGTCTTACAAAAACTTCTCCATTACGCGTAATTTACGGTCTTGTGGTATTCGATGATCCGTCATATAATCATCTACCTCACAAAGGAAAGTTCTGGGCGTAGTCCGCGAACTTGGCTTGAACTCCTTTGGTTTATCGTCCACTGATCGTAATAGACTGTACATGGGTATGGAATTTGGACCAATGAGGGTCGAAGTCCTCTCATCAGTTGTTGGTACTTTATACACCTCGTTACCAGGTAGTTGTTCTTTGAACAAACTATAGCCTAATTGGTTTGATTCACTACCTGGTTTCATATTATTCATTCCATTTGCTTCTATTTTGAAAAGTGGTTTTCCGCGAATGTCTAATTTATTCAATAAATTTCCAATTTCTTTGCAATCATTTAAGAAAAGGCTAGGAAAACAACAGATAAGGAACCTGCCACTTGGGCGACTGCTCTAAATGCAGATCAGTAGTAATTGATTGATTGATTGATTGATTGATTGATTGATTGATTGATGGATTGATTGATTGATTGATTGATTGATTGATTGATTGATTGATTGATTGATTGATTGATTGATTGATTGATTGATTGATTGATTGATTGATTGATTGATTGATTGATTGATTGATTGATTGATTGATTGATTGATTGATTGATTGATTGATTGATTGATTGATTGATTGATTGATTGATTGATTGATTGATTGATTGATTGATTGATTGATTGATTGATTGATTGATTGATTGATTGATTGATTGATTGATTGATTGATTGATTGATTGATTGATTGATTGATTGATTGATTGATTGATTGATTGATTGATTGATTGATTGATTGATTGATTGATTGATTGATTGATTGATTGATTGATTGATTGATTGATTGATTGATTGATTGATCCAACCATCCACTTCTTCCCGAAGTTGCTTGATTTGGTCCGCATGAATCACCAATTTAACCTTCATCTTAGAACCCTTTTCTTCTCCCCAGTCATGTATCTGCTTCGCCGTCTCTCCTACTATTTGTCCTGAAATCTCTTTCCGTAAAGTTAAATGTTACGTCGGATGTAATTGCTTCCGACACCGACTTAAATTTCTCGTCAACTTATCGATCTCCACCAATGGATTGTGTGTCCGTTCCTTAACCTCTTCATTTATCTCCTCAGTTTGCTCCTTGATATCCAAATGTTTTGTTTCCTGGTTATCTGCCTGGATCTTGCACCGCTTCATATCATCTTTAACCTTATTCACTTCGTCTTTGACGCTCTCGATTTCGCCATTAATGTTAGTTATATCTTGTTCGTTACTGCTCTCAGCCTGATTCAATCACTCAACAATTCCCTCGGCTTTCTTTTCAACTACGGCATTAAGCACCGAAACTCTTTACACTGTTCATTACTTCATTAGTCTGCGTACTACTCTGCTCCATCTTATCCTAGTATTTTACACTGTTCGTCACTTCACTAATCTGTGCAATACCCCGGTCCCCTTTGTCCTCAAGTGTTTTCATACTGTTCATCGCTCCGTTGATCTGCGTACTACTCCAGTCCGACATCGAAACTTCGAGTGATTTTAAATCTTCATACCGTTCCTCATCTGCTCCATCAAACCCTTATGGCTTCCATATCCAAATCGAAATTCTCTGGGATGAAACTGGAACTCGTTCGCTAACCTTGGTGTCAACAATCCACAACATCATATCCAAAATTAGTCTTATTGTTTTTACTTTCTTTGGGCTTCATAAAGAATTTTGTTTTTAAAAAATGCAAATTAAGCCTCAAAACTACTTTGTTTGAAGCTGCCTAGCCACGTAACTTAATCACGATTCTCATAAATTTCTAACATGACAATGGAAAAGTTTGAAAATATGAATATGATTAGCCCCTAAATTAATTTAATAAAATCGCCGGTCAACCTACAATTTAAGAATGGGCTCGATTTTAATACCAACGCATGTCGTCTGATGCCAGTAAACTAGCCCATGCCTTCAGCAATGAGGTTCGTCAAACAAACAAACAAAATTATCACAATCTCAAAGTGAACCCATGAAAATAACCTACTGCCATTTTAAAAAGAGAAACAGAAGTGAGGTTGGCCAATTTCATCCACGGTTATCATAAATATATGGAAATATTTCCTAACAGCAGGTTGGTTTGGGACAAGACAAGCACCACTGGCTAATATCCGTGAATATATATGCCTTAAAGGAAACCACTATTCACTCACTTTTGGGAAAACCATTTTATTGTTTCCCGGGATACGAACACATCACTTTTAACTTTGGATACTCCCCTGCATAAGTGACCACCATGGCTTCACCCAACTCATTGGACCATGACTATGTTCTCATTCGAAATATATTTAAAATTCTACGTTAATGTGTCACTTATTTTGTTAAATACACAGTACATATAGCCTTGACGTTACCTTCTGTTGTAGCTTAAATGCACCCATACGGTAATTAATTCATACCATTCTCCTAGAGAACAACTCCATTATGGTTACTGCCAGTTCTGAGTTCTCTAAATCGAACATAGGCTCCTGCGTCAATGCGCGAGCCATGCATACGAAAACATATACAGTATATCAAATGTGTTGAATGGTATAAAATGCCTAGAAAAATTGCCGCTAATGCACACAACATTGGCGAAAACTATACAGTGCCATGTGACTTCGGTAAGTATGCCGCCATCGTGGACATCCACGCCCTGCCTAACAATAACGCCCCACGTGGCGCGCCAAGTATGCACCCGCCCCCTTCCCATAGAGTCTCCGGCGATACATCTACAGGGTCGATAACTTGGTTGAAAACAGGTGGGCATCAAATATATAAATAACTTAGCGGCATAACGGGTAGGAGAATACGGGTGGTATAACTACTAACGAATGAGAACACTCTTTTAAATTTTAAAAATCAAAGGGGTTTATTATAATCCTGGTGATGATAAAAAATGACGCAGTATACAAGGCGAATACATGATCGAATTTGACATAGTTTCGGATTGTTCAGCAGTATTTAAATTTGAGGGATAAGACCGAGTATTACCATTCAAAAAGGATCTATTTCATAACTTCACGTGTACGGAATATTAAGTATTAATCACCGAAGCTACTCCCAATTATACTGGGCAAACAAAATCATAATACTCAAATAGAACAAATCTGAGTGACACCTAATCTAATCGATTTTCCATTCGAATAACTTTAGATAATATAATACAAACAAACAAACACAAACTTCAAATGCCTTGGGTTCGAACCCCCCTCCATATACACAAACTCACCGCACCAACGGTAGCCTCCATCGTTGACACTGAGTGACATTGCAACACAATATTACACAATCAAACATATAAACACTCAAGAGAAATACAGAAATTATATACACAACACCGGTGAAAGAGCAATCACCAGTCCCAACATTGTGAGACTGCCACCATTCACCCATAGCCAAACCCGGAATCCACGGCGTATGCAGGGAACTTGAAATCCCTACTAATGATTTGATATGCATGAAAAACAATTAAGAAGGAGAAAACCAGGTCATTGATATCTGACATTTATCTAAGACGGCTGAGGAAATGAACCCGTCAGCAGTCCCCGCAGAGACAAAATACAAGACGGACCACAATTTCATGCTGCGAGGTCGAAGGCACAAAAGAATAAATACGAGAGGCACTCTCGTAAATACAGTCCCCAGGTCTGCCCACTCTCTCGGCCGGAGGCGTGGCGACAGGACACAAATCATCGCTGTCAAAGCGAGAACAATTTCGTCCCTTTAAAATAACATTTACAGTAAACACATCAATTCGCTACATAGAATAAACACATTCACTACAGCAAGGTGATACAAAATTCATCTCTCAATTCATAAGCCTTCACACTGTTCGACCACAATCTGACTTCGAAATTCGCACCGTGAGTTCTGGCATCGAATCCATTCTAATATCGTCGTCTGACGCATTTCTCAGCAGACTATTTCCTTACCTACGCACACAACCTTTCACACAGCTGGTCCGATATTAACCCAGCAAACACAGATATCTAAATTCGAAAACACCGGCTTCTATTATTATTATTGTTATTATTATCATGGATCTTTTGAAATAGGCCTAATCTCTTCCTGATAGCCCTACGTGGCTTACATGGTCACTAACTCGTCACTTTACATTTACATCAAGACAACAGAAACAAACACGATAATTAAGCAAGCGGGCAATTTCACGGCAACATTTCCTCTTTCAAACAGGATAATATACACAAATATTACTTGGCATGCATGATAGGTCGGCCGGTTGAATACCAGCCCCTCTTACACAATCCATCCCAAGAACTAATTATACTAGCCATTATATTAAAATCAACTACACATAAAATAACGCCAAATAAAACGAAAAGAAAAGAAAATCTCCCCACAAACAAATTTTACCATATCTACAAGTTAAGTCACTCAGACTCTTTACTAAAATAAACTCTGTGCCATGCCTTTGCACATTTACAATTTAATAAACTAAAAATCCCTATCAATTAATAGAATCAAATAATTTTCCATACCCCTTTACGTCATGCATAATAGAATGGTATTTGTCAGCCTTATTGTTCCTCGATAACACCTCGGTCAGTTACAAGACGTCCATCCTCGGGGTTTAGTGGTGACTGTAGATTCCATCTGCTGGCTGCGACTGCTAATCTGAGTCGTTTTTTGGGCACTGGAAACCTTCGGTATCTAAGGCAGGGCCTATCAGGGTGCATGCACTGTGCACGGTGCAAAAGACGATTTCACTTGGTTGACCAGAGTGCAGACCCCCACTCCTCGATTTGGAGCAATAGTGCTGTCTCTCCCTTTCCCCACGCCTTCCTCGCTCACTCCGCCTTTCTTCCTCCTCCTCGCTTGCTCCGTAGCGCTCCAAATCCGAGCCGAGTTGAGCCGAGCTTAGCCGAGTGGCCCAGAGACGAAGCGTTGGCCCCAGCCGAACCGAGTGGAACCGATGCACTGTGCACAAGAACCCTGCACCTCAGTTTGCACGCGTGAGATTGTGGGAGTTTGAGAGGCCCTGATCTAAGACATATATACACACAGTTAATACCCGTTCCGTTCGTCTGAGTCACCGCACATTAATCGACTCGATCTCTGATTCATCAAATAGGTTAATACAGGGTATTTCGACACGTACCGTACAGCTTACTGATTGCTCGACTCTGAGTTAAACCCTGTATCATTCCTCGATAGCTGCAGTCGCTTAAGAGCGGAAAGTATCAAGTATTCGGAAGACAGTGGGCTCGAACCCCACTGTCGGCAGCCCTGAAGATGGTTTTCCGTGGTTTCCGATTTTCACACCAGGCAAATGCTGGGGCTTTACCTTAATTCAGGCCACGACCGCTTCCTTCCCAGCCCTAGCACTTTCCTACCCCATCGTCGCCATAAGACCTATCTGTGTCGGTGCGACGTAAAGCCAATAGCATTCTCACAGTGATGCTTGTACTATTACACGTCTCCCTTCTTTGTCTCGGGCGACGAACGTAATAATAATAATAATAATAATAATAATAATAATAATAATAATAATAATAATAATAATAATAGTCTACGAGTTGAATTTATTGCTCGAAACTCATCTAAATTTTAACTTTGCACTTAATTGCATCCCGCTTCTTGGTTCACTTCATATACCACTTGAATTAAACCGTCTTTCCTGTTCTCATCTTTAACAGCACTCAAGACAAAAGAATTCGGAGCTCGATCTGGACACACATCTGTCCCTTGCGAGAAGAAAACACCGACTGATCTGGGATGACGCATCTAAAGCCTTATATTAACCGAGAAGTTTCGCCCTCTCAAATTTCCTATACACCCCGTTCTCGGTGTATATGAGGTGCAATAGCCCGATAACCCGGTGACCAGTAATCTCATAATATAGATAAAACTCATCCGTGCGAAATCCGATCGTAGAATCACGTGTAATAAATAAATATCTGTCTTCAACACTTCCCCCTCGCTCGCAGGATTCCCCTTGTCAAGAGAGTGTGAAAATTTAACACGTGGCTCTGTAACTTTCCGCTGTTACGTAATCATCTGTTCCTTCTTTCGACAAAAGATTATAACCAAAAATGACGTCACGCACTCTAAATAATTTCTCAAATCACGATCAGCTCTTTTAAATCATTGTGCAGCGCATTATTATGAAATTCGTTAATTATCGTATTATAGAAGACGAAGTTGGCCATGCTGTTTTAAAGATGGCTCCCAGATTACGATGCTAAAATGTGTACCTCTCCCACTCAGCAACAACATGTATTGGGGATGACTTGTCCCCTATTTTCAGCCCGGGATTCCCTAGCTCGGCCACACCTGTGGCGGTCCAAGCTTCGAGTTCCCGCGAGCTCGCTACCAGTCAAAGAAATGTGCAACCCCTTGATTACCAGTCCTTGGTTCATGTCCCTGTCGGGTAGAGTATGTACGTGCCAATATTTATTTGGGTATTTTTTTTAATGTTTCATCTTTTATTTTCACTTCGCAAATAAAATAATAATTTCGACAGCCACCTGCACATTATTATTATTATTATTATTATTATTATTATTATTATTATTATTATTATTATTATTATTATTATTATTATTAATATTATTATTATTATTATTATTATTATTTTGCTAGGGGCTTTACGTCGCACCCACACAGATAGGTCTTATGGCGACGATGGGATAGGAAAGGCGTAGGAGTTGGAAGGAAGCGGCCGTGGCCTTAATTAAGGTACAGCCCCAGCATTTGCCTGGTGTGAAAATGGGAAACCACGGAAAATCATTTTCAGGGCTGCCGATAGTGGGATTCGAACCTACTATCACCCGGATGCAAGCTCACAACCGCGCGCCTCTACGCGCACGGCCAACTCGCCGGTCTTTATTATTATTATTATTATTATTATTATTATTATTATTATTATTATTATTATTATTATTATTATTATTATTATTATTATTGGCCTTTTACCAATTTATTTAGTGGAACTTGGAGTGGATTTGGGGAGTTGTATGGCCAGTTGCCCTTCTTAACACGAATAAATGTCTGATAGGAACGACATTAAACCATTAGCCAAAAAGCAGAATCAATTATTCACTCGGAAATAATTTGTAAGTCTCAATATAGTCTATCATCCAGTAAGTAGTTGAATTACGGTTTTCCGCCGCAGTGGTGTAGTGGTTAGTATAATAAGGTCCCGCCCAGTTGCAACGAATTTAAATCTAATTTGAGGATACGGGACAGGATGTACTCGGGTAACACAATTAAGACAAGTCGTAAGCTAAAATTTCAATATTAATCATCGCAGAAATGTACCTAGTTTGTTGTTCAACTCCAGACGAATGCCGGGATACCAATTACAACATAGGCCACGACCGCCTCCTCTGGCATCCTAACTTAACATTAGACTGATCAGGGGGAGAGGGGAGGGGTAAAAATGTTCACCTTTTCCTAATATTCTGGGCAAATTCATGTTATTGTAACCAGAGATCTGGGATCTCTGTTTTGTGCGTTTAAATGAGTGTATTTTGTAATTTCGTTTGAAACATGCCTTGCCTAGGTCCACAGAGTAACCCACACGTTTGTAATGGTATTCAGTTACCGGTATTTCAAGTATTGGCTTGGTGCGGCCTTGGCTTGGCTCAATGTATGTACAAAATTCGGTATTGTTTGTCGCGAACTTGGCAAATTTGAGAATGGTTTATTTATCGACAGTGGAGCGTTAATACGTATGCATACCTTGTGTCTATCTGCAGTTTTCCTTACAAAACGAGTGATAAGTTTCACAAGGGAGTACTGTTTTAAAGGAAATTCATTCATTGTTGAATACATTCATTCTCAGCGTTTATGTGCTTCAAAATGCATTACATAACATTATAGCAAGTTTAAATGTAAAATAATTCCTTCGCTTATTCTGTCCGGCAAGCATTTACTATTTGTTATTAAATATCCGACATCTTGTATATCATGTTTTTTTTTTTTTTTTTTTTTTTTTTTTTTTTTTTTTTTTTTTTTTTTTTGCTACTTGCTTTACGTCGCACCGACACAGATAGGTCTTATGGCGACGAAATATATCATGTTCTTAGTCATTCAGTTTCCTATTGTTTTCTCTGTTGCAAAGCTATTTTTGTCGAATTTCTTCCATTTCAGTCCATATTCTGGATACACCTGTCAGAATACGTCACGTACTCACTTGGTTATATGATGCGCATGATCTTTTATTTCGTCAGTAAAGAAATCTTGCAACACAATCGCAAGCAGCTCCAATCCATTGAGGTTCTCCCTCCCTACCCTGGCTTCGAGATGAAGCAAGACGTGTAATCACCAAAGTCAGCTTTTATGATAAGATGGAAAATAAATTTATGCCTCTTAAAGTCAAACAGTTTCTGAAATCCCTCACTGAAAATGGCGAAAAAAGAGAAACACTGCATTTGTAGAACATGTTGGTTTTGATGAAATGTGCATTCAATATTTATTAAAGTGAGTAACCCTATGATGGAAAAATGTGTTTCCAGTAGATGAAGTTTCATAGTATGAAAAACATCAAATTTGATGATGTTTTTCCTTGTCTCGAATATATGCAATCTAAAGGTGTGGAGATAGACGATTCTAAACTTTCTGACCAATTTTGCAATGTTCAGAATAACTAGGAGTTCCAAAATTGATAAGCATACAACATCAGATAAGCAGTGGTGTGATTTTTTCAAATGTAGCCCTGATATTGAAACATTTAGTGAGCTGCTTAAAATGTGACAGTTTTATTTTGCTATTCCAAGTTGCAATGCAACGTTGAAAGAGTGTTTTCCCTGATTAATAACGATACACATTGGTCAGAAGAAAGAAGCCTTTTGCTGACCGAGTCGCTTAAGGGTATTTTAATAGTGAAGTACAACTTCGAAATCATGCCATGTGGAAAGTTTTACAATATGATTTACTAGCAATTGTACCCGTGCTTCGCTACGGTATTCCAAATTGTATACGGATATCATCGAAGTAAATTACTGTACATGAAGTGAATAATAATTTTTCAATTGCATATAAATTGGCGTTATTCGAGAAAAAGCATAGGGAGGTCCGCCGACGTTGTTTCCAATGTAAAGTGCGAGTTGTGGAGTTGTGATGATAACGACAGGTGCACTTGTCTACCACAATTCACTGTTTTAGAAACGTTGAATAGGGTGAAATTTGTTTAAGATTTTCACACAGTGAATTACTTTTCAGATACTTATGCGACAGCTTCAAACATAGAAAGTGGCTCACATATGGCTACTGGGTGGGAAAATATTCGCGTAGAATATGATGATCCCATCTTTCCTATAAGTGAACCCAATCATTAATTATAACAGTACAAAGTGCAAAATTTAGGTAAATCCAGAAACAGAGAAAAATTTAATGTATAAGGGATAGAGATACGACAAAAGGTCATAGGACCAAAGTTGTAGACCACTCCAAATCAAACGGAGATTGTGCCATCGGTTTTGTGATACGACTTACCGGTTAGCCACGAAATACATCGAAAGGAAGGACTGCACCATCATTAATATTGCCTCCATATTTCGATATTTTTAGGGGGTAAAAAATAAAATTTTTAAACATCCCGTAAATTTTCCGTCGGTTACATGCTAAAAGCTATAATTCTGCAAAATTTCAATTTTCTAACTCGTCTGGGAGATTGTGCTGCCATTTTGATATGGGAGAGTGGGTTAAAAATCAGGACTTTCAGGAAACTTTTAAGCCCATAAAACCTGTAGGTTCTGGATAAATACACTTAAGAAAATGGAAATTGCAGCACCATGAAGGCATTGAGTGTTTGTGTTGATTTTCAAGATATGGAACGATGCCACGTAGGTATGTAAACGATCAAAGTTTCAGACCCATTGGATTGTTGCTACAGGTCTCCCCACGTAATTGGTCGCGGAGGAATCAACTCCAGTATACGGACTCTGGCGCAGCGTAGCGTAGTTGACTTGCAGTCTGTGCAGTGAAGTGTTCTCCGTCAAACATGCCTCGATGACAGAGAAGAGCACGCTATCAATTACTGTCGCTGTTTGAGAGGGCTCGGATAATTGGGCTGTGTGAGGCTGAATTGTCGCTAAGGACTGTCGCTGCACATGTTGGCCGACAGGCATCTACGGTACAACGTGTATGGCAGCAGTGGTCGAATGAAGGCACCCACATTCGTTGACCTGGCACAGGCCCAGCGCGACGGACAACTGTGAGAGAGGATCGCCGCATCATTCGGATGGCCCGGATGGAACCCCATGCAACAGCAGCGCAAATTCGAGCAGCTGTGGCAACCCACATTACACAACAAATAGTTGGTAATCGCCAGCGTGCAGCTGGCTTACGAGCCCGTGTCCCTGCAGAAGGTGTTCCATTGACCCCACAACAGCGACGTGTAAGGCTGGCCTGGTGTCGAGGAAGATCAACGTGGGTCGACGAATGGCATAGAGTCGTCTTTAGTGATGAATCGCGCTTCTGTCTTGCCCGCAGTGATCGCCGGAATCGTGTGCGCCGACGTACCGGGGAGAGGGGCCGCCCAGATCTTATTGTCGAGAGGCACACAGGGCCAACACCAAGCATTATGGTCTGGGGAGCTATTGGCTTTGATGTGAAATCACAATTAGTGCTTGTTGAGGGCACTATGACTACTCGACAGTACGTTGATAGGGTACTCAATCCAGTGGTTGTCCCTATGATGGCGAACATTGCTAATGGGATGTTTCAGCAGGACAATGCCCGGGTTCACACTGCACGCATCTCCAGAGAAGTTCTCCACGACATCACAACCTTAGAATGGCCCGCCAGATCCCCGGACCTCAGTCCTAATGAGCATGTGTGGGACAAGATGGGTCGACAACTGGCCAACCGTTCTCAGCCACCCACAACTCTGGAACAACTGACCCGTGCAGTGCAGCAAGCATGGGCCACAATTCCTCAGGAAGCGATCCAGGGCCTTATTGACTCCTTGCCTAGACGAATTCATCAATGTATTGCAGCTCGTGGTGGGCACATTCTTTATTGACTGTTGTCCAAACTTGCGGTCAGAGGGACCTGAATGTGTAATCATCGAATCACAACCGAACACTCATCCTGCATGTTCAATTGCAGCAATGTAGCGCCACTCCTTCTGGGTGTTGCAAATTCCATTTTCTTCAGTGTATCATCGACTGTGTCCTTATGCAGATTTGAAACTCCCAGCGTGTACTCCTCAGAGAATTATGAGAATTTGAGATTTTTCTAGGGATCCTGAAGTCATCAGCTTGTCTGGTACCAAGTTAAAAATGTCTAAGATGCCTAGAATGGTCTCACTAATTCACGTCTCACTTTTATGCCTTAATTTATATATATATAGTGCAGTATATATAGATCGCGCCAAACAGACTTCCATTTATTAACATGGATTATATTTCACCCGCTTCCCTAGTGGTTCTAGGGGCGTCTTACTCCCACAGTATGTATTCCAGGTAGTAAATCATATTTGAAAGCCATACTGGAACATACACACGTCCATTATCTCGGTCATTTCTGACAATTTATTTTTTCGCCCTTTCTCACCCCCTATGCCAATGGGGGCTGAAGTTAGACTTTAAAAATCCGGAATGGTACTATTCATCTGAGCGACCCGGATAACTATGGATTCGGCAGTATATTCGATTATTATACCTCACTCCCCCTTCTCCCCCACCCTAAAGGGGGCTAAACTTTGAGTTTTAAAAATCGGGAGTGTTACTATTCATCTCAGCGACCCCGAAAAGTATGGATTCGACACTACTTTCGATGTTTTGTATATCTCAGTCCCCTTGCCCCAACCCCTAAGGGTTCCTGGGATATTTTAACCCCATGTGGTTTGTCTCCTGATACTAAAAATCCGGAGTGTCACTATTCATCTCAGCGACCCCGAAAACTATGTATTCGACACTATTTTCTATTATTTCTATATATCACTCTACCATTGCCCCCCACCACGAAGAGGGCTGAACTTGGACATTCAAAAATTCCGGAGTGTTGCTATTCATTTCGGTGAGCCCAAAAAGTATGGATTCGGACAACTATGGATTCGACACTATTTTTGATTATTTTTATATATCACCCTCCCATTGCCCCCCACCACGAAGGGGGCTTAACTTGGACTTTAAAAACTTCCGGAGTGTCACTGTTCATCTCAGTGACCACGAAAAGTATGGATTTGACACTATTTTCTATGATTTTTATATCTCAGTCCCCTCCCCCCTGCCCCTAAGGGTTCCCGGGATGTCTTACCCCCACGTGGTTTGTCTCCTGATACTAAAAATCCGTAGTGTACAATTCACCTCGGCGACCCCGAAAACTATGTATTCGACACTATTTTCGTTTAATTTTATATATCACTCTCCCCTCGCCCCCACCCCAAAGGGGGCTGAACTTGGACTTAAAAATAAGCCGGAGTGTCACAATTCATCTCAGCGACTACAAAAAGTATGGATTCGACACTATTTTTGTTAATTTGTATATCTGACCACCTCGCACCCCCTTAGGGTTCTTGGGCTGTCTTACCCCCACTTGGTTGTCTCCTGATACTAAAAATCCGGAGTATACAATTCACCTCGGCGACCCCCGAAAACTATGTATTCGACATTATTTTCGTTTAATTTTATATATCACTCCCCCCTTGCCCCCCCCCCATGCGAAAGGGAGCTAACTTTGACTTTTGAAAAATCGGGAGTGTCACTGTTCATCTCAGCAACCCCGAAAACTGTGGATTCGACACTTTTTCGATTATTTTTATACCTTGCACCCCCCCTGACCCCCCACTCCTAAGAGAACTACGGATGGCTTACCCCCACAGTGCTCGTCTCCAGATAGTAAGTCATAAGTGTACCAAGTTTGGTTGAAATTGCTCCAGTGGTTTAGGAGGAGATGTGTCCTTTACACACACATACATGCATACATCCATTTTATATAATGTAAGAAGAAGAAGATTATGCTTGCTTTATTATTACATAGAGATATTTTATTTTGAACACTGCAGAGATCTAATATTAAACTGTATATCCGAAGAAATTATTCGAATCCGAGGAATGAATATTACTTCGCTCGCAGCATGCCCAATCGTGAGAATGGCTTCAATAATATTAGTCATCAGTTTCAGAGTCGTGTTCATTGCAGAGGGCAGGATTCTTATTCTTAAGAAGGATAATTGGTGCCACAATCGCCCGCTCTAAGATGTTCGAGGGTACTCCAGGTGACTCCAAGTCTTTCAAAGCTCTGCCGTGTAGTCGATAGACTTGTAACTCTGTAGAACATCGGGTAATTCTTGTAAAAGTTGCTTGTTGAAAGAAAGAAATGACATGATACACGATGGTAAGAATGAAGAGGATGAAACCCGTCGCCGGCACAAAGACCACTCCTCTCGAATAGCTTAGCTCAAGACTTTACGTCTCCATCCGACGGACGAATCACCATCAACAGCGTCATATGCCCTCACACCATATAAGACCAAAAACGGCTTCCTACGCCATGGACGTAAAATGGCTCCTTGAATATTGTGTTCTCTACCTATCTTATGTACGTTGCCTAGCGACAGCGACTCTATGCATTTAATCTTGGTGACAGCACGTTGGATTGTCATATCCCAATGCACGTTTTCCGATGGTTTTTCGTTCATAACTCACCAACGAAAGCGAAAATAAAAATTCCGGCTTCGAGGTGCATTCGGATCCCTTTCCATCTACCTATGTTCAAAATTTTAGATCTCTACGTGCTGTAGATTTTGCTGGGCATCGCGCACAGACAGACAAACACTGCCTTTTATAATATTATAGATAGATTACAAGAAAACAATTCAACTTTGTCGAAAGTGCGTGCAGATAAGTACGGTATCAGCAAAAAAATAGCTACAACTTCAGCATCTTCATTAAAATAATAATGTAACACTAAACTCTGTATTTAAAAATTAAAATTCCGTTTGTCCTCCATTTTTATGAAATTTCTTCCTTTTATTTAGAGTCTGTCCTCCAATTGAATATTTAGAGCTAGTCACCCTACATTTGGTCTCCGATGTTACAGATTCTGGCTTGGTCCTGCGAGGGTCAAATTAACTACCGGTACCGTACAAATTAATGCAGGCACAACATAGGTCTTACGCCTACAGGATCCTTTAGTCACTCCACACAGTACGTCTACCTACCCGGGACTGACGATCAAGTGGATCACGGGCATAACGTTAGGGCCTGCAATGCAGGTGGGCCCACGCCTTTAAGGGGCTCCGCAGATTCCTTGCGAAAAAATAAGAATTATGTACATATTTAGCCAAATGTGTCTCTATACGGAAATGATCACGGCGGTTTTGTAGAATCAGTCAAAAAAGTTCTTTCTTTTTCTCTTTTGGCACCTGATTGCATCTAGCAGCAGTTTATTGAGTCGAGTGTAACACAGCACATCTCTAAAGAACGCTTGACCTTGCCGTCTCTCGCCAACACCGTTACGCGCTTTTCAAAAAACACCTGCACCAAATTATTTAAAAATAATTACAACAATAAAAATTTATACCAAACTGTCATATTTTAGTTAGAAATGATACTTCTTGTTGTGTACCTGAGATCGTATTTGGCACAAATGTTGCATAACATTTTACTTTCGTCGCACATTTATTCGACAACAGGGTATATTGCCAGTAAGAAGTTGTAGTAGTAACAATAGGTCAATTCGGTTTCGAACGAGCTCTTTTTGCGTGAAGTTAATCAGTTATAAGTTGTTCGATTTAATTTTTTTTTTCAAAGTTTATTTAAACAGTTTTTGATTTAATTTTGTTCGTATATTTTTCTGTGTTGTAATTGAATACATTATTATAACCAAGACTTCGGTATCGATTACAGAGTGAGAGTATTGTTCTGCAGTTACTGAAACATGAATCCTTTTAAAGTTAAAGAAACCAAGCGAGTTGGCCGTGCGGTTAGGGTCGCGCAGCTGTGAACTTGCATTCGGGAGATAGTGGGTTCGAACCCCACTGTCGGCAGCCCTGAAGATGGCTTTCCGTGGTTTCCCATTTTCACACCATGGAAATGCTGGGGCTGTACCTTAATTAAGGCCACAGCCGCTTCCTTCCCATTCCTAGCCCTTTGCTGTCCCATCGTCACCATAAGACCTAACTATGTCGGTGCGATGTAAAGCAAATTATACAAAAAAACATCTAAGTGATGCATAGTTGGCAGTTCAGCAGCTTAGCCGTTAAATCACGCAGGCAGTAAAATAAGACCTATAAAACAATAACGAATAATCTCTTTTTTTCATACAACTTGACAATATATTGCATTACTTCTACCTGCTGTTATTACATTTATTCATAGGCTTTAGCCTACATATTACCGCAGGGAGCTCATTTTTTTTATTTTGGCAGGCGGTCCCGTACCACATTCGTTACGCCCCTGAAGCAGATCAAGAAGTACCTCTAAATGAAGCGACGACGTTAGTTGCAGTCATAAAGGATATTTTCGTGTGAACAACATCCCGCGAATATGTCAGTGAACGGAATGACAGTTATTTACCACGGAGCAACCTGTCCTAGTATTTATATGCCTTTGTAACTTAACTACACGCATGCGTGACACAATGCCCACGCATGTCTGCCTCCCAGCTGGTAGTCCGTAATTGCTAGCATGTGGCCCGTGCGCTCGTCTCGCTTAGCCTCCTGATAGAGAATGACCTTGTGGGTACAAAGGTTACTTTTTCCACTAGTCTTGTCAGGAATGTAAAGGAAGGCTTAGTGACTGGAGATAACGTTAGCTTCAAGAGCTCGAAGCAATGAATGGCTGGGCGACTGTTTCATTCGATTAGTGAGTACCGTACGCTTCGCACCGTATGTACCTCAGTTTCTTATCACAACTTGTTATTGATACGATGGGAGTTGCATAACAGCTGTTCACGAAGGTTATTTTTATTTACTTAAAATGCCAGCTTAAACCTATATTCCAGGTATTCATGTCAGATGTGATCCGTGTTACTGCACAGCTGTGGAGAATAAATCTGTAGAAATAAAATTAAACATTGTACATTCACAACTAGTCGTGTTAGTCATAACTATTGAGGGCTCATAATTTTAGTGTTAATGAGCAGTTGTGCTTGAAGGTCCTTCTGAGCACTATTATGTGGTAAATGAAATGAAATGGCGTATGGCTTTTAGTGCTGGGAGTGTCTGAGGACATGTTCAGCTCGTCAGGTGCAGGTATTTTTGAATTGACGCCGTTAGGCGACATGCGCGTCTTGGTGGTGGTGGTGACGAAATGATGATTAAGACGACACCTACACCTAGCCCCCGTGCCAGCGAAATTAACCAATTATGGTTAAAATTCCTGACCCTACCGGGAATCGAACCCGGGACCCCTGTGACCAAAGGCCAGCACGCTAACCATTTAGCCATGGAGCCGGACTACCGGTATTCTGTGGTAATTATGTGATTCACATTGAGTCTAGCATAGCTTCCACTTATTTGTGTTATGTTCCTCTTTTTCATCTTTCTTGTCTGATCTCTCTTGATCATTGCTTGTTCCTTTGTAATACCAATTTACAAAACAATCTTCTGTCTTTCTGCATTCAAATACTCTCAAATACTCTCATACAGTACTTCAGGATGACCAAACCCCCTCTTATCACTAACGTAAGCCTACTTCAGTCACATGGTTGTGGCAATGTTAAAACGTTTGAAACTGAATCATGAATCAGTCAGACAGCTACTAAATGTTTTGCTGGATCTTGTTTGTAATCTCAACAATAATAATAATAATAATAATAATAATAATAATAATAATAATAATAATAATCCGATTGGGCTTTCCCAAAAACAACCTCTACGTACCATACCTCGCATTTGCGGACGATCTGGCGATTTTAACAGAGGATGAGGAGACTGCCATCAAGCAGCTTGAGATACTTAAGGAATCTGCAGAAAAGGTGGGACTACAGATTTCATTTGAGAAAACTAAATTCTTCTGTTCAAAGACAGATATCACGAGCCTGAGAACAAAATACGGTAAAATCGACCGGGTCTCGTACTTTAAATACCTCGGAGAATTCATCGAACCGACAGGCCTTGAGAAGATCTCACAGCAAAACCGTCTCCAAAAAGTCAAGAAGGCATTAGGGTTAGTTCAAGACATCTACAACAAAAAATTCATGTCAAGACAGACAAAAATTCGGCATTACAACACAGTCATAAAACCAACAGTCCTTTACGCAAGTGAAACATTGTCACTTAACAGTAAACAAGAATTAGAAGAAATAAAAAAGCAAGAGAGGAAGATCATCAGGAAAATCCTAGGAGCAAGATATACCCAAGATGATTACAGGCTACAATCAATGAAAACAACAGAAAAAGTTTCAAAACATTAAAATTTACGTTAAGAAAAGACGAATTGAAATTCTTTGGACACCTCACAAGATTACCAGAAAATCGACTGTAATAAAGAATATTAAATTATGTTAGCTCACTTAAGAATTCAACACCTTGGCTGGACGAACTTCGAAAGGACCTCAAAAACGCAAACATATATGTGCAACAGACATTTTAGAAAGAGACACCTTCAGACACAAAGTCAACAAGTGGGAAGTTACATCAGAGCAACCAAAGCAAAAACAGTGCAGACCGAAATGGTCGGAAGAACGTAAACAAGCTTCCTCAGGGAGAATGAAAATCTATTGGAAGAACAAGAAAAACCCAAAGAAAGCTTGATTGAGTTGTTTGCTTAACGTCTTCCATTATTGGGAGAATACGCTAATAATAATAATAATAATAATAATAATAATAATAATAATAATAATAATAATAATAATAATAATAATAATAATAATAATGTATGTTGGGTATTCAGCCCGAAGGGTGGTTTGATCCTCCACAGCTCTACCAACAGCTGTCATAGATAGCCTAGGTGTCACTGAAGAGGCATACTAAGGAAATGAGGAGTGAGGTAGTTTCCCATTGCTTTCCTCACTGAGCCAGAAGTTGCTATTACATAACAGTCTACCAAGCCCACTGAAATGCATGCAGCAACCGACCCTATGAGCAATATTTTCACACCATTCATAACAGGGACCGGCTGCATAAGGAAAGCTATTATTAGCATTGCTCATACCTCGGTCACTTTCATATTGTCAAAGCTAAAGACAAGACTGAGACAGGTCAATGAAAGTAACAAATTTACTCTAGACCATACCAGAAGACAGCAAAGGCAAAATAATAATAATAATAATAATAATAATAATAATAATAATAATAATAATAATAATAATAATAATAATAATAATCTTCATCTTAATTTGTTTACTCCCCAGGGTTGGTTTTTCCCTCAGAATCAGTGAGGGATCCCACCTCTACTGCCTCAAGGGCAGTGTCCTCCTGGAGCGCAAGACTTTGCGCCTGGGATACAACCGGGAAGGAGGACCAGTACCTTGCCCAGGCAGCCTCACCTGCTATGCTGAACAGGGGCCTTCTGGGGGGATGAGAGGATTGGAAGGGATAGACAAGGAAGAGGGAAGGAAGCAGCCGTGGTCTTAAGTTAGGTACCATCCCGGCATTTGCCAGAAGAAGTGGGAAACCACGGAAATCCACTTTGAGGATGGCTAAGGTGGGAATCAAACCCCTTCTAATCAATTGACCTCCCAAGGCTGAGTGGACCCTGTTCCAGCCCTCATACGGTACCACTTTTCAAATTTTGTGTTAGATCCGGGAATCGAACCCCGGCCTCCAGGGGTGGCAGCTAATCACGGTAACCACCACACCACAGAGGCGGACTAAGAATAATAATAATAATAATAATAATAATAATAATAATAATAATAATAATAATAATAATACCAGTACCTAATAATAATAGTCTAATATAATAAAAGTTCACTGCCCAATTTCTACTGATTAGAGTAGCAAACTTGCCCTTTAAAATTCTCTTTAACATACCATTACATCTTTTGCTAAGGGTCTCTCATATTTAAAGCATTCGTAAATATCAACAGACTGTGTGTGAGGACTGAATTCAACAACCTTGAGCACAAGAAGCAAATGTTTGACCAAATGTAATACCGGTAGTCTATTCAGCTAGCTGCCCTCAGCCTTCTACTGAAATTCAAATAAGGGGCAAAGTGAAGTGAACAGGCCAATACACAATAATTGGGTGGTTCTGGATAAGTGATTTGGGACATGCTTCTTTGTACAGTAATTTGCAGATGGATTCTTCCTCCTGTTGTATTTGTGAACATATTGTTTACAACTCCGCCATGCCATATGATGAGCTATGAGAATTTAAATAAAGCGACGGAAAATTATGATTCACCTGCAAGATTAGTGCCGATGGTGTCATGAGTCATGGCTACCAAATTGTGGCAACTATGACTTTTCCATATTGTTATATCAATGAATGAATATTTATTGCAGCAAATAGCCATAAAAATTAGTTCTGTTAATACAGACTCTTATTCAGTATAAATTTTAGTTAGTGATATTTGTCTTTCCCTGCATTCACTAGCATGATATCGACTACACTGATCATTGCAAAACTGACAGACTTATGGTGAAAGTCGTGTACTGCAAAGCGTGTGATGGTGTGTAGCAGTTGGTAGTTGGCTTCTTTCCATTCTTCTTTCATCATCGCATCCGTAATGAAGAAGTCATCCCAAATGTCATTCCTTTTGTTGTGTAGTATTTGGAGCATTTTATCATATGCTCTTTTATTTAGAAGAGACATTTGTAGTCTAATATCCTCTATAAAGAAGCTTTCTCTCAATAATGCATGCTATCAATACAGATTAAATTACCCATTCAATTCTTTTTAATACAGGCATATATAATATATGTTCTGGATAATTGTCAAAAATTGCTTCTCTGATAATTTTTTAACGATTTAGTGACTTTACAAATATCCTATTCAGAAAGTTCTAGAAATGGGTCAGTTCAGCAGTGACATTTCATCCCAGTAGATTTTTGGATTATCTTAACAGAATGCTCAGTTGACAATAAACATTCTCCTTGTTATTACCATCTAGGAATCAGGAAACTGAGTTTTTAATTGCTTATCTGTAAGAAAGCTTTCAGAAGCATTCAAATAATCTAGGGGGAAAGAAAACATATTTCTTGTTTCATGTATTCTCTTAAGTAGTAGGATGTTATTTATTTATTTTACTTTTTATCGCCTACACTGGACCACTCTAGTCAATTATACAAAAGATTTCTTGATTTCCTATCAGCCCAATATTTTTGCATTCTGAGAGATGTATTATTATTTTTCTTAAAAATTACATTGCCAGCTCCATGGTGCATGAGATATGTCTGACTCTTACCCTGAAGTCCTGGGTTCTATTCCTGGCCAGTCCAAGAATTTCAAATCTGAACAGAGGGCTGGAACAGGGTTCACTCATCCTGAGGAACTGTATAATATGAGAGGCAGTGGACGCAATTGCAAAACCCAACAAATACGGCTGAGGATGTATTCGAGCTGACCAACCGTCACTCCAATATCTTCAGACCATCTGGTTGTTGTGCCATGGGTTTGTTTGCTTGATGACAATTTGGTCTACTCCATTACCATGGCAGCAACCCTTGTGTTAGGAATAAGGGAAGGTTAAGTTGATAACCTTTATTGTTTTAGATAAGGCCTGAGGTAATGGATGGAGCTGATTTAGAATAGCTTCAGTCAACAGGACCTGAACTGGAAGATAATGAAAAATCCACAGCCTGTCAGAACTGGAATAAATTAAGATCCAACTAGTGGCGAGAATAGGAACTGTGCCAGCTGCCAAAGCCTGTCGCACTCCTGTGGGGCGATGATTAATGACTAAATGATATTGAAGAGTGTTGCTGGAATGAAAGATAATGGGGAAAACTGGAGTACAGTACCCAGAGAAAAACCTGTCCCGCCTTCGCTTTGTCCAGCACAAATCTCACATGAAGTGACCGAGGTTTGAACCACGGAACCCAGTGGTGAAAGGCCAGCACGCTGCTGCCTGAGCCATGGAGGCTACAACTGGAACATGAATAGACAGAGAATGGATAGAGTTAAATGGAGAGGAACAATATTTGCCTCAGAGCAAAAGTTTGGAAAATTGCAGTGCAGAAATTTTTTGGAAAAGTACAGAGTTGAGAAGTAATAAAATTTCTTGTAACAAAAACTTTTACAGTAGGCTAATTTTTACATGTAATTATTATTTTCTAAAAAATCAAGAAAGATCAATAAACTGTCCTAATGCAACAATAAAAAGGATTAAAAATTATTCAATGAGTTTGAATTTTTTCAGTTGCCAGATTTTTTAAAATAAAAGGAGTAACCTACATTATGTTTACCTACTGATAAACTCTTCCATGAAAAGAAAAACACATTTGAAATTCTAGTTCACAGATTGCTTCTCTCACAGTCCCATGTGTGCAACACACCTCTGAAAATTAAACCAGAGGCAAAATATTAACACCATGGATAATGTAATATCTTATATGTTTTGCTGTATTTCTGTCAGCTCACGGACAAGTTAGGCAACATATTGCTGAGAAATTTTGTTTTCATGAACATTCTTCAGTTATATTGGTTTAGAAGCAGGAATGTTTAAAAAATGGAGAATTGCCATTGGGCAAACAATAAATAGAGGAACAAAATCATGTCCAAAAAATCAGAAGAAGCTGGGAAAAGGGGGAGCATCTGGCAACCCTGGTTTCAGATATATTTTTATATCATACTAGCAGTTACCCATGGCTTCGCTCGCGTGAATATCATCATCTGATAAAAATAATTGTTCCTCGGTACTGTACTAAGACATTATCTAAAAATCCACCGAGGAACTGAGTTTCATTTACCCCAGAAAGTCTTTTTAAACCACGTTTGTTCTATTGCCTTTAGGGGCTAAGATGCAACTTAGAACTATAGGTGTGAGAAATAGTCTTCTCTCAGATCGAAAAAAAAGTTTATTTTTAAAGTAGATTCCAAATACCTATTTCCACATCAGTAACATCTTCAGTTTTGAGATATAAGTATCCCCATAAAAATAATTTAACCCCTTTATGTACTGTAGATTTTATGAAAACAAAAAAAATATATTTTTTTATTTTTAAAGGAGATTCCAAATACCAATTTCCACGTTTATAACATCTTCAGTTTTTGAGATGCAAGTATCCTCGTAAAAAATATTTTAACTAATGTCTCAATTATTCCCCCCTATGTGGATTTTCCAAAAACAAAGGAAACATGTTTCTTTATTTTTAAAGGAGATTCCAAATACCAATTCTCACATCTGCAACACCTTTAATTTTTGAAATATAAGTATCCTCATACAAACAATTCAACTAATTTTTCAATTCTTTCACCCCCTTAAGTGGATTTTCCGAAAACCAAAAAATATGTATTTATTTATTTTTAAAGCAGACCAAATACCAATCTTCACATCTGTAAAAACTTCAATTTCAGAGATATCAGCATCCTAATAAAATGAATTCTACTCCCTTTTCAGTCCTGTTTACCCCCCTCTCTTAAGTGTTTTTTTCCAGAAACAAAAAATATGCAGTTCTTTATTTTTAAAAGAGAATAAAAATACCTATTTTTCATGTCTGTAACATGTTAAGTTTTTGAGATGTGCTGTCGATATGCTCATTTTAAAAATGCATCCCCTTTTTCAGTTCCCCTTAAGCGGATTTTTCGTAAAAAAATTACCTGTGTTTCTTTACTTTTACAGGACATTCCAAATACCAATTTTCACGTATGTAAAATGTTACCTTCCTGAGAAATACTGTAGATATATATAGTCTTTTAAAAAACTCACCCCCGTTGTCAATGCCGTTCACCCCTATTAAACTGGATTTTCAAAAAAAAAAAGTGTTTATTTTCAAAGAAGATTCCAAATACCAATTTTCACATCTGTAACATCTTCAGCTTTTAAGATATAAGTACCTCGTAAAAAGTATTCAACCTCTCTTAACCTCTTTTTTTTCACCGCACCCCCCTTAAAAGGAATTTCCAGAAACAAAAATTAAAGGAGATTCCAAATACTAATGTTCACATCTTTAAAATGTTAAGTTTTTTAGATACAGATACTCATTCTAAAAATTCGCTTGTCAGTTCACCCCTTTAGCGGCGGAATATCTAAATATCCTCCCTTAGCACGCACCTACATTGTAATAAAAATTTAACATCCAAAATTTCATTTCTTTATGTCCAGTAGTTTTGGCTCGGCGATGATGAATCAGTCAGTCAGTCATGACCGTAATTTTATATACTGTACGGTCCCGGCCGTACGGACCTACAGTTTTCTTTCCCAAACAGTAAGTCATAATATGTTTACCATACATGTTTACCATACCGATTGGGAACCAACTTTGACTTTGACGGCATTCAGAGTGTCACAGTTCATCTCAGCTACCCCAAAGACTATGAATTTGTCACTAATATCGTCGTTTTCAGATTTTTACGTTTCACCCCCTTCCATTAGGGGTGCTAGGGGTTTCTCGCCCCTACAGCAACTTTTTCCAGATAGTAAGTTATATGAGTATAAAATTTGGTTGAGTGCTATGCTGGAACATACACACATTCACCCGTAATCTCTGTAATTTGCGACATTTTCTCACCTTCTCACCCCCCTGTGCCGTGGGTACAGAACTTGGACTTTTCATTTTTATATAATTATATAGAAGATAAAAGCAGAAATAAGTTTTAAGAAACACATCAAAATCTTCACATACTGTTGGGTATGCAATCCGCTGATCAGACTTGTCTTGCGGTTTGCTTATCTTTCCCCTATTTTCTTTTCACCCCTCCTCATCCCCAGTGCCGAACTACCAATCAGATTTCATTCAAACCACTTCATAATCCTTCTCAGATGTAATAAGAACAAACTGTGAAAATTTCAGTGAAATTGATCCAGTAGTTTTTGAGTCTATTAACGTCAAATATACCAACGTCCAATTTTATATATAAGATTTTTGGCTCCTCATGTCAACTGTAAAGAAATCCTGAAATTTCCATATTCTGTTACCCTCTATCCTGAGAATCTAGTTACTTATTTACAAGATATTACCTTTATATATGGTTGCAAAAATATATTATTTGAAATCACTTAGCTAGATAATATTAGGATAATAAGCCTATCTGCCTTTAAATTTCAGTGTACCTATCCCAATCCTATATCAAAAAACACTTCAGAAATTACAGACATTCCACATTTTTAAATGAGGCCAAGTAGTCAAAGAGCTCGGACATTGAACATGGCAGCTGAATGAAACTCTGCAAACAAACTCTTGGTAAATTATAAAAGGATGCAGTCAATGGTTTTCTTTAATCAATTAAATCATGGGTTTTTTTGCAAGGTGCTTTACATCAGAGGTATTTCATCCCACAGGCATGCAGCACTGTAAGCAGGTAGGTGGACAGGCAGCTGATGAGTGTATCCTATTCAGACACAGTGACGTTGTGGTTACGTCAAGTCCCCGAAGGTTGGGCGAAGTTCTCCCTGTCATTCTCGATCCCTGTGGCAAAACCTGAGTTTGAAATGGAGGGAGAAAATAATGGAAGAAAGAGAGCAGTAATCCATGTTATTTTAAATTTATGTTGTAAGAAATAAGTTACGTATGTTCATTGCACCTGATATAATAAAGAGTTCGGCCAACAACCTCAAATATTTTTGTACTGTACATAATGAATTACAATTTTCAATATTATATATAAGAGGTGCTTTAGAAATATTTGTAATATAATATGGCATTAAGGTGGATAAGCTATGGCTTGTGGTTGCTTGGGTTTAAATTATCAGATAAACTCGCCAAGAATCCAATCATGCTTACCGGAAATAACATCAGTTAGGTTATTTATTTGAGCATAGTGTATATCTATTTGGTAGATGGATTTACATTGTTGTTGATGTTGTACTTTAATGTTGGATAGTAATTATCTATTTCCTCATTCGTGATGAAACTCCCTCACCATTTACAGGCTATTATCATCGGACACCTGATAAAATAAGTGATAAAACTAAAATATTATTTGCAGAAATTCAGTGAACAGGGAAAGTCACATAACAATACAACAATGTGCAAATTCAAGCAGTAAACTTGTTGAATTATGTAAATATATTATGTTTTGCTAAATGAATAACAGAAATTGTACTTTTTCAATGGAAATACTGTCATTTCCATCCAAGGAATTGTAAACCATAGCTTGTAATCTTAAACCCTGTATCTTTGTAAATTGTAACACAGCAGTTATAACATGTCAGTTTACTTTGAATGTATAAATATAAGAAAATAAAACTGACTGTTTATATCAAGAGTAGTAGATGTTACGGATATTTGGTGGATCAGCAGAGGTAAAAGAAGGTGCTGGAATGAATAGGTCTCAATATACGAAATTAAAGTTAATTTAAAATTTAACAAGGTTATATTTTCTTTTCAAGATCAAGAAATAACAAATATAACAGGTACACAGTAGCCTAGCATCAAAATAAGAATATACAATTACAGTTTATTAATGTATATTGGGCTTCAAGTTCCAGAACACAATCCCTGAGCGATGAGCCCAACTTTACTTATACACAAGGTTTAACAAAGGGGCATAAAACCCCAATCATGCCCAGGAGCACTTGCTCCCTATTACTCAGTAAAGCCTCCTCGAGGCACACAGAAACCAAATTTTGGAAATAGCAACCCGCTCTCAAAGTTCAAGCCTATCAAAGGCCACACCAAACTCCACTTTCAAGCTGTCCTCCAAGCACATGAAAACTGGGGTAAAAATACCCAACCTACTGAGGCCTATTAAGTAAAGAAACAGGTCAATTACATGGCCTCCAAAATACCAACTTGAGAGGAGGCGAAACTGCACTCCTAATACATTTCTTTAAAAACCTATTTGGCACTAGGCCGCTTATGCAAGGGCTAATCCCATACTAAAGAGGTGACTTATATAAGAAAATGATTTACATTACATTAGGAAGGGAAGAAACGGTTGTGAAAAATAAGTTCACCTCAAAGCAATAGGAGTGGGAGCTCAAGAGGGTTAAGCACTCTCTATCCCAATATGTAGTTTAAAGAGATAGAATCTATACCAAGTGTCTTTTACATTTTAGAGGAAAGTTACATGGTAAAAGGTATCGAACCTGCCCCGAGAGTTAAACTGCTGAGCTAGCAAGAAAAGAAGTTATTAAAAGGCCACTACCTTATTGATGAACCGCTGCCCGAAGAAAGAGGCGCTTCCCGCCCCCTGCTACATAATTTACACAACGATAGATGTTACTGACGTGGCGAGGAGACCAGAAAATCAGCAGTTTATATACCCTCGCGGAAGATTCGAGACATTTCATGAATGATTACCCCCGCCCACAAAATTTTATTGGTTACTGAACACAGTTACAGAGTAGGTTGGGGAAGAAAGCCCCGATTGGTCGAAAATTAATTTAAGAAATTCGGGATTGGCTAATTTCAAAACTGGCGGAACGAACGGATTAACATTGCCAACTCAAACGATGACAGAAAGAAATTTAACAAAGAGCAAACTTATGACTACAAAATTTCTTCAAAGAAAGGTTCCTTCACTTTGCACTAGGGTGCACAATTGTAGTTCTTAAGTGGTGCCATCTAGAAGAGAATGTTCACACTTCTTGCTACAGAGAAAACAAATATAAATCGAAAAAGACACAGTTCAGAACTCTTCAAAATTTACAATAGCGACATCTTCTGAGAAACTTTAGAATTAACATGGTTGTTAAAGTTCAGGCTTCCTCCAGTAGAGAAATTTCAACAGGTGCAAATTTTGAATTAACGGCGTGGAGGTGTACCGCCCGGTACAGACCTCCTCCCCCCAAAAGTCCCTCCAAGGGGTCACAGAAGAGCATAAACTTTTGTTTTAAAATAAGGTCCAAGTTATGATGTAGATATAGAAGTTAATTGCAGAAGTATTTACAACCAAATTTTCTTAAATGATTGAATCTAGTTTCAAAATTCTTTGTAGTTACTTTTGATGTAATGTCTTTAAGCTTGTAGAAGTTGAATTCAGAAGAAAAAACTTTTAATTCTTGAAAGGGAAGAAAAATTTTCTAAGTCCACCAAATATTGCAGTTGAATCCAAAAATGTAGTAATTGTTGGTATTAAATGTCCATGTAGCTGATTAAGTACATTCAATGTTGATTAAGTTTGACGGCCAGACCAGCCGCCGCTGCTTGTGTACAGAGGAGACCGCTCGGACCCCTCAAGTACCCTGAGATACCGCTCGCCCGCACTATGAGAGGAGTAGTGGAGTTGAAGCACGCGCGTCCGCGGCGAACATACAGGTCGCGGGCAAGTCGCAGGTTGAGCGCCGCACATCAGCCTTGGCCGGGAGGAGGACTCTGGCTCGCCGTACACTGGTTGACCTCACTGGAGAGGGGCGGGCCCGTACCCCACCTCAGTGGCGGTACGGCGCCGTGCGGTTGCGGGGGCACTGAAACATTAAAATCTCGGCGGCAGAATTTTGTTGGACCAGATGATTTTAGGGTACAATCTTTGCGGTGAGGTTGAGGGGCCAGCGTCGTGGAGGTTTTGTTTTTCATTTCACTTAGCCACTGTTTTATGTGAGCAGGAGACGGGAGCATGGTAATGGCCATGGCAAGGACAGGATGGCAGTTTAACAGTTCGGGGAAGGTTTTACAATAAATACTTAAATACAAAGAACCAGATTCCAAGGGCAGAAGGCCTCAAAATGAAACCCCCGCAAAAAAAAAAAAATATATAACCTTCCGAATACTTCCAAAATGTTAAAACAAATATTCCATCAGCTACATTAGTGCGGAAGTTACACAGGTTTCACCTGCGACAGGTGAAGCCTAAATATCCTCTCGGTGGCTGGATTGCTTAATAACAACGTAACCGGCATAAGAAAATCTAGGATTATGCACGGCCCATGAAATCTGGGGGCAAGCTTGCCCACGGGAACAAAATTTTTGACCATCACCTGGTCACCTACTTTCAACTTGGTAGGTCTCCGTCCACGATCATATCTTTCCCTAACCTTTTCATGAGACACTTTAAGATTGGCTTTAGCCTTCTTCCAAAGATCTTTAATATTATCAAGATCTATTGTCTCAGGTAGAATGTCACTCAGAGACCAAAGGTTAGAGAGCGGCGTGTTTGGAACAAACTTGAACATCAAAAAAGCTGGAGTAAACTTATGAGATTCATGAACCGCCGAATTCAAAGCAAAAGCTAACCAATGCAGGGACGTGTCCCACCTAGAATGATCTTCATGATGATAGGCAATCAGCGCCGACCTCAGATTACGATTAACCCGTTCAGCCAGAGATGGTTGAGGATAAGCCGAAGTTGTCACATGAGATATGGACAGATCGAAACAGAATTTATGAAAGAGATTGCAGGTGAATGCTTTAGCATTGTCGGACACAATATATTGACAAGGACCAAAAGACGCAAAGATAGAATTTAAACAAGTAATGGTGGACTGAGTGGTAGCCAGCTTAGTCGGAAATAACCAAGAAAATCTAGTAAAACCATCTACACATACAAGGATGAACTTGTTGGCATTCCCCTTTGACTGGGGGAAGGGTCCTACGTAATCGACGTAGAGACGTTCCATGGGGCACGACGCTTGATGAGAAGGCAAAAGGCCTACCTTGGTGGACATGGTTGGTTTACTAAGCAAACAAGATTTACAAACTTTAACTAGTTCACGAATTTCACTGTCCATACCCTTCCAGATAAACATTTCCCGGATCTTTTCCCGGGTTTTGAAGATGCCTAAATGCCCCCCTAATGGGGTCTCATGATAGTACTTGAAGATCATTGGCACAAGAATGGCTGGAACCACTACCTTCATCTTCTTATCATGCCTCGACGGGCAACATAGAACACCATACCTCAAGACATAAGGGACAACATGTTCCCCAGAAGAAAGGATTTCCATGATTGGAGCCAGCGTCGGATCTTCACGTTGATATTTCTCAAGATCCCTAAAGAGCATGGGAGCATCTGTTAAGATGGCATTAACCTCCGATAGTATGGACTCAGGAGGTGATGAACTATCGATCATGGGTCACGACGTCGTTGGAAAACATACGGCTGAGTCCGTCTGCGACAACATCTTCAGTACCTCTGATATGCCTAACGTCAAATTGGAAGGCAGAAATTCCGATGGCCCACCGGGCTATACGACCAGTACGACGCGGCCTACCTAAGACCCAGCTTAAGGCTTGATTATCAGTCTCCAGGTCAAATTTGACATGTTCCAGATAGAGACGGAACTTTTCTAAGGCAAATAAGACTGCCAAACCTTCGAGCTCATAGATGGAATACTTGGCTTCTTGAGCCGATAGAGTCCTAGATGCATAGGCGATGGGTCGCCTCCCTAGTTCAGTCTCTTGAAGAAGGACTGCAGCTACTGCCGACGACGACGCATCGGTTTGGACGATGAATTTCTTCGAGAAATCTGGCATAGCAAGGACAGGGGCATTACAGAGAGCTAATTTCAGGTCTTCAAAAACGGCTTGTTGCGAAGGCCCCCACTCGAATTTTATGCCTTTCCTACGAAAAAGGTTCAAGGGCGCCGCTCTATTGGCGAAATTAGGAATAAATTTCCTGAAGAAATTCACCATACCAATGAACCTGGCAATACCTTTGATGTCCTTGGGAGGCTTGAAATCACGGATGGCCTGTGTTCTAGAGTGATCGACTGCAACACCATCGAGTGACACAATATGCCCTAGGAATGACTTGGAGGGCTTAGCGAAGGCAACCTTGGACAACTTCACAGTTAACCCAGCCTTACGAAGGCGATTGAGAACTTCTCGCAGATGATCTAGGTGTTCTTCGAAAGTCTCCGAAAATTCGACGACATCATCAAGATAGTGGTACAAGTACTCAAATTTGATGTCTGAGAAGACCTTGTCTAGTAGCCTCGTAAGCACCGCTGCTCCCGTGGGGAGCCCGAAAGGCACGCGGTTGTATTCATACAGATTCTAATCCGTGGCAAACGCTGTAAGATATTTCGATTCTTCAGCCAGAGGAATTTGATTATATGCCTGATTCAGATCCAAGATGGTGAAGAACTTAGCTTTACGAAACCATGAAAAACAAGAATGAAGGTCAGGAAGGGGCACAGATTGTAACACCACCTTTCGATTGAGAGCCCTATAATCGATGACAGGCCTGAATCCACCTTGGGGTTTCGGGACTAGAAAAATAGGCGAAGAATACGCCGACTTAGAGGGCCGAATAATACCATCCTTTAACATTTGATCGATGATTTCTTTCAATGCCTTCATTTTAGGTGGAGATAGCCTATAAGGTGGAAAATGGACAGGAATCGAATCCGTGACCTCAATTTTGTATTCAATAAGGTCAGTAACACCAAGGGTATCAGAGAACACCTCTGGAAACGACTGACACAGCTTACGAATACTATCAGCCTGCTCCTCAGGTAGATGTCTAAGGTCTAACAACATCTCATCCTGGGTAGGCGAAACAGATGCACATGATACAGAATTACATTTCAATAAGGGAATTTTACAATTAGAAGCAAATTTGAACGTGCACGACTTACTTTAAAGGTCGAGCACTAGACCCGTATGGGACATGAAGTCGGCTCCCAATATAATGGGGCAAGATAAGTGCTTTGCCACAAACAATTTAACTTTCCAAGTAAATTTAGAAATACGAATTTTGGCTTTTAAGGAACCTAAAATTTCTAATGGAGAAGAATTAGCCGAAACATATTGAACAGAAGATGAGCAATAGTCAGGAAGTTTACAAATAGATTTCAATTTCGAATACCATTCAGCCGAAATAATAGAACAAACACTGCCAGAGTCTAATAGAGCTGTTACAGGTTCATTATTCACCTCAATTTTAAGAAAAGGTACAGGTGCGGGGGAATCCGCCGCAATCCTAAGACATTCCTTAGGGCCTTCAAAAGATAAATTTGAAGCGTGAGTTTTCCCTGAAATTTTGGTATGTTTACTTAGGGCTGAGCCTCGAGAAGAAGGGTTCGCCGACTCAGCCGAAGCCACTAGTCACTTATTATTATTGGCATTGGTGGATGTTGCACCAGAAGTTGAGCAGGAGGGGGTGCTATTAGAATTTGGGCAATTCTTGGCGATATGGGAAAACACGCCGCATTTAAAACAGCCTCGAGATGAACTGGCTCCATTATTTGTCCTACTTGATTTGATCAATGGACATTTGTTGCAAAGATGGTCAGGCGACCCGCAAGCGTAACATTTACGGGCAGTGACGGTTTGGCGAGGAGGAAGCCGAAAACTACTAGAGGATGGAGGGGGTTCTTTCGCGACACGCAGTGTATCGGCGTATCTAACTCCTTCGGCTGAGACAGCCATAGCCTCAAGCTCAACAAAGGTTTGCGGACGCGACGCAAAACACAAGTATGATCTGTAAGGTGGTGAAATACCTTCTACAATAGCCTGAACAATTTGATCTTCAGGAAAATGAAGAGCAAACACCCTTGTATAAAATTTGATGTCCTGGATGAAGTCGGCAAGACTTTCGTCCAGACGCTGTACCCGATAGTAGTGCTTTTGAATAAGCGATGACCTAGCTCTAGCCGGAATGAAGTTTGCGAGAAGGTGTGCATGAAAGTCTTCAATAGATGACTGTTCAGCAATTGCTCTAACTATTTTGTCTGAGAGAACACCAATTGCATAGGGATAAATGATCTGCAAAATTTGACACGGAGAAAGGGAAAAAACAAGGGCATGATCCTGAAATTCAACTAAAAACCTTAAGAATGAAATAACTTCACTGGTAGAGTTAACCGAAAACTTAGAAATACCTCTGAGCAACATTGCTAATGGATGAGGCAAACTGCTGAACCCGGGTGACATAGTAGGTAAAGGTTTAAGTGGCAAAGAAGCTAATTCAGAACATACATTATTCAATGTGGTACATCATTCAGATTCATGGTCTAATGGGGCAGAGGTTTGTTGAACTCCTACCGATTTAGTACTTTCTTCCCCGGTGGGAGAACGGTCCTCGCTGACTACGTTTACCGTAGCGGGTTGGTCGGTTTTGGGAGGAACTTCCCCAGTTAACAATTGGGTAACCTTACTGGATAATTCAGAAAAGTTTTCAAGAACCACACTAGCTTCCTTCCTCTGAATGTCATTCAACTTCAGAGACAACAGATCGTTAACTCTATTAGAAAAATGAAATAACCTGGCTTGTACACGTTTAATTTGATTAGGAGAAGGGTCATTTTCTTCAAAGAAACTAACTACAGATGTTAGCTCAGTAGTATTTTCCGTGATCGTGGAGAGAGAGTCGTCAATTTCTTTCTCTCCCAAAGTGGGGATGGAAATGAGCAAATCAAGGGACTCTCTAAGCTTATTTGTGTCTACCGCAACCATGCCTCCAGATTGCACATTTCTAATTGTTAATTCATAGATCAACTCCTCCTTGCGCAAATAGTTGAGATGGAGGACATCGCGAGGGCAGGGCATGATGACAAAAATTTAACAATTTTGAAAAATGAAAAGGAAAAGTCCAGCGACAGAGCAAAGTAATGTTTAGCCGTCAAAAGGGGCTAATTTGAGACCCATTCAACCACGCTCTGCTACCACTTGTTACGGATATTTGGTGGATCAGCAGAGGTAAAAGAAGGTGCTGGGATGAATAGGTCTCAATATACGAAATTAAAGTTAATTTAAAATTTAACAAGGTTATATTTTCTTTTCAAGATCAAGAAATAACAAATATAACAGGTACACAGTAGCCTAGCAACAAAATAAGAATATACAATTACAGTTTATTAATGTATATTGGGCTTCAAGTTCCAGAACACAATCCCTGAGCGATGAGCCCAACTTTACTTATACACAAGGTTTAACAAAGGGGCAGAAAACCCCAATCACGCCCAGGAGCACTTGCTCCCTATTACTCAGTAAAGCCTCCTCGAGGCACACAGAAACCAAATTTTGGAAATAGCAACCCGCTCTCAAAGTCAAGCCTATCAAAGGCCACACCAAATTCCATTTTCAAGCTGTCCTCCAAGCACATGAAAACTGGGGTAAAAATACCCAACCTACTGAGGCCTATTAAGTAAAGAAACAGGTCAATTACATGGCCTCCAAAATACCAACTTGAGAGGAGGCGAAACTGCACTCCTAATACATTTCTTTAAAAACCTATTTGGCACTAGGCCGCTTATGCAAGGGCTAATCCCATACTAAAGAGGTGACTTATAAAAGACAATGATTTACATTACATTAGGAAGGGAAGAAACGGTTGTGAAAAATAAGTTCACCTCAAAGCAATAGGAGTGGGAGCTCGAGATGGTTAAGCACTCTCTATCCCAATATGTAGTTTAAAGAGATAGAATCTATACCAAGTGTCTTTTACATTTTAGAGGAAAGTTACATGGTAAAAGGTATCGAACCTGCCCCGAGAGTTAAACTGCTGAGCTAGCAAGAAAAGAAGTTATTAAAAGGCCATTACCTTACTGATGAACCGCTGCCCGAAGAAAGAGGCGCTTCCCGCCCCCTGCTACATAATTTACACAACGATAGATGTTACTGACGTGGCGAGGAGACCAGAAAATCAGCAGTTTATATACCCTCGCGGAAGATTCGAGACGTTTCATGAATGATTACCCCCACCCACAAAATTTTATTGGTCACTGAACACAGTTACAGAGTAGGTTGGGGAAGAAAGCCCCGATTGGTCGAAAATTAATTTAAGAAATTCGGGATTGGCTAATTTCAAAACTGGCGGAACGAACGGATTAACATTGCTAACTCAAACGATGACAGAAAGAAATTTAACAAAGGGCAAACTTATGACTACAAAATTTCTTCAAAGAAAGGTTCCTTCACTTTGCACTAGGGTGCACAATTGTAGTTCTTAAGTGGTGCCATCTAGAAGAGAATGTTCACACTTCTTGCTACAGAGAAAACAAATATAAATCGAAAAAGACACAGTTCAGAACTCTTCAAAATTTACAATAGCGACATCTTCTGAGAAACTTTAGAATTAACATGGTTGTTAAAGTTCAGGCTTCCTCCAGTAGAGGAATTTCAACAGGCGCAAATTTTGAATTAACGGCGTGGAGGTGTACCACCCAGTACAGTAGAAATCAAACCAGAATATGTGAAAAGGTCGTTTTTCTTGTGATCATAGCGTTTTCTATTTTTTTACATTTTTAACACTACCCCAGTATGCATTTCACTGGGTAGTGGAGGAAACTTCCTATTTACAATTGAACGACACTGCTTCACCTCTCTGCCAGGTCTATTTGCTTTCTCGCTTCTCTATGACATATGCATGCTACATAAACTGCCCGCATTTACATCATACCAGCCCGGTTGCAATATATTCAGAAATGAGAAGTGGTTACTCATTTACCCATCCCTTTACTCAGTGCAAGAATACTTTGAAATTAATGCGTTTGTTATATATATTGAAACTATATATTTCTTAGTTTTTATGTTTATTTTGTTTGACAATGTCAATTGTATATAACATACTTAGGCCTAATGACTGAATAAATTGGTCTGGCTCCATGACTAAATGGTTAGCGTGCTGGCCTTTTGTCCAGAGGATCCCAGGTTCGATTCCCGGCCAGTTCAGGAATTTTAACCTTCATAGGGACTGGGTGTGTGTTCTGTATTCAGCATTAGAATTCATCATAGGTAGAACCTCATCCTCACAGGGAGGCCAATGACAGATGTTAGGCCCCTATAAACAACAAGCGTCATCATCATCATCATCATCATCATCATCGTCGTCGTCGTCATCGTCATCATCCTCACAGACTGCCTATACAGCATCAACTCGAAAGACTTGCACCAGGCCTCTTTGGATGCCACATGTTGTTGTTGTTGTTGTTATTATTATTATTATTATTATTATTATTATTATTATTATTATTATTATTATTATTATTATTATTATTATTATTATTATTATTATTATTGAATAAATTTTATTCTATTCTAAAAGAACTGTTCCATATACTAGGTATGATTTTGGAGTATTACAACTGAAATGTCTTATTTCAATATTCATAACAACTTCCACGTTAGTCTCTTTGAAATAGCTACAACCAAAATGACTTTTATTAAGCTAGTGTTTAATGTGACATATATGGACAGATGTAAAGGTCTGTTTGAATTGTTTGATTTTCTTTGTTTATGGCAGTTCTTCTTTTTCATCACTAAAGATCTTTGTTTTCAGATCTCTGGTTTCTGATATCATTCATCGTTCTGAGTTGTTTTTTTTGTCTGATCTTGCATATCTCTGAGGTTAAATGGAGTTCATACCATGTGTCAGATGACAGTAACGTGTGCTAGTGGATAATGTGTTAAATGATTGTTTTGGATCTTAACTGCCATTATATACGTCAGTGATGGTAGAATCATCAGTAAATTGTTGAAAAATATTGGAGTACAGAAGGTTGTATGACAAAGAAAGGTAATATTTATACCTGAAATTGTTGCTAGGAGAAGAAATAATAATGATTTGTGACATATTATAAAATTCAACTAAAGAATTAATTCCATTTTTAATGCAATATGTGTTGTGTTATAGAGAAAATATGTATGTGATGTGTAGATGACTTTTCCCTTTGCTGAAAATGGAAGACTGTAGAAATTTTCTCCATTCCCTGCTTTTGATGTTGAATCCCATTTATTTTGCTGTAAAAGACATAAATCATTCAAGTAATGTTCTGCTCTTTGTGTAAAAATAGTTATATGGTCACACCTGGTCTTCATTTATCTTTCTTCTTGATCTAAATTGATTATAGAATTTTCAGATAAATGCTATCTTATCAAAATTTCTTTATTCATATAAATTTCCGAGTCATTGAAAGGTTTTTCTTTCTGCTGTCCTTTGAGGTGACAAATCACTCATTTTATCATCTTGACCATTGATCTGCATGTAGGGCTGTCATCCAGGTGGCAGATTCCCGATTAGTTGGTTTATCTAGTCTTTCAATAAATGATTTCAAAGAAGTTATTTATCAAACTTCTCCTTTGTGTTGATCTCATTTCTGTGGACAAATAATATTTTTTACTCAATATGAATGTTCTAAACAAAGATCATATAATTTCTTGTTTCAAAAAATGTAAATTGAATAAACAAAATGTTGTCTCAAAATAAAACTTATTTTTACAATGTACCAACATAACTACTGCTCTTAGCAACAAATAAATTACCCAACTGGAGTGGTTTCAACTGTTTTGGAATGGTTGCCCTAAGCAAGTGGCTGTAGGGTCAGGAAAACTTGATGTTTTATGTCCATTACCAATTCTGCAGTTAGAAAAACATGTTTATATGATGTCAACATTTAAATATATCCATCTTAGTAGGCTTTCTATATACATTACCTTGAATTTGTTTCTGCTTGTTGTCTTTTGTGATACTGAAGCCTTAGGAAGTTGCTCAATGCGGAGGATTTTATGTACCGGTAGTCTGTAGTTATGTACATTGGTGGTTTATGGTTGAATTTGGGGAAAGAAGTTTATAACTTGTGTCTCGCAATCTGTGACACCTGTTGGAAGAATCTACATTGCGGTCACTGTTATACAACATTTTTAAACTGCATACTTTCCAATAAAAGTCCGACCTCTTGACTGAATGGTCAACCTACTAGTCTTCGGTTCAGAGGACCCCGGGTCTGATTCTCAGCTGGGTTGAGGATTTTAACTGCATATATTTAATTACTTTGTTTTGGGGTCTGGGTGTTTGTGCTTGTCTCAACACACATCTCATGTACACACAACACGCCACACTAAAAACCACCACAGAAACAGGCAGTAGTGAATGCCTCCCTCTACATAGGGTTGATGTCAAGAAAGGCATCTGGCTGTAAAACTGGACTTAATCCATACAAAACGCCTACCCAAGGTAACTGGGGAAAGTTCAGGAGGAAGAAGAAGTATGGCCTCTGCTGCTGTGTTGCAGGCCTTTTGAAGTGGTGCTTTCTAGGTGGCCTATGTACCAGTTTCGACATTCTGTGATTTGGTGTCATTTAACAGCAAGACAAAAAAAACTTCTGAACAGCTCCTATGGCTGAGTTTATTTTGTCAGGTAGATGAAAAATGCACTGCCAGAGATCTTCAACATACGAACATTATTTATAACATGGAGTGCCAAGATTTTTGCCTTTCCTTCTAAAATAGACTACCTCAGACAGGACAAACCCACAAACTCTAGTTCTGATCTACCACTTGCCATTAAACTGAAAGCTTTCACTGTCTAGTACTGCTGGGCTGAGTGGCTTAGATGGTTAAGGCGCTGGCTTTCTGAGCCCAAGCTGACAGGTTCGATCCTGGCTCAGTCCGGTGGTATTTGAAAGTGCTCAAATACATCAGCCCTGTGTTGGTAGATTTACCAACATGTAAAAGAACTCCTGCAAAACAAAATCCCACCACCTTGGCAGTGGCGTATACTGAGGGCTAACAAGGCTATCAGTGAAGCCCAAACCCCAAATGCAAACGATGAAAATCTAAAGCACATTATAATGTAAGCATCTGACACATTGTTCCATTTCCAAACCTTAAAAGCAATGAGAAAAACCGTTGCACGTATTTCTCAGAACAAGGCTTCGGAGACTGATATTGCTGCCCAGACTCTCGTCCCTCTCCCCTCGACTCACCTCACGTGGCTTGCTGCTGTACGCCTGACAGGTGTGGAGACCGCAAGGGATAGGTGTGCTAGGCTTCAGTCCGTCAGATTGCCACTGATAACTATCAACCATGCGTTACTCATCGTACATACTTCCTCACCTCATCATCCTTCTGACTTAATTATATAGATAACAGAGTGCTGGTATTTCACTCCCGTTTACTTCTACATCTTTGTAGGAAGACACTGCAAGGCTGCTGTTATAGGAGCAATATAGTTTCATTTTTATAGGTAGATCTGCTAAAATGAAATGTAATCTTTCAGGTTTAACGTTCTGTTTTGTTGGTTGGAATTAAACCCGTGATCATGGGTCGGACACCACCACTGATCTCCTGAGGAAGCTAATTAAGCAGTGAACGATGGGTACGACTGCTGTAAAATTCAATATTTTTATTTAATGATGATGATAATAATAATAATAATAATAATAATAATAATAATAATAATAATAATAATAATAATAATAATAATAATAATAATAATAATAATAATAATAATAATAATAATAATAATAATAATAATTTCATATGGCTATTACCAGCCGGGTGCAGCCCTTGTAAGGTAGACCCTCCGATGAGGGTGGGCGGCATCTGCCATGTGTAGGTAACTGCGTGTTATTGTGGTGGAGGATAGTGTTGTGTGTGGTGGGTGAGTACCAGGGATGTTGGGGATAGCACAAACACCCAGCCCCCGGGCTACTGGAATTAACCAATGAAGGTTAAAATCCCCGACCTGGCCAGGAATCAAACCTGGGACCCTCTGAAACGAAGGCCAGTACGCTGACCATTCAGCCAAGGAATCGGATAATAACAATAATGATAATGATAATGATAATAATAATAATAATAATAATAATAATAATAATAATAATAATAATAATAATAATAATAACAATAATAATAATAATAATAATAATAATAATAATAATAATAATAATGGTACATGGAATCTGTATAGGCTTGATGGTGACCTAGTGAGGATAAAATGACTGGCGAAGATGTCATAAACATGCAGTCCCCAAGCCAGGGGAATTAACAGTATGAGGGAGTTGATTCTGAAAATTGAACCTGGGCCATTGGACCAAAGGCAAGCATTCTATCCATTTAGCCACAAAGCTGGACTTCAATTTGCTAAACCTTAGGCTACCATCTCGACTGATCAGGTCTTGAGTATTGGCAGTGGTAGAAGCCAGGGCAGTAGCTTGTGAAGCAGCCTTGACAACACAGCAGGCTACTCCGTTCACTATTGGCTGCAGCTCAAAACACTTAAGGCTTGACGTTTACTAAACTAGCTATCGAAAAGGGGTAACCTAAGTCCAGTGGTAGCCCACGTCTTGATCCCAGCATAAGCCACTGCACCTTGGCATCTCCAAAAACTGTAAAAGTAGTTTATGGATGTAAAACCAATATCATTATTTTTATTTTACTGTATATTTTCTAATACTATCTTGAATCTGTCCTATTTAACATTATATAACATGTTGATTTGTTTGTTAGATTAAAGTTCTTGTCCCATTTGGTTGTTACTTCTAATTTCTTTCTTTACGGTCTGTTTTAGATAAAATGGCAAAAACAAGTAGCAAGTATGGTCCCTTAGTTGGTGCTATTGATGAAGGTACCAGTAGTGCAAGATTTCTGGTGAGTTGGAAATAAATATGATAGTGATAAGAAACAATCACTCTTTCAGAGATGTGTAACTCCACCATTTCAGTAAATATTATGATTTATAAAATCACTAAAATGCACAATCATACCTTAAAAATTTTTGTAGGATATTTTGTCCCTGTTTGACATATCTTTAGCTACACTGAATTTGCTACTCAAGTTCTAATGATAAAGATGTGTGTATAAAAACTACACTATGTTGCATTAAAATGAGATATTTTAAAACTGTCAAAGTCCATCTTTGTCTTAATAACATTGTGTATATCAGTGGGGTGCACTGAAGCCCATCTACCCCAGTGCTGCTGGGGTAAAGAACTTTGTATTAACATTTTCTAATTATTCCTTAGAACACTTTTTGTAATGTTTAAAAAATTGCGAACATCTAAGCCAAGCCAAGTACAGCTGTCTCGACAATCCGCTCACACTACCGCAGTTAAGCTTCTCTAGCGAGCTGGGTGTCCTTAATCAGATCAAAAATTAGATGGATGGCTTTTCCGGCGTTTGCTCTATTAACCAGCGTTTCGTCTTAGGTCTGACACTAGACTCTTCAGAGTGGGATGTGTCAGACCCTACCCACTGACGCTGGGGTGTATGCAGGTGAACTTATCAGAAGCTTATTTATGAAGCACAGTCTGATAACTGCATACGGGAGATAAAACTCCACTCTGACACATCCCACTCTGAAGAGTCTAGTGTCAGACCTAAGACGAAACGCTGGTTAATAGAGCAAACGCCGGAAAAGCCATCCATCTAATTTTTGATCTGATTTTTGATATGCTCTATTGGTGGAAAAGAATCTAATTTCCTTCATGGGAACTTAGAATTTCCATCTGGGTGTCCTTGCCGGCATGATAGAGCGTTACCCCAGCGCAATTTGAGGTCGCTTGGGTGACGCATACACTTGAAGCTTCCTTGTCCTGGGAGCGAGGCAGAACTGTGGCCCCTCCTCCGACAGCAATTTACGGCAACAGGCCAGCTAGCTTAGGTAAGGTAATGTTAGTTTTAATGTCCGACTCATTGGCTGAATGGTCAGCGTACTGGCCTTCGGTTCAGAGAGTCCCGGGTTCGATTCCCGGCTGGGTCGGGGATTTTAACCTTCATTGGTTAATTCCAGTGGCCCGGGGGCTGGGTGCTTGTGCTGTCCCCAACATCCCTGCAACTCACACACCAGATTTAACACTATCCTCCACCACAATAACATGCAGTCACCTACACGTGGCAGATGCCGCCCACCCTCATCGGAGGGTCTCCCTTACAAGGGCTGCACTCAGCTAGAAATAGCCACACAAAATTATTATTATTATTATTATTATTATTATTATTATTATTATTATTATTATTATTATTATTATTATTATTATTATTATTATTATTATTATTATTATTATTACTTGACACTCAAAGTCTTCAGCGCCACACACTAGAGACTGCAAGAAAAATATTAACATCTTAACAGTATAGCCACTTGCACATCGTCTTGCTAATAAAAATAGAGCTAGTATATGAAATCAATTGTAATATAGTATATTTTAGTCTTGGGTTTTGTCATGTATACAGTTTTTTCGAGCAATTCATTGATGGCACGTGTAGAGTACATGTTCTGATAGCTGCAGAAAAATATTTAGGTTGCCCAGCATGAACACAGAGTTAAGCGCGAAGTAAAAGAATTTTGTATTTGGTTGTCTGTAATGATGGGTATATAGTAAATTTTGTAGTGTTCCTCTTGTATTATAGGTGAAGGTTTCATGAGTTCTGTGGCATTCTTCATGAATATAATGTGTGTTATACGTCGTGACAAATATTTTCCCTTGCTTGTCGTTGATGCACATACACTCATTATGTGAGTGAAACTATAAAATTTCAACGACGGTAAAATACCAGTTAAATTTTGCTGATTAGGCTTTTTAAGTAAAAAAACAAATTGTTAGTCCCAGTGTATTTTCGTGAAAACCATGACTGTACTATCACAAAGTGTCACCAGATGAAACTGTAAGTACATTGTTTAAATCTGCTATAAATTAAGTTATGATGGTGTGATCACTGCTGTGAATATCAATTTGGAAGTATGTGCGAGCATGTGGTTGAAAATATTCTTGAAAGATCTTTCTCAGGTAGACCTTTCCACGAAAAATGCAGCTTTATAGAGTGGTAATGTTGACTTTAGAGAGTGTAGTGGGGCTACGATTGTTTATATTTTAAAAACATTTTTGCAACTGGGGTAATGAATATGTTCACCGCACACTACTGGTGTATGTGTGTGAACACAGTATGGAAATGAAACATTATCTTTGTCATCAGACATGTAAAATGATAGAATGTTTGATTAATGTCTTGAGGTAAGGGGGTAAGGGTGTGTTCTGCCCGAAGGCAGGTCCGGACCTCCACAGAGGTGTACCTGAGCCGGAGTTTACGTACGGTACGGTGGCCAGTTCCTTTCCGCTCCTCCATTCCCTTACCCCCCACCAACAGCGCGTGGCAACCCATCCACTTTTCGACCACGCCCAATGTTGCTTAACTTCGGAGGTCTCACGGGATCCGGTGTTTCAACACGGCTACGGCCGTTGGCAATGTCTTGAGGTCATCACTGGATATTATAATAATGTCACTTGAAGCAGCTGTAAATATATATGCTTCTGATATGTGGTGAAAAATAAGAACATTGTTGACGGGGTCAAATGTGCTGGGGAACACCTATCAACGAGTGATACTGAATGGCTTTGCTCTTGAAAGTCTTATTGTAGTAGTGGTAATAAGGAACCAAATCTGAAGTAAGCTTGAATATGGTAAAATTTTGAAATTGTTGATCCACCAGACATAAGAAAGAAGTCTAAAATAAAAGGAGAAGAAAGTAAAAATGAAGTAAAAAAACTGAAAAGGGCCGGGCTGAGTGGTTCAGATGATAGAAGCACTGGCCTTCTCGCCAAAACTTGGCAGGTTCAATCCTGGCTCAGTCCGGTGGTATTTGAAGATGCTCAAATACATTGGCCTCATGTTGGTAGATTTACTGGCACATGAAAGAACTCCTGTGGAACTAAATTCCAGCACCTCAGCATGTCTGAAAACTATAAAAGTAGTTAGTGGGGCGTTAAGCCAATAACATTATTTTAAACTGAAAAGGAAATTGAATGAACCAGACAATGTGAAAATAAACTACTTACTCCCCACTGGCCCCGTTGGATGAGCTGTGCTTTACTGCTAAGCCTGTGCTGGACTGGTTACTAACCTGTGACTGCTGTTGAGGTGCCTTGTTGAGGTGAGATGGAGGAGAGGTGGAGGGAGGGACTAGTGGGGGCAGGACAAGAGGAGATCTAGAAGTTTGCATGTAAATACCTACAGTAGAATCATTGTCCAGCTTCTTAAAATTTTGAATAATTCATTGAAATGAAAGTTATATTTTTCAGAAATCTAACTTGAATTTCATCGCAGGTCTGGTAAAGAAGCAACCATCGCTAATTTGGATTTCAGAAATTTTTTAACCTAAATGACGAATTCCACCAGGTCCAAAGAAGGATCTTAGATGCAAAATGACGTCAGGAATGATATAATCACCCCTCGGTCACCAAGTAAACATAGTTACCACGTGCTCTCCTAGTCACATAATTATAGTGTACTGTTCAATGTTGCATATATCAGGTAATTTACAAGAACACTGTATTTTTTCACCTCTACTTTTTTCTTGTACCCTAATGAATATACCGGATATCATTTGAAGTGATGCACCGAAAAGGGATCTATCTAACATTCTTTCTGATAGTGAGGTGTCGTGACCCTAAGGGATGTACAACAGGCTGAGGACTTGGGTTCGGAGTTCTGGGAGCGTATAGTCAGATTGGCAAAGTTTAAACACTAATTATATTCTACACCCAGGATATTCACACATCAATATATACAATAATACATACAATATAAACTCTCTGACACCATTTACTCTCAATCCCTTCTCAACTTCAGATCTATGAGAATGTCTTTAAGTCTTGTTCCTAGTACACACAAGAATACTTATAATGCATTTATTTACTGTTGAATACTTAACTACGGAGTATAGCTGATTCTTGTACAGCTGACGTCTTCACTCTTCTCTTCTTGTCTTCTCCTCTTCTGCGTAGGTATCCCTGGAACTCGTTAATCTTCGCAGCGATGTGAATTATCCCAATTACAATTAAGCTGCTAGTCTATAAGCTGATATTCCAACACCTACTTTGACAATCGGTGTGGAGAATCTTTGTGATTGTTCAGCAACAAGTCACACTCAGTTCAAGAGCCTGATACCCCTCTATCTTACTATCACTTTACTGCGTCTGTGACTGAATGCTAAGTCTACCAGTACTCCAACAGTTCCCCCTAATTAACTATTCACTCTTCTGCGCGATACTGCCTACCGTCGAAAAGCCTCCTTTGAGGTCTACTAGTCCAAAAGTCTTCTTCGAGGGATCACAGTCAAAAAGCCTTCTTCGAGTGTCGTGAGTCAAAAAGCCCTGTTGTTTACAAGTTACCCAGTTATATAGTTTCTTCTATTCTTTCTCGAATAATCCTACTGATTCATATACCACCACCACAAGTCACTAGTTCACGTCACAACTGCACTGTTCTCCGATTGGTTGTTGCGCACGGAACCACCCTGTCACGTTGCATTACACACATTGTTCTAGAACATTTGGAAGCTGTTTCTACGTCTCTTACACGTGACTCTGTATATTTCTAACCCAAAAGAAGTGCGCATTTGACTTACACAATGTTTCACAATATTGAGACACAAAGCTCTTGGCTTACGAGCTCCCAAAGCAACATCGAATATTCTAAATCCTTCTTTGAAATATTCTGTTATTTCTCTTATTATTATTACTGTCATTTATGAATTATGAGTTATGAATATACACAAACTCTCCTATCATTTCCCTTCATATATACATGCGTTCATATGCCTGCTACTTTTAAATCACAGGCTTTCTACCCTGGAGTTCGCGGATTCGAATCCCATTCGAACCCGTTCGCTCTCTCGTTAATACGCGGAAGGCGCGTCGTGAGCTGCCGTTCATTTCAGAGGTTTCATCGGATAAGAATGTATATGGACGTTCAAGCATAGTGGCATGGTCATATGGAAGAATTCGGAACTTGGTGCTGTGCTAAAGTGTGGAGAACTTCTGTCTTGCATGGAAAAGGGATCTAAATCCAGTCCAAGGTAGTGTTTTTTGGAATTAACTCATAATAGAGATTTTGGTAGTTAGACCGCTATTTGGCACATTGCTTCATTTCACTGCACTTGCAAGTGAATTGGCAATGGTCGGCTCCTTTACCGTATTGCAAGTTGTAAAATACATTGCTTTTTAATCTGTATTGAAAGTAACTTCTTTTAAATGTGTACAGTTTTTTATTGTGTTATTTTCCACTTATTCAATACAATCAATCATAAGATTAATGTACTTTCCTCATTTGTTGGTACATACTCTATTAATGACTTGATGTACAGTTTCTTTTCACTGAGACTCAATTCTTTCCATGAATTAGAATGCAGTTCTCTCCTGGCATCTCAGGAATGACATTATGGTATCTCAATGTTTGCTTTTCACAGGATAATTTGGGTGCATCTTGGACCAATTTATCCGGCAGGTCTTTGCACGTCTTGAATTGATTTGTAGCCCATACTAGAGTTTCATAAGCAGCCAACATACTGTTTACCTATGATACAAAGCCTCTGACTCATTTTCCCCTTATCACCTGGAACGTCAGCTTTCTTCCTTTGTTTCCTTACTTCACAGACCAATTCATTCAAGGCTTCCCTTATATCACTCCCGGCCAGGAATCAAATCTGAACCAAAGGCCAGGACGCTAACCATTTAGCCATGGAGCTAGACAGCAGATGTGATAATCAACAAAAAGGAATTCAGAAGCCAAATTGACAACATGAAGACATTCAAGATGTAGGGCCAAAATGATAATATTCAAGGAGTAGAGAAAGATCAGAAGTGAAAGAATGAAGAGATTCTGAGGAGAAGAAGAAGAAGAAGAAGAAGAAGAAGAAGAAGAAGAAGAAGAAGAAGAAGAAGAAGAAGAAGAAGAAGAAGGGAAAGAAAAAGAACCTTTTCTATGGAGTCCATAGTTGGCCATATTCCATTTTTTTTTTTTTTTTAATATGTCAAAAGTGCAAAGGAAAAATGTTTACTTCAGTTCTGTGCTTATCAACCTTATTTATAAAAAGGACAAAATCTTGGCAGTGCATTACCCGTTGTCTCCTTTTGTAGGGTTCTTATTTATTTGTCAGACTTTAATTTATAAATCAGTACTTACTAGAAGACTAACAGAATGTTCTATTTTTCCTGCAGTTTCAGTTAATAAAAATAGAAGAGATAGTGCAATGTTATTTTCAAAGTACTTCCTGTCTGAGTACATCAACACGTTTTTAAAAATATTTTTTCATGGCGTCGACCTCTGTAGATCTTTTGCCACTACTTGCACTATATGATATGAACCTGCATGTAATTGTTATTGCGGAAGTGTAGTGTTGAATCTGAGGAAAGGAACATTAAGGATGACACAAACACCCAGTCCCCAGGCCAGGGGTATTAATCATTTACAATTAAAAACCCCTGGCCCGGCCGGGAATCGAACCCGGGACCGCCGGGTGACAGGTGGATGCATTGCCCCCTACACCACGGGGTCGGACACGTCAGTACATTAACTGACATTTAAATAATTTATGAAGATATCACATGTTATAGTTCTAAAAGTAGTAGAGATGTGAAAGATTAACCCACACTCAAACCAAAAAAGAAATGGAACATAAAACTGTTCTACAGATTATGATATTTTTAAATAATTGCATAATACCATTGAAAAATTATTAGAAACTATCTGGCAGCTGTAAAATTCTTCAAGGGCTGACTATAAGATGTAGAATTATTCTCTAATTGTTGTAAACAAGGTTGGGTTTACAAATACACAACTTCTTTATTTGCTTCACATGTAAAATTACAATATTTACACTAACAAAACTGAAAGTTATCTCGAAGCAAAATGAACTATGAATTTGGAGAAAGAGTCTGTCTTTTGTACACTATATACACGTTGGAGTATTCACATTCACTACTATCTCGGAAAGATAGTCCTTGTGACATGAAAAGTTCTTGATAGTCGAAAACTATCAGAAGCACTGACGTAAATATCTCAGAGAATCCTTCCTTGTTGAAGTGTCTGAGTTCATTAACGTAAGTTCAATGACTGAAGAGTTCCTACTTAGCGAAACTAAGTTGATAATGGGAGCTTGCATTAGCTAGGGAATGATAGTGGCATATAATGGTAAGACTGGACATGGACAGTGGAACAAGCAAGAGGAGCGGTGACCCGAGGTGAGACCTCTTACTGCCAGAAATTCAGTCCACCTGGCCGAAGCACATTTTCAAGAGGAGTAGCCTCCGTGCTCGACGTAGGGTGTATTCTGGAGCTGGACACCGGGGTCAGTGGGCCTGGACAGGCTAGGAGCTCCTTTTTATAGCACACACAACGTTCCAGGCACGCGCACTGAGGGCTGCGCGTCGAGGCTCGAAGAATAACACACTGGCACGCGTGTAGCTGGCTGGCGGATCGAGAAGGGCGCGACGGACATACAACACTAATAATAAACCAAAATAAAAATTTTACTTGAATACTCCAAGGATACATCAGCGCATCTAGGATTCAGTATGACAACAGGTTGATGCATGTATCAATGCTAACGGAGGTCATTTTGAACATTTTTTTGTGAGAAAGGGTTTCATATGGTATGCTGATATGTTCTGTTCCTGTGTGTACTAATAGAGTAGTAGAGAATAAGTTCTAACATGGAAATAAAGCATTTCCTGACCCATGTCTGTATAATATGTTTTTTTCTTCTATGTGTGCAGAATGTGTCATAAAAGTTTGACCATACCATGTAGTTACACTCTGTATATTTCAGAAATATATTAACAGTATACCGAGCTTGATAGCTGCAGTCGCTTAAGTGCGGCCAGTATCCAGTAATCGGGAGATAGTGGGTTCGAGCCCCACTGCCAGCAGCCCTGAAGATGGTTTTCCTTGGTTTTCCATTTTCACATCAGGCAAATGCCGGGGCTCTACCTTAATTAAGGCTATGGCCACTTCTTCCAATTCCTAGGCCTTTCCTCTCCCATTGTCGCCGTAAGACATATTTGTGTTGGTGCGACGTAAAGCAAATAGCAAAAAAATATAAATATTAACAGTAGATCATACATAATTCCCCTAAATTAGTATTATAAATTCTTCATTGCTACATATCTACAGAAATGTTTAATGAGTAATTATAATTTTGCATCTTTCACTGAGTTTATTGTTTCCTTTAACTATGTTTAATCTTGATCATTGTGTTGATGTATATATATGGAATTACTTCCAGGTGTTTTCCTCACGAACATCAGAAGTAATTGCATCACACCAAATTGAAACCAATAATATATATCCTCAGGAAGGATGGGTGGAGCAAGATCCAATGGAAATCTTAAATGCAGTACAAGAATGTGTTGAGAAAACCACAGCCAAACTCAGTGAAAAAGGCATTGAACTGTCTGATATTGTTACAGTGGGAATCACAAATCAAAGGGAAAGCACGATAGTCTGGGATCCAACTACTGGAAAGCCTCTGCACAATGCAATCAGTGAGTGTCATTATCTAATTGTTTAGGTTAAACTTATGTACAACATAGATTTAAGTGAACATTTTTGTTTGTGTTATACATCCAGTGATGAGAAAAGTACAAGGAAAAAAAAATTAATTGGGCTGAATTACAGTTACTTGATAAATACAGGGACATTATTTTATCTATTCAGGGGATTCTCACTCATCCAGTTGCCTGCACTGCAAGCCTTTCTCCCACCAAGCAACTTGCTGTTATGTGCTTCTCGGCACCACAAGCTCCCGTCCTATGCAGTCTGCTGAGAGCTTTATCAGTGTAAAGTTCAGTTTAGTCAAGTGTTCATGTGTTTAGTGCTCAGTATGTTGTGTATATACATAATACCTTCATAAAGTGCAGGAAATCTTGTGCAAAAACACGAGCTGGCCGCAGTACGGCAAAGTGCTTGGCGGGAGACAGGCTCGTGCAGGCGACCGGGGGAGTGAGAATCTCCCAAGTAGATGAAATAATGTCCCTGTATTTTACTCAGTTATAATTAAAAATTACTTTTTCAAAAAGTAATCAGTAAAATTACAATTGCAGGTACTTTACAGAACACAAATCTTAAGAAAATCACTGGCTTTTTTTTTTAAATTTTTTTTATGGGGATGAAATGATACCCAGTTTATAATGAAAAAGATATTACTTCATTTTGTGCCTTTTTAGCATAGAAATACGGAGGGTTGCCTCAGTTAATACAGGACGCGACCTTGAGTGCACTTGCCGCTCCTGGAAACAGCTGTATGTTTGTGTTTTTTTTTGTTTTTTTTTTTTTTCTTCAGTCATATCATACCACTGGTGCCTCATGGCCTGCAAAATTGCAGATATATGGCAAGGCTATACTGTTGACCTTTCTGAAGCTAATTTCTCATTATTGAGGATTGTACAACAGTGTAAAATGAATGGTCTCAACACTAAGAAGTTCTCTGTAGGCAATGTGATAAAATTACAACAAAATGGTTTCCTGCCAGAAACATCAACTTCGAAAAACTGCCGCAGAAGAGAGTTTGACCCTCCAAAACTCCGGACATCATTTGGAAAGTAAAGGATGCTGTTCTGCAGAAAAATTCACCAACTCAAAGACACCTTGCCAGCCACACAAGCACATCTAAAGGTACAGTCTATCATATAATTAAAGAAGATCTGAACCTGGTACAGTGACATAAGGTATGTGGACATGCTTTGAAAGCAAGACATGTTAATGAATGGTTCACTAATGCCAGAAAATTATATGAAAACTACCTAGCAGGGGATAAATGGCAGTCAGTTGTTAACCTGGATGAAGCTTTGGTTTATTTGGATGACACAACAAGCCCCGGGCAATTTACTGTTGCCCAAAAGGCCAAAAGGGGAACTCAAACTTTGTCAAGAAAAACAAAGAAAAGTTTACTAAGTGATTCATGGTAGTGGCAGGATATTATGCCTGGGATAAACTCAGAATCCTCAGAGTGCCGAAAAATATGAAGATGAATGCTACCTACTTTCAGAAGAATGTCATGGACCCCTACTTCGACAAAGATATCCCTTGACTATACAGTGAGGATCCTTCAAATGTCTGGATCCACATCGATAAAGCATCCAGTCATACTGCCAGATCATCAGTCACCTACTACGAGAGAAAAGAAGCAGAAACGGGTGTCCGTATCATACCATTTTGGTGACACCTGTCAAATCCCCAGATGCCTTGCCGATGGATTTCTGTGCCTTTCGGCTACCAATTTTTATGTATGTAACATGTTACGTTTCTGAGATATACTGTACATATAGTTTTTCTAAAAATTCACCTCCTTTGTCACTCCTGTTCATCCCCATTAATTGGATTTTCACATTTGTGAATATCCACACACGCATGATAAAAAAAGAGGCAGGCCAGTCCATTTTATTTAGATTGATATAATTATGGATACTAAATAAAAAATGTCACGAGACATATAACTTAGTTATGTGTGTGTGTGACCCAGGTGTAGGCTTTAGATAACAAAGGGTCTAGAAAATTTGTATCGATCATACTGTTGATTCAATTCAGTTTTAAGTTTCCCATTCAGTTGGCAGTTCTGCCTAATCCATTGAAGCTCCCTCTCCTCCCCCCCCCCCCCCATAAAACCAAGTGTCACTAAAAGTTTCACGGATAGTATATGGACGTGCGGAAGTGCAAGGTAAGGCTGCAATTATTTATGACTATATGCTATATGATGATACCTTGCCCAAGAAAGAGCTTGACTTGGAGATATTATATAAGATGGAAGAATATGTCATCAATTATTTTAGGGTGAAATGTAATGTCAATAAGATAAATGAAGATGAGGTTAGGTGTACTCATTCGAACCAAATGTTTGGGACTTCATCTCCTGTAAACTTACAAACTCGCTCACCTGAAACTTAAGGAATTCAATGGGGAATGGTTACATGTTTTGGTTACAGTTTAAGAAGATAGATAGTGACCCTAATATGGACCCCAGTGATAAGTTTCACTCTCTTGTCATGGCCACAGTTCCCAACTCTGTTGCTGGGGAAGTTGTAGAGAGTTACCCTTGTACAGCTGAGATGTATCCAGAGATGATAAAGGCCCTCAAAGACCAATTTGGAAGGGAAGACTTGCAAACTGAATTCTGTATTAGAGAACGTTTGAAAATCATTTTGCAAAATGCAGTCTCTGCCAAAAAGATGTCTCTGTTCTCTATGATAAGTTGCAGTGCCACCTTCGAAATCTTCACATGTTGAGCATAACATCAGAAAAGTGTGGCCACATACTTTTGCCTTTAGTATCTTCACGTCTACCAGAGGATGGTTTGAAGGTCTGGGAAAAAAGTAGCACTCATTTCTCACAGAGTGCAAATATCCTAGAGTCATCCTCAAAGGACGTCTTGGAAAATCTTAATCAGTTCCTCAGAGTAAAAGTTTAATGAGAACAGAAAGTGACTCTTGCTATGTCTGAGTTTGGCTTGTCAGTACCAACAGAAGAGAGGAGGAACTATCTGTGGTGGATTCCTTGACTGACCAGTGTGTCTTAATTACAGTGTGTTCTTGTACTATGTGTGCAGTTACAGCTGTTTAATAAATGAACTGTGGATATTGCCTGTAAGAGACAAGGGCAATCCTGTGCAAATCGAATGAGGAAATTTGTGCATACGCGTAGTGTATTATCTCTGTCTTCATCAAAACACCCCACTTTCCCTCCCACGCCTTTTCTTCCTGAAGCACGGCAGCGGTTTGTGCTCTGGCGTAGCATATACGGCAAGTTCATCAATTTGAATTGCACTCCTGGAAGTAACAAAGTAATCTCATTTTCCCCAAAAGAAAAATTTTCTGATCAATCCAATTGCACCATCATTCTTAACATAACACGAAGAGCATTCCTGATTCTTTTGTTGGTATAGTTCTGATACACCCTGTATAGATATTATACTAAAAGATTTTGTGGTTATTAATGACTAAGGTGGTCATTGTGATAGAGCTTTATTGTTGATAATTTTCTTTATAGTATGGAGCTGAGTAACTGATTTATTTTACTTGTCATAAACTGTTGCATTAAATATTTCATGCTGTAATAAATCTCTTCTCTTTAAGTTTGGTTAGATATGCGGACAGCACCAACTGTTGATCAACTGCTGGAAAAGGTCCGTTTCAAAGACAAAAACTGCCTCAAGGCTCGATGTGGCCTACCCCTGAGCCCATACTTCAGTGCTGTGAAGATGCGCTGGTTGATGGAGAATGTGCAAGAAGTGAAGGAGGCAGTAAGAGAGAAGCGTTGCTGCTTTGGAACTGTAGACTCTTGGCTCATCTGGAATCTGACAGGAGGCACCAGTGGTGGTCTGCATATGACAGATGTTACTAATGCTTCAAGAACAATGCTGATGAATCTTGAATCTCTCAAATGGGACCCTGAACTCTGCAAGTAATACTTGTCTCTAGTTGCTGTCATTCATCAAAAAGCAGCCTAAATAGTTGTCTGTGTAGATCTTTCTCATGTGTACTACATATGTCAGTTCTTCAGACATTTTTTCATTCTTACAATCTACACATTACACTTTTATTGTTTAATCATAGTTTTAATTAGAATTATACGAGGACTGTAAATAAAGTTTGGCAATATTGATAGAACGCAATATTTAATGAACTAACAAGTACTGTTGCATTACATTCCTTCAATGTAGTCACCCGCAAAGTCTATTACCTTTTGTGAAATGTCGAGAAGCCGTTGATGACCATTGGCAAGATGTTCTCTGTTGATGACAGTGACGGAGCACCCTACTGAAAGAAGTACAGATGCCACGTCATGAAATCAGCGGCCTCGGAGAGGTTCCTTCAACTTCGGAAACAGGTTGAAGTCACAAGAACTCATGTCTGGTGAGTACGGAGGATGTTCCAAGACCTCCCAATGCCACCATTGCAATAAGAGCTTGACACTGTTTGTGACATGACAACATGTGTTGTCATTTAAGACGATAGGGTGATCGTCTCGCAATAAACTTGGATGTTTGCACCGCATAGCTGGACGCAGATGTCGCTGCAGAAATCAGCAATAGTAGTCACTGTTGACGTTTTGTCCCTCAAGCTCAGTATGCATAAAAATAACATCCTTTTAGTCCTATGCCACAATCAGCATAAGCCTCACCCGACTGGGTTCCTGTCAAAATTTCTGTGGACGTGGCGAACCTGGGTGACACCATTCATTTGATTGACACTTTAATTCAGACCTGTAGGCTCGTGCCCATGTCTCATGATTGGCAATAATACACTGCAGAAATGCATCTCCTTCATTGTGATATCTGTCCAGGTGGATGTTAGCCAGTGCATACCAGTGCCATTTCTATACATCAGTGAGTTAATGTGGAACCCAACGGGATGCAATTTTCCTCATGTTTAGACATTTCATCAGTATGAGCCACACCATTTCATGACTGAGACCAACCTCCACAGCTAATTCCTAGACAGTTGATGGTCTACGGAAACAAGACCACTCACGATGTCAGTATGATCTTGAGGAATGAACGGCCGACTTTTGCGGTGCAAATCCGTAGTCTCATTCTGAACTACACTGAACGTGCACCCATCGTGCAGCCATCCTATACGGTAATGCAATCTTGCCACAGGCTTCACACAATCCTTAATAACATTCCGATGCATTTTTTCCAGGGCAACCTCAATTTTAATTCACGAATGCTGATCACCTTTTGAAAATATGCTTTAGAGTAATGAAATAGACACTCTTCACTTCAGCAACACATAGTAACAACACTCCCAACTGGATGCCTGTCAAATGCACACAATACATCGAGAACAGAGCCACCTGACTGCTCACATATCCTATTTGAACATGCCCAATCTCCTGCAAGTGTCTGGACTATGTTGCCATTACTTTCTTTACAGCCCTCGCATATCTTCATTTTATTCTTCTTTCCTGGCCTTATCACAATCATTTGGCATCAGCAATGTATATAGATTAAGCCCATTTTTATGGCTGTATGCTTTTTCTTGATTCTAACCCTATGTGGAGGTACCCATACTAACACTACTACGCATTCTGATGGTGGTTGGTAGTGTGTTATGTGTAAATAAGAAGTTGTGTATTAAGATAAACACAAACATCCAATCCCCAAGGTAGAGGAATCAATCGCATGCAGCTCCGCCCAGCCTGGAATCAAACCCATGGTCCTCTGAAATGAAGGGCACTATGCAGATCATAAGCCAAGGAGTCAGACAATTCTTAATTAGAATTATATATATAAATGAAATCCCCATGGAGCCCAGAATTATTTTCTATATTCTACCATTGGATGCCATGATATACATATCCCATTAAACAGTACTCAGCAAGTTATCTTGTTAAGGAATTGTTCACGAAAATCCAATCTACCAAAAGAGAAAGATTTTACCCAGTGGTAACATACCATCACAGCAACGAGTTCACCAAGTTAGGTGTTTATAGACACAATTGGTAATTGCGATGCATCTTATGTCTGTCAAACAGGTAGGAGCTTTCATACAAAATACTTTGAGCATGTTAACGCCCTGAAATACAATAGATTTTTGGCCATGGGACAGCACATGGGTGATACTAACCATAAGTTCACTAATATCAACCGTTGTTGTTGTTGTTTGAGTCATCAGGCCATAGACTGGTTCGATGCAGCTCTCCATGCCACCCTATCCTCTGCTTACCTTTTCATTTCTACGTAACTACTGCATCCTACATCTGCTCTAATCTGCTTGTCATATTCAAACCTTGGTCTACCCCTACTGTTCTTACCACCTACACTTCCTTCAAAAACCAACTGCACAAGTCCCGGGTGTCTTAAGATGTGTCCTATCATTCTATCTCTTCTTCTTGTCAAATTTATCCAAATCGATCTCCTCTCACCAATTCGATTCAGTATCTCTTCATTCGTGATTCGATCTATCCATCTCACCTTCAGCATTCTTCTGTAACACAACATTTAAAAGCTTCTATTCTCTTTCCTTCTGAGCTAGTTATCGTTCATGTTTCACTTCCATACAATACCACGCTCCACACGAAAGTCTTCAAAAACATCTTTCTAATTCCTATACCAATGTTTGAAGTGAGCAAATTTGTTTTCTTAAGAAAGCTCTTCCTTGCTTGTGCAAGTCTGCATTTTATGTCCTCCTTACTTTTGCCATCATTTGTTATTTTACTACCCAAGTAACAATATTCATCTACTTCCTTTAAGACTTCATTTTTTAAATCTAATATTTCCTGCATTACCTGCCTTCGTTCGACTGCACTCCATTACTTTTGTTTTGGACTTATTTATTCTCATCTTGTACTCCTTACCCAAGACTTCGTCCATACCATTCAGCAGCTTCTCGAGATCTTCTGCAGTCTCAGATAAAATAACAATATCATCGGCAAATCTCAACGTTTTGATTTCCTCTCCTTGGATTGTGATTCCCTTTCCAAATTCCTCCTTGATTTCCTTTACTGCCTGTTCTATGTAAACACTGAAGAGGAGGGGGGACAAACTGCAGCCTTGCCTCACTCTTTTCTGGATTGCTGCTTCTTTTTCAAAGCCCTCGATTCTTATCACTGCAGACTGATTTTTATACAGATTGTAGATAATTCTTCGTTCTCGGTACAAGACATGAAAATTCTCAAAGTTATAGGAAAAAGGCCCCCTGCTCAATATTATGGAAAATTGTTTTATCCATCTGGAACAGCTTTTCAATCCTAACTTCAATATAAATGAAATTTCAGAGAAATCAAACATTTTATATGACCTTTTAATTCCTATCTTTAGTAATCATGTCTCAGATAAAAATAATTCTTTCTTTTATAATCTCTTTAAATTTCCCTCTCAGCAACAGTCTTTCTTTCCGCATCCTTCAGTCCTTCAGTCTTTCCTTCTCTCCTCCCTCCCCCTTCTCTTCTTTATCCCCCTAGCCTCCTCTCCCTATCTCCTTTGTTTCCATTGCCTGCTTCCTACAAGAGGTCAGTGCTTGTTTCCATGACTTGCGTGCTTCCTCCAGCATGTCAGTGTGTGTTCCATATCAGACATTAGATATACTGTACATTTCAGTATAGAGGCATGTCTCATAAATAATATTTATCTCCTTTTAAATTTATTTTCTGTTTCTTTATTCATTCCTAATTCTGGCTATCATTTCCAGACTTATTTCATTGCCTGAGGTCCCTACTGTACTTAAAGACATCATATTATGACAAGATCAAAACCATAATTTTTGTTTTATATGTATTTTAATGTTATTATTATTCCTGTAACATTGTCTTTGTCTTGTATAATATTATGTTTTAGTTATTGCATGATCTGTTTAATTTTATTTTGGCGAAGATGGCCACTAAGTGGCTGAAACTAGTCCCAAGACTGATGCAATATTATTTACTTTGTATTGTATTGAAAAGGTGGACCCTCTTGTCAGTTTATTTCTTATAATTGCACTTCAGTACAGAACAAAAATGAAATTTATAGCTTATAAGCATTTTCTCACTTTTAACAGTCCAAAGTTCCAGTTCTGGAATGACAAGGCTGCAGACAGCCATGAACACTCTCCTCCATTATTCTGTTAAATGTGCACACTGTTCATTCTAATCAGTGCCTTAGAGTAGGGATTGAATAGCTGGAATGCTATGATGAATCAGTAGGTTACGAACAGTAGTATCAGAAAATTTATGAACCAAAGGAATGGCATGCTAAAGAGGAGAGAGATCTAACTCCCCAGCTACTTCCCGCCAATATTCAGGCAGGCTGTTATATTTGGTTCGCAGCAGTAATCCCATCTATTGGAGGTGAGTAATGGCAGCAGAAGATACAAAGCACATCACAGCAAACAATGGTCAATGTAATGTTATTGTTGATCTGTTTTATGAGTTTTCTATAATTATTGTAGACCTTCACATTTAGTTTTCTTCCAACTCTGTGATACTAGGGCATCTTATAAAATTATTTATAGCATAAACTGTGGTTCTTTATTCCCCGACTTTACTTATCGATTTTCATTAAAATCTATGTACCTATTTTCTCGTGACTTGGCGCTGATATGGACTTAGCAACAAAAATCCAAATTCATGAATATCGCTGTTATCATAGCCGGTACGGTAAAAGAGTATAACACATAAATGATCAGAAATTTAATATTATATAACTTTAGTTATGTAGTATTTCTCGATAGGACCACTAATAACATAAATATTTGAGAATTCATTTTTAGGCCTTCCCCTAAACTGCCATTTCACTCAGCGTGAATAAAATTATTTATAGCCTAGATTATAGCAACTTATTCTCCGACTTCACATACCGATTTTCATTAAATTCTCTTCAGCCGTTTTCTCATTATGCGCATACGTATGTACGTACTTACAGACAGAAACTACGGAAAATTAAAAAGTATATTTCCTTATTACTGTGGTCATGACTGATACAGATATACAATTCTTTTTTAAATTCTGAGCTATGTACAGACAAAACATTTATTTATTTATTTATTTATTTATTTATTTATTTATTTATTTATTTATTTATTTATTTATTTATTTATGTATGTATGTATGTATGTATGTATGTATGTATGTATGTATGTATGTATGTATGTATGTATGTATGTATGTATGTATGTGCCAGCTAGGGATGCAATAAGTTTCATCATACATTCTGGTGTTTTTTCAATTTTTTATTGATCCAGTAGGTTTTCATTAGCTTGCTGTGTTGAGCATGGCGTTCATCCAACCAGTTTGCACCTGTTGTCCATTTCTCATCTTGGAAAGTCCCAAAAGTCACAATGACCGTAGAAGCAAACCCTGTGTTTGTGCATTGTGTCTGTGATCTTCTCTACCTTAGAGTAGATTCTGGACTTTCTTATGTAGATCTGATTTTTGTATTTTGGGCCAAGTATCTTCTGGAGAAACTTTCTCTCTTTTTGCTCTAACTTTGCAAGCACACATTTCTGAGAAAGGATAAAGCATTCAATCATATCAATCACTACCGATCTACATTTAGGGCAGTCGCCCAGGTGGCGGATTCCTTATCTGTTGTTTCCCTAGTCTTTTCTTGAATGATTTCAAAGAAATTGGAAATTTATTGAACATCTCCCTTGGTAAGTTATACCAATCCCTAACTCCCCTTCCTATAAATAAATATTTGCCCTAATTTGTCCTCTTGAATTCCAACTTTATCTTCATATTGTGATCTCTCCTACTTTTAAAGACACCCATCAAATTTATTCGTCCACTAATGTCATTCCATGCCATCTCTCCACTGACAGCTTGGAACACACCACTTATAATACCAATATAAATGGTCCGTTATTGGACATTATAAATTTTCCAGCTAACTCATTCCTGGTTGCCAGCATTTCGACCCAGTGTGCTAAGTTGGGCTCATCAGTTGGTAAATAGCACAGTGCAGACTGTAGCACATGTAAACAAAGGCATATGAGGCGTCTAGTATCAAAACCAGCCAAGTCACTCAAGGCATATTTTTCAATATGGATGAAAAACCTGTAGAGACAAAGCAATGATGGTCCGAAAAGATTTTTTTTCACAGTTATATCCTTAATAGTTTAATATTTAAGTTCCGCTGTTTTGAGAAATCTAACTCATAATTAACCCATCTTTTTTGTTAATTTAAATTTTGACTTGGCCATTTTTGTTGCAATTTTGTACAATTTCAGTCTGTTTTTGTAAAACTGTATTCTTTTTAAATTCCAAACGCTTGTGAAAGAGGCAATTAAATGAAAATAAATTGACATTTTAATTACTTTCCTTTATTGCAATTAAAAAAAGCATTTCAGCATAAGTGAGATAATAATAAACGAAGGAGAACATCATAAAGCTGAGGAGAATACAAAATAGGATTTCTCTCACTAAAAGTTTATAGTTTACTTAGATCTTGAACACAGTAAAATAAAATGATCGTCAATAATAGTCACTTATGTTAATAGAATCATTATTAAGATAGGTACTGTTCAAACATACTAAGTAATATTGTTGTTGAAAGTCTTCAATTTGCTCTCATTTATAATACAATATCAGGCATTTCTCGTGGACTATTGATGCAGACTTCAGAGAAGGTGTTGGAACTCTCCTGACCAACGAAAGCTGTTTCACTTGCTAATATTACAGTTTTATAAAACTACAGTGCTGGAAGATTTCTGACGCTATATTATTATTATTATTATTATTATTATTATTATTATTATTATTATTATTATTATTATTATTATTATTATTATTATTATTATTATTATTATTATTATTATTATTATTATTATTATTATTATTATTATTATTATTATTATTGTTATGGTTTTTAATGTGAGTTAGAACACACACTCACACAAACATGCATAGTTAGATTATCTTATTTTCTTCTAAAATGTGCTCATTTGAATTCTTTTTTAATCTCGAAAAATGAAACATATAAACCCATATTTTAGGTTTGACAGTTCTGCGAGGCTAATTTCTGAAAAGACATCAACCTAAAATCAACCTAACTGCTTCAAGAATCAAATGAGAAACTTCGATAATCTGTAGTAAAATAAAATGAAATATTATTCTTACCGCTCTCGTTTTCGTTGTTGTGATTTCCACTGTGACGTATCTCTTGTTCTCTTTCTGGGGGTTTCATTTATTGATATTTCCATTATGTGGCACAAGGTATGAAAGTAAATTTTTCAGTTCACCACTCAGAACAATATCCACGTTACAGCACACAATAATGACAAAGTACGAGCACACCGGAAATAGGATTGCTTTGGCGCCAGTGACAGTAAGAAGCCCGCGAATATGTATATCAGTGTTGTAAACGAACAAAAGACAAAATATTATGACTCCAAAGAATATACATTACAAGGGATGATTTTACCTACCGATATTATCACATTGTTGCTTAATGTAACAACACAAGGTTCCAGACAATAATGCTGCATCATAAAGATTGTCGCTCGTTCCTTGACTTGGCCGGTTTTGAATTCACTGGCTGCATGACTTGGCCGATTCTGTTGCACGACCGAGAATTCAGTGCTCTATAACATTAAGACATGGATGATTTTAAAGCATATTCTTGTTTCACCTGATAGTGCTATACTTCTACTTCAAATTGATAACCTTAACTCATTTTCGTAAATTTTGTGACTTGGCCGGTTTTGATACTAGACGCCTCATATGTATTGTGCCATGTAACGGTTGAAATACAGAGAGATGTATATTCAAAAATAGGATTTTGTGGTTCCATTGGGATTTTATATACAGTAATTAAGTTACTCCCAAGAGAATATTTCTTTTTTGAGTTTTTTACCCCAATAAGTCCAAATTAGAGTTGTGATTTTAGAAATTTATGAGGGAGTGTGATTTCACGGTACACAGTGCGTAATTTCAGGAATCTAGCCGGCCAAAAATCGTATCTCGGAAACTAATGGACCGATTTACATAAAACTTAGTATGTAACTGCTATTATTGAAGATAATTAAGTGTGTGGTCAATCAAGTACAAAGAACAAATTACTACGCCAGGAATAGAATTAGTAATCTTTGTAATTTTAATCATTTTTCGTTATAGCTTTAAGAAATTAAATAGATGTTAATAGTGGGGCATGCTGTTTAGAATGTTTAAAAACAGATAGAGAAATACATGTACTTAGTCATTAGATGCAGTTACACCAGAATCGCTAACTTCACTGTCATTATCTCCTTTGGCAGAACCACATACACGAGACTCAGACAGTAAGTTGAGCACTTCTCGTGAAAGCGAAATCAACTTTCTCCTCCCTGATTTCCTTAATCTGGTAATGTAAGGGTCCGATGATATAAGCAGCCTATGGAAAAGGTCAATATTTGTGTCCTTTCTGGAAGGTTTCCTGTTATCTTTATTCCTGATCTCCTGGGCCTCCACGGAGAGTTGTCCAATAGGTATAATACAGTGCCTAATTCCCTCCTCTCCATGAACCAAGAGTTTGTGCAAAGTTACAGGCATGTAGTATGATTTGTATTTTTGTACGTACAATTGTATAGTTTCCTTTGCGTACATGCCAAATGCCACTTTATCAATGGCATACCCACACGAAAGAGTTTCTAAGATGACTCGTAGGTGGTTTATTAAATTTAGATCTACTCCAGTAATATCCGCAGAAGTGGAAGCCTCTCTGAAGAATCTTCTAGCGGTTTCCATCATTTGCTTCGGATATCATCCAATAGACCCGTTTCCTCCCTGAACCGAACCTGTATATTCTTCTTTCTTCAACCAGTTTCTTCTCCTCGGCATATCGTATTTGCCACTTTCTTACGTCAATTCTGTACGCTATATGTAAAAGGCACTCAAAACATCGAATCCATGCATAAAGTGGTCATAACCCAAACTTAAGCGTTGTTGGGATAATTAACTCTTTCAGTCACTTCAGGAATATTATTCATCCCTATGGGGGACGCACCACATATATAGCACCTTTGGGAAGACTGATAGGAAGACAATGCACTGTAGACTTTTCCATCCACCACAGTGAAGTGTAGCTCATGTTCAACCGTTCTGTGAACCGCTGGCACCTCACTTCTGTAGTGAAGTCATCTACAGTATTTATTTATTGCGTGGGTATTTTAGGCTTTAAATCAGTGCGTAATTGTATTGTGTTGAGTGAGAGTTATGCGATAAGCCTACGTATACGATTTCTTTCTTTAGCATTAATACTGTAATCTTTTATAATCATCTGCAGTATTTGTTTATTGCGTCTTTTTTCTAGTTTTTTCTGGATACATTTATTAAATGCAATTAAATACATCCCCCGTTCCTCGAGCCCATAACATTATTTGTCTATTTTCTCCCTCAATTTACCTTATATTTCAGTGCTGAGGATTCTTATGTGCCGTAGTTTTCCTCTGATTCTGTACAAACCGAAAGTGACCCCTGTAAACCCCGCGTCCTCTTTAGCTCATAAAAATAATTTGTAGCTTAGTTTCTTCAGATTTTTGTCTTGAACTTAAATACTGAATTTCACAAATTTATGTACTGCCGTTTTCCCGTGATGTTATTGAGCAGAGCCGTTCTATAAGGCAACCCTGTTGTCATAAGAGCAATACTGTTTTCTTAACATGGAATGAGCTACAGTACTGGCAGGCTCATCCTGACATTGCTGTGATGCACGTCCTTCTGCAAGGCTGATTCTCTGGTCGAACCAACTTTTATTGTACTTCAGCAATTTGTCCCTTTTTCTACTATATTTGTCCAGCGTGATCGAATTTTAGCACACAAAATACTGACAGACTTTCTTATTGACTTGGATATATCCTCGGAACAATCCTCAAAGCGTATATGTTCAATTACACCATTCGCAATATCATCATTCCGCTTATATTCCCTGCTGTTCCTCAATAGCTCGAAAACCGACCTCCGGGTTACAGAGTACATGGCTTCTGAAAACAATTAATTACTCTCATGATCGCGCCTGGTCGCAGCAAAAAGTCATAGTGTTCTGTTCACTGAAATATAGATAACTCCTCCAAATACTTTCATTGCGGAAATCAAAGGCAATCCATTTTGAAAGTCAGCTCAAATTTGTATAATTAGATAGCACTTGGACACCCCTGTACCTGAATTTTAAGTGCATATTCCGGACAAAAATATAGCAATTTTCAGAAAATGCTACATACTATATAAAATACATACCTTCATCTAAAGTAATCACATTGCAAGCTAAAGAAATATTTAGTTCTGACGTCCTTACTGAGCCCTCACATAATAATAACTGCGCGCTCGCCTCGCCAGAATATGATGTCCTAATGGAGGAGAGCCTCTTCAGGCCTTCGGTGAGATTAGATAATCAGACAGCGCGACTTTTCAATACTTAATTACTGTACCCAAGAGTCTTATAAACACGACTCACAGAAAATGCGCACCAAAGACAAGGGTTGAAAATCTTATTTTTGGCTGGCTGGATGCTAGAAATTACCCACTGTGCGGTAGCTTAGCTACTTAGCCAGATGGCGAATGATCAAATCCCAGTGGATCCTGGGCTAGAATTTTCACCTGAAAATTCATATACCCTTTGGAAGGGCATTTGGCTTTAAATCCCTGGCTGAAACCCAAAATGAGCCAGGGTGGATCCAGCAACCCTAGGAATGCCTGGGTTGTTGAAGAAATTTAGTTCTTTTAAAAATGTATTACCTCTCTTAGACTTATTTGATCTCTGCACTGAAATGTAGTTATACATGGTAAAGCATTTTAAGATGGATATTTTTTGGAATCAAATAAGAGGAATTCTAAAATATCGCCACCGCTGGGAAGAAACCTCCTACGTGTAAAATGTGAAATTTTACAGGAGAGACAAAAAAAGTCATTTTTAAGAGAAGTAGTTAATGACCAAGATTATGAACAATTTTTGCTTATCGTTACCTAGCTTCTATTCTTTAGAATGTTGATATTCACTACAAAACTGATATAATTTTGTTACATGTTGCATATAGGAAATTTCATTTTTTGCAAAATGATATATAGGAGATTTGTTTCATTTGATTACATTGTTTATTACTTTAAAATGTTTGCCAAATTAATAATTCAGATTACAGTAATAGCAGGAATAATGGTACAGTACATAGATACATGATCTCACACTAATACATGCACAAATGCGTGCATGCACTCACACACACACAAGCATACTTACATATTTGTATATGTAAACTATCACTCAGCATATTACTTGTACAATACAATGTTTCACTTATTTTATGTTAGCATGAATTAATCTAATAATTTGTCATGTAGGAGGTAGCATCTATAACATTGAAATGTCACATACAATGTCTTGGTCAGATTGTAGCGCACGTTCTGGGTTTTCCAGAAGTACCAAAATTTCATTTTCACCCATTGCTGCACATAGGAGGTTTTTTCCCCAGCAGCGACGATATGTATTTATGATTCCTTAATTTGTCACATTGGATATCTTGGGGTTGCCTTTGGTACTATATTGGCACATCTTCATTATTCCCATGTCAGAAAAAATTATATCCTATAGTAACATTCTGAATATTTTCCACTATAAATACTTTATATTTAAGATACATTCAATAATGTGGATTATGTCATAATAATCATTTCCAGATTTTTCAATATACCAGTTGAGTTGCTTCCAGAAATACACAGCTCATCAGAAATCTATGGAAGTATAGCAGAAGGTCCTTTGAAAGGAATTCCTATTTCAGGGGTAAGTAGATCTCATGCATTAGGAACTACCTATAGAGTCAGGCTGTACCCTTTCAACAAATTTTGCTCTGAATTTTTATTTTAAAATCTATTTTGGAAACTATATTTTGAGCAATACATTGTGCTAAATTTTAAAATGGTATAAATACTTGTTTTAATCTCTTTCTTCAAGAACCTGATTCAAAATGAAGATGTGAACCTCTTAATCTTTGATGTGATATACTTTAAATATACCAAGAGAATAATTCTATAATTAAAGGACACCAGCATATCCAAAACTATCTAATTCCCTCCATGGGAACTTAGAATTTCCATGCTTATTTATTTTAAAGAAAAGGAGGAAGGGAGTCTTTAATCCATATATATCAGTCATTTGGTTTGGGATTCAATACTACTTTCTGTATATGATGCATGCCAGCTGCTGTGAAGCACAAGGAAATAATTGCTCTTGAACTTCGGAACATGCAATTGTTTTGGTACTGAATAGAGATGACCAATAAGCGACCTCAGGCTCGGCTGGGCTTGTAGGTGTGTCTGCCAGCTAAGCTAGGCTTGCATTATGCAACAGCAGAGCTTGTTACATCATGAGGGCCACATTAAGACAGCTCAGCTAACAGGGCTTGGTTTCCTTTGCACTCTGGGCTTGCTAGGCTGGCGTACTGGCCAGGCTGGCTGAGCGGTGATTACTAGTGTGCTGCGTTCACTAACAGTTTGCACCTTTCCCTTCTGGGTTAAATTGAAAGAAACATTCATTATTGTTTTGCAAGTAATCTAGTTGTAATAATCAAGACTGACCACTGCTGTAATCCCAGGATAGCATTCTAGGTCCTCATCCGTGCCCAGGTTTGATTCCCAGTACTAGATGATCAAACCAAAGGAGTACATTTTGTATTGTTGGACTGCTGTCTCCTTCTAAATCATTCTTGGCTTCTTTGCAAAGTTCTAGGAAGTAAAATCAAATCATTCATGAGTTCTTTACTGATTGCTTGCAGTTTATTTCTCACTTTTGCCACTTTTTCTCTTTTGTCTGCAGTTGAAGCCGATAGGACCTCAATCATTTTACCGTACTGGTTCTGCACAGATTATAGCACAATCAGCTTATTATTCTATCTTGCTTCTACATCTTGATACAGAGTATGCTCGACATGATTAACTAAACCTGTACATTTGAAATGGGTCACAACCTTGTGTGTTTCCTCAAACCCATTTTACTTTACTAAAGTCATTTCCTACATTCATTCTTGTTCTACCATTTGAAACCCTGTACCTGACTTAACATTGAAAGGGCATAGGTTTATGGGACACATTTGAATGCAAGCCTCTGTTATTTTATGTTCTATAGAGATAGGAATAGTCCGCCCCTGTGGTGTAGTGGTAGGCGTGATTAGCTACCGGCCGCGGTTCGATTCCCGGCTCTGCCACGAAATTTGAAAAGTGGTACGAGGGCTGGAACAGGGTCCACTCAGCCTTGGGAGGTCATCTGAGTAGAAGTGGGTTCAATTCCCACCTCAGCCATCCTCAAAGTGATTTTCTGTGGGTTTCTCACTTCTCCTCCAGGCAAATGCCGGGATGGTACCTATCTTAAGGCCATGGCTGCTTCCTCCCCTCTTCCTTGTCTATCCCTTCCAATCTTCCCATCCCCCCACAAGGCCCCTGTTTATCATAGCAGGTGAGGCCACCTGGGTGAGGTACTGATCCTCCTCCCTAGTTGTATCCCCCAACCCAATGTATCGCGCTCCAGGACACTCCCCTTGAGGCAGTAGAGGTGGGATCCTTTACTGAGCCCGAGGGAAAACCAACCCTGAAGGATAAACAGATTAAGAAGAAGAGACAGGAATAATTCAACTGCATGAAACACTCATCTGACTCGAGGGAGAACAAGTGCAATTATGCGTTATTAATGTGAGCTTCATAAGAGGCACTGTCCTATTTTGCATTGCACACTTTCTGTTTTCTGTTTCTTGTCATCAATAACAACATAAAATTGTTTATACTTCACCATTCATTCCCAGCAATATTTTCTTTTAATTCATTTGATTTTTTATTTTCATCTCAACTTTACTTAGAATATCTATGTTCAACGAACATCAAACTGCATTGAACTGAGGACAGGTGTTCTGGATTCATCACTAATGTAGCCCAAGATTTTTGGGCTCGTCATGACTTGACCTTATGAATCGCTGGGCTTACTCACTTCATAGCATGAACACTAGGAAACTTATGCCAGCCAGCTGGTAACATCATCACATCATGTTCAGGCTGATGTCTGGAGATATAAGCAATTTCCTCAGCTTGAGCTGGGCTTGTTCTCTTCTCTTCTCTCATCCACCTGAAGGATACAATGCAGAATCTCATCATAATGACCTTTTCATCCTCAATATATTCCCACCATGCTGGTATATCTCATTTAACCTTCTGTATTTAATGACACTCAGTCACATTCATTATGCATGTTTTACTCTTTCTGAACAGATATCATCTTTCTTCTCAGTCTTCATAATACCCTTTCAGTGACAATTTCCTCAACTTATCTTTAGTGGCACCTGAAAGATTGTTGTATACAAGGATAAAGTCCAGCTAGAGGAGGTGACTAATACTAATGCAGTATTGAAATTTACCTATGATAAGAAAGATATTTTCAATAAGATACAAAAGTTGAAAATTATAAAAAACAGCTGGAACTGATATTCCTAGGGATATACTAAAAGCAATGGGTTGGAATGCTATACCATATCTGAAGTACTTGTTCGTATGGAGGAGCTGTACCAAATGAACGGAGAGTTGCTATAGTATCCCCTGTGTGATAAACATGAAGTTAATACCGTATTTACGTGAATAATACCCGCATTTTTTTTTTTTTAAAGCTGAGACACGAAATTGGGGTGCAGGTTTTATTTGAGTCAATGTTGGCATTTTCTAAAAATTAGCCTTCCTAAAATTAGGGTGCAGAGATTATTCAGTGGCGGGGATTATTCACGTAAATACACTGTATTTACACCGTATTTACACGAATAATACCCGCATATCTTTTAAAAAATTGATGCACGAAATTGGGGTGTGGGTTTTATTTGAGTGAATGTTGGCAATTTTTTTTCAAAATCAACCTTCCTAAAGTTAGGGTGCGGGGATTATTCGGTGGCGGGGATTAATCACGTAAATACGGTAATTACAGGCCAGTCACTTTGATTTGTGTTGCATGTAAGCTTTGGGAAATCATTCTTTCTGATTATACTGAGTGGCCAAAATTCATGGTAAGGGGTGTCCATTAGAAAATGTGATGACCCTTAAGCGTTGCGGCTAGTTGCGGTGTAGTTGAGCAGTCTGTTACAGACACTAATGTTGTAAAGATGGCAACACATCGCAAGTTAACCAACTTTGAACGTGGAATGATCATTGGCGCACGGCCAAGATTACACGTGAATACGGGTTTCTGAGGTCAACAGTGTCGAGGGTGGATCTTCAATATCGCAGAGAGAATGTTACCACCCGCATAAACCACCGCATGGGAAGACCACAGGTGTTTAACAAACGGACATCTCATCGCCTCCGCAGAACCATACTGGGCTCTCGATGGGCTACTGTGAGTCAGATCACCATCCAGTTTAATCTTGGGAGTCAGGAACCCATTTCTACCAGGACTGTAAGGAGGCAACTTCACCACATAGGCTTCACCACCGACAACCAACTCGTGTCCCTTTGCTGACACCTCAATACAGAGCTCAACAATGTGCATGGGCTCATGAACATCGGCAATGGACCATGGAACAGTGGCAGCATGTGGTATGGTTCGATGAATTCCGCTTTCAGTTGTATTGAGCTGATGGGCATGTGAGAGTGTGGCATATGTCCCATGAAGCTATGGATCCTGCGTGTCAACAAGGTTGTGTCCAGGTGGGAGGTGGCTCAGTTCTGGTCTGGGTGGCGTTCTCATAGTAGCAATTAGGCCCCATTGTCTGGCTACAGGGAGCGCTGACAGGTTCACATAATGTGGACATTCTTTCAGACCATCTGCATCCCTTTCTGGCGCTGATGGAGATGCCATGTTTCAACAGGACAATTCGCCATGTCACCGCTCTGTGGTGGCACGCAGCTGGTTGGAGGAGCACTCCAGTGTAGTTACGACTATGGATTGGCCCTCCAGATACCCCAATCTTAATCCAGTCGAGCATTTATGGAATGCTGTCAGTGCTGGTGTATGCTCCATGAACCCTGCACCAACTACACAAGACTAACTGTGGGTAGCAGTGCAAGATGCTTGGGTCCAGAATTATTCCAACACCTTGTAGAGTTGATGCCTTGCTGTACTGCTGCCATTTTAAGGGCTTGCGGAGGAGCAACTTGTTATTAACATTACATTCAATGTCTTCCCATGATTTTTGACCACTCAGTGTATATTAGGCATGTTGGCAAAATTACTAAATGGTTTGATAGAAGGTAGTGCAAGATTATGAGAAGTTATTCCACTGAAGTTCAACTTGTAGGATTCTAGCAAGATATAGCAGATATTTTAGTTTCAGGAGGTCAAATGAACTGTATCGCTATTGAACTGTACAAGGCTTTTGATAGGGTAGATTATGGGAGACTACTGATGAAAATGAGGGCAATTGGACTAGACAAGAGAGTAATTGATTAGTTGGCTATATTTCTAGAAAATAGAACTGCCAAGCTCGATAGCTGCAGTCATTTAAGTGCGGCCAGTATCCAGTATTTGGGAGATACTAGGTTCGAACCCCACTATCGGCAGCCCTGAAAATGGTTTTCCGTGGTTTCCCATTTTCACACCAGGCAAATGCTGGGGCTGTACCTTAATTAAGGCCACGGCCGCTTCCTTCCCACTCCTAGGCCTTTCCTGTCCCATCATCGCCATAAGACCTAACTGTGTTGGTGTGATGTAAAACAACTAGCAAAAAAAAAAAAAATAGAACTAAAGAGAATTCGAGGTGAATCATTATCTGATCCTGTAATAATTAAAAGGGGAGCTCCTCAATGCAATATTTATTTATTTTAATATTTTTAGCTAATGTAGGACTACTTTAGTCAGGTTTATGGAGGTTTTTATTCTTTTTGTCAGCCCAATACTGTTTCATCCTTTCTTAAATAATTGTATTGCTGCTTCTGGAATCACTCTTCCTATTTTCTGCTTGTTGATTTTCATCTGTAGTCTAGTGTGTTTATCTTTCAATATCTTGAGTGCATTCGTTTTGTACCTTAAATCTTCTATTGTAATATGTAACTCTCTCATGTCTTCTTTAACTTCTGTGATTCATCTAATGTTATTCTTACTCTTCAATAATTTTTCTACTGATTCCATTTTCTGGTAACCTTATTAGATGCCCTAAGAATGACATTCATTTCTTTTTCATTGTGCTAGTCACAGGTTCTATTTCTTTATAAACTGTTTCACTGGAAGCTAGTCCATAGACTCCATTTATTTGATCATTTTTATTTAAACCGGTTGTCACTATTCTCCTTTCTAACTTGAGTAATCTATCTATTGCAACTGTGTTTGTTGTTTTGAATAATGTTTCACATGCATATGTACTTTGTGGCTGTGTGACTGTTTTGTAGTGTTTCAATTTGGTTGCTTTTTTTTTTGTTAACATCGCGCACCAACACAGATAAGTCTTATGGCGACATTTGGAGAGGAAAGGTCTAGGAACAGGAAGAAAGTGGCCATGGCCTTAATAATACTTTATTAACGGAAATACCATTTTACATAACAGTAGAGTAAACAAAACAAAAACACACTAAAAAGAAAGTTCAATAGAGTACAAGTAGAAAAATATGTACAGATAAATACACAGGTTATATTACAAGTAAGCACAGGAAAGTAATAGTCAGTTCTGGAGATTATGTAAGTGATTTCTAAACTTTGACAATGAGCAGTTAAATATATCAATATCCACTTTGTTTAGAGATCTTGACATTCGTTCAATTGGCCCATTGAATTCATAGTTAGTTCTATGCCAATTTGTAGACAATGTATTCTTAAACCTTGTGCATCTGTCTGGTACATGTATGTTAATTTTTGCAAGGAGTTGTGGACAATTCACCAAGAAATGAACCAATTTAATAATGAAGAGTGTATCCAATAATTCACGGCGTTGTGACAGGCTATACAAATTTAAGGGCTGATTTATGGCCTTTATTAAGGTACAGCCCCAGCATTTGCCTAGTGTGAAAATGGGAAACCACGGAAAGCCATCTTTAGGGCTACCGACAGTGGGGTTCGAACCCACTATCTCCCGGATACGAGCTCACAGCTGTGCACCCCCTAACCGCATGGCCAACTCGCCCAGTTTGGTTGCTATTGGGAGACACTTTTTATGTATTCTTGGTAACATGCTGTGCTGTAACCAGTTTATCTATTCTATTTTGCCATGCTGGTTTCTCGTTCAGGTTATATGTGATAAAATTAGTTTGTGATAATATGAAGGAGGTGGGAATTATAGGAACATACAGGCCTGGAAGAGAGGAAAGAGACATGGAAATATTTGAGAAAATAATAGATTATACTCGTAAAAACAATAATAATGATATGGTAATAATTGGGGGAGATCTAAATTTGCCTGAAGTTGAATGGAATGGAGCTGCAAGTGAAGCCCATGAACAGAAACTGGCAAATAAGTTAATTTGGGAGGGAGGATTTACACACGTAGTACAAGAACCGACTCGTCTCAATAACTTACTAGATGTATTCTTGGTTAAACCATGGGAAATTGTTGATAAAACTGAGGTAATTGAAGGAATAGGAGACCATAAGGCTGTAATAATGGATGTAGGACTCGTACAAAAAAAGGCTTAATAAGAGGGTTACACAAGACAAGAAATTGTACAGAAAAACTAAAGTTGATGAATTTGGGACTTACCTTAAATCACAATTCAGTTGTTGGATAAGTGAAGGGAGTAACGTGGACACACTTTGGGCTAAATTTAAAGGAATCATTTGGGAAGGAGAGAAGAGATTTGTACCTGTTAAGAAGGGTAAAATGACCTCAGACCCTGTTTATTATACAAGGGAAATAAGAAAATTAAAAAGAAAATGTAGAATAGTAAACAGGAAAATCAAAGAGGGTAGGGAGAGTAGAGAAACTAGAAAACGGATAATGAGGGAACTGAATAGAGTGAAAAAGGAAGCAAAAGAGAATTATATGAATGGCATACTTCAAGAGGGTAATGACCACAAAGGGAAATGGAAAAAGCTGTATTCATATATCAGGAATCAAAAATGAAAAGGAATCCAAATTCCTACAATGGTGGGAGAAGGGGGTGAACACTATTTAACAGATAGTGAGAAAGCAAACCTACTTAGTAGGGAATTTAGAGATTCAGTAGATGATTGTCAAGAGTTGAAAACCGAAACAGAAGCTAGAGAGGGAGAGAGACAGAGGGAAACAAGAAGCTTCTCATTCACAAACGAAGATATTTTCAGAGAAATCCAACTGCTTCAGCAAGGAAAAGCAGCAGGAAGTGATCAAATTACTGGGGAGGTATTAAAGACAATGGGGTGGTACATAGTGCCTTATTTAAAATTTCTCTTCAACTATGTCATAAATAATAGTGTAATACCAAAGGAATGGAAGGAATCTATAATAATACCAATTTATAAAGGAAAGGGTGATAAAAGGAAACCAGAGAACTACAGACCAATCAGCCTGACCAGTATAGTTTGTAAAATACTGGAGAGTTTAATATCGAAGTACATCAGAGGGATATGTGATGATAAAAATTGGTTCATGAGGAGCCAGTATGGATTTAGAAAGAAATTTTCTTGTGAGGCACAACTGGTGGGATTTCAGCAGGACATATCAGATCAGTTGGATTCAGGTGGTCAGTTAGATTGCATAGCCATAGATCTTTCCAAAGCCTTTGATAGAGTGGAACATGGAATATTATTAAAGAAATTGGAGGGAATAGGATTGGACGTAAGGGTTACACGTTGGATAAAAACATTTCTAAATTCAAGGGTTCAGAAAGTCAAAGTAGGAAATAATGTATCTCAGGAAGAGAAAGTTTGGACGGGAATTGCTCAGGATAGTATAATCGGTCCGTTACTTTTCTTAATATACGCAAATGATTTAGGGAACAATATAACATCAAAAATAAGATTGTATGCAGATGACATAATTGTTTATAGGGAAATAAACAACATTGAGGATTGTTCAGTATTACAGAGGGACCTTGAAAGTATCCAACAATGGGTTGAAGAAAATAATATGAAGGTTAATGGAGGCAAATCAACTGTTACGACATTTGCAAACAGGAGCTTTAAAACTGAATTTGAATATACTTTGGATGAGGTAGTTATCCCAAAAGATGGCAAGTGCAAATACTTAGGTGTGACATTTGAAAGTAATTTGCACTGGAAGGGTCATATTGATGACATTGTTGGGAAGGCATACAGATCGTTACATGTCATAATGAGGCTACTTAAAGGATGCAACAAAGAATTAAAAGAAAAAAGTTACTTGAGTATGGTTCGTCCATTATTGGAATATGCAAACAGTGTTTAGGATCCTCACCAAGAATACCTAATAAAAGAAATAGATAGTGTGCAGAGGAAAGCAGCAAGATTTGTAACAGGGGATTTCAGGAGAAAGAGTAGTGTATCAGAAATGTTAAAGGAACTTGGGTGGGAAACTTTAAGTAAGAGAAGGGAGAAAACTAGACTTATAGGATTATATAGAGCCTATACAGGAGAAGAAGCATGGGGAGATATCCGTGAGAGGCTTCAGTTGGAAAATAATTATATCGGCAGGACTGACCACAAATATAAAATTAGAAGAAATTTTAGCAGAAGCGATTGGGGTAAATTTTCATTCATTGGGAAGGGTGTGAAGGAGTGGAACAGTTTACCAGGGGTAGTGTTTGATCCTTTTCCAAAATCTGTACAGATATTCAAGAAGAGAATAAACAGCAACAGAGAAAATAAATGAAGTGTTAGAGGGCATTTGACCAGTGCAGGTTATTGTAGGGTAAATAAAAAAAATGTGTGTGAATAAATTAATTCCATCCCCTGGTCTAAGGAGTTTGGACAGCCAAAGTAGGGGACTGCCTGTAGGGGTGAAGTACAGTGGGGACTTCGAGGGCCCTGGAACCGCTATGGTAGCTGTGAAGGCCCTTCAGGAACTCTGAAAAGTGGTGGCAAAAGGGGCTCTGGTTAAGACGCAGCAGGTCGTTATGCTACTTAGGATCCAGAATGGGTAAAAAAAACAAAATAGTAAATAAATAAATAAATGCAATGTAAATATTAATCTTATACCAGTTGTATAGTATCATTTGAAGTAATTCCACATACTGTATATCAGTTGACTATATTTGTAAGTAGTACAGGAGATATTATAAGTAGAATTTTGTAAACAATATAAATTTATTAAGGATGAGCTGTGTGTTTAATAGAAAACATTGTTAGCGTAAATTGTATAATATTGTATTATAGGAAAATTTTCTTCTTTTGTTAATTTAATATTTAGTGCTTGACAATAATGTATTTTAGTGTACCATTTGCCACCGAGGTAGACACCTCATTTGCAAATAAAGAGATTTTGATTTGATTTGATATTGCCTTGAGTGTGACTCAGACATCCCTGCGTATGATATTACAAAAGATCTGAATATCAGAAAAATTCCCAGAACAATGTACAACAGCTATAATTAATCCAATTCATAAGAAAGAAAGGGAGCGTGCACGGTACTAGTAACAGAGCGCTCTGGCGGAATTCCGAGAATTAATACGGTGAGAGTGCGTTCCGCTGGAAGCCTTGCTTCATACAGTAGTTACGGCAAAAGTATCTTGTCGTCAAGATAAATATGAAGTAATGCTATGGAAGTTGTAATGCTGTACATATAAAAATACATTTTAACCTGATATTGTTGTCACAGGACGAAATGAATAACAAAATTGTAACTACCTCATATCTGTGAATCTGTGAAAAGTCAAATTTCGCGAAAGAGTTTCCGGTGAAATTGACTGTGCTTTTGACAAACTATTGACAGGCAGCATCCGGTAAGCAAATAAACAGGAATTCAGTTGGAATAAGTAGATAACACGTCATGTTGCTAAGCGAAGTTCTGATAAGAAAGATTTATACGAGTGGATTATTTGCAGGGGTTACAGTTCTACATTCTTTATTATTGGTGGCAAGAAATTTGCTAGCACACAAGCTACGTAAATAATGTCGCTGATATACGGAAACAGATCTAGAGGAATATTTTTCAAGACTTTGAAAACGGTCACCCTGTGTATGCATCTGTCAACATGAATTCACACACTTGCTACACTCTGAATTTGTAACACTTCATCAACTGTAAATCTCCCATTGTGAAGAAAAGGCGGCATAACAAGAATGAGGTGACTGTTTTAAAACCTGGGAATCCCTTGTCGGCTAATATAACGTCCCCTTCACTCAAAAGATTTAGGAAGCCTGAATTGTTAACAATAAAAGTATCACTAGTTCTTCCACCATAACAAGGGGGAAAAACAATAGTTTCGTTTGGGGCCACAGCTAATAAAAATTTAAATGTGCAACATGACTTGTACGAAGAATACATGTAACGTCTCTCATCTATTCTTGCTGGCGTTTCTGATTTCATTTCTGTGCAATCTATTATAACTCGTGTGTCAGGATAAAATGTTTTAAAAGCGCTAGGCAAAGTATTTTGCACGGTTAGTTTGCTAAGCCTAAAAATAAAATTACAAGTGCGTGTCTTGACTACTCCAAGAGCAGTAAAAAATATTCGCGCAGCAGTAGTCCGATGTACACCAAATATGAGTGCCAAGGCAGCAAAGGTTATACCCATTTTCATTTTCATTAAAAAGAGTAAACAAACATCGTCATTTCTTATATTTATAGACACTTAAGAAACAAAGAAAGAAAGTAAAAAACTGAATTTTTCAAATGAAACACTTGTTAAATCCTTCAACTGTGCCTCATTTTTTATGCTCTGGTATCCATGAAATCCTCTGCATATGTCCAAGGGGGTGTTGGGACCACAACTTTTATCCACCTTTTCCGAAATACTTGGAGGTACTGTGATTGACTAGCACTATGTGCCTACATCATTCCCACTAAACAAACAATTGAATTCGAAAGTCGTTGCTTCAATCTCAAATGCTGCTTGCACCGACTCATTTTTCATAATAAATTCATGAGTTTCCTGATTAGAAGACGTATGTATATTTGAGCATTTCATTCGTTTACTCGCTCTTAAAACCGGGATACATCACATTTTCTTTTCGGTTTCTTCTCATAGTTCTCATGAAACACAGATGGTATATATGATGGATGATTTTCAATATTACTAGGCTTTCCTCCAACAAAATGTTCACTGCAAATGATGGAGCATTTGGTGGGTTCCGAAGGAGTTCCATCTGCTCTGAAATGCAGGAAAATATTATTATTATTATTATTATTATTATTATTATTATTATTATTATTATTATTATTATTATTATTATTATTATTATTATTATTATTATTATTATTATTATTCGGCGCAGTCAAGACACGTGCGCATGGAAGGACATAAATGTAAACATACGAACCTGCTGCAATGCATAATTGAAATGAAATGTACTTTTATTATTATTATTATTATTATTATTATTATTATTATTATTATTATTATTATTATTATTATTATTATTATTATTATTATTTGGCATAGTCAAGACACGTGCGCATGGAAGGACATAAATGTAAACATACGAACCTGCTGCAATGCATAATTGAAATTAAATGTACTATTTCAAAGTGTACTTAAATGAACGTGTTCTTGACTTGGCAATATGTTTGAAATGTGTGATATGAAATGTGTGATTTACGTCACAAATGAAATAAGGTAGCCTACTGTACTTACTTTATTCTTCCAACAGCCGAAATCCACTTCCTGCATCTGTCCGATTCCTATGGACGACCAGGAAATGTGTGAAATTCCTTTCCCATGCGTGTTTCTTGGTGTGTTGTGGCAGTTCACTGCACAACAGTTTCTATTTCATTTAGGCATTTTGATATACTACTACTACTACTACTACTACTACTACTACTACTACTATAATTTCACACCCACAGTTACACAGCCTGGACTGACCGCTCAAGACAAGATCACCAAAATGTTACAGATTTCTTCCGCTAGAGGCGCTAAGAGCGGCCGTGCATGCTCCCTATAGAGGCATTTCTACTGACAGCTTTGAACATACCAATACTGCTTAGTTGAGCTGCTTATCTCCTTACTCCCATGTCTTTCTAGCACAAAAGTTGTTGCATTTTGTAACACTACTCTTTTGTTGGAGATCTTGGTGACATAAATGATATGAGTAAAGAACTGGAATCACAAACAGAGCTTTTTTGTGAATGGTATTATACCGTGTAGAGTAATAAATAACTTGCAGGATTGTGAGCAACTGCAAAAAGACCTCAATAGTGTTCTGAGATGGACAGCAGACAATGGTATGATGGTAAAAGGGCAGAAAAGTCAAGTTGTAAGTTTCACCAAGAGGAGAAGTACTCTCAGTTTTAATTGCTGTGTTGAAAGGGTGAAAATACCTCATGGGGATCAATGTGAGTACTTAAGTATTATTATAAGGAAAGATTTTCATTGGGATAATCACATTAAGGTTACAGATCTCTTCATATCGTTATGAGAGTATTTACAGGTTGTGGTAAGGATGTAAAGGAGAAGGCATGCAAGTCACAAGACCACAGTTATGGCATATGAGACCCTGACCAGGATTACTTGATTTGAGAAGTGGAGAAAACCCAAAGAAGAGCAGCATGATTTGTCCTGGGTGATATCCAACAAAAGAGTAGTGTTACAAAATGTAACGATTTTTGTGCTAGAAAGACATGGGAGTAAGGAGTTAAGCAGCTCAACTAAGCACTATGTTCCAAACTGTCAGTGGAGAAATACTGTTCAATGATATTAGTAGACAAATTAGGTTGAGTGGTGTTTTTAAATGTAGGAACGATCACAATATGAAGGTAAAGGTGCAATTCAAGAGGTCAAATCGGGGCAAATATTTGTTTGTAGGAAGAGGATTTAGGGACTGGAATAATTTACCAAGGGAGATGTTTGATAAATTTCCAGCTTCATTGAAATTAATTTAAGGGGAAAAAACTAGGTAAACAACTGATAGGGAATCTGCCACATGAGTGATGGCCCTAAATTCAGACATACATACATACATTCATTGGTCGGTCGGTCGGTCGGTCAGCTGGCCGGCCTGATAGGGTCTTTGTTTCTAAATCCAGCATAGATATAGGCAAATGTATATTATTCTATGATAGAATAATTATGAGTAAGGATAATATCCCACAAAATTGTATTAGTACAGATACTTCTCAAGCTCATCATTATATCTTCATTATATCTTCAACACATAATTAACAAAATTTTAAGGTGGGGATGATAACAATATATGAAACAATTCTGCTGGCACAGTATACATCATAATGGAAAAGGAGGATTTTTTAATCTCCTGATATGTTTTATGTCCAGTGTCTTGGAGATCAGCAGTCAGCTCTAGTTGGACAGATGTGCTTTAACCGAGGCCAGGCCAAGAGCACATATGGAACTGGTTGCTTTCTTCTGTATAACACTGGCACCACTGTGAGTTAAGACATCATCATCTGATTACTATTAGTCCTTCATTGCTGTATTAGTGGTTTTATTCCTTGCTGTTCTAATCAAAGCAAGTAAAAGAAAGAAAGAAAGATGGTGGAATTATTGTAAAAATGTTTAGTACTTTCCCTGTGCTGTATAGCAGACAATAGTGTCAATACTATTTCACAAATATTAGTTAAATGTTATGTCTTTTTCTCTTTTTTCTACTTGGTTTGATACAGAAATACAAGAAGCTTTGAAGATAAGGGATTCACTTGGGTGGAAAGGTACCAAGCATTTTGGTCTATGCCGACAGATGTGCTGAAAGCCTGCAACCTATGAAGCATGAAAAGAGATGCAGAGAGCATGATAAAATAATTACCATTTCCAAGTCTAAAGTGATGTCAGTTGGGAATAAACCGAAGAGGATTGATGTCAGGTAGGGAATAGGAAAATGGAAACAATGGATCATTTCAAATACTGTAGTTAGGATGTGTATTCTTCCAGCATGGTAGAATAGTAAGTTAAATCAAATCAAGGTGAAGCAAAGCTAGTGAATGGAGTTGGCAATTGTGATCTACAGTATTCTGTAAGAAAGAAGTGATCTCTCAGATAAAATTATCTGTTTTCAGATGACTGTGCTGTATAGAAGTGACAGTTAAGTGGTTTTGGGATATCTTAACCATAAGTTGAAAGTAATAAACCTGAAAATATCAAGAATGATTTCTGGTGAAAAAAAAAAAAAACAGTTCGGAATGATGGCAGGAGGATGTTTGGAATAAGGAGACAGATGCTAAGTTAGGAATGAACTTACTGGATTAAGCTTTGTGTATGAACTGGCTTCAGTGGTGGAGTCATGTGAGGTAAACTGAAGAGGAAGCTGCTTCTGTGGATCAGTGGTAGAGTGTCGGCCTCCGGATCCCAAGATAGCGGGTTCAAACCCGGCAGAGGTAGTCGGATTTTTGAAGGGCGGAAAAAAGTCCATTCGACACTCCATGTCGTACGATCGGCATGTAAAAGATCTCTGGTGACACATTTGGTGTTTACCCGACAAAATTCATTAAAATCTCAGCCATAGACGCCCAAGAGAGTTTCGGTTTACTCGGTCTGCCATCTAGTGGGCCTAGAGTAAAATGGAATGTCAAAATTGACGAGCAGACAGCCAGATGGCGTCAAATTGAAATGTCTGCACATGGTAGCTGAGGCCATCATCATCATCATCATCATCATATTATTATTATTATTATTATTATTATTATTATTATTATTATTATTATTATTATTATTATTATTATTATTATTATTATTATTAACTGAAGAGGATAAGTTACCTAAGAGAATAATTAATTTAGGTATGGAGGGTAAGAGAAGGAGACAAAGGCCAAGATGATGATGGTTAGAATCAAACTAAAGGAGGCCACAATGCTAGTTGCAAATAGAGATTTGTGGAGGTGCTTAGTTAATTTACAGATAATTGCAGACTGAATGGTGGAAATTATAAGAGTTTAAAATGAAGATGTATTGAATGTAAGTATTAATTTTTGTTTGAAGATAAGGAAAATATTACTTGAAAGTGATAGTGAGATCACAGGCATACCACATTGCTTTCTATTATCTGCTAGCAATGTGACCTTGTCTGCTTCTGTGCCTTTGATCTTGAAATGATAAAAAGTACAGAATCTGACTATTTTGTCTTGGAACTCTTTCTGCTCCTCATATTCTCCATGGCTGAGTTCACTGATCTCTTCTTTAGTACCATACCTTAAATTTTTAAAAACTGATTCGGTGACATATTTAGATTGTTACAGATGTTACGCTTTTTAAGACAGCTGGTGCACAGTTCAGTAGCCTGCTGATGTTTGGGTGTCATATGATCAGTATGACACCTTCCTCAGCTGTATTACACTATTCTCTTGACTTAGTTTGCTATCTCTCATGTCAGGCAGTTCTTAAACCTCGACTGGCGTTGTGGGGTCTTTAAAGATACCAGTGACTTTGTACACCCCTGGCGCTCCCTCCGTATTCCATTCTGGCTATCGCCGTTCACTGTAGCTGTTACTTAGTGCAAGGTGAACTGCTATCTGGATTTGTACCGTTTAGTAAATATTGGTTTTCTCAGGAACTTGATTTAAATATTGTGTGGTGCCGTTTACGACCCTACAACGGCGTTTGTGTTATGAAGTTTATCGTGACTTTAAATTTTGTAAGTTTTCATATTTCATTTGAAGTGCGTGTTTGGTACTTTTTCTTTGTGTAAGCCTTGCTATGGTTTCCACGTCTCTCCCTGTCATGTCAGTGTGTGATCCTAGGATCGCACTGTTTTAGAGGAAGATGCCAAAGGAAGTGACGACAACGATCTCTCAGAGGAAAATGATCCAGATTACAATTCCGAGCATGACACGGATTCGGAACAAGAAGAAGGTGAGGAAGACAAAGAGTGAAGTTTCAATGACCACCTAGACATCTACAACCAGCCGTCATCTTTCTGTGGTAGGAACAGATAGAAGTGCTCAGCTACCGAACCCAATAGGCAAGTGAGCTGTCAAAGTCAGAACATTATTGTCAAACTTCCAACCCTGAAGTGGTTGTGAAAATGATGTAAATTACTGTGAAATTCAAAAGTTTTATGAGTTTTGTATACTATAATATTTATAGTTACCTTTGAATTTGCTTTGGAGCAATGAACATTTAAATTTTATTTTCATTTACGTTTAATTCATGGCTGTGCGATTTTCTTTTAAAATCAGTGATGGCAAAACCATTGAGCATTTTCTTACAATCTGTAATCAGTAAAGATATTCATTTCTTATTGTAGGTAATGCAAAAGGTATAAGGAAACATAATTGACATGTATTTATTTTTGAAACTTAAATAAAGGGATGTTTGAGGTCATCCATTCTATGGTATCATTTTCGACCCCACAACGCCATTTACGTACCAAAGTCTTCACAACGCCAGTCGAGGGTTAAGTCAGTTAGATGAATGAAATTGAGTGAATCCCATTCCAATCCTCTTGACCACGATTAAAATTCTTGGATGATGTGAATAGAACTGTAGTTCTTCAGGTAAGAAGCAGAGATGCTACCTGTACACCATGAAGCTAGCCTGTGGTAACCTATCTTTTGCTCTCACAATTAGAAAGTAATCTGAAAATTAACAATGTAAGTATAATTTGGTCAGTGAACTCACTTTCTTCCTCTAAGATGTAGTTGAACTCAACTGTGGTAGTTTATCTGCACCTTGATTTGATTCTTCCCTCTATGTTGTTAACCTGGGAGAAAATTTAGTTCAAGTACCAATACTTGAAATATCCTCATGCATCAATCCATTTTTTAATTTTTTCTTAGTATTCAGTCTTCAGAGGTCTGTTTCTTTCTGACATCATTTTAATCTTGAAAATTATAATTTTCTGCATTTATATTCAAACATTTAAAAGTGAAATAATTGTGTTTATAAGAATAAAATGCTGGTACAAATCAAAATGAGGGTTATGAAAGAATAAAGATAATGAATAAGGTGCTCTGGGGTAACTGGGTCATGATTTTACAACATGACCTCCAGTTACCTTCATAAAACTGTAATTTAGGACAAGAAACAAGCTATTTTTGACTGCAAAATATAGCACAGTTATTTAGCAATAAACAGACCAACATATTATATACCATTTAAGGCAAGTCTTGCACATTATATATTTTTTATACATATTTTTAAATAATCCCTATTGGCCCAGTTGCCCCGTGAATGCAAGGTGACTGGACCACCCTAGGCTATAACATTCAATTGATTTAGAAAAAATATTGGTACGATCAATTGTTTGATTTAAGTATACATTCCGGCTGTTGTATGAGGACCCTAATAAGAGCATTTGAAAAAAGGACAAAGAAAAATGTCCAAATAATAAGAAAAAGTAATATATTTATAACTGTATTCAAAGAAACGTGTTTCTTACCAAGAAATTACAAAAATATTCAAAGAAATTACAATCGTTTCTTACCATAAAATTACAAAAAATTACAAGAAAAGGAAAAATAAAAAATTACAAATTAAGTAATAAGGCCTAATTAAAATAAATTTAAGTTTAAGCAATTACTATTTGAGTCCTCATACATTTGAGGAAAACTTAGTGGTGAGGTCTGCTGCAAAACCAATTATATTATTAAATTGAGCAGAACTACTTGTTATCGGTTGTGGAAGTTTCTGTACGATGTCATACTCTCTAATGTAAAATTCTTCATTGGTTTCTTTGAATTTCATTGACTGCAAATGTCTTTTATAAAAAAAAGAACCATGTAGCCTTCATTCTCTTTCTGTGAAACCTTTGCTTTGTAATGTAAAACTCACCAGGTTCAAGTGTAATTATATATTCATCCACATACTCTGAGAAGCTTTTGAGATAGTCTTCTTCACTTTCTTCCATAGCATAAACATTACAATGAACTTCTTGTGATTTTGATTTTCTTTTTCCTTTCTTTCCTTTTTTCTCAGAACTTTTCTCTTTTCTTGCTTATGTAATTGTAATTTTTTTTTATTAGACTTGATGAAATATCTTGTACGGAACAAGAAGTGTTGACAACATCATGACAGGACTTGATATAACAAGGTTTTACCAAAGCAAAAAAAAAAAAAAACCAACCACATTCGGCTACATGGTAGTTTATTTTACTTGTTATATATTATTGGGGTAATTGGGTCTGGGGGGACACAGTTATCCCAGTGGGATGGCCCAGTTACCCCTTTTTTTGAAAATTTTCCAGTTTCCAAAAACAAAAGAATATGTGTTTCTTTATTTTTAAAGAAGATTCTGAATACAAACTTTCATGTCTGTAACAATTTCAGTTTTTAAGATATAAATATCCTTATAAAAAGAGTTCAATTCAATTTTCAGCCCTTTTTACAACCCCCTTAAGTGAATTTTCCGAAAACAAAAATACTTATTTCATTATTTTTAAAGGAGATTCCAAATACCAATTTTTACATCTGCAATATCTTCAGTTTTGGAGAATCCAGTATCCTAATAAAAATAATCCAAGCCCTTTTTCAGTTATTTTAAACTCCTTTAAGTGTTTTTCTAAAAACAAAAGAATACATGTTTCTTTATTTTCAAAGGAGATTCCAAATACCAATTTTCACGTCCATAATATCTTCAGTTTTGGAGATACTAGCATCCTAATAAAAATAATTCTACCCTTTTTTTCAGTCATTTTACCCCCCTCCCCCCTTAAGTGTTTTTTTTTCGGAAACAAAAAAAAATGTGTTACTTTATTTTTAAAAGAGATTAAAAATACCAATTTTCACTTCTGTAATATGTTAAGTTTTTAAAATATACTACATATGTTAAGTTACAGATCCACCCCCCTTTAACACTTTGCCTTAAGTGGAGTTTCAGAAAACAAATTACGCATGTTCCTTTACTTTTACAGGAGATTTCAAATACCAATTTTCACATCTGTAACAAGTTACGTTTATGAGATACTAGCTGATGTACCCGTGCTTCACTACGGAATTCTAAATTTTATACAGAATTCTAGGTTAGGTAATGTAAATGTTGTGAGCAAGATTGTATTAAGTTGCATAGCTCTTAAAGTTGCCCTAGAAGCACGATGGGCAAGTCACCAACGTCTTTTCTCATATGAAGACTGGGTTAGGGAATTTTCATTGTAATGGTAGGCCAGCTTGCCTACCGTCATCACAATCAGGTTGGGGAGTTTTCATTAAAATGGCAGACACTCTCCGCCTGCCTGTATAGATTCTCAGAAAGACTCTCTTAGTGGTTTTCCCAAGTGAAATGAACATGGGTCATTACAATGGCACCAGAAGGAATGGCGCGATTAAAAGCAATGCCTTCATATGAAATACTCGATCAAATGAAAAACCACACATTTTCTCACTTTTAACGAACAGTACTATGCTGCTGAACTAACAGTCCAAAGCTACAGAGCTGGAATGACCATGACGCAGACATCCGTGATCAATCTTCGTCCATTTTTTCGGCAGGGGGGAGGGGGGTTTCAAATAGTGGATAGTCCCAGGACAATAACTATCCCTGTTTACTTATCTGTTTCCTGGGAGTACCCGATGAGTCGGAAAATCTCAATTCACTACACTGGCGGGGAAAAGAACTGTCTGACGTGGAGGCAATTTTTCCTCCAAGCCAGAGAAGAAACCACATTTTCGCTGCTAATTTGGAATAAATTTAATGCATATTTAATGAAAGTGAAGAGGAAGAAGCTTTTCCTAAGAAACGGCTCTTTTCAGGGTTAAATTTTGAGTTATTTGGTGAATTGTGGTACTATAATTTGGAATAGGGCTAAATTGTAATTCCAGACCAGTTCATACTACTACTCCTACCACTACTAACTGAGCCGCTAACTTAAGTGCGCACACTGCTCATTCAAAACAGCGCGTCAGAGTGGGTATCGAATAGCTGGCATACTATGATGAACCAGTGTGTTACGTACCAGCAGTATCAGAAAATGTATGAACCAGAGGATTGGCATGCTAAAGAAGAAAGTTATCTAACTCCTCAGCTATTTCACGTCAATATTCAGTTAGGCTGTTAAACTCGGTACGCAGCAGTAATCCCATGTATCGGAGTTGAGCGGCAGCATAAGAGACAAAGAACATTACAACAAACAACGGTCAGTGTAATGTTATTGTTGATCTATGTTACACGCTTTCGACATTGTAGGCCTTCACATTATTAATTGTCTTCCGGTTCTGAAATACCACTCTTATCATAGTCAGTACGGTAAAACTGAATAAAACATAAATGATCGGAAGTTATATTCTCTATAACTTTTGTTATGTAGTACTTTTCCATAGGACCAAGAAAATAGGTATTTAAAAATTAAATTTTAGGTGCCTTCCCCTAAACTACCATTTCACCTAGGGTGAATAACATTGCTTATAGCTTAAACTGTAGTTTCTTATTCCCTGACTCTATATACCGATTTTCATTAAATTCTGTTTATCCATTTTGTCGGGGCTCGGCGTTGCTATGGACTTAGCAACAAAAATCCAAATTCATGAATATCTGTGTTATCATAGTCGGTACAGTAAAAATGCATAAGACGTAAATGATCAGAAATTTAATTCTATATAACTTTAGTTATGTAGTATTTATCGATATGACCACTAAAAATATAAATATTTGAGAATTTAATTTTAGGTCTTCCCCTAAACTACCATTTCACTCAGTGTGAATAAAGTAATTTATAGCCTAGATTGTAGCGGTTCACCCCCCGACTCTACATACCGATTTTTATTAAATTCTCTTCAGCCGTTTTCTCGTGATGCGTGTACATGCAGGCAGGCAGGGAGGCAGGCAGGCAGGCAGGCAGACAGACAGACAGACAGACAGAAATTGCGGAAAAGTAAATACTGCATTTTCTTGTTACTGTGGACATGATCGATACAGAGATACCATTCTTTTCAAATTCTGAGCAATGTACAGACAAAACTCTTATTTTATATATATAGATTACATTTCAGGCCTTCCCCTAAACTACCATTTCACTCAGTGCGAATAACATTATTGATAGCCTAGATTATAGCGACCTATTCCCCGACTTTGCATACCAATTTTCGTGAAGATACGAACACTAATAAAATAAATATTTGACAATTAAATTTTAGGCCTTCCCCTAAATTACCATTTTTCTCAGCGTGTATAGCCTATATTGTAGCAAATTATTTCCCATCTTTGTCTAGTGATTTTCATTAAGACATGACCACTAATAACATAAATATTTGAGAATTAAATTTCAGGCCTTCCCCTAAACTACTATTTCACTCAGCGTGATTAAAATAATTTATAACCTAGATTGTAGCGGTTCATCACCCGACTTTACATTCCAATTTTCATTAAATTCTCTTCAGCCGTTTTCTCGTGATGTGTGTACATACATACAGATAGACAGACAGAAATTACGGAAAAGTAAAAAATGCATTTTCTTGTTACTGTGGACATGACCAATACAGAAATACCATTCTTTTCAAATTCTGAGCAATGTACAGACAAAACTCTTATTTTAGGCTATATATATAGATTACATTTCAGGCCTTCCCCTAAACTACCATTTCACTCAGTGCGAATAACATTATTGATAGCCTAGATTATAGCGACCTATTCTCCAACTTTGCATACCAATTTTTTTGAAGATACGAACACTAATAAAATAAATATTTGACAATTAAATTTTAGGCCTTCCCCTAAACTACCCTTTTTCTCAGCGTGTATAGCCTATATTGTAGCAAATTATTTCCCATCTTTGTCTAGTGATTTTCATTAAGACACAACCACTAATAACATAAATATTTGAGAATTAAATTTCAGGCCTTCCCCTAAACTACCATTTCACTCAACGTGATTAAAATAATTTATAGCCTAGATTGTAGCGGTTCATCACCCAACTTCACATTCCAATTTTCATTAAATTCTCTTCAGCCGTTTTCTCGTGATGCGTGTACATACATACAGACAGACAGATAGACAGACAGACAGACAGACAGACAGACAGACAGACAGAAATTACGGTAAAGTAAAAAATGCATTTTCTTGTTACTGTGGACATGACCGATACAGAAATACCATTCTTTTCAAATTCTGAGCAATGTACAGACAAAACTTTTATTTTATATATATAGATATCATAGATTTACTCATTTTAAATATTAAATTCACCCCATTTGTGACTCCTGTTTACCCCCTCTTAAGAAGATTTTCCAGAAACAAAAAATATATGTTTCTTTATTTTTAAAGAAGATTTCAAATACAAATTTTCAAGACTGTAACATCTTCAGTTTTTGAGATATAAGTATCCTCATAAAAGGTACTCAACCCTTTTTTCATCTTTTTTTACACCCCTTAAGAGGATTTTCCAAAAACAAAAATATGGTTTTCCTTATTTTTTAAAGAAGATTCCATATACCATTTTTCATGTCTTTAAACGTTAAGTTTTTGAGATATAGACACACTTGTTTTAAAAATTAATCCCCTTTTCACCCCCTTAGCGACTGAATATCCAAAAATCCTCCCATAGTGAGCATCTATATTGTAATATAAATGTATTCTCAAAATTTAATTTCTTTATGTTCAGTAGTTCTGGCTCGACGATGATGAGTCAGTCAGTCAGGCAGTCAGGACATGTTATTTTATATAGGCTAGAGATAAAACCATTCATTATGTTTATGCCTAACTGGTAATAAAGAAACAAGTATTTACCAAAAAATGGTGGAAGCCTGTAAAAATGTGACAAACACGACGTTGTTTCAGAAAAAATCTTATTAAAATTATTGAAACTCTTACAACTACAAAATGGCTCCAAATGAAGTACTGAATGTTGTTCTAGAGAAACAGAGAAGATGAAGGTGTGCCAACCAAATTATATTATAACCCCCACAAATATGGATATGAATAGCCCCTAGCCCAGTTAGCCCCTAGGCCCAGAAACCCCTTAGCACCTTATTACCAGTGTAACAGACTGTTACATAAAGATGTTAACAAACATCCTTATATTGGCAGAATTTGAAAATACTACACCAATTTTATTCTTAACTTTAATTCCAATGGTTTATAGTACTAACAGTAATACTATGTTTCCTTATACATTCTAGTATACTATTGGCTTAATGTTGCACTAACACATAGAAGGCTTTTGGTGACAAATGTATGAGAAAGCGCTAGGATTCAGAAAGTAGAGGCCGTGGCTTTAATTAAGTTTCAGCCCCAACATTTGCCTGGTGTGAAAATGGAAAACCACAGAAAACATCTTCAGGGCTGTTGATGGTGGGATTTGAACCCACTGTCTCCTAAGATCAATTTGGCTTCGGAAGAAATGTAGGAACAGGTGAAGCAATCTTGACTTTACATCTGATCTTACGGAATCGAATTAAGATAGACAAGTCTACGTACATGGCATTTGTAGATCTAGAAAAGACATTCGATAATATTGATTGGACCAAGCTATTTGAGATTCTGACGATCGGGATCAGATACTGAGAACAAAGAATTATCTACAATCAGTACAAAAATCAGTCTGCAATGATAAGAATCAAAGGCTTTGAAAAAGAAGCAGCAATCCAGAAAGGAGTGAGGCAAGACTGCTATATGTCCGCCACCCTTTTCAGTATTTATATAAAACAGGCAGTGAAGGAAATCAAAGAGGAATTTGGAAAGGGAATCACAATCTCCAAAGAGAGGAAATCAAAATTCTGAGATTTGCCGATGATATTGTTATTTTATATGAGACTGCAGAAGATCTGGAGAAATTGCTAAATGGTGTGGACAGTATTGGGGAAGGAGTACAAGATGAAAATAAATAAGCCCAAAACATCCTAATGGAATGCAGTCGAACAAAGTCAGGTGATGCAGGAAATGTTAGATTAGGAAATGAAGTCTTTGTGGAAGTAGATGAATATTGTTACTTGGGTAGTAAAATAACTAACAATGGCAGAAGTAAGGAGAACATAAAATACAGATTACCACAAGCAAAGAAGGCCTTTCTTAAGAAAAGAAATTTGCTCACTTCGAATATTGATATAGGAATTAGAAAGACATTTTTGAAGAGTTTTGTCTGGAGTGGGGCATTGTATGGAAGTGAAACACAGACAATAACTAGCTCAGAAAGAAAGCTTTTGAAATGCGGTGTTACAGAAGAATGCTTAAGTTGAGATGGATAGATTGAATTACGAATAAAGAAATAAAATTGGTGAGAGGAGATGGGTTTTTAAATTTATAAGCTATAAATTTCATTGTTGTTCCATATTGAAATGCAATTATAAGAATAAATTGGCAATGGGGTCCACCTTTTCAATACAATATATCAAGTAAATGATATTACATAAGTCTTGGGACCAGTTTCAGCCACTTAGTGGCCATCTTCAGCCAAATAAAAATTAAACAAATTATGTGGTACGGTAACTAAAACATATGTAGGCCTATACCAGACAAGAATTTTGTGTGCTGTTCCCTATCCACTCCTTTGTTTACCTGGCCTGCCTGCTTCCTCCTATAAGTCAGTGCTTGTTCTACATCAGACATTAGAGATTTACTTCTTTGCCTGAGCTCCTAAGTCAATCTAAAGACATCATACTGTGACAAGAAGATCATAACCTTAATTTTTGTTATTATATATATTTTAATCAATGTTATAGGTAATTATTCCTACAAATTGTCTTTGTCTGGTAAACATATATTTCAGTTATCACATAATTTGTTTCATTTTTATTTGGCTGAAGATGGCCACTAAGTGGCCGAAGACTTATGTAATATCATTTACTTGATCTTAACTAAATTTGACAAGGAGAGATAGAATGATAGGACACAGCTTTAGACACCGAGGACTTGTTCATTTGGTTTTTTAGGGATGTGTAGGCAGTAAGAATGTAGCAGTAGACAAAGGTATGAATCTGATGAAGAGATTAGAACATATGTAGGATGCTGTAGTTACATAGAAATGGAAAGGTAAGCACAGGATAGGGTGGATGAAGAGCTACATCAAACCAGACTGATGACTCAAACAAGATCGTATCTCCTGAATAATGCTCATAGCTAAGCGACCCAAACCACGCAACCAACTTGTTCGGTATACATATTGTAACATATAGTTACTTACTGTCATCCACAGAATTTTAGTGGAAAAGTGATTGACTTTTTCAGATACATGTCATTGCAGTCTGCTGTGTAGGTTTATCATTGCATGTGCTAATTTTTATTTTGCATATCTAGAAGGTTGTGAGTGCCAGTGAGGTAAGGGTGTCGGCTCTGTACACTACACTGCACTACACTACACTACACTACACTACACTACACTACACACACAAACACACATACATTCATTCTTGCAGGTTGGGTGTCAGTAGATTTACTGACATGTAAAAGAACTCCTGCTGGACACAATTTTGGCACCTCGGCATCTCCGAAAACCCTAAATATGTAGTTAGTGATACGTACAATATTATTACATATTGTGACAGAACTCTAACCCCTTTTTCTCTCATTTCACTCAACTTATTATTTTCAAATCACTGATTATAATTTAATATGACGCATTCAACGTGCTGTGAACACTTGCTGAGTGGATCCCACTAACTTGTTGAATAAAACTTGTTGAAGGAATAATTGAACAAATGTATATATTGTGTGTGTGGCTAATTTCTAGCCTGATGCAGCCCTTATTAGCCAGACCTGCCACAAATAAATGCACTTCTATCTATCTATCTATCTATCTATCTATCTATCTATCTATCTATCTATCTATCTATCTATCTATCTATCTATCTACTGTATCTAAATAAAGTGTAATCCTTTATGCTGAGCTATTGAAAACAGGCTAATAATTTGACATTTTACACTAATATACTACCATAGTTTTAATGACATGCATTACCGATATCTAGTATTCATCACATCATATTCTTAGTGAAGAGAACATCTCAATATGAACAGAACTCTATTCAGTTATGATTCTTAAATATTTACCCTCCATAGGTAGCACTTCAAGCTAACACCGACCATGTAAAAATTTTACCATTGTTACTTTGAGTCTCTATTTTAACATTGAATTAAATAGTAGTTAACTCACCGGGCAAGTTGGCCATGTGGTTAGGGCTGCGCAGCTGTGAGCTTGCATCCAGTAGATAGTGGGCTCGAACCCCACTGTCAGCAGTCCTGAAGATGGTTTCCCGTGATTTCCCATTTTCACACCAGGCAAATGCTGGGGGCTGTACCTTAATTAAGACCACAGCAGCTTCCTTCCCACTCCTAAGCCTTTCCTATCCCATCATCGCCATGAGACCTATCTGTGTCAGTATGACATAAAGCAAATTGTAAACAAAAAATTTTAAAAGATAGTTTACTCACTAAGATAGTGATTATTCCAGTGCTTTATTCTACTGAGTGACAATATTCTATTTTCAAGAAAGTGGAATCCACTCATGGGCTAGTTTCCACTGTGGCATACCAGATGGGCAAGAATGTGAAGGCCGTCTATGCGCTAGAAGGCTCAGTGGCTGTAGCAGGAGCTGCTTTTGGTTGGCTTAAGGACAACATCAACTTACTGAAGGAAATCTCTGATGCGGAGACTCTGGCAGACTCAGTTATGTGTACAGGAGATGTCTACTTTGTTCCTGCATTCTCAGGTCTATATGCTCCTTACTGGCAGAAGGATGCCCGAGGGTAAGACTACATTTATGCTATTTGCAAGTAAGATAACTAATTTGAATAGTAGAATATTAATAAATACCTGTATACCGTATTTGCTTGCATATAACTCTCATTTTTGACCCAAAATAACATTTTCAGTGTGTGATATATGCAGCAATTGATTACATGGAAAGACATAGGATTTGTAGGTATGCAGTACTGTTATAAAGCTGAGGATTATATTCAGTACTGAATAGATCCACAAATGTAGAAATTTCTAAAGCAAGTGAAATTCTAGGAGTAATAAAATTATGCTCCAATGAAATGTACTGAGTTCACTTTGTTCTACATTTATATTATCTAACAGTCTATATCTGATCTACAACTTCATTAAAGAACTGAATAAAACAAAGAAAGGTCTGACCTTGATCTTGGTTTGTATGGCCTAGGTTGTCTTCTTGGCAGAGATCTCCGACTGCTACTCCTGTTATTGAGGCTGAAATCGCTTGGCCTTCTCTGAGAGAGAGAGATGTTCGCCTTTGCAGACACAATCCCTTTCGTGCCATGAATCTACCCCAGCTCACTTTCAGATCCAAACAGCTGATTCCTCCTTTAATCGCTAGTCTGCGTGCTTTGAATTGTAGCATCTCACGAGAGATACTAAAGCCATCATGTTGCAACTCTGTAACATAATGAAGCAACTCACCTTCCAGCTCAGGAAACTTACCAGTTTTCAGGCCTCTGAATGCCTTACATGTTCAGTTGGTGGTTTCTAGCATCGTTTTCTGTTTATGCCAGTCGCGAACATTAAACTCAGTCACACTGAATTCATGACTGGCAGCTCTGTTACCATGATCTTCAACATATTTTATCACTTCGAGTTTAAACCCAGCCATATAACTCCCACGGTTTTCCATAACTTGAAGATAGACTAGCCTTGGGTAGTTACGATTTGCAGTATATTGGAATCAGCTTGGACCTGTGGAGGCCAGTGCATCATATTGAAATCCCAGATTTACTTAACTGCGTTAGGAGCGTGGATCTCCCAGCTGTTACTTTGCCGTAAAATTGTCCGGTGAGGGATATATTTGTCTACCAAGGAGGGTGTTTATTTTGTTTGTTTAAGCGGCCTGAGGCATATTTCAACCATGTTCATAGAAGTTGTTAGACATGTAGGGAAAGTGTGCGGAGGAAAGGGAACCAGGGTAGAATGTTATCCGGGAATTCGGTTAAGGCAGATATTGAGGAAAGTAGAAGAGAAGGAGGAGGGAAAGGAGAAGGTGATAGTTTTTCAACGTAAGGGAAGCATATATACAATAAGTACCAATATAGTTGGGGATGTGTGGGATCTGGTAAATCCAGCACAGGTGAAGTTTAAGGAAGCAGAGATTGTTATCAGTGGGATACGGTACAGGAGGGATACTGACTGGAAGGTGATTGCGGATTTAAATGAGACTATGGAGCAGGTACTGGGAAACTGGGAGTGAGATTTCTAGATCCTAATGGGTGAGCAAGAGGTAGGAATCAGCCCTCTGATGGCCTTCACTTGAACCTCAGAGGTATGTATTTGTTTAGAAGGGTTGTAGGGAGGTATATTCAGGGAAACAGGGTGGTCTAGAGAGTGGTGATAAGGGTATAGGAATCTGGAAGTCAAATAGGGATAACATAAAAATGTTATTATTGAACTGTAGAAGTATTTCAAAGAAAGGAATGGCATTAAATAATTTAACAGATATTGTAATAGGAGTTGAATCATCACTGAGAAAAGATATAAGGTGTGCAGAAATTTTCTCATAGAACTGGAATTTTTATCATACAGACAGGATAAGAATGGTAGGAGGGGTGGTATTCATTCTGGAGAAAGAAGAATTTGTAAGCTACGAAAAAGATGACAAACATGAAATTCTAGGTGTAAGGCTAATCTCTAAAAATAATAGGCAACTTGATGTTTTTAGAGTGTACAGATCTCGAAAGGGTGGCACAGATGCTAATTTGGTATTATTTGATAAGATAATCAGGTATGTGGGAAACAATATGAAAAGAAATGCGATTGTAGCAGGTGATCTCAATTTACCAAATGTCAATTGGGAAGGTAATGAGAATGATGGGAAGCATGACCAACAAATGGCAAATAAGTTAATCTGGGAAGGAAAGCTGAACCAACTAGAGAGAAGATTCTGGGCATAGTGCTGATAAAACTAGATGAGATATATAGAGAAACTGAAATAATGTATATTATTAGTGATTACGAGTCTGTTTTTATCTTACCATGTATGTATGTATGTTGGGTATTCAGCCTGAAGGCTGGTTTGATCCTCCATAGCTCCACCATCATCATCAACCAGGCATCATTGAAGAGGCATACTAGGGAAATGAGGAGTGGGGTAGTTTTTCATTGCCTTCCTCACTGAGCCAGAAGTTCCTATTGCACATCAGTCTGCCAAGCCCACTGAAATGCATGCACCAACCGACCCTGTGAGCAATATTTTCACACCATTCATAACAGGGACTGGCTGTATAAGGAATGTTATTACTAGCATCGCTCATACCTCGATCACTTTCATGTTGTCAAAGCCAAGGATGAGACTGAGACAGATCAATGAAAGTAACAAATTGCTGTAGTCCATACCAGAAGACATAGTGCACTGTAAACACTACACAGAAAGGAAGGTCATGAAAGTAGGACTATTAGGCAGTACCATATGGCTGATAAGACAGGCATGAGGGAGTTTATGAAAAATAATTATAACTGGTGGAAAATGGTAATTAGAAATGTAAACAAATTGTGGGATGGATTTAAAGCAATTGTTGAGGAATGTGGAAACAGGTATAAAGGTGATGACTTACTTGACTTAATTCATATTACTCCTGGGTGGAGCATAGGGCACATACAAGAGCTCTCCATCTGACTCAATTTGCTGCCACAGTTTTGATGTTCTTCCAGGACTTCCCAACTGACGCCGCCTCCGCTTCCATTGTTCAACGCCATGTTATCCTTGGCCTCCCTCTTCTTCTAGCCCCTTGTGGGTTCCATTTAAGAGCCTGTTTTGGAATGCTGTCAGGACCTTTACGCAGTGTGTGACCTATCCATTTCTATATATATATATATATATATATATTTATCGATACGGCCACCTGTTCCGAGGTTCGTTTTGTAGTTGAAAGCAATCGATATAACCCTTCAGTTGACTTGCTAAGCCTAACACTGCTGGGGATTTTCTGTCAGGGGTATTCTCCCTTAGCCTTTGGCAGTCCCCTACCTCACTGCAAGGCAGCAGCTGATGAATTTATGTGTCATTTCCTACACAAGGGTCTCATCAAACCTTCTAGGGGAAAACTCCTCCACCTGTAGCTGTTGATCTTCCCCTAGTTTGTCGGGTTTGGTGTCGGCCACCCAACCCTCGGCCAGACAGTCGCAGGTAGTACCATCTACTCTCGCATACGGTAGCAGGATCAAGTGAAAGAGGACATAGGAGGATGTCGTCTTGAGAGAAGAGTGGTACATGGACAGACAGAAGTGGAGAGTGCTCGTAAACCACACCCGGGCAACTGGAGTGGAAAACTGATAATGATGATGACGGCCACCTGTGGGCCACGTTTACACAATCTTCCTTCTATCACGCAGACCGATACCCTTCTCTTTATACTCTCACCAAAGATTCTTGAGTCTTTGACTTCTTCTTGCTCGTTCTTCCACCGAGATGTTCCGTGGCTTCGCATGTTGCTCTTCAGACGCATCCCTCATTCCCGCAACCTTCTTCCTAAATGATGTTCTTTCTTTTATATCCTCCTCCTTGATACCTATTTCTGCCAAGTCATTGTGCACCTTTGTAAGCCCATCCGGTTGTTTTTTCCATTTTTCCTACAGAAGAAGTATCCTGTTGGCCAATCTCTCAGAGTTCATTCTTTTGATATGCCCATGAAATGTCAGTCTCCTTTTCCTCATCACAGTTGTGATTCTTTCTACTGTCTTGTAGAGCTCCAAATTCGATCTTAACCGAAATGTGTTTGGGTCACTCGTCGACTTTCTTGGGCCTAAGATTTTTCGTAAGAATCTTCTTTCTCTTTTTACAAGGACTGGGTCTGCCATCCTCGTCAAGGTTTCTGCTCCATAAAGGCACTCTGTTCTAACCACTGTGCAGTAATGTTTTAACTTGGCCTGAATTGAGAGGGACTTGGACTTACAGGTGTCATGACATACCGGTAGTCTGAATGTCAACTCCATCCTTCTCACCCTCTCCTTTAATCCCTCCTTTTCATCTCCATGGGGGTGAGTATTTCTCACAGGTATTTAAATTTTTGCACACGCTGGATACCCCCATACAGTGTAACAAGTCTGTCCGTGTTGTAACGATCTTTGTACTTGATAGCGTCTTTGCTTACTATCAACTTGCTAGAAATAGCGTTGTAATTGAGACTTGCTTTCAAAAGGGTGCCCTTGATCGGGACACTAGATAACAAAATATCAAAGTACTCAGAAACGGCAGTACACAACCGCGCAGAGTGCCGAGAAGCGTGCAACATGAGAATATAACAGTTCAATACATTGTGTCAACATTACCGTAAACAGTGCAGCTTAGACCTCCATACATGTGCATAAATAAGTCAAAGGGCCGCTACCCAAGAGAATTGCCGTGGTAGGTACCAGTGAAAACAAAAGCATTAAGGGAAAGGAACTCGAGGAAGAGAATTTTGGAAAACAAGTTTGAAAATAACAATATATATTATACCAATCTCCAAAGGGGTAACAAATTATATTTTACATCAGAACAAATAGAATGAACCAGCATATGTCATAATAAAAGCGTTAAGTTAGATTTTAAGATACGTAGGTGATACAAATTTTAATTACATCGTCATAATCGAATCCCTAAGCACCAATCACTGCAATCTTTGGACATATGTTCCGACACTTCAATTAGGGGAAAAAGAAAGGGAATGGGGGGGGGGAGACCCATAAATTCAGAAATCAGTTTCTTTGCATTATATTACACAATATGCTAGAAGGGAGGTACATCAATAAAGTTTCAGGCTCGTGCCAGTAGAATAGAAAGTTGGTAGTGTGATACACCTGCAAGATGAGCTCACAAATTGATACAGTGTTTACAATAAGACATTGTAATGCAACCTCATGGCAAACAATTCAAGAGATTCAGAATTGAAATAAACCAATCTCGAATTTCAGGGAGTGATCCTATTGGTAGATTAAAAGTAAAAATAAATAGGAATTCTAACAAGTGATCCCAGCAGGGATTAAAACACACACGCATGCGCAGAAGTGATAATAAAATAGAAGCTAACCAATGAACATACAAATTAAATTAGCAGACCACATCTTTTGAGCAAGCACCATTTTTACGCAAATTAAGCAGATAGATGGGGTAAGAAAAGAAATAAAGATAGGTACAAGATAAAGGATAGAATAAGGAAATAAGAAACGGAGGAATGGGATAGGATAAGGATCAAGCCGCCAAGTCCCCAGCGCTAACAGACGCGATGCAAGAGTTCATCTCAGAAAGCAGGGATGTTTATGGACTAGAATAGTAGATCAGCTGTCCAGTACACCATTTTTGCACCACATTTTAGGAACATAAATGTCCAAAAGACAGAACATTTGCGCTGCTAGAATACTCAGATGTGTCCTGAAGGGACCAAAGTTCAATTTTCGTTACTACGGCGAAGCCCAAGTATAGCAAGGTAGGGCACGTTAAATGATAGAAAGAAACTGTGTCTGCTCACCCTTGACAGAAGTCCAGCACGAAGTTTACAAGTAAAATGGACACGGACCAGCCGTGTGGAGAGTTCCAGCTCCCACTGTCTTCAACAAGGTTATACCACAACTGACCTGCCAAATAAACGACACAAGGCCATATATATATGCCAGCGGGGTATATCGAGAACATACTATAGGTGTGACGTCAGAGTGGATGCGCCATAGAGGCGAGCAGTGACAGCAGTAGTACAAGCAGCGGGGAAGCCGACAGTTCGTAACAGCAGACGGAGAAAAGAGCACCAATTCGACGGGGAGATTTTTTTTTTTTTTTTTTTTTTTTTTTTTTAAACGTAAGGTAAGCACTAATAGCTCGCAACATATACTCCCACCACACGGGAAAAATCCGAAGGATTGGTGCGATGAACGATGAAGAAGCACGTCGAGCAAGCGATGGTTGGTGGAGCCAGCATAGATGAGGACGATGAAGATGCAGCGCGGATCCCATGATGAACAGACGAAAGCAGCAACAGAAGAATGCAGAAGAAACGTAGACACGCAGATCCGACGAAGTCCAGACGTGGCGCATCTCCGGGGCCGGGCAGGATGCAGGAGCAAAGGGAAAAAAAAAGAACGAAAGAATGAGTAACAAGAAAGAAGAAACAAGAAAAAGAGGAACAAGTGGGGGGGGGGGGAGGAGGAGGACAAAGGAAAATCCGGATCGTATCATAACAATAATACAATGATAAGTGGTCTGCAATCAAAATGTTTACAATAAAAGAACAAACTTGATCAATAAATATATATATATAAAGAAGGTAACACAGATAACGAATATAATGAGAGGAGGTCAGGCGTGAAAAGATTAGACAGTGGGAGCTGGAGGGAGGGAGAGCAGAAACCAGAAAAAAAAGGGAGAAAAAGGAGGACTGGACAGCAAACGATACCAAAGAAACAAGAAAAAAAAAGGTATAGCAGGCCCGATCGCTACCCAACTCCCACCCTAGAAAGAAAAAAAAAGGGAGGGGAGGGGGCCTTAAGAATGGAACGGTTTTAACATAGAAAAATGAGCTTTTTTAATGTCCGTGGGGGTATGAAGAGATTGAAGCTGAGCAGTATTAGGGGATGGAAAGGAAAGAATACGAAAAGGGCCTAACCAACGTGGGGAAAGTTTAGCGGAAACATTTTGTGAAGCGGAACTAAGAGGATGGTTTTTCAGAAGAACTTGGTCAAACATCTTAAATTTAGGTTGAGAGACCCGAGTTCTACAAGCTTTCCTATGTACTTCCCTCGCCTGAAGGAGCTTGTCATATGCCTTTTGCAATTGGGAATGGCTGAGGCGATGAGGAGGGGTGTCCAAGAGGGAGGGCAAATCCCACGTAAGAGACAAAGGGGTGTTCAATTCACGGCCAAGAAAAAGTTTAGCAGGGGAAAAACCCGTAGAGGAATTGATGGTCGAATTTAAAGCAAGCACAAAAGATGGAAGTTCAGTATCCCATAGCTTCTGATTATTGGAGTGAAAAATGGATAGGAAGGTTTTCAAATTCCTATGGTACCGTTCAACAGTGTTGGCTTGAGGATGATATGGAGAAGTACAGATTTTTTTGATACCTAATGAAAAACAAAAATTATAAAATAATTTCGACGTGAAAATGGATGCATTGTCAGAAATAAGAAATTTAGGGAGGCCAGTAATTGGAAAAATATGGTTAGACAAAAGATTTATAACAATTTGAGAGGAAATATTTCGCAAAGGGCGAACAATGAGAAATTTGGAGAAACCATCTAATAAAGTAAAAATATAAGAATTTGATTTAGACGATTTGACAATAGGTCCGACAATGTCAACATAATATTTCTCACAGGTGTAGGTAGCGGGAGAGGCGGCAAAGGTGCCATAAGGAAGGTGATTCAATGGCTTATGGCGTTGACAAGAGGCACAAGAACGCACCCATGAAAAAATATCCTTGCGCATTTGGGGCCAATAGAATTGGGAGGCAAGGCGTGCATAAGTCTTAGCTCTCCCAAAATGTCCCCCTACAGGAGAGTCATGAAAGTATTGATAAACCATGGACCGTAAACTGGAAGGAAGAACAAGGCGAGGAGTGGCCTTGGGAGTAGGCTTAAAAATGAGAAGTTGCTGCTGATGACGAAACGGGCCAGAATAATTAGGGGAAACCAGGTCACGAGAAATTTGTTGGCAGTAAGGATCAAGCTGTTGATGTTGTAAACACGATTGAAAAGAAAGCGGAAAATTAGTTAACGAGGAAACAGAAAAAACAGAATTAACAGGAAGTGAATCGAGCTCAGAGGGTTGGAAATGAGGTTCTTCAAATAAACGAGATAAAGCATCGGCAACGGAGTTGTTATATCCAGAGACGAATTTAAGAGAGAACTTGAATCGTGAGAGGCGGAGTAACCAACGACCCGTACGACCAATTTTCGGGGCATTATGGAGGAGCCAAGAAAGAGCCTGATTGTCGGTACTAACAATGAATGGGCGGTGGTCAAGATAATCAGCGAAGTGTTCAATAGAGAGGATGAGGGCAAGAGCCTCTTTTTCGTAGGTAGAATATTTACGTTCGGCAGGGGATAATAGACGGCTAAAATATGCAATAGGGAGTGTGCAATCATTAATAGTTTGTTGGAGAACGGCGCCTATAGCAATATCAGAAGCATCAGTGGACAATTCAAAGGTGACGTTAAAATCAGGAATCTGGAGAAGAGGTGCATGAGATAATTTAGTTTTTAAAAGATCAAAGGCAATTTGTTGTTGAGAAGACCAAAGGAATTTAACACCTTTACGTTTAAGAGCATTCAAAGGTTCAGAAATAGCAGAAAAATTTGGAATGTATTTGGCATAGAAACCGACCATTCCCAAAAAAGATCGTAAATGTTTTAAATTAGAGGGAGGCGGAATTCTAGTAATAGCAGAAACCCGTTCAGGGTCAACAGCAATACCATCAGAACTTAAAATATGACCCAGAAATTTAATAGAGGTTTGAGCGATCAAAACCTTAGACGGATTTACGGTTAAGCCGACGTTGCGGAGACGTGTAAGGACTTCGCGAACGTGGGACAGATGAGATTCAAAATCGGGAGAAAAAATCAAAATATCATCAATAAAAGGGAAAAGATATTTGTACTTAATATCAGAGAATAGGGAGTCGACGAAGCGTTGCATAATTTGGGAACCTAAATTCAAACCGAAAGGGACTTTTTTAAATTGGTAAAGGCCATTAGGGGTAATAAAAGCCGTATACCGGGAGCTAATGTCATCCAACGGGAGCTGGTTGTAGGCCGAATTAAGATCGAAAATCGAAAAAAATTTTGAACCGGAAAAATGTTGAAATGCAGAGTTTAATTTGGGCATAGGATACGCATCATAAACAATTTTCTCATTCAACTTACGAAAATCCACAATAAATCTCGCGGAGCCATCAGGCTTATCAACCACAAAGGCGGGAGAGGCGTAATCGGAAGATGATGGAATAATAGTACTATCATTCAACATTTTTTGTATTAGCTGATTTAAAACCTTCATCCGAGGAGGACTAAGGAAATATGGAGAGGAGCGAACAGGGGTGGTATCATTAAGATCAATATGGGCAAAAAAATCCCTGACAGTACCGAGCTTAGGGGTGATGACGTCCGAAAATTCAGTGAGCAAAGCTTGAACTTGATCGGAATGAATAGAATTAATTCTAGGAAGGGGAGAATAGAAACGAGAAGGGTAGTCGAGAGTATGAATTAAGGGAACAGATTTATCAGAAAAGGGAAAAGAAACTTTAGAATGCGCGGAATCAAGAAGAAGACAGGTATAAGCAAAAAAGTCATACCCCAAAATGATAGGGAGAGATAAAGATTCAGCGATAAGGAAGGTAAACGGCCAGGAAAAATACTGCATTTTAATATGCAAAGAAACCGTACCAATAATATTCAAAGGCTGATTAGAGACAGAAAGACAACGTGTAGAGGTAGGAAGATAATGTAAATGGGGATCTAGTTCGGTTAACAATTTATAGAATTGATAGCTGATAAGAGAAACAGCGGCACCTGAATCGAGAAGGGCAACAGAAGGAGAGTTATTGGCAGTAACTAAGATATGACAAGTAGGAGGTAAAAATGAAGCCAAATTTGAAGTGGATTGGGAAGATACCGTTAATACAGGAGGCAGATTTTCCCCATCAAAGCGTCTACTGCCTAGCGACGCGGGTGGAATGCGTTTCCCGAAAATGGAGTAGTACACTGACGCGCAAGGTGGCCGGGCAGTTTGCACCGATAACAAATGATAGGAGGGCGGACAGCGTGAAGGGAAGGTGCGGGTAAAGCAGAATATGAAGAAGTAGAAGAAATAATCGGAGGAGGAACAGATGAATAGAACGAACGATCTCCTAAAGAATTTATAGTGTGCTGATGGGCTAAATTATAAAGTTGCAGAAGAGAAACAGGAGGAGCTAAAACGTTAAATAGCATGCGAAATGAGGGAGCCGCGTAAAACTGTATAATGGAAATTAATTCCTGGGTATTATGTGATATATTCAAAACATCGGTATAAGTTATGATAGAGTCAAGATAATCATGAGCAGGTTCATTAGGTAACTGATGTCGTCTAATAAATTCATTACTCAATTTATAACGTACTTCCAGGGGTAGAAAATAATTATGAACAGCGTGCCTCAATTCGTACCAGTTAGAGAAGTTGGACATATTATCAAGCCAAAATGTGGAGAAAAAACCCGTGGTTTTCGTGGAGAGAAGACCAATCAGTTGAGGAAAGGAAGCTACTTTAATATTTAAAAATTTACGGGCTGAAAATAACCAAATTGTAAGACTACGAGGATCTGTTGCCGATAACTGGGGGACTTGAAGTAAAGATTGTTTAATAATCTGAACATTGAGAGAACTATCCACCGAAGTGGTAGGAAGAACAGGGGAGGGAGGGTATGGAGGAGGGGGAGGGGCCATAGGGTATCGGAAGGGAGGTGGTTTACTCTCGTCAGATGTTACATCAGGCGCATGATCAGTAGAAGATGGAGAGACTGAGGAAGGAGAAGAAAACGAAATTAAATTGGGAACAGAAGGATTTGGGAGTGACAAATTTTGAGAAATTGGTGAAGACAGTAGAGAAAGGTCATCCCCTAAAGGGAAATTATCTGAAAAACAAGCCATGATATACAGAATAATCAAAGAAAAGGACTAAAGTAAAGGGTAACTCTGCTACCATATGTAACGATCTTTGTACTTGATAGCGTCTTTGCTTACTATCAACTTGCTAGAAATAGCGTTGTAATTGAGACTTGCTTTCAAAAGGGTGCCCTTGATCGGGACACTAGATAACAAAATATCAAAGTACTCAGAAACGGCAGTACACAACCGCGCAGAGTGCCGAGAAGCGTGCAACATGAGAATATAACAGTTCAATACATTGTGTCAACATTACCGTAAACAGTGCAGCTTAGACCTCCATACATGTGCATAAATAAGTCAAAGGGCCGCTACCCAAGAGAATTGCCGTGGTAGGTACCAGTGAAAACAAAAGCATTAAGGGAAAGGAACTCGAGGAAGAGAATTTTGGAAAACAAGTTTGAAAATAACAATATATATTATACCAATCTCCAAAGGGGTAACAAATTATATTTTACATCAGAACAAATAGAATGAACCAGCATATGTCATAATAAAAGCGTTAAGTTAGATTTTAAGATACGTAGGTGATACAAATTTTAATTACATCGTCATAATCGAATCCCTAAGCACCAATCACTGCAATCTTTGGACATATGTTCCGACACTTCAATTAGGGGAAAAAGAAAGGGAATGGGGGGGGGGAGACCCATAAATTCAGAAATCAGTTTCTTTGCATTATATTACACAATATGCTAGAAGGGAGGTACATCAATAAAGTTTCAGGCTCGTGCCAGTAGAATAGAAAGTTGGTAGTGTGATACACCTGCAAGATGAGCTCACAAATTGATACAGTGTTTACAATAAGACATTGTAATGCAACCTCATGGCAAACAATTCAAGAGATTCAGAATTGAAATAAACCAATCTCGAATTTCAGGGAGTGATCCTATTGGTAGATTAAAAATAAAAATAAATAGGAATTCTAACAAGTGATCCCAGCAGGGATTAAAACACACACGCATGCGCAGAAGTGATAATAAAATAGAAGCTAACCAATGAACATACAAATTAAATTAGCAGACCACATCTTTTGAGCAAGCACCATTTTTACGCAAATTAAGCAGATAGATGGGGTAAGAAAAGAAATAAAGATAGGTACAAGATAAAGGATAGAATAAGGAAATAAGAAACGGAGGAATGGGATAGGATAAGGATCAAGCCGCCAAGTCCCCAGCGCTAACAGACGCGATGCAAGAGTTCATCTCAGAAAGCAGGGATGTTTATGGACTAGAATAGTAGATCAGCTGTCCAGTACACCATTTTTGCACCACATTTTAGGAACATAAATGTCCAAAAGACAGAACATTTGCGCTGCTAGAATACTCAGATGTGTCCTGAAGGGACCAAAGTTCAATTTTCGTTACTACGGCGAAGCCCAAGTATAGCAAGGTAGGGCACGTTAAATGATAGAAAGAAACTGTGTCTGCTCACCCTTGACAGAAGTCCAGCACGAAGTTTACAAGTAAAATGGACACGGACCAGCCGTGTGGAGAGTTCCAGCTCCCACTGTCTTCAACAAGGTTATACCACAACTGACCTGCCAAATAAACGACACAAGGCCATATATATATG